>NC_081407.1:703469014-704133736 GCF_030272615.1 Cryptomeria japonica
ATGTTCAAGTATTTGATTTGGGTCCATGCTATGTCCTTTTCAATACTGTATTGGTCCGGTTATGGATTTATGTATCGTGTGACGTAATTTTGTAATTAGGTCTTATGTGTTGAGTTGACCTTCATGTTAAGGTTGATGAATTGTAAGAATAGGTGATGCAATCATGCTAGTTGTGTGTTTGCAGTTGTTTTTATGATCTAACAGTATATTGTATATGCGAGCAAGAAAATTTATCATTTGAAAGTGTGGAAGACAAGAGAAGTGTTTTTGTGTAGCTAATGTGATTAACCAGAACTATAATCAGACATTTGGAGATGATATTCTTTCAGTTTGTGTAATCCAGGTTGTTGTTTGATCTTTGTAAGGTAGTGAGCCTTCCTCAGGGTTGTAGCCCTTCTTTTTTTTGAGCAGTAAGCTCTAGGCAGTGTGCCTAAATGCATGTGGATTCTCATTGTAATATTTACACGTATTGTTGTAGAGTATTATCTTATTGTGGGTAGGTTCCCACCATGTTTTTTCCCTTAATTGGGTTTTCCATGTCAAAAATCCATGTGTTATGTGTGTTGTTGATGTGGTGTTTATCTTTGATATTGCTATTCATGATCAGATATTTAATTAAGGTTAATTTTCTATAGTTTGGTGAAACTTCTTCACCCCCCCTCTTAGTTTTCCTGCATTGTTGTTGCCTTGCTGCCAACAATTGGTATCAGAGCTAGATCCTCTGGAAATAGCTTGACAACTTGAGGAGATATGGGATGGCAGTTGTTGTTTTCAAGAAGGAGAGTCTGAGGTTTGATGGAACTAACTACTCTATATGGAATCACCAGATGGAAGTTCACTTGAATTTCCTTGGAGAAAATTATTGGAAGATCACAAAAAAGGTATACCTTGTTCCTGCGAATGGTCCTATTACTGCAGTTGAGATCAAGGATGTTGGAAGTAATATAAGAGCTAAATAAGCATTGCTAAGTGTCCTGACTGATGCAAAGATGACTAATATGATGGGTTCATGCAGACTGCATATGAGATCTGGGTGAAGCTTGAAACCCTATATGAAGGAGATAAACATGTGAAAGCTATGAAATTGAAGAGCTTGAAAGGAAAATATGAGTTGTTGAGAATGGGAGAAGATAAGAATATTATATCCTTCATGGCTAAAGTAAATGATCTTCTGTTGAACATTAGGTGTGTCAGTGGAGTCCTTGAAGAAGATGAGATTGTAGCTAAAGTGTTAAGATCTTTACCTCTTTCTTATAAATATAAATTTGCTGCTATTGATGAGATCCAAATTGTGACAACTATGAAAAGAGATATGTTAGTGGGTAAGCTTGCTTCTTTTGAATTGAGCGAACTTGGAGAATCACATGGTAAAACTGACTACATTTAAATATAATATATCCGAGAAGCAGAAGTATGATCTAGGAGAAAGTTCAACTAGGGTATCCAGATATGAAAGAGAAATGAGAGAGATGCAAGAAAAAGAAAGAGAATTGGAAGAGCTTGAAGCACTTATTTCTAGAAGATTGCCTAAGGGAGCCGATAAGTATGAAGGGAAGTTGCCTTTGAAATGATTTTCTTGCAATAAGATTGGTCATTTTGCTTCTAGATGTCATGAGAGAGTAGAAAAAGTGTCAAAGTATGATAAGCCTTACAAGCCTAACCAGAAGTATAGATATTAGAAGAAATAGAATTATTTTCCTGATGAAGGTGTGACAGATGAGGAGTCTGAGAAAGGGAATTCAAAAGATGAATTTGTGTTCATTTCTATCAAGGAAGATGATCCGATATCTGTTGATTCTACAAGTTTTACTATTGAAGAGAAAGCTTTAGCTGCTAAGATTAATGAGAAAGATGAATGGGTGATTGACAATAGTTGTTCACATCATATGACAAATGATAAAGGTAAATTTGTGAATATGGAGAAGTACGATGTGTTGGCAATTGACACTCATTCGGTGGCTTTTGGTGCTTGATTAATGGCTTAGGGTTGTAATTGATGGGAACTCTTCATGAGATTCCCATCTATTAATCACAGATCTTGATATCCAGAAGCGGACGTCAATCAGTAGCCAGTTAACCGGTATTTCTGGTTGAACAAAGTAGTTTTGATCCAGAAGCGTTTCGGTGATTGCGGTGTTATGAATCGTGTATGGGATTATTGGGCCAACATAGAGACAACATTTTATCATCAATTTGGCGATCCACATTTATCTTTTGTAATCCAGTCAAGCTGACATATGACTATATGCTACATTAGCATGTCGACTTGATGAATGATCTATTTTGTGATTGCAGATATATAAGTCCAGTGTGGAAGATATTTTTGGAGTATGGTATGATTTTATGCGAGGGAGTGGTGGTCGAGAATCCTTTGTAGCGCAGTTTCACGTGTGCATTCTTGATCTAGTGGCTGACTAAGACAGATAACAAGGCAGAACAAAGTAGAACAACATAGGTGATACATGTTGGAACCCTAAAAAATTTCAAATTTTAGCTCCAAGTTCACACTTGAAAGCAATTTTCTCCATTCGAGTGTGTGTATTACCTATGATCAACTCTCAGGAACCTATGATGCAAGGTATGTATATACTTCATAAATTCAGATCTCTCCAGGTGCGCCCTCTCAAACCCTAATTCTTTCATTTGAAAGTAAGCTGTCTTTGCATTTCTATTTACATGCAAGTATTATTATGTCAAATTTTAGTATTATATTATTATTTTATATATCTTGTAAAATAAATCCAAATGCAATTTACTATGTGCAATGTTAAATTTTTCTCAAAATCATGTTATCTAGACATTGAGTGGTTTTCTCCTACAAGGACATTATATAGATTGAATTCCATCACAGTATTTTTATTTATTTTACAATTAGTCTTAATTATATTAATTGGAGAGTGTTAAAGATTAAAAATATTATTTTTTATCCTCCAATTAATATTATAGCATTTAAATTATTTGTGTTATGAAACTATATGATGTTTTAAAAACTAACACAAACTTTGAGCTCGTGTAATTTGTAGGAAATAAAAGATTTTGTGTTTGATCAAATGAAATGATCAAACACTATGTAGTCGGTTGAAGGAAATAAAGAGTTTATTTTCAAAAGCAATATATAAATACTATAATTTCCATATATATATTTAAATCATTTAAATAAATGATTTAAGGGCACATTATGAAGAGCATACTTTGAATCTTTTAAATAAAAGATTTAAAGTATTTTAAGGGAGGTAAAAGGTTTTTATCTCATAGGGTAAAGTAATTATGAATTTTTCTCCAAAGGCATTATTATAGGGACTTCTTGATCTTGAAATTTTGTTTATTTTAGGTGATTTCCATTTTATAGATCATTCTTGAAAATCTCTTAAATATTAGGAGAATTTTGTGAGGGTTTTATTGTAATAAAAATAGCTTTGCCCTAAAGGTTGAGTTTTGATAAAATACATTTCTTAGGGTAAATTATTTTTATTAATGATTTTATGATTCTAGAAAAATAAGTAAGTCATCAGGATCGGTATAACAGAAATTGCACTCACTAGATAGAGTAAGCTACCCCGATGATGAAAGATTTGGAGGTAATATTATTATTTTCATTTTTCCATGAGGTGAGTGTATTTTAAATAGTTTATTTAATAAGGGTGAAAATGATTTTGTTTTTCCAAAAGCATTATTAAATATCATTTTTTACTCTTAAAAATTTTAAAAGTAAATATTCTTAAATGTTTTTGATTAAGGTAAAAGTAGGTTTTGAAGGGGCCCCGAAACCTTTTACAAGCAGAACTTAAACAACAAAACGACAAGAAACAAACGAGGACAAGCCTACGAAAAACCAACAGAAAACCAAAGAAAACCGGAAAAAGCCCCACAAAGCCAGCAGGCCATCCAGAGTCCAGAAGATACTGGTTGATTTTTTCCAGAGCTTTTGCCAAGTGT
Organism: Cryptomeria japonica; assembly: GCF_030272615.1. Classification (NCBI taxonomy): domain Eukaryota; kingdom Viridiplantae; phylum Streptophyta; class Pinopsida; order Cupressales; family Cupressaceae; genus Cryptomeria; species Cryptomeria japonica. Next base: position 703,472,951 of record NC_081407.1, read on the forward strand.
TGCTAATTTCATGCAACTCTTTGATGTTATCCCTAAGATTAGGGATATTCTTTGCAGGAGCAGCCACAACTTTCTTGACACTGGCCCTGGTCCTCTTCGCAGTACCACCCACTAGAGTAGCATCACCGCTACTAGTCTGGATGGTCTCTTCATCCAAGTCAAGATCCACAACCGGTTTTGGAGAGTCACAGACCTTAGCGATATCCTCTAGGTTTTTAATGACAACAGAAAGGAAAATCGGGATAACACCCATAAGATTTTTTATCACTTCCTTCCCATCTTCCAGTGATTTCACCTTATCCTCCATAATCTGCTTCTAGTTTAGCTGCTCTCTATTTTCATCCTCCCTCTTCTCACCCATGTTTTTCCCCTTTTTATCCAGGTTCTTTAGGTGCTCCCTATTCTTAAATGTTATTTACTAAATTTTGAGAAGGGTTTCTTAAAGTGATTTTTATTATTAAAGTTTATTTAAAGAAGAAAAATCACTTCATTATTAAAAAAAAATGTTTGGAAATATTTCACATTATATTTTTGCCCTAAATTTAAAAGTGTTATATTATAAAGAAATGATACATATATCTCTTTTAAGGCAGATTTATTGTTTTTAAATATTTGCCTTAGGGATTACATTATTAAAGATTCTATTTTTAATATATCCCTAATGTAAATATTTTTATTTATCGATAAACTAACTTTGTCATTTTTTGTGCAGGGTGTTACACATGGGAAAAATTAAATTTCTAGGCACATTAAGGAGCAGGGAGTATTCCTTATACAAGAATAATATTTTAATATTCTATTTTGAGATGTAATGTTCTTTATTTTATGAGGCGTTCTGAAAGTAAATTTATTATATTTCGAAGAGCCTTTTGAGAAATTTAAAATAAATATATTTTGTCAAAAGAGAGAAATACATTATATTTGCAAATGTTTTAAATGCATATTAAAAATCATTGAAAGAATTTTATTACCAAAGTGGATATTATATTGTATTCTTATAAATATTTTTACCCCTAAAAACACTTAATTGAATACATGTTAGGGTAAATATTTATAATGTATGTGAGGAGTCAAAGTGTGATTATTATTTTGCTAAAAGAGAAAATGTATTTTATTTTCTTTTTACCCAAGGTAAAATGATGAGTAGCATTTAGTAAAATGGATTTTAGTGTTATGAGGAAATATATTCATATGATATTTACCCTAAGTCAATATATTTAAAATGTTCTTTAGGGTAAATTATTTATATCCTATGAATACGAGTTTGATTGATTTTGCAAATAATATTTTCTAACCTAATTGAAGGTGAGATATATTTAATGTTCAAACCACGAGATTTAATTGGTTTATCTTATGTGCAGGAGATTTTGGTAAGATAATGAATATTTAAAGATTTACGGAGGAACTTCATCAAGGAAGAAAATAAAAGAACATTATTAAAGCATTTCTTTAGTTTGATTTTAGGGTTATTACTTGTAATTATTTTTCAAACCAAAGGGTGTGTCCTTTGGGAATGCAACTGTCTGTAACTCCCTCTTGTGTATGAAAGGGTGTGTCCTTTCATATATGCCTTTTCATGGAAATACTTATAGGGAGTAATTTTGTTTGGGATAGGAGAGATTTTGATAGAACATCATGCTACTATAAGGACTGAAAGTCATTTGTATTAGAGAAGTCTATAGGAAGAAGAAGTATCATTTTGTGCAAGCAAATTGTAATGAAGTATCTCCAAGTGTAGCATTTGTGTGTTGTCATTTCTCAGAGATTAATATACAAGGCTCACTATTTCTAGTTCAAATATAGTGTATACTTCTGTGTTGATGAAATATTCTTTGTCCTCTTGATAAATCTATTTAAGGATTTGCTATAATGTGAATCACATGTTGTTACATTAAATGTGAGATTGGGTTCTTATTGTTTATGTGACACATACTGAACCTTTATAGTGATGATTAACATTGTCTCCTGAGTTGATAAAGTTATTTATCCACAAAGTATCATATATACTCTTGGATAGAGGCACCGATCTGTTATTCATTCTATGAGATTCTGATTTGATACGCATAAGGTCCTTGAGAGAGAAACATTCTTCTAAAGCCTTTTGAACTAATATATTGCATATTTCTTGTATGTCCTAAAAGCATTTTATTTCCAAAATACAACAATCTTTATATACAATTATCTTTACATTTAGTTTTCAATTTCAAAAGCATTCAAATAAAAGCACTCAACAGTAGCAGGAAATTATTGTCATTCTTAAAAAGAGATGTCTTATCAAAGTTTAAATCTACTTTAAATAACTCTTGTTGTGCTTGAGAGGGGGAGGTATACCCACCTAGGTTCAGTGGAGCCTAAAGTGTAGAGGGATTTAGTCTTTGACTATCCCTGTTCGTTGGCCAAGGCTGATTGGATTGCTTGAGGATTTGGCAAGTCTTTAGGTTTTCCAATTTGTGGTTTTGGGCACCAACAATACAGTTAGAATATTTGGCACTTAACCAGAGCTCATCCAAGCATTGCAAATACTGATGATCTACAAAAAGGATGGTTAAGATAAAAAACACAAACAAACAAGCAAAAATCCAATTGTTAGTGTTAGAAAATCAAAGATCAAACACTATCCTAAGCAAGCAGATCAAGAGAGACACTAAAAGAAAAATAGAGCATTTAAAAAAGAAAAAAAATGCAACAAGGCATCTCCAAATGCCTTCCACCATGCTTGTAGCTTCTCCTCCCTTGTTCCTCTCCTCTCCAAGTTCCCAAATGAGTGTAGCTCTCAGTAGCTTTTTTCACTATTCTGGATGTCTTATGGAGGTTCAAGATTGTAAAATGGATGATTATGAGAATGCAAATGTGAACAAACTAGAATGATATATTATCTAATTATCTAATATTAATTTTATCCCAAAATGACAAATATAGATGATTATGCTAAATGCTCTCTAAAATTCACTATAACTTAGATGAATACAAGTTTTCAGGATCTGAATTATGAAGAAATGAGCTCTATTTATAGATAAAATGGAGAAATGGATGGTTGAAATTGAGCAATCCCAACAAGGGTTAGGATTGATGGGTTTATGATCCATGTGAGGACTTTCAACCCAATCCCAAGATGACAAATGTCAACAAGAGATGGGTTGAGAGGAGAGGAAATAAGCATTAAATGCTTGACATGACTTGAGGGTTAACTTGGGAGGTAAGGTTAATGTTGAGTTGAAAGAATAAAGCCATTATCTAATAAATAATGTCTTTATCCAATGGATAAACTCTTGTGCAAGAGTTAGTGAGGATAACCATGGTCAAAGCAATAAATACTTGAAGAGACCCATGGGTCAAATGAGGGTTGAGTTAGAGGTAAATTCTCTAACCATGGGAGCAAGTGGTTTTAACCATAAATGGTTATGTAAGAGCCATTAATGGTCATGTAAGAGCCATTAGTGGTTAGCTTGTTGAACACATAAATCATTAAATGCTTTTCAAAGACTTTGAAGGCTTTGAGAAGTGACTCCAAGTTGCTTAGGAATGTGACAATATTTAGTGGATGGATTAGGATAATTAGGAATGATTAGAAAGTGGTTAGAAGGGTCTAGAAGGGGATTTAGGATTGCAAGTGGGTTTGGTGGGTGATGGAAAATAGGATTTAAATTAAAATAAAATTAATTTATTTCAACTTGTGGTTACAACTTGCATTTGTAGGAGAATGAAAGTGGGGGGGGGGGGATTTAATGATTTAAAAAAATATTTTATTTATTTATTAAAAGAGGAAAGGGGATTAAAATTAAATAAATATGATTTATTCATTTAATTGATTGTGAAGTTGGTTTAATGAATTAATTGAAATAAATTGAATAATTTATGCAATTAATAGGTGAATGATTGAAGATGAATTAATTAAATGTTAATTTAATTAACTGTTGGCTAGTGGGTTTATTAATCAAATAAATAGCAAATATTAATTTAATTAAAATGGACAGATTTATGTGACTATATTTTCCCCTCTTTGAGACGGTGCAGTTTATCACATCATTTCAAAGAAAGAAAAATAGGTATGAAGAAAATGCCCCATAAATGTTAATTTAATGGGTGGTATGCCCCCTCAAGAGATGGGCCAAAGAATTTTGAAAAATCGGGCGATCACTTGAAAAAGGATGAGAAGTGCAGGGGAGGTAGAATAGAAGAATTGAGAAATAATGGAAAAAGAATGGGGGAAGACGGGGTGAATACGGAGAAAGGGGAAGCCAGTGAGTACCCTTAGGTCATCCAGGAGATATGGTGCAAAGGTAGTGTGTGCTTTTGATTGATGCTATACAATTGATCAAAATTGGTTGGACAATCTGGTGCAATCAGTTTAATTGCCCCGGTTGAGTCAAAGCATGACAGTTGATGTTAGTTGTTTGCTTGGACAAGATAAAGTCTGAGTAAGTGAATCAAAGTGACCTATTGGTGACTTAGACAATTGATGTAATTGCTCGATGAAGTCAAGGTATAGGAAGCAAAATACTCATTGAGACTTAGACAATTGATGTAATTGTCCATTGTGATTGCGTTGGATTGATTGAGTAATTGATAGTGTTTGTGTTATGATGGATGGTTGTGGTGAATCATAGCAGACCCGTTGAGATTAGGTCATTATGAGAAATGTCTGTTGTAGTCTAGGTTTTCCATAATCGATTACCTATTGAGACCCGAAGATACTTGATCAGAGTATATGTTGATAGCCTAGGTGTGTGTGAGTCGATGTACCTATGTAGATAGAGTAACTGGCTTGATTGGGTTGATGGGAACTGATGAAGGGATTATGATGATGTTGATGTCAATATAGGGAGGGTGAGGGGGGATTTAGCATTAGATAGAAGATATGGAGGACCTAGAACTTAATCTTATGGAGGAAGATAAAAAAAAATCGAGTATGCATCCATTGTCATTACTATGTATGAATGATATGCAGCTATTATGAATGTACATGGATGGATGGAATGCAACAAAATGCAATATATACATATAAGATAGAATGACGATCCATAGTGCTTTATTTTTCATCATTGAGCAATGGTAGTATCAATCTTGGACGAGGCAATAGGAACCAAGTTTGGAGTATTGTACCTATAAGCAAGCAACATAAATAAAGAATATGGACCCTCCATAATGGTTCATGCTCATATGGTTGAGGTATACATTGTACTCAACAATCCATAGTGATCTATGTCTGTATTTTGCATAAGATCATGTAGCTTAGTGAACTTCCCACATAGACACCATTAGTACATGCCCCAAAACTTCATTGGAATAATTCGCAGAAGATAAACAAACAATATGCAGGAACCATCTTGGCTACTCTAATCACTTGTGGATATTTCGGAGTAGTGTAGGAACCTGATATAAATGAATAAATAACTTTATCAAAATGACCAAGTACTTGATAGCTTAAACATAATTTTCTTGTCAAATAAAATGTTATCATGTCTTTGTTTTGGTAAGGAAAGATGCATCCTTGTTTAAGACAGTTGTGTGTCGATGTTGATTGTTTGGTTGATTTGATTAGTGATCATCGTTTGAGTAGTCCAAAATGTTTGTTTGATATCTGCTTTGATGTGTATGTACAAAGGATTTTTATGCATGGCAATGTTTTTGATTGATTTTTGATGTTTTATGATGTTTTTGGATTTTGTGAGATAGTTTTGAATATTTTTGGATTTTGTGAGACATTTTTGAATGAAGAACTCAATGAATCACAAGTAATGTAGAATCCACTTCCATAAATAGGTTAAGAGTATTGCCCCCAATTTAGACATGACTATGAAAAAGCGAGATGCAAGACGCATGAAGTACTATACTTGATTGTAGATCAATAACAAGGCATGGTTTGACTGATGGATGAATGGATGCAATGAATGTGATTGCAACAAGTCTAAAAGACATTGGAGATATAACCTTTACAAGTGGCTCCTATTTGCTAGGTTTTCACCATCGTACTTACCCAAGGTGCCACCAGAGTGGTTGTTCACTGTTTGGATGCATGATTTTTCTTTACTATTTTAATTTTTTTGTAGTTTCTTCAAGACTTTTATCTGAATGTTTTTGGTGTTCTCTCTAATATGTACCAGATACGGATGCTCTGTATAGCTTATGTATGGAACCGTTTGAGGTGCATGTTATTAATCGGATCTGCTAGCGGTTCTCCTTCTGAAGTAGCCAACTAATATGCCTCAGACCCAAATACAACAGTGATAACATACGAACCCAGCCAATTTGATTCAAACTTTCCCTGATGTTCTTTTTTTGGTTGGTTACAAGGATTCTCTCGAAGAACAAGATCACCTACCTCAAATGTACGAGGTCTAACTCGATGATTATAGCTTCTGCTCATGCGCTGTTGATAGGCTTTGAGGTGGTTGTATGCAACTTGTCATATTTCATCAAGTAGTTCCAAATCTTGAAGATGGGAGACTCGATATGCTTCATCATCTATCAGATTATGCAAGGAAACCCGTAGAGATGGTATCTCGACCTTAATAGGAAGGATGGCTTTTGCGCCATAGACCAGTGAGTAGGGAGTTGCACCTGTAGGGGTTCGAATGCTAGTTCAATACGCCCATAGTGCTGGATTTAATTGAATGTGCCAATCATGACCAACATAATTGACTATCTTCTTGAGGATTCTCAATATGTTATTGTTTGATGCTTCAGCCTGACCATTTCCTTGTGGCTAATAGGGAGTGGAAAAGCGGTGTTGGATGTGAAACTTCTCACAGAGCTCACGGACATCCTGATTTTTGAAAGGAAGACCATTATCTGTGATGATGGACATGGGTACACCATACCGACAGATGATGTAATTAAGGATGAATGAGGTGATCTACTTGCCGGTGACTTGGGTAAGTGGAACAACTTCGATATATTTTGTGAATTATTTGGTGGCGGTAATAATGAATTTGTGGTCGTTGGATGAAGATGAATGAATTTTACCCACAAGGTCAAGTCCCCATTGACAAAAGAGCCATGGTCTTGTGATTGGTTGCAATTCTTGTGCTGGTGCATGTATTTGGTCTCCATGAGCTTGGCATTTCTTGCATTTTCTGACAAAATAGTAGGAGTCTTTTTCCATGGACGATCAATGGTATCTAGCATGCATGATCTTCTTTGCTAAGGAAGGACCACTTGGGTGAGTCCCCCAAATTCCTTCATGTACCTCTTCCAAGGCCTTTTTTTTCTCATCATGTTCCAAACATCGAAGGAGAGTACCATCAAGACTACATCGGTATAGGGTTTCAACAATGATGGTGTATTGAGCGGTTTAGCGAATGAAGGTTTTGCGTTGGTTATTCAATTGGTTAGGAGGAAGTGTATGATCATGGAGGTAGGTGTAGAACTCACCATACCATAGGGATTCAGAACTGACAAGGTGACATATCATCTCAGATTCGGGGATATCATAAGGAATTGAAAGTTGTTCTACCAAGAACTCATAGCATGTTGAATTTTGTGGAAGATCTAGGAGAGATGCAATGGTAGCCATGGCATTAGCAGCTTGATTCTGATCTTTGGGTATCTGCTCAAAGGTGATAGTCATAAATGATGTTTTTAAACTGTCCACCATTTGCTTGTATGGCATGAGTTTATCATCCTTGGTCTGATATTCATTTGTGACTTGTCGGATGACTAGTTGTGAGTCGCCATATATCTATAGCTCTTTCAGTTTCCATTGTATGGCTAGTCTGAGTCTGGTGATCAGGGCCTCATATTCTGCTATGTTGTTTATACATGGAAAAGTTAACCTGTAATACTTCAGGATGTTGTCGCCTTGAGGTGTTATAAACAAAATGCCTACTCCTGAGCCATGTCTAGTATATGAACCATCAAAGTAGAGATTCCATGATTGTGTTGTTGTGATCATGAATATCTCTTCATCTGGAAAATTGGAAAGAAGAGGATGATTGCCTATTAGGGGTGCATCGGCCAACTGATCTACAATAATTTGGCCCTTGATAGCCTTATGGTCTACATACTCAATGTTAAATTCACTTAGAATCATCACCCATTTGGCCAAGCAGCCTGTCGATGCTGCTTTGCTAAGTAGGTACTTTAGTAGATCGATATTTGCAATGAGTTGTACTTTATGTGTTAATAGTTAGTGCCTCAATTTAGTGGCTACCAAGATTACTGCTAGGCAAGCTCGCTCAATAGGTGTGTAATTGAGTTCATAGCCGACTAGTGTGTGAGAGATGTAGTAAAAAACACACTCTTTCCCTTTTGCATTGTATTTTGCCAACAATACTCCTAATGTCGTATTAGTTGCTGAAATATAGAGCAATAGAGGTCTACTTGGATCTAGTGGGATCAACAATGGTGTATTCATGAGATAGTCCTTAAGCATTTGGAATGCTTGCTGGCATTTGGCATTCCATTGAAAGTAGATGTTTTTTGTGTAACAGATGTGTAAAAGGATGGCACTTATCTGCTAGTTGTGCAATGAATCTTCGGATGGATTGAAGTCGGCCTTGTAATGTCCTTAGCTGACTGATGTTCTTCGAAGGTGGCATGTCCATGATTGCTTTGACCTTTGCTGGGTTGACCTTAATGCCTTTGCTTGAGATAATGTATCCAAGAAGATTCCCCGAGGTTACTCCAAAGACACATTTCTTTGGGTTGAGTCGAACATGATATTGTTCTAGTCTGTTAGAGATTTTCTCTAATATTGCAAGATGGCCTTCTCTTGTTAATGATTTTGCTAGTAATTCATCAACATAATCCTCCATTATGGTATGCATCATATCATGAAAGATGGTGGTCATTTCTCTTTGATAGGTTTCCCCTGCATTCTTTAGACCAAAAGGCATTAAATTCTAACAGTATGTTCCCCATGGACATGTGAAGGTCATCTTATGTTGATCCTCTAGTGTGATCTTTATTTGGTTGTACCTTGAAAAGCCATCCATAAGAGAAAGCATGGCATATACTATTGTTAGGTCCATAATCATGTCAATGTTTGGTAGGGGAAGCCATCCTTAGGACATGCTTTATTTAGATCTTTGAAACCTATACAGTTACGGATGCCCCCATTTGGTTTTCCAATAGGTACAATGTTGGAGATCCAATCTTCATAATCAATTGGTCAGATGAAACCAACATCCAAGAGTTTCTTATGTTCTGCTTTGACCATATTGCAATCTGGGGGTGCATGTTGCAAAGCTTCTATTTTACCAGTTTAGCTCCTTCTACCACGGTGAGGTGATCCATGACTAAATTTGGATCAAGACCAAGCAGGTCTACATATGACCATGCAAAGTTGATCTAATGCTTCTGGAAGAGTTCTACAAATTTAGGTTGTTCCTCTAGAGTTAAAAGAGATTCCAAATGTATTTGGTGAGGAGTCCTAGGGGTCCCCACATTGAATTATTTTGTTTCCTCAATGAGGATCATTGATCATTCCTTATTTGCACTGGGGGGGAGGATGTCAAACCTTTCATCCATAGGTGCCTCAGAGAGGTTTTCACCATTGGATACGCTCTTTCTTTTTACTTTTTTGGGATCAAACAGTGCCACAAAGTGATTTTCACTAGAAGATCCATGTTTTATTGTGATATTTTTGCAGCTGAAAGGTTTGGCATTGGCCCCAAAGTATGCTACACTATTAAGTTCGATGGAGAATCCAACTTTGTGATCCTCACTTGGTATGTTATCTCGTAGTTCCAAAAAGTCAATGATCGCCTCATCATTTTGGAAATGGTCAAGGCATGGGGGATTAGGTTGGTTCCATTCAATGAGTTCAGGATGGATAATGGGAATTAACTCATCGATCAAGTTAAGTTCATAAGATGTGTCAGTGAGGGTTAAGACATTATGGTGAAGATCATTGGTGTGACATAGGGTCTGTGGAAGGTACTTCAAGTTCAGAAACACAAGAGGTTTTAATCTGTGCCTCTCCGTAAATAGGAATTTCTTTGCGAGGTGGAAGTGGTGATGTGTCTTCCTCATCTGAAGTATATAGACGTAGAAAATCAAATTCCCACTCATGTGAGTCTATCTTTGAGTCGCTTTCTAGTATTCGATTATTATACCAAACCAGGATATCCTTTGAGTTGAATACTGTAGTTGTAATCGACTGATGTATTGCTCGTGATGAGATTGTTGGTATTGCAGGCGCTACTGATGTTGCTAATGGGATTACTAGTTCTATTGATGCTGCTGGGGATATTGATACTGCTAATGGTGTTATTGATGTAGTTGTTGATGCTGATGGGGTTGCTAGTTTGATTGGTAGGATGATGGGTACTGCAGGTAGTATTATTAGTGATGTGGGTAGTATTATTGGTGCGGTAGGTATTGTGGGTATTGTTGATGGGATTGTGGGTGGTACGGGCATTTTGATTGGTGTAGTGGGTGCTACTGACGCTATTGATGGGATTGTGGGTGATGCTGGTGTTGTTATTGGTGTTGTGGATGTAATGGATCAGAGGATTTCGATGGATAGTTTTTGATAAGATTGGGATCAAGTTTGGTTTTAGGAATGACACCTCCTGTATAAGACAAACATTATCAAAGTGTCTGGTTTTAGGAATGATATATCCTGTATAAGACAAAGATGATCAATGCATCTAGTTTCAAGAAAGATACATCCTATATAAGACATGATATAATGGATCAGATGAAAAGGTTAGATAGAATTGATAAGATTGGGATCAAGTCTGGTTTCAGGAATGACATCTCCTATATAAGACAAAGATGATCAAAGCTTCTGGTTTCAAGAAAGATATATCCTGTATAAGACTAAGATGATCAAAGTGTTTGGTTTCAATAAAGATACATCCTGTATAAGACATGATATAATGGATCAAATGAAAAGGTCGGATATAATTGATAAGATTGGGATCGAGTCTGGTTTTAGGAATGACACCTCCTGTATAAGACAAAGATGATCAAAGCATCTGGTTTCAGGAATGATATATCTTGTATAAGACTAAGATGATCAAAGCGTTTGGTTTTAGGAATGATACAACCTGTATAAGACATGATAGACAAGAGTTGGAAGAATGATGAAGATATGAAAGTGAAGAAAGATTTCATGATGATGTGATAGAGATGCATGTGATGGATGCAAGATGAATGTGACTAGATGATGATGATGAGATGTTTATTGAAAATGAGATGTATGATATGAGATTTTTTATTGAATGTCATACTAATAAAGATAAGGCTAACTAGAACAAAATCTAACAGTCATACTAATCTATGTCATTGTTTTGTTTTGTTCGATGGTTGATAAAAAGGTTTGGTTTCAAAGAGCGAGTACCCCGTATAAGACCAATCTATCTAGTTTCGAGTGTATCTATCCTTTTATAAGACATGTTGATGTTGATGTTGATAGATGGATTGATTATCAATACTCGATGATTGATGGGAATGTCTAGTTTCAAAGAGTGAGTACCCCATATTAGACCGATCTGTCTAGTTTCGACTGTACCTATCCTTGTATAAGACATGTTGATGTTGATAGATTTCGAGTGATGAATTGATTAACAAGACATGTGATTAGTTTGATTGCAGACTTTGAGAGTCTTCTTGTTGTTGAATTGATGGATGAGTCATGCGCTCATGCTTTGATTTTCAATTTTTATTTGATTTTGTCAATTTTTAATTTTATTTTTTTGAATATTTCAATTTTTTTGGAGCATTTTGGATTAGAAGAAAGATGTATTTGGTTTCCCTAATGTATAGAAAGATAAGGAATGGATGAATGAACCATTGAGGAGGATTCCCTTGATGATTAGGGTCCTTCATCATTTGTGCCTCCTTCAAAGGCCTCATGATAATCATTGAGGTTTTCTTTCTCCTCTTCAATTTCTGGTTGTCGGCTTCTCATTGATCTTGTGTGAACCATTTTTTTGATGTTTTATGAAAATGATTAATGAGGTGATGATGATGTGTTTGATGGAATACAATGTTTATGAAATGTTTGTTTGAATGAAAAATCTCTAACACTGAAGGCTGGATGTCAACAAAAATTCTTTGTGGATTGCCCTTATGTTTTTAACAATTGTGATGTGATAAGATATAGCCAGGTTTTGAGATGTGTTACAAACCAAGCTACCTAGTAATGAGAGGATGCACTCATAGACTAGTTTTAACCTGCATAGAAATGACTCTTAGGATGATTGATCCTAGATGAGAGACACTCTAAAAATTGATTTTGTTTTGATTTGACCAATATCAAAAAGAACTAAGGACAAGACCTTTTGTGTTTTGAGATTTAGGTGGTTTGTGATGTACTGAATGTGAAAATGGAAATGGGTAGGATGTATACCTCAATAGAAACTTTATGTGATGAAGGGAGTATCTACTTCTTCCTCTCTTTTAGGGGTTGGTGGTTCCCCTAGTGCTTTGTTATAGATAATGCAGATGCGAGGAAAGAAAGAAGGGTTTCTATTGCCCCCTTTGTTTTATGATAACTTAAGGCTCTATGTTGAGTAAAAGCTCTATTTTTCAAAGGCTCTTTGTCAAATTCATTGGTTTTGCCTTGAAGATACAAGTGCATATGATGCAACAAGTCTCAGTGTGAGAGAAAAATTTGTCTATTGATATAGAAAATTTTCCTTCTTTTGATAAGAGCTTTTGAACTCAAAGATATCTTTTTCAATGTGATCTTTTGATGAAGACTCGCATTTCTCAAAATGTGAGTGATGGTCATACAAATTGATACTTTGTTTCACTTTTGTTTGATGTTTGGTCAATGTTGATGTAAAAATTGTTGGATGAAGTACTTGGTTTTATTTGTTTGGAATTTCCTTTACAAGAAAACAGAGAAAGCACACAAGCACAATAATGTTGCCTCAAAAGGCACAAATAGGTATGGGTCTAAATCAACCCAATCTTTGAAATTTTTGACCCCTTTTTTAAAAAGTATATTTTAGATGTTTCCAAAGCCTTAAGTTGGCTCAAATTTGTATTGGTCTGACATAGAATGAAGACACTTCAAACACACTTTATCCCTAAGGTCAATGGCCAGTTGCGATAATTTCAGCCCAAATCTTGATATTTCTTCAACTTTGGTACTACATACCTTATGAATCCCGCCATGGCGAGTAAGGATGTGATATACTAAGTTTTGCATGAGTATAACAAATAGATGATCCCTATGATGCGGGAGCCACCACTTTTATCAAGCTACAAGTAGCCTTTCAAAAAGCCCTATTTCTACTCAAGGAAATATGTATGGTGAGTATCTTGGGAGCAAAATCATCTATGCTCTTGCACTGAACTTTTCACAAATATCCTCAATCAATAGAACAGGTGGGCTTCTACAAAAAAAGGTGTCTAGTAATGTTTGATGTTTTTGGACATAAGTTCATTCTGCAATGACTCACTTAAGAGCCTTGTAACTTGTGGTGGGGCCCATATGTCCTTTCGGCAAGTTACACTATAGGAACAACTATACCCAAGGCTACAAATTTTACTCACACCTGATTTCTATAGTAGCTCAAAGGATTTACCGCACGAGGTCATTCCCAAGAGCAATGTGTCTCTTGGCAGGCCTCTCTTAAAAAGATAAAATTTTGAGTGTTACTAACACTTTTCTCTTGCACCTGGGACCACGAAAGCTAAGGGAGAGGATAGTGTGTGTTAGAAGTAGGACCACTCGACAAAACTTTGCACAAGCATGCCAATCACTGAAAACACTTGTTCTTTTTAACTGATTTTCATTGCAATGTGATCTAACTATTTGGAGATGTTGCTCCAACAATCATTGTGTTATTTTAACTTCAAAGGCAAAATGTTTTGTAGTCTAAGAATTTGAAATCCTGGTCAACTGAATTGAGAACACGTTTTTTCTTGAAGTAAAATCACTTTGAACTTGAAGGAAAAATGGCTTTCTCTTTTTAAGCTTTTCCCAAAACGAAGTGTGGATTGTCATTTCTTTAAGTTGACGTAAGAAATGAAATTTGTTTTGTTGATTTTAAGCACCAAAATAAAGATTTTGCTCCTATCTTGCAAAAAGAAATTTGTTGGATTTTGAAATTGTGGTTCTTTTTACCTTTGGCAAATGAGATTCTTTTTATGAGCCCAAACAAAATATGTAATTCTTTTTATACCCAAATAGAAATGTGAAGTTTATTTAAACTAAAATAAAAAGTGAATTCATTTTTAAGCCAACTTTGAAAAATTTAGTAAAAAAAGTAAATCTACTTCCTAATCTAATTTAAAAACCTACACAAAGAGATAAATAGTTAACCAAAAATGATTATGGTGGGCTTCTACAAGCCTAAATCCTGATTTTTCAGTAACAAAAAGTCTTTTTTACAACTCTTTGTTACAATAGTGCTACTCTGTGTGAAAACAGAAGTGCTATTTAACACGAAAGCACTAAATAACAATCAAAATCACCAAAAGAAATGCAAGCGTGCTAAAAAAAGAGACAAAAGTGCTAAAAGAACTCTGTTAGACAGAATTAATTCTGTCAAACAGAGAGCTGAAAGCGCTAAAAATAGATACGATAGCACTATTTAATGGTCAATAGCACTATTATTAGGAACAAAAGCGCTAAAGTACCAAATTTTGAAGGTGCTAGAGTGTGAACAAAAGCACTAAAGCACAACCTATGTGTCAGTTAAAACATGCAAAAGTTAGTAATTTTCAAAAAAATTATATCGGGAGGTTGCATCTTCGATTCATGTCGGGTTCACCAAATGATGCTCTGCAAAAAGGATGGTTAGGATGACAAACACAAACAAACAAGCAAGAAACCAATTGTTAGTGTTAGAAAATCAAAGATCAAACACTATCCTAAGCAAGCATATCAAGAGAGACACTAAAAGAAAAATAGAGCATTTAACAAAGAAAACAAATGCAATAAGGCATCAACAAATGCCTTCCACCATGCTTGTAGCTTCTCCTCTCATGTTCCTCTCCTCTCCAAGTTCCCAAATGAGTGTAGCTCTCAGTATCTTTTTGCACTATTCTGGATGTCTTATGGAGGTTCAAGATTGTAAAATGGATGATTATGAGAATGCAAATGTGAACAAACTAAAATGATATATTATCTAATTATCTAATATTAATTTTATCCCAAAATGACAAATATAGATGATTATGCTAAATGCTCTCTAAAATTCACTATAAGTTAGATGCATACAAATTTTCAGGATCTGGATTATAAAGAAATGAGCTCTATTTATAGGTAAAATGGAGAAATGGATGGTTGAGATTGAGCAATCTCAACAAGGGTCGGGATTGATGGGTTTATGATCCATGTGAGGACTTTCAACCCAATCCCAAGATGACAAATGTCAACAAGAGATGGGTTGAGAGGAGAGGGAATACACATTAAATGCTTGACATGACTTGATGGTTAACTTGGAGGTGAGGTTAATGTTGAGTTGAAAGAATAAAGCCATTATCTAATAAATAATGTCTTTATCCAATGGATAAACTCTTGTGCAAGAGTTAGTGAGGATAACCATGGTCAAAGCAATAAATACTTGAAGAGACCCATGGGTCAAATGAGGGTTGAGTTAGAGGTAAATTCTCTAACCATGGGAGCAAGTGGTTTTAACCATAAATGGTTATGTAAGAGCCATTAATGGTCATGTAAGAGCCATTAGTGGTTAGCTTGTTGAACACATAAATCATTAAATGCTTTTCAAAGACTTTGAAGGCTTTGAGAAGTGACTCCAAGTTGCTTAGGAATGTGACAATATTTAGTGGATGGATTAGGATAATTAGGAATGATTAGAAAGTGGTTAGAAGGGTCTAGAAGGGGATTTAGGATTGCAAGTGGGTTTGGTGGGTGATGGAAAATAGGATTTAAATTAAAATAAAATTAATTTATTTCAACTTGTGGTTGCAACTTGCATTTGTAGGAGAATGCAGGTGGGGGGAGGGGGGGGGATTTAATGATTTAAATAAATGTTTTATTTATTTATTTAAAAGAGGAAAGGGGATTAAAATTAAATAAATATGATTTATTCATTTAATTGATTGTGAATCTGGTTTAATGAATTGATTGAAATAAACTAAATAATTTATTTAATTAATAGGTGAATGATTGAAGATGAATTAATTAAATGTTAATTTAATTAACTATTGGCTAGTGGGTTTATTAATAAAATAAATAGCAAATATTCATTTAATTAAAATGGACAGATTTATGTGACTACAAATACTATTTTAGAGTTCATTCATTATAATACATCATTGTAATTGACTTGTAAGGCAGTGAACCTTTTGGTGTTGTAGCCATTATTGTAAATGAGTTGTAAGCTCTAGGCAGTGTTCCTAAATGCAAGTGCATTCCCCATATTGTAATATTGTTTTGATACTGGTCATAGTAGAATAATATTGTGGGTTCAAATCCCATCTTAGTTTTTCCCATTTGGGTTTCCTTGTAAAAATCCCAGTGTTATGATTTTTTGGTTAGTTGCTTTGTGTTTCTGCATTTCAGTTTCATGTGTATGCTTCTGGTGGTTTAAAGTTAAGACAACAAATAGCCTAACTGGTAGATCAAAGAAAGGTTATAGAAGTTGTTGTTCTGTATTTACATAACTTTAGCAAAGCTTTAATTGAGCTAGAGCAAAGCATCCCTAAGGATCTATACAACATTATTGATGCACGAAGGCTAATAGCTAGTAAGATTGATAAGGAAATGAAGTAAAGAGAATTGATAAATGTTTGCACCTATGTATCCCATGATGAGGCTAAAAGGATAATTGAGGAAGCTAACAAGAAAGAATTCAGAAGCAAAAACAGGGTGAACAGGTTGATATTTGTAAGGTGGAAGAGGTGAGAAAGGAGGCTGAAGATATTTGGAGAAGAATCATAAAGAATGATCCTTTGTATAAAGACTCATTTAAGTCTTCTCAGTCAGAAGTAAAAGAAGGTGCTTCTGGTGATCTGAAGGATGAAACTCAAACCAAGGGACATCTAGAAGATCAAGGAAACACAACCCTTGATGTTGAGATCGGTGATAATCCTTCAGTGGTAGGTACTTTTGCAGTCCCTGAGATTCAAAAGGATGATACTGCACCAAGTGGCAACACCAGTGCATAAGATAAAGGGGATGGAGCTGAAAAGGAACCTGAGAAAGTAGAGGTAAAGGATGCTAAGGTAGACAAGGGAAAAGGAGTTGTTGATCTAGAAATTGACACTCCTGTAGTCATAAGGACCCCACCTCAAATCTCTATCAATCTAGCTGGTCCTCTAAATCTTGGACAAATGTCACCTATAGAGAAGTTGATGCTTGCAACTACTATATAGGCACAGGTCAGTCAAGATCTTGTCAAATCATAGTCTGAAGACAAAAAAATCATTTTGATGTCTGTTGATGTGTTACAAAAGGTGGCTCTGAGTGTATAGTTAGATCCTAATTCTTGCCCCTCTGGTAAATTAGTTCAATTAATTAAAAATATAAATACCAATTTTGATTTTCTTTGGAGAAATCTACTAATAAGCGACTATTAGATAGATTTAAGGAGGTAAGAATGCAGACATTTTGAATAATGATAGAAAATGATAGAGTAAGATTGAATGAAATTTTGCAGACTATATTAGATGCATTATCAGAAGGTGGAAAAATATATAAGTCTTGTCTAATTTTGCCAAAGTTTACAGTAGACATAGATAAGCGAATAAGTGTTTGCTAGGGAAAACTTGTTGGTATATCACAGTCTTTTAACCATAATGTAGCTCTGACCAGTAGTGTAGAAGGGAAGATGTTGGCTCTAAATGATCAGATCTTGAGCCTTAATATGAACAAAGATAGAATTTTAAGGAGAGTTGGTGAACTCTAGAATTTGATTGCCCCTCAATTGGACACCATGTTGAGTAATAAGGTTGATTGTATGCAGGTTATGGGACAACCTGTTCCATCTGAATAGAAGGAGGTGGAGATTTATGCATACACATTTAGTGTATTCATCACAGTTTTGAATAACTTGAAGAGTGGGTGGGACACTCACCTAGGATTTTAGAAGACCTTTTTTGCTAATGTCTTTAAGTACTTGTAAAGTCTTCGATAGGTATCCTTGTATAAGTTTTGGAAAGAACCTTGTCTTTGGCATTGTTGTCAAAGGGGGAGAATAAAGGTGAAAAATGTATAGAAGAAGAGTGTAATTACATGTTTCAAAATTCTTTGTCTAAGGGGGATCCTTAGAAATTCCTTTGATCCGGTGTATAGGTTTTCATTACTTAGCTATTTTTCATGACTGTTGCCATCAATGCCAAAGGGGGAGATTTTTTGGCAATTGATACTTATATGGTGGCTTCTACTACTTGATTAATGGTTTAGGGTTGTCATTGATGGAAAATCTTCATGAGATTCCCATCCGGTAATCACAGATCTTGATATCCAAAAGCGAACGTCATCTGGTAGCTAGTTAACTATTATTTCTGTTTGATCAAAGCAGTTTTGATCCGGAAGCTTCCCGATGTGCAGTGTTATGAATCATGTATGAGTTGATTGGGCCAACATAGAGACAACATTTTATCATTAATTTGGTGATCCAAATTTATCTTTGGTGATCCGGTCAAGCCAACATATGACTACACGTTACATTAGTAGGCTGACTTGATGAATGATCTATTTTGTGATTGCAGATATATAAGTCTGATGTGGAAGATGTTTTTAGAGTATGGTATGATTGTATGCAAGCGAGTGGTGATTGATAATCCTTTGTAGCGTAGTTTCACATGCACATTCTTGATCCGGTTGCTAACTGAGACAGAGAACATGGAAAAACAAAGCAGAACAACAGAGGTGATACAGTCAAAATATTTGGCACTTAACCAAAACTCATCGAGGCATTGTAGATGCTATTTTGGAGTTCATTCATTGTAATACATGACTCTAATTGACTTGTAAGGAAGTGAGCCTTCTAAGGTTGTAGCCCTTATTGTAAATGAGTTGCAAGCTCTAGGCAGTGTTCCTGAATGCAAGTGCATTCCCCATATTGTAATATTTTTTTGCTACTGGCTATAGTAGAATAATATTGTGGGTTCAAATCCCACCATGGTTTTTCCCATTTGGGTTTCCACGTAAAAATCCTAGTGTTATGATTTTGTGGTTGGTTGCTTTGTGTTTCTACATTTTAGTTTCATGTGTATGTTTCTGGTGGTTTAAAGTTAAGACAGAAAATAGCCTAACCGGTAGATCACTGACTTCCCCCCCCTCAGTGATCCCTGATTCCAACATGATAGTAGTGTAGTGAGATTTGGAGACAACAAATCTTGTGTAATTTATGGTAGAGGTTCTATTTCTCTTGATGGTAAGTATAATAATGATGTTTAATATATTGATGGTTTGAAGCATAGTATTTTGAGTGTTGGATGGGTGGTTGATAAGGGATATGATTTGCAACTCAAGAATGGGAAATGTAAGATCTAGAATAGCTCTGGTATAGAGATTGCATCAGGTACTAAGACTAAAGGTAATATCTTTCATCTAAATTCTAGTGAGAAAAGTTATTTGATTGCTCACATTGATGAGAGTTGGTTGTGGCATAGGAGAATGTGTCATGTTAACTTTGACTACGTGATTAAGATTAGTTCTACTCAAGCTATTATAGATCTGCCTAAGATAGTGAATCCTACTAATCCGGTATGTAAAGAATGTCAATTGGGAAAGCAAACAAGAATTTCATTCAAGAGAAAATAGTATACATCTAATGGATTATTAGATCTTGTGTATACTGATTTATATGGACCTTCTAAAGTGAGAATCTTGCAGGAAGATAGATACTTTATGTTGCCGGTTGATGACTATTCTAGGATGATGTGGGTCACTTCTCTAAGGGAGAAATCTGAAGCACTAGAGAAATTCAAAATATTCAAAGCTAAAGTGGAGACATGGACTGGATTGAAGTTGAAGTGTTTGAGGTATGATAGAGGAGGAGAATTTACCTCCGGTGAGTTTAATTATGAGTCTAATGATCAGGATTGTTGGCAATTGACACTCAATTGGTTGGTTTCAATATGTTGTCATTGATGGAAACATGGCAACATGTTTTGGCTTCGTATTTTGGTTTAGTTGTGTACGGCAAGCACTTCATAGACACTTCACCGACACCAACACCAACACCAACACCAGTAGGTTGGATAGATTTCTTTGGTTACTAGTAATGCAGGCTGACATGGTTTAGAATCAGGTTATTAGTATTGGAGGCTGACATCATTGGGGAGATCCGACATCGACAATTATTTTGATATTCATGTATTTATGTTATTGAGCTGACATGTATATTCATATTGCAATTATCTTTGTAAGTCGAGACAAGGCATGATAGATTGTAAAGGGATATATAGGTCAGTTGAGTAGATCATTTTGTAATATGGAAATATAGATGTGTGTTTAATATTATTAAATGTAAAGGAGATGCAAAACATATGAGAGAGATCATGTATGTGAGGATATTTATGTAAGGTTTATTTTGGTAAGGGTTTAGGGTTTTAGACTGAAACAGACAGACCTTAATCAAAACTATATTCAAGCATAGAAGATGCTATCTTTGTAGTTCAATCATTTCTCTAGATTGTAGTTTGGATTTGTATGTAGTTAGTGAGGATCCTTTTGTGATTGAGCAGTGTGCTCTAGGCTGTAAGCCTTCCTGCAAGTGCAGGCCCCTATATTTTACAATATCTCTTCATATGGCTAGCGGATTGATATTATGGATCACAAATCCCACCATGGTTTTTTTTCTTTGAGGTTTTCCACGTATAAATTTTTGTGTTATTGTATTCAGTTATGTGATTGGCTTATTGGTTGCTTTACTTATTTCAATTCTATATGTATCGGTACACCGGTTGGTGTATGCATGTTTTAATAAGGTTAAAATTGATAGATCTAGTAGAACAAAGATTCACCCCCCCTCTTAGTGTTCTTTGATTCCAACAATTGGTATCAGAGCCTTGTGCCTCAGAGGAAGTTAAATAGCTTGAGGAAGATCCTAAATCTGGAATCCATGGATATGAGTTTGGAGAAGCAACTTGAGGTGGCACTTGAAGATTATGATGCTGAAAGGATGAAGAACTTGAAGCTACAAGATGAATTGAATTTTTCTCAGGAATTCATTCTTGTCCTACAGGAGAGGTTGTCATTTGTCCAGGTTAGGAGGAAGGAACTTTTGCAGAATAAGGATAATGATGAGAAAGATGCACTTAATGAGAGATGTCTCAATCCAAGTCAGGAGAAAATGGTTATGAGGAATGAGATGCAAGCTATAACTATAAGGATGTCTAAGGAGATTGAAGACTGGAAGAAAAAGGAAGAAAATATTGTTGTATCTCTGAAAAACAAGTTTGAAGAATGTGGCAGGTTGGTTCATGAGAATGATATGTTGAGAACTGATTTAGTACAATCCCAGAGTAATGAACAAGAGCTTAAGAGACAAATGATAATTTTGAGAGATGATCTAACTATTGCAAGTGAGTATAAAGAAAAATTCAAGATTAGTTCAACACAACTTGATGAGTTATTGAAGAGACAAAGACAGAATGGAGATTTTAGTGGACTTAGATTTGAACAAGGAAAGATTTTCAGTACTAAAAATAAAGATCAAAACCATAAGGCACCGTTAAATCAGTTTAATGCTTATAAATTCAATGGTAGATGCTTTGTTTGTAATAAATTTGGTGACATGGCTAGGCAATGTAAAATTGGAGCAAATCAAAACCCTGATTCTATTCCCGGTCAATGTTCTAAATGTAATAAGTATGGTCATAAGAAAGAAGTTTGCAGAATGAATGTTAAATGTTATGCATGTGGAAAATTTGGATATATGGCTAATTAGTGTAGGTCAAGCAATTGCACTAGTTTTAGAAAAGCAATTCAAAAGAACAATGTTACATGTTATGCATGTAATGAGGTTGGACATATTGCTAAGTTATGTAGAAGTAGAAATCCACTAGTTGGTAATGAAGAATCAAATGAGAAAGGAAAAGAGAAGGTTAATTAAATTCAGCAAGATCATACCCAGAGATGGGTTAGGAAGTCAGAAGAACATTTAGTAGATGGAAATGCATCGGTTACTCAACTGGCAGAGGAGGATTCTCCTGTACCGATAGGAAACTCATCCAATAACTAAGGCAGATGCCTTAGGAGTTAGGAAAAATTCTTGAAAATGTTGCATATGCCCCGAGAAGAGGTTCTGGAAGATGTTCCAGACAGTGGAGATGCTTATCCGGCATGAAGATGTTTGATCAAGATTTGGTATCTTCCATTGGAAGTCATTAATATCAATGATGGATTAGGGTTTCTTGGAGGTTAAAAGGTTGAATTCACTTCATTTCTAATCACTTTGCATTCAGAGTGATTCAGAGCGATTCAAAGGAAGTCTAAGGCGATTCAGTGCGATCAATATCATCTTGAGTGATTTCACCAGCGATTGGAAGAGTTCTTTAGGGTTTTTCACCGGTAGCTATTCATAGGTATTTATGTTCATTCATGGAAGAGGGATCATTATTTGTACCTATGTTTATTGAAAATCCTACTATAGCTGAGGTCAAGGACCATCTCAGGCCAATTTTCAAGTGATATTTGCATGTTTCTACCCTGGACGATTCGGTTGGCACTTTTCCTTGTGTTTCAGAAGGAGTAGTGTATGTTGAAGATGTAAGAGCTTACATTCATTGTCATATTGAGGATTTGAGAATGAGTCATATTAAGAACATGTACATGAGTGAGATAATGGGAGATTCTAGAATGATTAAGTCCGAATACAAACATATTGAGGATCTAGGATTTACCCGCATTCTGGATATTCCAAAATTTGAAGATGAAATTGTTAGATATGTTTTGAGAAATGTACATGGAGAGTTTATCTGGCTAGATAGACCATATAAGATTTTGAAGGAGGTCGTCAGGGCAATCACCAGTTTATCACAGGTTGGACAATGTTTGAAGAAGAAGGTTTCTAATGATCAGGTCAACAAGATCACCGACACAACATCAGATAAGCGATCAATGAGGATTAGTACTATTATCGACACATATATCAGATTTAGAAGCATGGTCATCGGTTACAAGGTAACTCAATCAAATTGACTGAATTCTATTTCTAGCTCCTGCATTTATGCAACTCATAAAATGATGAGGGAGAATGAGAAGTTAGATCTATGTGGTTGGATGTTGGATGAATTGTTGATTAACTTAGGAAAGATCAAAGGAGAAAAGAAGGGAACATTCTGGTATGGAAACCTAATTGTCATTTTAATGTTTTTTTTCATCAATGAGACTCCCAGTTTTGGGAAGAAAAAATGGGCATTCGATATCCAAATAGGGAGGCAACTAAAAAAATCAATTGCTACATTAGGTAGTCAGAGAGATGACAGTAGGGAGGCAACTAAAAAAATCAATTGCTACATTAGGTAGTCAAAGAGATGACAAAGTGTGAGGTTACTTTAAAGCATTTTAGAAGGTTGTGAATTCTAGGGTGAGGGTTCCAAAGCACATTGTTGAGAAGTACTCAATAGAGATATGCTTCATGGTCAAGAAAGATGAAACTAGTTATGAAGTTGATGCTTATGCACAAAATCTAATTGAGGCACCTGTTGATGAAACTATTAAAACCTTTGGTACTACTAAGGAGAACAAGCAAGAGGTTGAAATTGAGTTCAACTAGAAGAAGAGAGAGAAGCAAAAGGGAAAGGTAGGTAAATTTGTTGAAAAGGTTTCACAGGACATCAAAGTATTAATTGATGTTGTTCTGGAGAAAGGTAGGAAGAGGAAAGAACTAGAAATATTCATTGAGCCTATTGTAGAAAAGTCTGGATCTGATGATGACACACCCTTGGCATTCAAAAGGATACTAAGGAAGAAAACTGAAGAGACTAAGGAAGAGACAAAGAAGCAACTAGTTAGGAAAGTTTCTATTAGGGTATCGGCACATAAAAGAGCACCAAAAGAAACACCTTCAGCCCCATCTAGTACTGGAAGGAGAAAGAAGAAGGATGACATTAATCTTGCACTTGAATCTGGTAATGTAACTATTATTCCACCGAAGACTTGTACAGAATTATATGATGAAACTACTAAAGGTGGCATGTTAAAGAATGTACAATTTTATTATGAATATTTAAATAATGATGAATAAAGTGAAGTAGAGGAAGTAGTTTTGTTGTATTTGGATATATATAAGAAAGCCTTGTTAGAAATTGAAGACAAAATACTGGCACAGTTATATGAAATTGTAGATGCTAGAAGATTATCAGCAATGGAAGAGGACAGACATATAAAGATTCAAGAGTTGTTAACTGTTTGTGTTTCTATTACCCTAGAGGAGATGGACAGGACAATTGAGATTGCAGATAGGAAAATATTTCACAGTAAGCATAGAATAATTAGTCTTATGTTAGGTAGGGTCAATGAGATAATCAAGGAGACACACAAGGCATGGGTTAAGTTCTTTGCAATAAACCGTGGTTTTTATACTTCACTAGAACCTAAGACAGATACTGCAGACATCTTGGTTGAAGGGAAAGGTAAAGGTATTATATATGGGTACTTCACCCTCAATTTTGAAAAACATTAAGATAGTTGATATTGATCCCCCAGTAGATACAAATGTACATGAAAATGTTGAGATATCAGTAGATACAAAGAGTGTAAAGGTTGCAAATGTACAGGTTACTAATTTTGAGGATAATAGTCCTACAAATTAGATTGTACAAGATGAGGTTACAGTTCCTAGGGTGGAACTGGTAGTTACTGAGACTGCACCAAGTGGTGAAGCCACCGGTGCAAGTGAGGAAACTATAAAAGTTAAACCATCAAAGCAGAAGAAAGGGGAATCCAACAAGGAATCGGTAGTCATCCCATCAATGTTGTCAATTGACACCTTGGAGGTTGAAAATAAAAGCATTACCGAGATGAGTTACACTAAACTCATGATGATGGTTGCATAGAAAATTATGAAGGAAGGATATATGGATAAAGGTGTTATTGATTAGTCTATCACTGTTTTGCATAGACTTGCCCCAAAGTACAAATTTAACAATGAAGTTAGCCCATCCAATAAGCTTAAGATAATCATAGAACACATTTCAAAGGATTTTCAGTCCTTGCAGCAGATATCAAACCGACAAGCACTGGAGAGTTTTATGCTGGCAAAGAGAGTTACATTTGATCAAATGATTGAGTCAGAGAGGAAGGAGATTAATGATAAGTTGAAATTGATTGATAATGCATTGAGGCAACGTACTAGTATTTATAGAGTATGTTGTAACATAGGTTTACTCATAGCTAAGACAGATAAAAGGATTAAGGAATTTCAGGAGGAGATTGTAGGTATAGTCAATTCTTTTGACAGATTGAATTCATTGACTACATCTATTGATGGTTAGATTTTGGTTTTGGAAGCCCAAGTTTTTTCTCTTGAGAGGGAAAAAGATAAAATCATAAGGAGAGCTAGAAGTCTTAGAGGATTGGTGAGTCCCCGGTTGGATTCATTAAGTGTACATAAGGAGCGTATAGATGTGGTTGGTAAGCCCACACCAGTAGAGCTAAATGAGAAAGAGTCAAATGCCCATATGCTAAATGGACTTGTATCTATTTATGGCACTTTTAAATCTAGCTGGGATACTTATTTAGAGCTTTTGGAGAAAGCCTATCTAGAAATTTTCAAGTGTATTCAACTCCGGTAAGTTATTTTGGGACATACTCATTGTACAGTCTTTCATTATTCGTCCCGATTTTTGGTATTTTTTTGGATTTTTTGATGGCATTGATGTCAAAGGGGGAGTAAAGGTGAAAAATATATTCTTGGCATCGGGAGATATAGAGTATTTTGTTTAGATGGATATTCAACTTAGGGGGAGCAGGCCTGGGATGAAACCGGTAGATGGAAACCATGATCATTTTTCACATGAGTGTTGCCATCAATGCCAAAGGGGCATATTGTTGGCAATTGACACTCAATTGGTTGATTTCAATATGTTGTCATTTTTGGCAACATGGCAACATGTTCTAGCTTTGTATTTTGGTTTAGTTATGTACTGGCATGCACTTCATAGACACTTCACCGTCATTGGCACCGACACCGGAAGGTTGGATAGATTTCTTTGGTTACGGGCAATGCAGGCTAATATGGTTTAGAATCAAGTTATCAGTATTGGAGGTCAGCATCATTTGGGAGATTTGGCATTGGAAATTATTTTGATATTCATGTATTTATGTTATTGAGATGACATGTATATTCATATTGTAATTATATTTATAAGCCGACACAAGGCATGATAGATTGTAAAGGGGTATACAAGTCAATTGATTATATTATTTTGTAATATGGAAATATAGATGTGTGTGTAAGGTTATGAAATATAGAGGAGATGTGAAACATATGAGAGAGATCATGTATGTGAGGATATTTATGTAAGGGTTCTTCCGGTGAGGGTTTAGTGTTTCATACTGGAACAGACAGAGCTTAACCGGAACTGTATTCAAGCATAGAAGATGTTATTTTTGTAGTTCAATCATTTCTTCAGATTGTAGTCTAGATTTGTATGTAGTCAGTGAGGCTCCTTTTTTGATTGAGCAGTGTGCTCTAGTATGTAAGCCTTCCTGCAAGTGTAGGCCCCTATATTTTGTAATATCTCTTCATATGGCTAGTGGATTGATATTGTGGGTCACAAATCCCACCGTGGTTTTTCCTCTTTGAGGTTTTCCATGTATAAATCTTTGTGTTATGGTATTCATTTGTGTGATTGGCTTATTGGTTTCTCTACTTCTTTCAATTCTATATGTATCGATATATTGATTGGTCTATGCATATTTTAATAAGGTTAAAATTGATAGATTTGGTAGAACACTGATTCACCCCCCCTCTCAGTGTTCTTGGATTCCAACAAAGATATTACTACAAAGAAAGTGCAGACTCTCAGCATGAAGTAGAGTGATTTAGTAGAGATAGTAAATGTATATATTTCTACCTGAGAATCAAGTGTAGAGTGATTCAATAGCCTGAGAATCAGAATAATCAAAACACCACTATGTATGTAAGATTAAATCATTCAAAGAATTAGATTATTGGTGATAAAAATAAAGGTGCGATGACTAAGAGAAGAATTGTTGTTGAAGAGACATGTTTGATTTCTAAAATTGAGCCTAAAGATGTTGTTGAAGCTTGTAAAGATGAGAATTGGGTAAAAGCTATGGAAGAAGAGTTAGATCAAATTGAAAAGAACAAAACATGGGAACTTGTTATAAGACCTAAGGAAAATAATGTAATTGGTACTAAATGGGTGTTCTGGAATAAGCTGAGTGAAGATGGATAAGTTGTTAGAAACAAAGAAATACTGGTATGTAAGGGATATTCACAAATAGAAGGTATTGATTTTGAGGAGACTTTTTCCTTTAGCTATAATTGAAGTTGTTAGACTATTTCTTGCATATGTTGCTCATAAGAAATTCAAGGTATATCAAATGGATGTTAAGTCAGCCTT
Source organism: Cryptomeria japonica (assembly GCF_030272615.1). Lineage (NCBI taxonomy): Eukaryota > Viridiplantae > Streptophyta > Pinopsida > Cupressales > Cupressaceae > Cryptomeria > Cryptomeria japonica. Next base: position 703,500,371 of record NC_081407.1, read on the forward strand.
TTTGAATGGTGAATTGGAAGAGGAAGTCTACATTGAGCAACTAGATGGATCTTCACTAACAAATGAAGAAGACATGGTATACAGATTGAAGAAAGCATTGTATGGACTCAAACAAGCCCCTAGAGCCTAGTATGATAGATTGGACAGGTATTTGATGAAGTTGGTATTCTGTAAAGGTACTGCTAATAGTAATTTGTAGTTCAAGATTGATAATGATAATATTTTGATTGTTGAAATCTTTGTTGATGATATTATTTTTGCAGGAGATGATGATTTGATTAAGAAGTTTGTTGATGATATGCAAAAAGAATTTGAGATGTCTATGATAGGTGAGATGACATTATTTCTGGGATTGCAAATTACACATATTGATAAAGGTATTTGCATATCTCAATCTAAGTATGTGAAGGAATTGTTGAAGAAGTTTGGGTTAGATGATTTCAAACCTGTTGGAACCCTTATGGTAACTAGATGTAAGATATCAAAAGATGATGAGTCATAGGCTAACCAGACCTTGTATAGATCTATGATTGGTGGACTACTATATTTGACTGAGACTAGACCTGACATTATGAATGTTGTATGTCTTGTTGCAATATTTCAAGTTGATCTAAAGGAAAATCATGTTACTTCTATGAAGACGATATTCAAATACTTGAATAGAACAGTTGATTATGGTTTGTGGTACCTAAAAGATGATGATTTCACTCTAAATGCTTTTAATGATGCTAATTGGGCAGGTGATGTTGATGACTAGAAGAGCACTACTAGTGGAGAATTCTTTTTGGGAAAGAAGTTGGTTTCCTGGACAAGTAAGAAGCAAGATATTATTTCTTTATCTACTACAGAAGTTGTATACATTGCTGCTGCTAGAAATTGTACTCAAGTAGTTTGGATGAAGCATATGCTGAAGGATATTAGAGTTGTTTATCATGAGCCTACTGTTATATAGTATGACAATTCTAGTGCTATCAATATTTCTAAGAATATAATGTTGCATTCTAACACAAAGCATATATCAATCAAGTTTTATTTTCTGAGAGAGAAAGTTAGTGATAAGGAAGTCAAATTGGAGTATGTACCTACTAAGGAACATATTGCAGATATATTTATATATTTGAGAGAGAAGTTAGGGGTGATTACCCCTCCTGCTGTGAACTAAATGCATTGAGTTGTATCGATCTGATCGACTTCACTAACTTATCTTGATATCTGGATTGATGAGTTGGTGTTGTTGCTCTGGGGGAGTAGTTAGTGAGTGGTTTAGTTGTTGATTTTTGTGATTTTATGCTAAGAGGGAGATATTTTCCTTCTTAGGGGGAGAGATGCATGAGATAATAATGATTTATATATGTCTTTGGCATTGTTGTCAAAGGGGGAGAAGAGCATGTGAGAAACCCTAAAGTATTTTGCATTGTTTGTCTCAAGGGCAAATGATCCTTGTTATTTTGTGGGAGATTGTTGGTTGTTGATTTCTTTCTTTGCATTGATTTTTTTTCACATTCATATGTTTCCATCAATGCCAAAAGGGGAGATTTTTGGATATTAGAGTTGTTGGGATATGTTGTTGTCATTGATGTCAACATATTCCTATGTTGCAAAGAGTTGTTTTGGAGATCTTTTGTAGATGTGATGATGTAGCTTATTGGGTTTTGAGATAATTATCTCTAGTTGATTTAGTATGATTTTTATTATTCTATGTGGTGATTTGGTCACATTGTGTGGTCCAGTATGTGGATTAGTTTTTTAGTGATCAGTATTGCAGAAGTACCACAACTCTAGCTGGTATTTGATCCATATTGCTTCAGAATGATGATATCTTGAGTTGCATATTTTGGAGAGTGTTTGGGATGTTCATGTATGTCCTCTGATCAGATGGTTCATGATTTAGAAATTGGCAAGTGTATCTTTCAATTTTTCAGTTGGTGTTCTTGAGCTTCGGTGATGGTGTTAATGATGAATCTTGTTATCTAAGTTGTTGTGGTAATTGTGGTGGAATTAATGTTGCTTATTGATGTTCTCTAATCATGTACTATGCGTTTTGGTGGTCCATGTTGATCATGGTGCATGTTATTGAAGATTTTATTGGTCCGATGTTATTCTTCATGTTATGCGACATATTCGGTGGTATAGCGTGTTGCGTGTTTGAGGATTTCATTTGGGTCCATGCTATTTTCTTGTTGACATTGTATTGGTCCAGTTATGGATTTATGTATTGTGTGATGCAATTATGTAATTAGGTCTTATGTGTTGACTCGACCTTGAGGTTAAGATTGATGAATTGTATAAATAGGTGATGTAATCATGCTAGTTATGTGTCCGCGGTTATGTTTTGTTGGCATTATGGATTAATTGATTATGTTTTGCATTGATGTTTTGTCATAGATGTCAACACTAGTTGATTTGGATGGTTACTGACAAACAAGTTTTGGTTACTAGTAGAAGATCTAGTGTTGCCGACAGAAGAGATTATCTGTTAACACTTCTGGCATCTTTGGATCAGTGAAGTATATTGGATTTCATGAGTTATATGCTCCATGAGCGTGTTTTGGTCAGTTGGTATTGGCTTGGAAATTGGATGTTATCATACACTCTGGTAAACCCTTACTGACACTGGTTTAAGGCTTTACCAACAAAGCTTTCATTGAGGAATCGTGACTAGATGCATAATTGGTGTTGGTGCAGCTTCTTCGAGAATTTCAGGATGCTGAATATGTTTGTTGATCATGCTTCAAATGATTGAAGACATTGCTTTAGCATGGTGGACCCAAAATAGGTTTGGTACCTATCTAGGTTATGGACTGGTATCATGCTAGCATGTACTCTATACATTACTTGGATGATTCGAGATGATTTATGGATATTTTATTATTATTTTGGTCTTAAGCCGACATGGCATATCATTGCAATAAGGAATTCTGTAATGATATTATTGTAATATCTTTAGGTGGCTGACCTAATTGGTTTAGGCCTTAGGGTTTGTATAAATAAGAGATAGAAACTCTTTGTAAAGTATCATGGTTATTGAAAAGGTCATGGTCAAGGAATCTAATGTGCGAATATTGTAATATCATTCAGGCAGAGGAGTTGATCGAATTGGATTCAGAAGAGGATTTAGTCCTCTGACATTGAGCTTAACCGGGACTGTAATTAGGCATGGTAGATGTTATTTCTAGCAATTCACTCTATTAGATTATTGTCCATTTATCTTGAGAAGGTTGTAGCCTCTCTATAGTCAGTGAGACTCTTTTGTAATGAGCAGTATGCTCTAGGCAGTGTGCCTTCCTGCAAGTGTAGGCCCCTCATTGTAACACATACTTTCTTTAGAGGTATCATCTGACTGTGGGTAGGCTTCCCACCGTGGTTTTTCCCTTTCCGAGTTTTCCATGTACAAATCATGGTGTTATGTGGTATGGTTTCTTTGCATTGATTATCTGGTTAGTTGTTAAGTTGTATTGTTTACTGGTATTTGTTCCTTACCGGTACTTGATTTGTTTAAGGTTGTATTGTGGATTAAAAGTTATAATCTGTTAACAACTGACTTAGCCCCCCCCCCTCTCAGTTGTTCACCGCTTATCCTAACAATTTTTATGATTTGATAGTATATTGTATGTGAAAGCAAGGGAATTTATCATTTGGAAGTGTGGAAGACCAGAGAAGTGTTTTTGTGCAAACAATTTGCTTAACCGAAACTGTAATCAAGAATTTGGAGATTCTATTCTTTTAGTTCATGTAATCAGGATTGTTTTCTGATCTTTGTAAGGAATTGATCCTTCCTTTGGGTTGTAGCCCTTCTTATTTTTGAGCAGTGTGCCTGAATGCATGTGTATTCCCCATTGTAATATTTACACATACTGTTGCAGAGTCATCTTATTGTGAGTAAGTTCCCACCATGGTTTTTCCCTTGACCGGGTTTTCCACGTCAAAAATCCATGTGTTATGTGAGTTGTTGATGTGGTGTTTATCTTTTCTATTGTTGTTCATGATCAGATCTGTAATTAAGGTTAATTTGCTAGAGTTTGGTGAAAACTGATTCACCCCCCCCAGTTTTCCTGCATTGTTGTTGCCATCCTGCCAACAATTCCATGAGAAATGGGAACCCCCTGAATTATGAGAAAAGATGAGTTCACAAAAATATTCTAAAAAGGTGAGCAAAAGGTGCTTAAAAGGAGTGATAGTTAAGCCTAGATCAGTTCGGCAAAGAAAATTTATCTTTTGGATGTTGTAAAACTTGTGGGGGTTAGTGGAAATAAATCCTATTTTTCCCTCTGGGCCATAGTGAGTAGTGAAGGAGTATAACAGTTGGGCTAAGGAAATATTGCGGAAAGAAATTGGAGTATAATGAAATTCCTGATACCTTTCATACCACTTAAGAAAAAAGATGAAGCAAGGATTGTCAAGTGGTAGAGAGTGGAGAAATAGGGAAATAATTCTTATAGATTTTTGAGTTTCAAGGATGAAATAGTTTCCCAATTTTTGAAATCATCTGCATTGAGAAAATAATCATGAGTGACATTAGATGAAGTGACTATTCTTGATGTGATCTTTTACAAGAATTTCTTTAGTGGACATCAATTAATTATGGTTAAGCTTGGAGATAGAAAATATAAAGATAAAAGGAAACCAAATCATCCTGCAACCCGCATAACATCCAAGAGTTGAGTTAGACTTTGAGTTTTAATAGGAGTTGAGAATGATATGGAGCAAACATAAAACATGCGTCATGCTCACAGAGAAATATGCATTCTGACACTAAAGTACTAGTATCATAAATATTGTCCTATTCTTTTTTAATTCCCCCCTAATGTATAATGATTTTTGCAGAACAATTTCGCATGATGTTTTCCATCCTTAGCTATAACTATCTATTTTTATGGGTTGTGAGTAAAGCACATAACAGTAAGAAAATCATAAGCCAAATATCTTTTCAAAATACCAAATTTACAGGAACAGATGCATGAAGGAAAGAGAAGTCATACAACAACCTGCACTCTCATTGACATCCGAAGGTGATTCTATGAGTGGCATAGGTATGTACCAAGAGCCCAACTTTTTAGTTATGCATTAATTTAGGTAAATAGATATGTATTAGTTTAATATTAAAGTAAGTCATGTCGCTAGGTTATTAGTAGTTTTGAATTTTATTAGGAATTGTAGAAGGGAAAATCATGGGTTCTAGAAAGGTCAAGTTCAAATGAGAGTTTGAGTGGAAATTTCCCCAGATATTACCTCAAGGGAGATTCATGTTGGATACTGTTGCATCCTAAAATTGCACCCCTTGCAATTTTGACCATATTTTGGGCTCTCACCTTACTGGTCTCTTCCCCATGCTTGACTAGGACCTGTTTTGTCTCCCCTATCCAACCATACTTCATTTTTCTCCTTGCACCTTGCATGGCCACCTTGATCCTACTCCAAAATAGGGTAGGAACAGGGTGTGGTACCCTGGGATCCCTTAAAGTAGACCTAGCTTGGCTTCTCTCCCTTGGACCCATCTCAAATATGAGCAGGAAATAATCCCCTATGTTGGCCTCTATCAGAAAATTAAACAATGAAACAACTGGCAAGTATATAAGGAGGTCTTCCACTCTCATTTGGATATATCACCATAACACACGATAGATGATCATACATTCATTAAGGTGGAATTGGATCTCAAACATTCAAGCATTCATCATCTAGCATTCCTCAAGGGTGCATATTCTTCATCTATCCATTAGAGCAACATTACTTCATTCATTTGCAAGCATGTTTGTGTATTAGGCTTTTATCATGTCCATGCCATTTCATACAACATATGTGATTTCATTCAAGAAGAAAAGCATCATCATCATCTATTGCAGATCTGAAGGTATACATTTTCATCATTTATTTCAAAAATTTGTAGTATTTCATTCAAGGTCAATTCCAAACTGAGGTTTGACTTAGGCAAACCCCTATTCTCAACCCCTTTCTTCTTCTTTCTGTGTGCAAGAAACAGATGCACAGTTGTACTTTTGGAATTAAGATTTATTCATGGAGACGAAAAAACCCTTTTCAATGCATGGAAAGTTCAGAGGATCGATAGGAGGGCACCCCTGTCCGGACACACTATCCCTGCAACTTTTGCCTAGTTTTGTAGAGCAGCTCCAATTCATCTCAAAATTCTTAGATCCAAATGCACTACTGAATTCGTGAATCCATAGCTCGCTATTTTTGCATACATTGTCTTCAATTTCAACACTTTACTTATTCAACTTACAAAAGATGGTCAAACACATTCCAATCTAAATTAATCTACTTAGTATTCAGTCCTTGTATCCTTTGGGATTGGATTGAGTAGATTCATCCCCTCTTTTGAATGTAAAGTTTCCTCTAGTGAAAATTGAGCTTGGTGAATCTTTCAGACTTCCCAAGTGGAGAATGGGCTAAGCTCCCAATTTTCAACATTACATTTTGGTGAACCCAAATCCTTACACCATTAATTTTGATTTTTTTTTTAGATCTGAATGTATGCAATTTAAAATTTAAATTTCCATTTACAAGTTTGATTTCTTTGCAGATTTTAAAAATTTAGAGGTTAATTTCATTAAAACCCTGATTTTTTATTTTCAAAATTGAGCTTGTGATTTGTATAATTTGGATTAATTACTTCAGATCTAAGAATTCATTCAATTTACAAATTCAAATTTTCATCTAAAAGTCAAATTTCACAATTAATTTTTAAAATTAAGTGGTTAATTTCAAAAACCCTAATTTTTAAATTTTTAAAATTGAGCTTGTGGGTTGTTTAAATTTTGAATTTCCCTCTTCAAATTTGGTTGCTAATTTAAAATTCAAATTCAAAATTGTAACCTTGGATCAAATTTAAATTTCAAATTTAAATTTTAAAATTAAGTGGTTAATTAAACAAACCCTAATTTCTAAATTTAAATTAATCTTGTGCATTTTCCAATTTTTCAAATTCCAAATTCCAATCTTAGATCTAGTTGCAAATTTAAATTTTAAATTAAGTGGTCCTTTCTACAAGACCCTAATTTTAAATTTAATTTGTTCACAAATTCAAATTGAAATTTTTAAAAAATCAAGAGGTTACTTAAAAGAGCCCTAATTTTAAAAATTAAATTAATTCTTTCAATTCTCAAATTTCAACATTTCAATTTTTTTTTAAAATTAAGAGGTTATCTAACAAAGCCCTAATTTTAAAATTAATTTTTTCTTCGGTAAATTCAAATCCTCTAGTAGGTAATTTTAAATTTAAATTAAGAGGTTATTTTCAAGGCCCTAATTACAAATTTCAATTTCCTAGGAGGTTGCATAATTTTTCAAAAAATTGAATAATCATTTTTCTAAAATTTTTAATTGTTCAAATTCCAATTTCCAAATCTCAACTTTCAAGTTCTCATTTTTCAAATTTTCATTTCACATTTTCCAAAAAAAAAAAAATCATCAATCAAATTTGAACCTCATCAATTTAAGTAAATTAAGTGGTTTTATAAAATCCTAATTTATTTTCGAATAATTGGCTTGGACTTAAATCTCAATATTAATCATGAAAAATTAATGGACTTGATCTATTTGTTAATTCACATATGATTACATTGATTTTTTCATACATTTATTATAATCATGTGTTGGATAATGGCTTCTTTCACTTCATGTTACTTCTATTGATTCATAGCACTTGGACATATTGCATTTTTTTGATTTGCAAGTTGATTCCTTTTCATAGATTAGATCTCAAAGCTTTCATTTTCATATATGTTGTGTTATGGTGATGTTTTTGGGCAAATGCATTTCATACGTAGATCACCTAAAATATTTTGTACCTCTCCTAGGGTGTCTAATGTGAATGAAGAAAAAGCTAATACTACTATCAATGATCTTGTTGGCTTGATGATGATTGTAATGAATTCATCATATGTTGTCATTGATGAAACACATACATACACATATGTTTATATTGTCTACCGGTATGACTTCAAGTTGTTTATACTACAACCAATATACTAGATGTTTATTTCTAACCGGTACTTGGTAACAACTGGTATATGCATGGAGATAACCACTTGGTTATACATGTCTTAGCATCAACATGAAGATCCAGTGGAGACTATCTCAGAAGCATCAAGGACAAGCAGTGCAACTCTAACCGGTATTAAGTGTTCCAACCAGTATTCATAGACTGTGTGATGAGTTATCACCACCGACAGTTTGGCAGTATTTTTTGTGATGAGTTATGATCACTTGACTAGATACACTGCACCTAGGAAATTGTGTTATTATTTCTTGAGGCCGACATGAAATCTAAATGTCTATTTATTGACATCACAATGAATTATTTTGAGAGCAAAAGTGATATGTTATGTGCGAAGGCAAAAGTGTTAAGTTGCAGAATATGTTGAGAAGCAGTGTTGAATATGCTTTTAAAGGATCTGATTAAGCAAGTATTGTGCTACACAAAGAGATCAAACAAATCATGTCATCTTCTAACAATTATAGTAGAATCAAAATCCACTAACCAAGTAAGCTCTGACAAGCTTCATTGTTCAAATCCTCTAACAGGGTGATCCATTAGTTTGGATTCAGAAATCCTCTACTGAGGTTACTCCTAACAGGGTACTACCTTTTACAGGGTATAGCTTTTAATCAAGCTTTGGGATCTCTAACAAGATTCACTCCTAGCAGAGCACTTTGTAGACCTTAACTAGTCAGTTATCTATTACTGTAGATAGTTAACTTGTGAGTTCCATATCACCATGTTTTTTACCTATTTGGGTTTTCCACGTACAAACACTTGTGTTATGGTGGATGTTTTATTTATTGTGGATGTTGTTATATCATTTTGGATTGCATGCATTGTGTTTAAAAGTTTTGTTAAGTTCATCTACCGGTTAGTGTTTGAAGTAGTTTTATTTTTGGTGTCACTGAATCACCCCCCCTCTTAGTGCTTTTCAAGTCCATCAGATCTCTCTAATAGAGAGCAAGCATTGAAGATAAGCATGGTCCCATCCTCTTCTCATACACATACCCTTGCGCAAGGGGGGCAACATCAGAATATTGGTGTTTCCATCTCTCTATATCCTCATTCTCCTAGAGCCTATCTTAAACATCATTAAAAAATTAGAGAAGATGATGGCATGCATTTAATTTGTGATCTCTCTCCCCATATAACATTAAGCAAAGATGAGGCCTTAGATGATAAGGATCTTCCTTCCCAATCTACCAAAGAGGATATGCATGATGAAAGAAAGGAAAATCCTCCTTTACAAGATATTCCCCCTTCATCTGCTAATCCTTTCATTCCTTCTAAACATACTTACACTACAAACTTCAAATAAATTTATTATAATGCTCCCTTGCCTTCTCAATTAAAAGATACTTATAGGAGTGGCTTTAACATAATATCAAAACAAGGTTTAAGAGGACAAGGACTTGGAAAATTGTAACAAGGAATTCAAGTCCCTATAAACCTTCCCGCACAAATAACCACAAGAGGCCTAGGAAATGATAATAAATCTCCTATGGATAAACTCTTTAGGATTCAAGACTTCAAAAATCATCTTGCAAGACAACAAGCCATTAGTGCTCACAAATGAGTTTCTTCTTGAAAAACTCCTTTTTGTTCATTTCATCAAACCTATCATCACCATGCAGATGATTGTGCCGATTTTCAAAATTCAATAAAAGAACTTATCGATAGTGGTAAAGTTAAAATAATGGATGACAATCCTTCCTCTTCTAATAAAAAATCTTGTCCTCAATCTCCAAAGAATAAGCCGACATCTATTAATGATCAAGAAAGCTTAGCAGCTAAAATATTTTGGAAATTGAAGTATGATAATGTTGGAAAAATGGTGTCTCAACCTTGCATTTACATGAGGTTACTATTTATAGTAAGTTTTCATTTGAGCATGAAATGGTTTGAAATTCTCCTTTAAGCTTCTGGTTGGATACATATAGCATTCTGGTAAAGTTATGTCACAAGATCATAGCTAGTTTTGAAGATATTAAATTTTCCATTTTGGAGGGTCCAATGAAAGGTTTAAATTTGATTTTGAGGACTTTAGCGGCCCTGAAATGCCTTGAGAAGTGGGCATAAACAACATAGTTATTTATGAGGCAATATAGAACTTCGAGAGCTTTCTGACGCTTTAAACAATTCATCAATAGGAGACACGGTTCTCAAGTTATGGCCTCTAAATGTTTGTACTCCTGAAATAGGAATTATAAAATACATCAGACACATAAAAGAGCTGTAAAAAGGGAGGGACACATCATAGGGCATCTAGAAGGGAGATAAGATTGGCTACACCTTATTGGATGGTCTTATCCCATGGTTTTGTAATACCGTTTGATGGTTTGTTGTATTGTATCTCCTATATATGAGTTGTGTGAGATAGAGGTTGTGTGTAAGAGTCTTATGGCTATTGAGTTACTTCTAAATCTCTTATTAGTGGCACTCCTGTGAAGAGAGTTCTCTACAAGTATATTGTAATCTATTTTGATTGCGAAATAATATATTAGGCAGCTTTTAGATTGGGGTTTTTCTCTCGAAAGGGTTTTCCCCATGTAAATCACTGTGTTATGGTTTGAATGTTATTATATCTATTTTGATTTTCTGTAAATGTTGTGATGATCTATAAAAAATTTTGCATTACCCTCCTCTAAAGTTTAGTGCAGGAAGTTGTTCCACTACTTAACTTCCTTGCAAGTGGTATCAGAGCTCGATCACCTTTGGTTTCAGTTGTGCATTGTTGGGTTTTTTGAACTAATCCAGATTTGAGTGGGAGCTTTTGCAGAAGACACTTTTTGATCTTGTTGCAGGAATTTTCTGATGGCAAGTTCCTTAGGGAAAATAGAGGTGGATAAATATAATGGAAGAAATTTTGAGATATGGAAGTTGAAGATGGAAGATCTGCTAATAGATCAAGATCTATGAGATGTTGTTGATGTGAATGTCCAATGGCCCTTAGATCCTATTGTGGCAGCTCAGTATAATGTTATGGACTAAAAAGCCAAGGATCTAATTAGACTATGCCTAGAAGACTCTATTTTAATCAATTTACATGATGAAAACAATGCAAAGAAGATATGGACTAAGCTTGGTGAAATGTATAAAGTGAAATCTTTATTAAATCATATTTTCTTGAGGAAGAAATCATATTCCTTGAAGATGGAAGAGGGTGGATGAGTTACAGACCACCTGGAAGCATTAAATATGTTGGTGGCACAATTAGTATCTATCGGTATTAAGATGAACGAAGAGGATAAATGTCAGATCTTGCTTTGTTATTTGCTTGATTCGTGGGATTCTCTTGTTATGGCTATTGGTAGTACTTTTGTTGTTTTGAAGTCTGAAGATGTGGTGGGTGCCCTACTTGGTGAAGAGATGTGAAGGTATCCCATAGTTCGAAGGAAGCCCTATCTGTTCATGGAAGATCTAAGGAGAAAGGCAAGAAGAATGAAAAGTGCGATAAGTCCAAATCGAAAGGGAGATTAAAATCTCCTGGAAAGTCCAAAGTCATTTGCTGGAATTGTGGTAAACTAGGTCACATCCATAAGGACTGCAAAGAAGTAAAGAAGAAGAAAAAGAAGAAGATTGATTCTGATTTTGAGTCTGAGAAGGACAATGGTGATGCATTTATTGTAGATTTGGTGACTCATGCAGGTAATGATGCCTGTTTAATCGACTCAGGTGCATCTTTTCATATGACAGCCAATAGAGATCAGTTTTCTAAATATGAAGAATTTAATGGAGGTAAGGTGTACTTGGTTGATGATTCATATTCAGATATTACTGGTCAAGGTAAAGTTAGAATCAGGTTTTCTGATGGTAGAATAAAAAGGATTAATGGTGTGCTGCATATCCCTATTTTAAAACAAAATCTATTATCTATGAGAAAACTAATAGATGCGGGTGTGCAGGTTGTCTTTTCTGAAGCAAGATGTAAGATGATTAAGGGTGCTATGGTTGTAAGTTCTGATACTAAATATAAAGTATATATGTCAATAGCTAACAAGATGAGAGGGGGGGTGAATCATACAAACTTAATCTTCCATTAAATCAACAGATTCAACCTCGATAACTTATACTTCAGCAATATAACCAAAAACTACTAAACATGCTAACTCATGAACACATAATCATCATAACACATATACCACCAGATTTAACATGGAAACCCAAATAGGAAAAAACCACTGTGGGATTTTGGACCCACTAAGAAATATACTCTTCTAGAGTATGCTTGGTTAAAAGAAAATCTTGTTAAAGATTACAAACACATTGCTAGATGTGACCCAGTTAAAGGATTTCCCTTAGATCTGTTAGGATCTTCACTTTGTTAGAAGTGACCTTGTCAAAGGATTTCAAACACTCATTTAGAATGTTACCTCACTAGAGAGTTTACAAATAAGACTGTTAAGTCCACTCGGTTAAGAGATTTTATATCACTTACAAAATAACAGTAATAAAAATATATCTGCAACTTCACATCTTAAATGCTAAAGCAGATTCATATTTGCTCAAAACAATCTTGTCATAGGACTTATCTTGTCCCTCTACTGGGTTATTCAAATAGGTCTTCAAGCTTCTATGCTCGGTAATCACTATGTAGAATCCATGTGCTTACACTTGCCCGCATGCATTGTTTATCAACAATTCCTTATTTATAAACAATTGCTAACTGCTTAATCTCCTTGATCACATTTCCCATGATCAATCTTAGCCATCAGATCTTCAATCTTGACTAGGTTCAATGTATCCTTTCGATCTGAAAATGTTTTACCTCGCCTAGGGACTTGCATTCCTTTCTTGGAACTTGCACAAGGTTATTGTGGTTCAATCTGCATTGTAGATCTTCCTGCCGATTTTCCATTGCCATAGATCCTTAACAAACTTCATGCACGACATACCAATCATTTATACATCTCCAGCTCATCATTATCCTTCATTAAATAATGCTTGTATTCATCCAATGCACTCTGTCATAACTCGGTTGCAACTCGGTAAATACTAAACTTTACTCAGTAGACATTCTGCCTTCATTAACCGATATTGATAACCTTAGGGTTTACTGACTAGGTTCCTTAGGGTTACCGACTAGGTTCCTTAGGGTTTACTGACTAGGTTCTTTGCTCGGTGACATAGTATAGTATTAAGCTTACAATCAACAACATATGTAGGATATCAAAACAATCTAAATGTCATGATCTCATCATTGTCTAACTCGGTAATAGTTTCCCATTGAATAACTTATTTCTCCCCTTATTCATCACATTCTTTCTGTGTCTTTTATGGACATCTTAATTCTCTTCAAATCAATCTTCTCAAGATATGGCAACATCATACTAAATTAGAAAATCAATTTCATGACATCAGTGACAAAATAATGTTATACAGATAGTTATCATCCTTCTTCAGTTATATCAATAATCTTCAACAACCTTCTCAATATCCTTATTGAATATCAACAATCTGCTTCTATTGAAATGCCAACAATCTCCCCCTTTGGCATTGATGGCAAAACCAACAAGATATTCAAATTGATTCAGATTCATATTGTTGTTAGACTTCTCCTGTTATCCTTGAGCTGTTAAAAATATTCTGAAGTTTTCTCCCATTTTCATTAGGCTTCTGAGTTGTTGTCTTGCATTTAGTCTTCTCCCCCTATCATTAGTCTTCTGTTATCTTCTTTATTTAGGGCTTTACCATTTAGTCAACCATTTAGTCTTTCTTTAGTCAACCATTTAGTCTTGCTTTAGTCAACCATTTAGTCTTCTCCCCCTTTGACAACAATGCCAAAAAGTAAAAGAACTAAATCATGATTTCTTCCTTTGTGAAGTGATTTGCCTTGTTGTGTATCATCTCAGTCTCGGTCAGAGCAACCTGTCTCTATTCACTATTTCCTGCACACCTTTAGAAAACCTTCTAAAGTGCTTAAATTAGCATCAATCCACATATAATATTCTGTAGATTCACCGAATTGATGCTTTCACCGAACTATGTCAGTGAGTAGAAGATAGGGGTAGGACCCCTAACTTTCTTCTGAGATACTCAAAAGTGTCCCTTGGTAGTGGCTTTGTGAAGATATCTACTAATTGGTCCTTTGAACTGATATATTCCAGCACAACTTTCTTCTATTGAACTTCTTCTCTGAGATAATGATACTTTATGGAGATATGCTTTGTCTTAGAGTGCATTACTGGATTATTTGAAATGTTAATGGCACTAGTATTATCACAGAATATAGTTACTGGCTTGGTAACTTTCTCATTTATACCTTCCAACAGTTGCTTGATCCATGCTATATTGGTGCAATTCAATGCTGCAACAACATATTCAGCTTCTGCTATTGACCGTGAGATACATCTATGTTTCTTGCTAAGCCAACTTACTAGTCTTTCTCCCAAAAAGAAAGCTCCACCACTTGTGCTTTTCCTGTCATCAATGTTGCCTGCCCAATCAGCATCAGTATAAACTTTTAAATCAAAATCATTCCTCTTTTCATATACTAAGCCATAATCTTCAGTGCCTCTTAGGTATCTGAAAATTCTCTTGACTGTTATCATATGGGTTTCCTTGGGATCTACAGAAAATATTGCAACAATGCCTACTGCATGTGCTATATCCAGTTTACTATGCACAACATATTGCAACTTTTCAATCATATATCAGTAAAGTGTCTCATCAATAGATGTAGATTCATCATTCTTTGATAGTTTACAGTTGGTAGTCATAGGAGTACTTACTGGTTTAGAATCCTCCATTCCAAATTTCTTCAAGATTTCCTTTATGTACTTGGATTGAATAATGAAAATCTCATCTTTCATTTGCAGTATCTGTAAACCTATAAAATACTTTATCTCACTGATTAGTGACATCTCAAATTCTTTGCACATTTTATTTCCAAAGTTTTTGCATAAGGAGTCATTACCACAAAAAATAATATCATCAACAAATATGGTTGAGATTAGTATTCCATCGTCCTCATCATTCTTCATATACATATTGTTGTTTTCACTTGTCCTTATAAAACCAATCTTGATTAAGTAAGAGTGCAGTCTCTCATACCATGCTCTAGGTGCTTGTTTCAAACCATATAAAGCTTTGTTCAGTTTGCATACCCAATCTTTACTCTTGTCTTCAACAAATCCTTCAGGTTGCTCAATATAAACTTCTTCTTCTAGTATACAATTCAAAAATGTAGATTTAACATCCATTTGATATACCTTGAAATTTTTGAAAGAAGCATATGCTAGCAATGTTATTACTCCCTCAAGTCTAGCCACAGGTGCAAAGGTCTCACCATAATCTATTCCTTCTTCTTGAGCATAACCTTTGCAAACTAGTCTTGCTTTGTTTCTAATGACCTCACCTTTTTCATTTAGCTTGTTTCTGAAAATCCACTTTGTACCGATTATATTTTTGTCCTTCAGTCTTGGGATCAGTGTCCATGTGTCATTATTCTTGATTTGATCAATCTGTTCTGTCATAGCATTTACCCAATCTTCATCGTTAAATGCCTCTTTCACAATTCTCGGTTCAAATTCAGATATCAGACATGTGTTCTGTCTGAGTTTGTTCCTTGTCATCACTAGATCATCCTTATCTCCTATAATCTGACTTGATGCATGATGTCTTCTGACATACTTGGCTAATATAGGCTCGGTAGGTTCTGTATGATCTTTTTCATCACTCAGTAACTGGACATTATCTTCATTTTCTTTAGCACCTTTCTCCGTAGGACTTCTCGGTTGAACATAAACAAATTCTTCATAATCTTCTGGTTCTTTGGAATTTCCTTCATCATTTCTTTCTGCAAATTCATCAATTTTCACATTTGCACTTTCCACTATTTTGGTAGATGATTTGATCAGATATTTAAATGCTTTACTTCTAGAAGAATAACCAAGAAATGTTCCTTCTTCACTTTTCTGATCAAACTTTCCATTTCATCTTTGTGAACATAGCATCTACTTCCAAAGATTTTAAAATAGCTTACATTAGGTTTCTTGTCATACCAGATTTCATATGGTGTCTTCATAGTTCCTTTCTTCAGTTGAACTCGGTTCAGGGTGTAAACTGCAGTGCTGATTGCTTCTCTCCAAAATGTTTGAGGTACCCTCTTTTCTATCATTAGGGTTCTGGCACAATCCACAATTGATTTGTTTCTTCTCTTGGCTATCCCATTTTGCTGAGGTGTTCTTGGTGCAGATACTTGCCTTTTTATACCATGATCATTGCAGAATAAGTTAAATTCATCAGAAGTGAATTCTCCTCCTCTATCAGATCTAAGACATTTTAGTTGTCTTCCTGTTTCATTTTCAACTCTTGCCTTGTACCATTTAAACATTTGAAAAGCTTCTGATTTTTCATTTAAAAACATAACTGACATCATCCTTGAGTAATCATCCACAAATAATATGAAATATTTATCACCATAATAACTTTGAACTTTCATGGGACCACAAAGATCAGTGTGTACTAGATCTAAAATTCCTTTAGAAGTGTAGGACTTACTTGTAAAGCTTGATCTTGTCATCTTACCCATCTGGCATCCATGACACATAGCATTCTCAGGTTTTTCCAGACTCGGTAGACCTCTTACTTGGTGCTTCTTACTTATTTTGATCAGATTATCAAAATTTACATGACAAAATCTTTTATGCCATAACCAGGTATTATCTATCTTAGCATAAAGACACTTGTTCTAAGTTGACTCAAGATGAAATGTATTACCTTTTGTTTGTGTCCTAGTAGCAGCTAACTTTCCATGCTTGTCATGCACTTTGACAATTCCTTTCTGAAATTCTATTCGATATCTTGTATTGTTTAGCTATGCTACACTCAACGAATTGTATTTCAAACCTTCAACCCAGTATACATCATCACATTTAGCATTGTCAAGAAGTGTTATAGATCCTTTACCTTTCACCGGACATGGTGCATCATTACCAAATCTTACATAGCCTCCATCATAGTCTTCTAATTTAACAAACTTGTGTTTATCACCTATCATGTGATGTGAGCATCCACTGTCTATGATCCAAGAATCATTATTATTTATGTGAGATATTAGGGCTTTTTCTTCATACCTTTCTTCATCAAATCCATCTTTAATAGCCACATAAACAACTTCCTCAGTATCAGTTTCATCAGATTTGTCATCGTTGGATTCTTCATCAGCTACTAGACATGTCTTTCTATCTCTCCTTCTGAAGTCTCGGTGTCCACTGTATTGGTTATCTTTCTGCCTGCTATCTCGGTATTCTCTCTTTTCACTAGATTCTTTGTCAGGGCAGTTAGAAGCCATATGTCCTACTTTATCACAATTGAAATATTTTAAACGTAGCTTCCCTTTATACTTACCTTTTCCTCTCGGTAACCTTCTGGCTAATAATGCTTCAAACTCTTCTTGCTTCTTGATTTCCTCATATAGTTTGTGCACTTCTTCTATGTTCTTACAAAATCTTTCACTTTCTCCACTGTGATTCCCTTCAAAGTACTTACTCATTCTATCATTGTAATCATCAAATTCACCAATATGAAAAAAACTGAATGCAGATTCTACTTTATTTACCGAAGACCCACTGCTATCAAAATTACTTAACTCAAATGCATGTAGCTTACCAATAGTAGCATCCAAAGAAACTGGCATGTTTGGTACAGACCTCAATTCATTGATTGTAGAGACTCGAATAGCATAAGCTGGTAGAAGGGTTCTCAACAACTTACTTGTTACATCCTTTTCTTCAATAGTTCCACCAGCTCCTTTAATTTGATTGACAGTCTCCTTTAACCTTGTACTGTATTGGGTTATGTTCTCACCTTCATTCATTCTCATGGATTCAATTTGTCCTCTTAGACTATCTACTTTTTCTCTTTGGACATGTTCATCACCACCATACACTGATATAAGCTTGGTCCACATTGCTTTTGCATCATTACAACCTTCTAGATCATTAAACTCTGAGTCAGTCAATGCTGATGTTATTTTAATCATAGCTTGAATATGTTCTTGCTTTGCCTTTATCTCTTCCAAGGTCATTGGGTTGGTGCTCGATGCAATGTAATCATTCTCTAGATAATATGTTGCATATTCTCCAATTCTTGATAAATACAGCTTCATCCTTTTCTTCCATGTGGAGAAACTTGACTTGTTCAGCTTTGGTGCATCCCTTTTATACATCTTTGGATCTTTGCCTCAAGTACCTTTAAACTTTTTCTTTCGAAGTCCAAAGCTCTGATAGTAATTGTAAGTTCTGATACTAAATGTAAAGTACAAATGCCAATAGCTAACAAGATGAGAGGGGGGGGGGGGGTGAATCATACAAACTTAATCTCCCATAAAATCAATAGATTCAACCTCGGTAACTTATAGTTCAACAGTATAACCAAAAACTACTAAACATGCTAACTCATGAACACATAATCATCATAACACATATACCACTAGATTTAATGTGGAAACCCAAATAGGGAAAAACCACTGTTGGATTTTGGACCCACTAAGAAATATACTCTTCAAGAGTATGCTCGGTTAAAAGCAAATCTTGTTAAAGATTACAAACACATTGCTAGATGTGACCCAGTTAAGGGATTTCCCTTAGATCTGTTAGGATCTTCACTTTGTTAGAAGTGACCTTGTCAAAGGATTTCAAATACTCATTTAGAATGTTACCTTGCTAGAGGGTTTACAAATAAGACTGTTAAGTCCACTCGGCTAAGAGATTTTTTGTCACTTACAAAATAACAGTAATAAAAATATATATATCTACAACTTCACATCTTAAATGCTAAAGCAGATTCGTATTTTCTCAAACCAATCTTGTCGTAGGACTTATCTTGTCCCTTTGCTGGGCTCCTTACTCTGTTATTCAAATAGGTCTTCAAGCTTCTATGCTCGGTAATCACTATGTAGCATCCATGTGCTTACACTTGCCTGCATGCATTGTTTATCAACAATTCCTTATTTATAAACATTTGCTAACCACTTAATCTCCTTGATCACATTTCCCATGATCAATCTTAGCCATCAGATCTTCAATCTTGACTAGGTTCAATGTATCCTTTCGATCTGAAAACATTTTACCTCACCTAGGGACTTGCATTCCTTTCTTGGAACTTGCACAAGGTTATTGCGGTTCAATTTGTGTTGTAGATCTTCCTACTGATTTTCCATTGCCATAGATCCTTAACAAACTTCATGCATGACATACCAATCATTTATATATCTCCAGCTCATCATTTTCCTTCATTAAATAATGCTTGTATTCATCCAATGCGCTCTATCATAACTTGGTTGCAACTTGGTAAATACTAAACTTTACTTGGTAGACATTCCGCCTTCATTAACTGATATCAATAACCTTAGGGTTTACCGACTAGGTTCCTTAGGGTTTACCAACTAGGTTCTTCGCTTGGTGACATAGTATAGTATTAACCTTACAATCAACAACATATGTAGGATATCAAAACAATATAAACATCATTATCTCATCATTGTCTAACTCGGTAATAGTTGCCCATTGAATAACTTATTTCTCCCCTTTTTCACCACATTCTTTCTGTGTCTTTTACCGACATCTTAATTCTCTTCAAATCAATCTTCTCAAGATATGGCAACATCATACTAAATCAGAAAATCAATTTCTTGACATCAGTGACAAAATACTGTTATACAAATAGTTATCATCCTTCTTCAGTTATATCAATAATCTTCAACAACCTTCTCAATATCCTTATTGAATATCAACAATCTCCTTCTATTGAAATGCCAACAATGGTAATTTCTAGAGGTGTTAGGTTCAGCACTTTGTATAAGTTGGATGCATACACTATTGAGTTTAATAAAACTTGTGTAAAAAGTAAATCTATGGAAGATTTGAGCATTTCACCTTCAACAAATGGAAATGGATTTTGGGTACCTAAGGGTTCTCTTTCCTCTGAAGCAAAGTTACCTGCAGAGAAGACTATGTTATGGTACTAGAGGCTTGGCCACATTGGAGAAAAGGGTCTAAGGACCTTGAAAAATAAAAACCTTGTTGAAGGTTTGAATGATTGTAATCTTGACTTTGATTTCTATGAGCATTGCATTTATGGAAAATGAAACCGCGTTTAGTTTTACTCGAGTTCTCATAATGCTTGTGGTGTTTTGGTTCTTATTCATTATGATGTGTTTGGTCCTGTAGATGTTCCTTCGATTGGAAAATATACATATTATGTTTCATTTATTGATGAATTTAGTAGAAGGACATGGTCATATTTTCTAAAGAGTAAGTCTGAAGTTTTTAGTTGATTTAAAAAATTTAAAGCAATGGTTGAGTTGCAGACTGGAAAGAAAATTAAAAGTTTGAGGACTGATAATGGTGGTGAATTTTTCTCTAATGATTTTGATAGATTCTATAAATATTGTGGTATTAATAGACAAAAGACAAATCCATATTCTCCACAGCAGAATGGAGTTGTAGAAATAATGAATAGGACACTGATGGAGAAGGCTAGGAGTATGTTGAGTGGTGCTGGTCTAGAACAAAAGTTTTGGGCTGAAGTTGTTGCCACTGCTTGCTACCTAATTAATAGGTCTCCTACATCAATCCTTGTTGATAAAATACCTATTGAACCATGGTTGGGTCACAAGCCTTCATTGAGATATCTTAGAGTTTTTGGTTGTGAGGTATATGCACATGTGCCAAAGGAGAAGCAGACAAAGTTGGAGAATAAGGATATCAAATGTATCTTCATTGGGTATAGTTATGGTGTGAAAGGATACAAGCTTTGGGACCGTGTTGCACAAAAGGTAATTCATATTACAAGTGTTATTTTTAGATAAATTAAGTCTCCTTTTGTTAAATTACAGCCAAAATAGACTAAAAAGGAAGATGTGATTCAATTTCCTTCTACACTTGAAAGAGTTGAATCAAGGCCCTTAGATAGGCAAGAAGTTGAGGAGAGCTCATCTAGCTCTAAATCTTCAGAATAGGAGGAAGAACCTCCAACTCAGCTTGTTCGAAGGTCTACAAGACATAGACAACCACCTGAAAGGTATTCACCTGATGATTCGAGATGTATTTTTTCTTTGAATACTAATGTGGATGAACCAAAATCTATAGAAGAGGCATTAGGTATGAATGATGCAGAATCCTAGAAGATTGGTATGGAAGAAGAGTTGGCATCTTTGAAAAAAGAATGATATATGGGATCCTGTACCATTTCCTAAAGAACGAAAGCCTGTTGGTTGCAAATGGGTGTTCAAGAAAAAGATTGGTTCAGATGGAAGCATTGAGAAGTATAAAGCAAGGTTGGTTGCAAAAGGCTACTCTCAAGTTGAGGGTGTTGATTATGGTGAGATATTTTCTCTTGTTGCCAAAATGACATCCATTATATTTTTTCTTTCTATTGCTGCTTCTTATGATTTAGAGGTTGAGAAAATGGATGTGAAAACTATTTTCCTTCATGGTGATTTGGAGGAGGATATTTATATGACACAGCCGAAGTAGTATGTGGTGAAAGGTAAAAGTAATTTGGTATGTAAATTAAAGAAATTATTGTATGGCCTCAAATAGAGTCCTATGTTGTGCTACTAGAAATTTGATAAATATGGTTTGAGTTTGGGATTTGAGCGTTCTAATTCAGATCACTGTGTTTATTATAAATCTGATGGTGATCATTTCATGTACATTGCATTGTATGTTGATGATATGTTATTCATTGGTAAAGGGAAAGGTATGATTTCAGAACTAAAGTCTCAGTTCGCTGCTAAATTTGAAATGAAATATATTGGTGCAATGAAACACATTACTGGGATGGAAATTAGAAGAGATAGAGTGAGTAGAAAGCTATGGCTAGGACAAAGTAATTATGTGAATTTAGTGTTACAGAGGTTTAACATGCATGATTGTAGACCATTGTGTGTCCCTTTTATATTTGGAATGAAATTATCTACTGGAGATTGTCCTACATCCCCATTAGAGATGGAAGACATGATTAGAGTTCCTTACCAAATTTTAGTTGGATGTTTGATGTATGCTATGGTTTGTACTAGACCAGACATTGCCCAAGCAGTAGGAGTTCTATCCATATATATGTCTAATCCTGGTAGATTTCATTGGGATGCAGTCAAAAGAGTCTTCAGATATTTAAAGGGTACCTTAGAGTATTCTTTGTGTTATCATGGTAATTTAGTTGGAGACGTGATTTCCCTTGATATTCATGGTTATGGGGATTCAGACTAGGTAGGTGATATTGATAGTAGGAGATCCACCAATGCTTATGTGTTTACATTATTTTGGTGGTGCAATTAGTTGGATGAGTAAGTGACAGGTTGTGGTTGCTCTATCCACTATTGAAGCAGAGTATATTGTAGCTAATGATTCTTGTAAAGAGGCCATTTGTCTTAAGACACTATGTTCAGACATTGGAATAAAACAAGGAGCTATGATAGTCAGAGTGCGATCTGCCTAGTTAAGAACCTGATATTTCATTCCCATACCAAGTACATTGATGCTCAGTATCATTTTGTTAGAGATACGGTCGAAGATGGAAGGGTGCAGCTGGTTAAGGTAGAAACTTTGATGAATGTTACAGATTCTTTAACTAAGGCTATGAGCACAGAGAAGTTCAGATAGTGCTCAGAGTCTATGGGCCTCATGGCCCCTAGCAATTAATGTATTGTGTTGATACTCCCTTATCTCTTGCAAGGTGTTCGACAAGTGGGATATTTGTTGGGAAAATGGTGTCTCAACCTTGCATTTACATGAGGTTACTATTTATAGTAAATTTTCATTTGAGCATCAAATGGTACAAAATTCTACTTGAAGCTTTTAGTTGGCTAGATAAGTGTTCTGGTAAAGTTGTGTTGCAAGATCACAACTAGTTTTGAAGATTTTAAATTTTTGGTTTTGGAGGGGTCTAATGAAAGTTTTAAATTTGATTTTGAGGACTTTAGAGGCCCCGAAATACCCTAACAAGTGGGAATAAACAATGTAGCATTTATGAGGCAATAGAGCACTACATGAGCTTTCCAATGCTTTAAACGGTTCATTTATAAGACACACGGTTCTCAAGTTATGGCCTCTTAAAGTTTGTACTCCTGAAATAGGAAATATAAAATACATCAAACACATAAATGAGTTGTAAAAAGGGAGGGACTCATCATAGGGTATCTAGAAGGGAGATAAGGTCGGCTACACATTATTGGGTAGTTTTAGCCCATGATTTTGTAATACCATTTGATGGTTTCTTGTATTGTATCTCCTATATATGAGGTGTGAGATAGAAGTTGTGTTTAAGAGTCTTATGGCTATTGAGTTACCTCTTAATATTTGATTAGTGGTACTCCTACGAAGAGCTTTCTCTACAAGTATATTTTAATCTGTTTTGATTACAGAATAATATATCGGGCAACTTTTGGAGTGTGGGGTTTTTCTCCCAAAAGGGTAATTCCCCACACACATAAATCATTGTGTTATGGTTTGAATGTTATTATATATATCTTTGTTTTCTATAACTGTTGTGATGATCTGTAAAAATTTTTGCATTACCCTCCTCTCAAGGTTGGTGTAGGGAGTTGTTCTGCTATTTAACTTCCTTACAGATAAGAATTTTTTCTTTCCTTTTATGAATTTTAGGAATAAACATAAAGAAGGAAATGGATATTGTATTTTTCATCATGGTGGTTCTCATTCTCTTGGAAAGTGTAAAGAATTTAAGTGATTTGTTCAAGAACAATACGATTGTTCTCATATATGTCTTTCAACAGATCTTGCTTTCTTTCTAGGTGAAAAGGTAGTGCCTTAGCACTCCTTTCACCCTCATGTTTCTCCTCACCCTATGACATAAGAAGATAACTTAATTTGAGGCTCTTTGTCATTAGAGGTGGTGTTTCTTCAACATTAAATATCTTGGGGTATCAAGATGATTTCCCCTCTTTCTCTTCTAAGGTTTCACTTTATTCTTTGTGATTGCATTATTCAAAAATTGATGTATTTTCTTGCATGGAATTATCCTTCATGCGAGAACATGTTTTTTCCTTTATCAAAACCTATTTTTTCCTTGAGATGGTGTATATTATATGAATAATCTCTACCTAGATAACTTTTGTAAACCTTCCCTCTTCCTCTTTCACTCTCTTTTAAAATTACCTCTTCTTCACTTGGCAATGTATAACTATCATAAACTTACCCCTCACATTGGGTCAAAAGTGCATCATCCTTCATCAAGAATCCCTTCCACCTAATAATAAGAGGAAGGTATGAATTATTGTTCTCCTTCTCTTCTTTTGGTAGGAGATGTTATTTTTGTTCAAGATAGCTCCTCTTGGAGGTAGATTTCTTTTGAGAAAAGATCTTTTCTCCTCCTAGGATCCCCTTTACACTTGTCGCAAGATATCTCTTTTTCAACTATCTTATCCTTGCATGAAGAGTATTCCCTCTCAAGCTTGGATTTATGACATTTTTGCCTAAAGGATATTTCCTTCATGTTGAAGGTAATGTATCTTTGTCTCTATCTTCCTTAAGATATCAATCTAAATCTATGTTAACATCTTAAGGGGGGGGCACCCACACTGCTCCCTTTGTACCATATTGTACTATGGTCTTGCATATCATTTTTGCATGTATTATATGGGGTGTTCATTCTCAGAACCAAAGTAAAAAATCTTAGAGAGACATGCTTCACACTCAAAACCAGATGAAACATTGGATATATGTCTTCCACAACTCTCATCCAACATTCATCTTTACAAGCTTCAATAACTAATGCCGGTTTAACTTGAGAAATTAAACATACCTCATCAGTTATAAACCTTCTTCTTGTCATTACTCCTTTGTTCTTGTCTCCAATGATCTGATCTTCTAAATGATTTAAGCTTACATACCTAGGAGTCTTTTGACTTTTTGTTTCTCTGCTCTGATCTTTAGTTAATGTTAAATTTTGTGATACTACTGGGGTAACTAGTTCAACATTCTATTCTGATACAGGTGCTACTGGTTCAATCATGATCATCTCCACTTTTGGTTCTCTCTTATAAGTTTTGATTTGACCTTTGTACTTCTCATACACCTTGATATTAGAACTCTCCACAATTCTCTGCAATCTTTTGTTATAACATCTATATGTTTTTCTTTCATTAGAATAACCAAGAAATATCCTTTCATCACATCTAGGATCAAACTTTCCAATGGAATCATCTCTTTTAATATAGAATTTACTACCAAAGATTCTGAAACACTTAACTGTAGGTGTATGACCAAACCATAAGTCATAAGGTGTCTTACCAATGTCTCCTTTGATATGAGCTATGTTGAATGTATATATTGTTGTTCTGACAGCTTCTCTCCAATAGATATGAGGTTGATTAGCTTCTATCATCCTAGTTCTAGCTGCATCAAAGATAGTTATGTTCTTTCTTTCCACAACACCATTTTGCTGAGGTATCCAGGGTGCAGACAACTATCTCCTTATCCCATGCTTCTCACAATAACTATTAAATTCACCGGATGTGAATTCACCACCCTGATCAGACCTTAAGCATTTAATCTTCAACCCTATCTTTGTTTCAACTTTATCTTTAAATATCTTAAAATTTTTAAAGGCTTTAGATTTCTCCCTTAGAAAAGTAACCCACATCATTCTAGAATAGTCATCAATGATTAGCATAAAATATCTATCACCTTGAAAACTTTTTATTCTAGTAGGACCACACAAATCAGTATGAATAAGATCAAGAACATCATTAGATTTGTCTTGTATACTCTTAAAAGAAGTTTTGACTTGCTTTCTGATTTGACATTCCTTACATACCAGATGATAGAGCTTCACAATCCTAGGTATATCTCTAATAGACTTAGTTTAACTTATCTTTACAATGTAATCGAAATTCACATGACACCACCTCTTATGCCATAGCCAACTCTCATCAATTTGTGCAATCAAACATGTCTTCTCACTGGAGTTCAAATGGAATATGTTACACGCAAAATATTATGCCTTAAACTATAATTGAAATCCTTGAACTATAATTGATGATTTTGCATTTTCCATCCTTGAACTATAATTGAAATCCCTTATCCACCAACTGTCCTACACGCAAAATATTATGCCTTAAACCTTCAACATAATAAATATTATCAGTATTATTCTTACCATCCAATGATATAGTTCCACTTCCTCTTATCATTCATGCTTTGTCATCTCCAAATCTAACCAGACCACCATCAAATTCTTACAAAGATAGAAACTTCCTTTTATCTCCAGTCATATGATGTGAACATCCACTATCTACCACCCATTCATCCTTGTCTTCAATTTTAGTAGAAAGGGCCTTTTCCTCATTTTGAATAATAGGTCCTGGAGCATCTTCCTTGATAGCCAAAAATACCCATTCCTTTCCATTGCCAGATCCACTAGTTGAATCTTGTGTTGGTTCATCATCAAAATCAGTCACGCCTTCTTCATCCACATAGTAACATGATTTGTCTTTGTTTCTCCTATACTTATGCTTGTTTCGATAATCATGGTTAGGCCTACAAGGTCTTATAGCTTTCTCCTCAAATCTTGAATTCCTCTTAGGACATCTAGATGCAAAACGACCTATCTTATTACATGCAAAACATTTAAATGGTGATTTTCCATCATACTTACTTTCTGTCGGAGCTTTAGGTACTCTTATAGCAAATAGGGCTTCAAGTTGCTCAAACTATTCATCTTCTTTCTTCATTTCCTCTAGTTCCTTCCATATAAAGCTTTCCAATCACTCTTGCCGGATGATGATGTAGATGCATGAAAAGTAGATTCACTCTTTGCAACTCCTTGAGGACAAAATTCTTCAAGCACGAAAGAAGATAAATTTCCAACCAAAGTATCCCTGTTGACAGAAGTGTTGACATTGTTCTCAACTCATTAATTGCAGTAGCCTTCATCTTGTAAGCAGTGGCAAAGCTCTTAATACTTTAGAAACAATCTCATCTTTGCTTAGAGATCCACCACAACATTGAATTCCCATTATAATTTCATTAACTCTTTCCATAAAAGTAGTAATCATTTCATCTTCTTCCATCTTTAGGATCTCATACCTCACCTGATAACCATCAAGTTTAGCAATTTTAATAGTAGGGTCACCTTCATTCAGAGTCTCCAACTTATCCCATATAGCCTTTGCAGATGATTGGTTAGTTAATCCCATTATTTGTTGATCAGAAAGTGCACTCAAGAGGGCTTCTCTAGCTCTACAGTCATTTTCAATGTTCTTATCCAAGTCTTTGGAGGAGGATTTCCAAATGCCAGATTATAAGGGGTATAGCCTTTTTCAGTGATCTCCCAAATTTCTTTCCCAATACATCTCAAATGAGTCTCCATCTGAATCTTCCATACTCTATAATTTTTTGAATCAAGCTTAGGGTTTTCTCTCTAGAAAATAGCTGCAGATGAACTATTAGATTCCATAGGATCTTCCTCAAGCGGTTAAGCTTATGCAGAGAGAACTAGGCTCTGATGCCAATTGTTAGGATAACTGATGGAAAACTAAGAGGGGGGGTGAATCAATTGTCAACAGATTATGAAACTTTAAGCACAAAAAACCTTTTACCAGAATAGAAAATAAAACAATTAAGCACAAACATAAATCATAGAACAATTACCATCCATCCACAACACATAACACCAAGATTTGTATGTGGAAAACCCAATAAAGGGAAAAACCACGATGGGAAGCCTACCCATAGTTAGATAATAATTTTTGTAGTATGTGATTGCAATAAGAGGGGCCTGCACATGTAGGAAGGCCAATAGCCTAGAGTGCACTACTCATCACAAAAAGGAGCCTCACTGACTAGAAAAGAAATCCAGACTACAATCTAGAAAGATGAGTGAAAGAATAGCATCTCCTAGGTTTGAGTATAGTTTCAGTTAAGCTCAATAACAAAGGCCTTAAACCTCTTACACAAACCCAATTCAATCACCTATGATCAAAAAAAAACTTTGCATATGATTACAACCTTATTCGCACACGGATAATCCCATAACCCACATACCATGATCTACAAAGAGATCTTACATCATATTTATACCAACCCGAGACCTAAACAATTAGGTCGGCCACCTAAAATATAATACAATAAATTTGTTACATAATCCAGCAAACCAATGATAAAATAAGTTGTCCTAATACCGAAACAACATAAACCAATCAATAAATCCAACCAGTAATGCATCGGGAGCATCAACCAACACATTACATAAACCGGTCCATAACCTAGTAGAATAACACCAGACATAAAATAGGTTGCCATAAGCCAAATGAAACACCACCAATCAACTAGAATATGAACATGATAACCATCAACATCCTGATAACCTTCTAGAAGTTGCACACCAACACCACTTATCGGATTCATCAAAAGATCTTCAACAAAGCTCTGCTGGTAAAACCTTTACCAATAACCAAAAGGCTTACTAGAATAAATCATAGCTTCTGGATCATCAAATCTTGAACCAACTGAATATGATATGCATCAAGAACACATGAATAACCAATCCAAAATAATTCCACAAGCCAAAATATACTGGAGAAGATCTCTAGATCAACATCATAATCCAACCACTCTACCAAAACCCGGTAAAAAAGAAAAATAGCTAGTGTTGACATCAATGAAAAACATCAATGCAACACATAATCAATTCCTCCAAATTGCCAACAGATCATAGGTTTATTTTTTTATTTTCAAAACTCCTTTCCCAGTATCGGTGATATACAATGGTCAGAAGGTACACCGACAATGTTACAAATCAAGAACAATATCAAAATGATCAGTAATAAGTTTACAAATATAATTTGGGGATACTTTAAAGATTTTCAGAAGAGGATGCATAAAAGAGAAAGGATACCGAAATAGGTTGTTAAAAGGTATGAATATTCTATTTTCTTCACGGTTGATAGTGACACTTGTCAGATGGAGGAAGTAGAACCTAGGACATCATGGGTAATGCCCATGGGTTATGAAGTAGAAGTTGATCTTTTGATTGCTTATGTTGATTATCTTCTCAACAAGATTTGGAACATATAAGGAGAAATCTATTGAGGTACATTCTGAGTTAGCAAAATTGGTCATTGCAAGGAAGGTAAGAAAAGAAGTGGAACAATTTGTAGTTGAACAACATTTTACCAAAGAGGCAATTGCAGAGGCTAGAGCTAAGTTTGAAGTAAGAAAAGATGAATCCTCTAGTGCCCCAACTGGTACCAGCATTGATAGACAAACAAGGAGTATAGTGGTGAAGGAGAAGCCCCCCTCCTACTCCTAAGATCCATATCAGAAGAAAACCTAAGGAAGCTAATCCTGAAGCACCCAAGGTGAAAGAAGTATATAGGAAAAGGAAGAAATGACCATCACAAAGGACACTTGAAATAGTTGAGGAAGAAGATACAAATTTTGAAGGTGAGAAGAAAGAATTAAGAGCTAGTGGGAAGAAATCCAAAGTGGTTGGATCTCCTACTGTGAAATCTATGAAAGCATCGGTAAGTGAACTCACTTTACTTGAAAGGATTTTGGAGAAAATAAGAAAGTATGGTATTTTTATTGATGTAAAAATACTTTATAACAATTTCAGTGAAGATGAGCAAATGCAAATTGAAGATACTATTGTTTGGTATATGAACAAATATTGTAAAGCATTAATAGAATTACAATGCTTGATTATCGATTCTTTGTATGATAAATTGAAAGAAAGATGGAAGACTCCTATAAAGAAGGACAAAGAATTGATTGAATTTATATTGATGCACTTACAACTTGAAACCTTTGTTGTCCATTTGGTGGAATTGGTTATGTGTTTCATTTATGTTTTATCATTCATGCCAACACTAGCTATTTGGATGCTTTACCGACACCCTTCTGGTCCCAGTAGGTTGAGTGGTTTCTGGTTGATTTGGATCCAACATGATCCGGTAGGCTCTGGTATTGTTTGGTTATGGAATTGGCTTGTTCATGATACTCATGTTCATAATCAGTAAGTTGGTTTTGGTTTGCTGATCGGATGCTATCTAGTTTGCTTAGAAGCTTGGTTTCTAGTTTTGGTGAGGGTTTCACTGGCAGAGATTTTGATGAAGATCTTTAATGAATTGCATAAGTGGTGTTGGTGAGGCATCTGGTGGAGTTTCAAAATGCTAATGGTGTTCATGTTCCATAATTGGTGGTTGGATATCATTGTTGTAGCTTATGGACCTATACTGGGTCCCAGTTGATCTAGGTTATGGACCGACTTTAATGTAACATGTGGATTAGACCTCTCGATGTGTTTCCTGGATGTCTTATGTGTTGGATATTATTTGTTTGGTCTAAGGCTGACATGGTTTGTAATTATGTAATTGGTTTAGTATCTGGTGGCCGGCCTAATTGTTTATGGTCGAGGGTTTGTATATGTATATCTAAGGTCTCATTATAGATCATCATGGTTATGTTAGAGGTCATGGTCAAGGGATGTAATGTGTGAATAATGTAATATCATTCAAGAAGAGGATTTGGTTGATCATTGGAGATTGAATTGGGTTTATGTAAGAGGATTTAGTCCTCCAGTATTGAGCTTAACCAGAACTGTACTCAAGCATAGGAGATGCTATCTTTTGCAGTTCAACACTTCTCCAGATTGTAGTCTGGATTTCTATGTAGTCAGTGAGGCTCCTTTTGTGATGAGTAGTGCACTCTAGGATGTTGGCCTTCCTACAAGTGTAGGAAACTCAATTGTAATTCACATACTTACTACATAAGTATAATCTGACTATGGGTAGGATTCCCACCATGGTTTTTCCCTTTACCAGGTTTTCCACGTATAAATCTTGGTGTCATGTGGATGGTATTTATTCTGTGATTATTGTTTATGCATAATTTGTTTAACTTCTATTCTGGTATTAATGTTTTGGGTTCTGGTATTAAAGTTTTAATTGCTAATAGTTCTGGTAATCTGTGACAATTGATTCACCCCCACTCTCAGTTGTCTTCCTGTTAATTGAACTGTTTAACAATTGGTATCAGATCTTTGGTCCTCTCTATAGAAAGCTTAACCGCTTGAGGAAGATCCTATGGCGACTAACGTTCAAGTTCATCCATTTCTTCTAGAGCTATCTTTTAGAGATATATTCATAGGCTTGATGGAACAAATTACACAGTATGAAAGATTTAGATGGTGACTCATTTGAGATCTCCTGGAAAGGAGATTTGGGAGATCACACAAAATGGTATCACACCTTATAATCCAAGATCTAGAAATCCTCCTCTGGAAAACCTAGATAAGGAGCTTGAGAATGATTGCAGAGAAAGAGAAGCCCTCTTGTATGAACTTTTTGATCATCAAATAATGGGATTAACCGACAAATCATCTAGAAAGGCTATATGGGATAAGTTGGAGACTCTTAATGAAGGTGACTTGATAGTAAAGATTGCTAAAGTTGATGGTTGCCGAGTGAGATATGAAAATCTAAAGATGGAAGAAGATGAAAGGATTGTTGCATTCATGGAAAGGGTAAATGAGATTGTTATGGGAATACAATGTTGTGGTGGAACTCTGAGCGAAGATGAAATTGTTTCTAAAGTTTCGAGAGCCCTACCACCGACTTATAAAATGAAAGCTACTGCTATTAATGAATTGAGAACAATAGCTAATACATCTATCAACAAAGATACCTTGGTTGGGAAACTATCTTCTTTTGAGCTTGAAGAATCTGGACCTTCTAGAGCTGTGAAGACTGAACCTTCTTTTCATGCATCTACATCTACAATTAGTAAGAAAGATTGGAAAGCTTTATATGCAAAGGAATTGGAAGATATGAAGAGAGAAGATGATGAGTTTGAGCAACTTGAAGCATTGTATGCTATAAGAGTACATAAAGAACCGATAGGAAGTAAGTATGAAGGAAAAGCACCTTTTAAATATTTTGCATGTAATAAGATTGGTCATGTTGCATCTAGATATCCTGAAAGAAATTCAAGATTTGAAGAAAGAGTTAGAAGATCATTTCAGCCTAACCCTAGATATCAGAACAAGTACAAGTACAAGAAAAACATATATAAATCATGCTACATAGTGGATGAGGAAGGCATTACTAATTTTGATGATGAACTGACAAAAGATTTTGCTAGTGGTTCCGACAATAGGAAGGGATGGGTGTTCCTGGCTATCAATGGAGATGATCTGACACTAGAAGAGAATGTACCTAAAGAGAAGGTACTTGCTGCTAAAATTGAAGATAAGGATGAATGGGTAATTGAAAGTGGTTGTTCACATCATATGACAGGAGATAAAGGGAAGTTTTTGTCTTTGCAAGAATTTGATGGTGGTCTAGTTAGATTTGGAGATGACAAGGCATGTATGATCAAAGGAAAAGGAACTATATCATTGGATGGTAAGAAAAATGCTGACAATGTTTATTATGTTGAAGGTTTAAGGCATAATCTTTTGAGTGTAGGACAATTGGTGGATAAGGGATTTCAATTATAATTCAAGGATGGAAGATGCAAAATCATTAACAGATTTTGTTTGGAGATTGCAACCGGTACACAAACAAAAGGTAATATATTTCATTTGAACTCTAGTGAGAAGACATGTGTGATTACACAGATTGATGAGATTTGGCTATGGCATAAAAGGCTGTTCATGTGAATTTTGATTGCATTGTGAAGATCGGTTCAACTAAGGCAGTTAGGGATTTACCTAAGATTATGAAGCCCTATAATCTGGTATGTAAAGAACTTCAAATGAGTAAACAGGTTAGAACCTCGTTTAGGAGTATACAAGATAAATCTAATGATGTTGTTGATCTTATTCATAATGATTTGTGTGGCCCTGCTAGAGTTAAAAGTTTTCAAGGTGATAGATATTTTATGCTAATCATTGATGATTTTTCTAGAATGATGTGAGTTACTTTTCTAAAAGAAAAATCTGAAGCATTTGAAAAGTTTAAAATATTTAAGGCTAAAGTGGAAACTAAGACAGGATTGAAGATTAAATGTTTGAGGTCAGATCATGGTGGAGAATTCACATCCAGTGAGTTTAATAACTTTTGCGAGAAGCATGGTATACGATAACAATTTTCTGCTCCCTAGACACCTCAGAAAAATGGAGTTGTAGAAAGGAAGAACATAACTATCTTGGATGTTGCTAGAACAATGATGATGAAAGCTAGTATACCTCACATCTAGTGGAGAGAACCAGTGAGCACAATGGTTTATACATTCAATAGAGTACATATCAAAGGAGAAACCGGTGAGACACCTTATGAATTATGGTTTGGAAATACACCTACAGTTAAGTATTTTAGAATATTTGGTAGTAAATGTTATATTGGGAGAGATGATATCATTGGAAAATTTGATCCTAGATGTGATGGAAGCATATTTCTTGGTTATTCTAATGAAAGCAAAGCATATAGATTTTATAACAAGAGATTGCAGAGAATTATGGAGAGTGCTAATGTCAAAGTAGATGAGCTCAACATAAGTCAAATTAGAGTTTATGAGAAGGAACAGGCAATGGAAATGATTATATCTGAACCAGTAGCACCTTTACCAGAATAGAGTGTTGAACTAGTTACTCTGGCAGTATCAGAGAATTATACAGTGATTGAAGAACAAGGAAGAGGAACAGAGAGTTAGAAGACTCCTAGGTATGTGAGATTGAATCATTCAGAAGATCATATCATTGGGGATAAGAGTAATGGAGTGATGACAAGAAGAAGACTAGAAACTAATGAATTATATTTAATTTCACAAGTTGAACCAGTATCAGTAATTGAGGCATGTAAAGATGAATATTGGTTGAAAGTAATGGAAGAAGAATTAGATCAGATTGAGAAAAATAACACATGGACTTTGGTTCCCTGGCCTAATAAATAAAAATGTTATTAGAACTAAATGGGTTTTTAGGAATAAATTGAATGAGGATGGTCAATTTATAAGGAATACGGCTAGATTGGTTTGTAAAGGATATTCTCAGAAGGAATGAATTGATTATGGAGACTTTTGTACATGTAGCTAGGATTGAAGCTGTAAGATTATTTCTTGCGTATGCTGCTTATAAAAACTACAAGGTTTATCAGATGGATGTTAAATGTGCAATTTTGAATGGGGATCTTGAAGAGGAAGTTTATATTGAGAAACTTGATGGTTTTTCACTATTAGATGATACAAACATGGTTTGCAGGTTGAGGAATTATTTATATGGATTGAAACAAGCACCTAGAGCTTGATATGCAAGGTTGGATAAATATCTTTTGAAGCTTGGTTTTACAAAGGCTAGTGTTGACAATAATTTATATTATAATATCACTGATGATGATATATTGATTATTGAAGTATTTATTAATGACAATATTTTTGGAGGTGAAGATAAGTTATGCATAGAATTTTCTAAGAATATGTAGAAAGAATTTGAGTTGTCTATGATTGGGGAGATGAGATTTTTCTTAGGTTTGTAGATTACTCAGACTGACAAAGGTATTTTCATCTATCAACCTAAATATGCTAACAAATTGTTGAAGAAATTTGGTATGGGAGATTCTAAACCGATAAATACTCCTATGGTTACAAGTGAGAAATTGACAAGAAAAGATGTTTCTACAGTGGTAAATCCTACAAGATACAAATATATGATTGATGGTCTTCTTTATTTGACTGAGACTAGGCCTAACATAATGAATGTTATTTGTATTATTTCAAGATTTTAGAGTGATTCTAGAGAAAATCATGAGATTGTGGTGAAAAGGATTTTTAGATACTTGCAAGGTACATCAGAATATGGTTTGTGGTACCCTAAGGAAGATAACTTTACTTTATGTGCATATACAGATGCCGATTGGGCTAGAGATGTTGATGATTGGAAAAGTACTTCTGGTGGAGCTTTCTTTCTTGGAAAGAAGTTAGTTTTATGGATCAGCAAGAAACAGTCATGTACTTCTTTATCTACTACTAAAAAATTGAGTATGTTGTTGTTGCTACTAACTATACAGAGGTTTTATGGATGAAGCAAATGTTGAAGGATATAAAGGTGAATTGTGATGCACCGGTATTTATTCACTGTGATAACTCTGCTGCTATTGATATATCAAAGAATCCATTATTTTATTCTAAGACAAAGCACATATCTATCAAGTATAAATTTTGGAAGGAAAAGGTGGAAGCAAATGAAGTTAGATTGGTTAATGTGAAAACTAAAGAGTAGATTGCAGATATTTTCACTAAACCTTTGCCCAAGGAATCGTTTGAGTACCTAAGAGACAGATATGGAGTTTTTGCCCCTCTAATAGAGACTTGATTGATGCGGTTTGGCATCAGTCTGACATGCATTATCAAAGATACTATTCATTTTGGTACTGATGTGGGAAACTACTACTCAGGAGGAGTAGTCAGCTTTGTGATTCAGTGATTTATGTTTTTTCTTTGATATCCTTTTGTCAGATTTTTGGCATTGATGTGAAAAAGGAAAATAAAAAGAAAAAGAAAAAGGAAGAGATATTGATAGAGAGATTCAGAGCTGTATGTGGGAGATTGTTGGCTGTCTTCCGTTAGGGGAGACTTGTTTGGCATTTCTTGGTACTTAGATGTTTTTCACATCTAGTGTTTCCAACAATGCCAAAGGGGGAGATTGTTGGCCATTTGGTGGAATTGATTATGTATTGCATTGATGTTTTGTCATTGATGCCAACACTAGCTAATTGGATGCTTTATCGGCACCCTTCTGGTCTCGGCAGGTTGAGTGGTTTCTGGTTTATTTGGATTTGGAATGATCTGGTAGGCTCTGGTATAGTTTGGTTATGGAATTGGCTTGTTCATGATACTCATGTTCATAATCAGTAAGTTGGTTTTGGTCTGGTGATCTGATGCTATCCTATTTTCTTAGAAGCTTGGTTTTTGGTGCCAGTGAGTGTTTCACTGACAGAGCTTTTGATGAAGATATTTAATGAATTGCATAAGTGGTGTTGGTGTAGCTTCTAGTGGAGTTTCAAAATGCTGAAGGTGATCATCAAAGAAGATTGTTGATGATGAAGAAGATAACATTGTGAGCATTCAAGGACCGATCAATATGGAAATGTTGAGCCTAACTGACCTAATGTAGATTGTATCTGCCATGCAATCTAAGGCACAAAACAAAATAATCAAGGCTTGGAGAAAAGAAGCACAAAAAATTTAGGTTGTTGTTGATATTCTTTCCAATATATTACCGAAGACTAATATAGATAGTCTTCCTAATCCTATTGACAAACTGGAGAAAATAGTCACAACAATAGGAGATCATATGAAAAGCTTGGAGGAAGTTGCAATTAAGAATGTGGAAAAGGAGTATGAAAAGACAAAAATTGAACAGTTGATGAAAAGCATTGATAAAGATAGAGTAGGTCTTATTGTCAACATGGAACTCATTAAAGAAGCATTACAAACCAGAGGTAAAATCATTTCTACAATTGCCAATTTTTCATTGTTTTGTGATGATCTTGAGCAAAAGAAGCAAGAAGCTTAGCAGGAGCTTATGTTAGGGTTCCCACAGATACTGAGAGGGGGGGTTGAATCAGTATCTGACCGGTATTCAAATTTTCTTAAGTTAAAACATGCAGAACATAAAGTAGCAGTATACCGGTATGCAAGAATTAATGTAATAAACATAATAAAAAACATCCACATGAAAAGAACACCATAACACAAGATGTTTTAATGAGGAAACCTGGCGTGGGAAAAACCTCAGTGGGATTTGTGAGCCACAATATTCACTTATTGGCCAATAAGAGAATATTACTTACAATAGGGGCCTGCACATGCAGGAAGGCCAATTGCCTAGAGGTCACTGCTCAATGAGAAGTCACACTGACTTAGAATGAGAATTATACTAATCCAATGATCTGTACTGCTTTACAATAGCATCTCCAATGCCAGATTCAGTACCGGTTCTAACTTTGTTCTTTACATATACCCTTGACCTATAATTCGCACATTAGGTCTGCCTAATAATTTTCTTTTTGTTCGCTTCCTTACACTCACAAATGTCTACAATGATCTCTTTTATATACAAGAGTCATTTTAAAATTTGCCAAGTCGGCTTACAATAATAATCAAAATATTACATATCAAAAATCATGTCAGCCTCTGTGTTGGTATACATCTTTTCTTCTGTGCCGGTGCCAGTGTAGAGTGATCTTGTTGATGTCGGTGCACTGTCTTGCTTGAATAATGCTTTGCCGGTATGATGTCTTGCTGGTGCCATAGGATTGCAAGGTTGCCATCAATGACAAAACCTTCAATCACACACAATGTCTCAATGGAGTGTCCATATGCCAACAATCTCCCCCTTTGGCATTGATGGCAACACTCATGAGAAATTTCAAAAAAGTGTCCAAAATGTGTAGACCAAAAATTTTACCAAAAATATGAAGGGCTCCCCTTGAGCATATGATTCCCGTCTTTGAACTTTCTCATCCTACTACTCCCCCTTTGGCATCAATGACAAAGGTTGTCAAGATGTTAGTAGAGTTTGTAGTTATACCTATCCATATCCTCAACCTTGTAGTTGGGTAGTTATTATCTGAAAAAGATCACCCAAAATTAAGTTTATACTATACATAAACTTTTTGCTATCTTTTATTGATGTTTCAGTCCTCTCCACAGTACCAGTGAGATGCTACAATTGTTCTGCCAGTGTTTTACTTCCTTGTGCTAATGCCTCTTCCGCAGAGATGCTAGATAGTCCAATCTTGGACTCAGTTTAGATCTCAAGTTTTTGTCTTGTTTATTATTGTCTCTTTCTCTCTTTCCTATTTAAGCAATTCTTCCTTAAAATTTGCTAACTTATCTTAAAAAACAGATAGTGAATCTGGTGAGTTGACAAAATTGTCTGCAAGCTTGTTTATCTCTTCCTGTGTCTTGCTTATTTTCTTGTCAATATCTACAGTTAGGAAGTTTTTTTTGCATGTGTCTTTATACAGGTTTTTATACTCTTTTAACAAACTACACAGTTCCAGTAGAAGTGTGTCAAAGTCTCTATTACACTTCTTTATTTCATCCTCAAATAATTTATGTTTCTCCTTTTCTACAATGTCCTTTACAGATTCTTCCTTTATTTTCTAAATATTTCCAGAAATGTATTTACATAATGTATCCAACTGTCCTAAAGAATCTTTATTATCTATATTACAATCAAGAGCAATTATCTTCAAAATTGGTATTGAATCATCTATTGCTTTGTAAGCTTGTGAACGATAGTTAGTTATTTTCTTGATGGATTCAAGTAATACCTCAGTCACATTTGTTGACTTTGATGATGACCCAACAAACTGAATACCAGTGGAAGTGACCATGCTTGTATTGACCTCTGGAAGGTTAGTTTGTGTCTACATTTCCTTTAGCACTAGTTTTCCTACTTCATTGCTTACCGGTGGCATCTATTCTGGAGCCTTTAGCTCTATCAGTTTCTCTGTTTGTGCCTCAGATTCCATCTTTTTCCTTGTATCCTTTGCCGGTTGCTATGTATCTCCTGTTACTGGAGGCTCTTTAGCCATATCTAATTTTTCACTTGTGTCTTTATCAACTGTTATGTTGATCTTTTGGGTATCAACATTTACAATGTATAGGACTTTAGGATTTGTATTGCTATCCTCTGCATCCATGCTTTCAGCTATCGATTGGTTTTTAGGGATTGTAATTTTTATAGGTGGAGGTAGGTTATCTTTAACCTTTATGCTTGGAGGTCCACCAATTTTGCCTTTCCCTTTGTCCTTATCCTTCTGGTATACCTTAATAGGCTTGGGATTCCTATATTCTTCTTGTTTCTCTTTGTCAACCAAAAATATGTCCCAACCATCTTTTGTTTCCTCTAAAACTTCTAGAACTCTACCTGCCATCAGTGAAATTTGCCGGTGTGCAGTGGAAAAAATTGTTTGGCTAGCCTGAGCTATCAGATCATCAATTTCTTTTGGGGAGTTTACCGGATATACAACAAGTAGTTTTTCTATTTTTATTTTCTTGTCCAGTTCAATTACTCCTTGCCTTTTGGCCTCAAATCTTTTGTATAAGTCATCAGGAATTTCATTTATGAATTCCATCAAAAACTTTTTGAACATGTCCATGTGTAATATTACACTTTCCTCAACTTCCCCTTTCTCATCAGCCGATAGGGTGTCATAAATTTTCCCTATGTTCTTCAGTTTTCCTTCTTCTATGATCTCATTTAGCAAAATGTCTAGAGGTGCCAAGTTAGTTTTTGCCTTTTTCTTTTCCTTAGGAGTCAGCTTCTTTTTAGGTGTGACCTTTCTGACTGAAGATCTCATAGCTTGTTGCTTCTGCCTTGTCCTTCTAGGTGAAGGATTGGTTACCAGTGAGGGATCTCTTTTCCTAACAACTCTTTTAAAGGTTGCTGGCATGTCTTCTTCCGAAGAAGTACCTACCGGTGATAGATGAGCTTCAGGTTTTGGGGTTGCCAACTCATCTTCAGTCATGCCAATTTTCTTTAGTACATCTTCCTTAATGGCTTTTGCTTGTCTGGATCCTTTTCTCACAAATGCCTCTACCTTCTTCACTTCTTGGACTGTATTTGGCTTTCTATGGTTTCAGCACTACCAAATACTTCCTCCTTAGGTTCACTGGGGGCTTCCAAAAGTGCTTTGGCATAAGTTTCAACTATGTGGTCATATGTCTCATAGCCCATTTCTATTACCCAGATTGTCCTTGGGATGACTGCTTCCATCCATATTTCATCCTTTTTGATAACAAAGCATATATCATCTTTGTATTTATCTACAATTTTCTGAGATAACCTTGTCCTTTTCTTCATTTTTGTCTTTAGTGCTTGGAAAAAGTCATGAATGTTGTTTTCCTTATTCTCACCCATGGTTTTGAATAGTTCTATTAGTTGCTTTCCTACCGGTATGTCATATCCAAGTTCTTTATATCCTATACCAGGAACTTGTTTTGTTATATGAAGCATTAGACACACTAACAGATTTCCAAATCTGAAGGTTCCTTTCTTATCCTTCTTTATCTTTCCAAGGTTGTCTATCAGTTCATCCTTTAACCATTCACAAATGTCAATTTTTGCATTGTCTGTTATCATGTCATAAGTAATCTTAATGCATAAACTTGAAACTGAGTTAAGTCTATTGGCATGAGTGGTTTTGTAACCTAATATCATGCTTATGAATCTCACATTTGTATCCTTTACATCATTAATCCTTAAAGATCTTTTATCAAATGTTGCACCTATTAGGTCTGTGACTAAATCATTTGAAACTTTCTTGTTTTTGTCTGGTCTTTTACCGGTGGCCGGTAACCCTGTGACAACCTTTACTACTTGCTTGGTGATCTTATGAATTATATCTAACCAGAAAAATTCTCCGTGAACTCTGCTTAACACTATCCTAATCACATCCTTAGGAAATTCAGGAATGCTAAGGATTTCTGTGAATCCTAGGGTTTCAATGATTTTGTGTTCAGCTTTGACATTTCTGGTATCATCACATATCTTGGTTTTAAACATGGTTTTGATTTCCTTGTCTCCTAACTCTTCAATATTGCAGTGAATATACATCCTAGGGTCTTCAACATATACAACACCTTTAGGGATTTGAGAAAATGCACCTAAAGTATCATCCTTCTTTGTTGTTTCAGGGACCAACTGAAATATGGGCCTAGGTCTTTTAATTACTTCCACAACAGTAGGGTTCGCTATGTATTCAATTGCAGAGGTGGATGCCATGATAAAATACCTTTTTCTGTCTTGGATGGATGATTTCTTGGAGTGTGCTTGCTTCTTGCTCAAAATGCCTTAGCTCGGAAATCTTCGCGCTCTCTAAAAGTTTGAAATCACGGTGAAATGAAATGGAGCCAAAACCTTATTTTATAAAGTCTTTTCCGCTATCTACCACATTAATTGCATGCTAGTTAAGTATTTACTTAACTTTATTTGCCAGTAATAAGTGATTTTCAACTTCTTTTCTCTAACCGAGGGAATAATAGCACATGTGTCATTAGATTGCCAAACCCTCAAGACAATTGTCTTCAATTAGATGAAGAGCTTCCTGCCAGTGGAGCACTGCTATGTCCTGCCGGTGAGGCA
Source organism: Cryptomeria japonica (assembly GCF_030272615.1). NCBI lineage: Eukaryota > Viridiplantae > Streptophyta > Pinopsida > Cupressales > Cupressaceae > Cryptomeria > Cryptomeria japonica. The sequence continues at coordinate 703,541,436 of NC_081407.1, forward strand.
TCACTTTGTCCTGCCGGTGGAGAATTTGTTGGTTCTATCGGTGGAGGAGTATTCCCAATAGTTAGATCAACTTTTCTAATCCATTGCTTTGAGAATTCTCGCTTAACCTCTTCAACTTTTTCTTTACCTTTCAAGCTAGCACTTTTGTTGTCTACCGGTGTGCTTTTACTTCTCAAAAATTTAGCAATATGCCCAATCTTGTTACATGCATAACAAGTTACATTATTTTTTTGAATAGCTTTCCCATAACCTATGCCGGTTTGTGTTCTGCATTGATTAGATAGATGTCCAAATCTTCCACAAACATAACATCTCACATTCATTCTATAGTTTTCAAAGTTATGACCAACTTTGTTGCATTTGGAGCATTGACCGGTGGGTGGATTGATATTCTGATAATTCCTAGATCTACATTCATTTGCCCTATGACCATATTTATTATAGTTAAAGCATTTTCCATTGAATTTATAAGTATTAGGTGGTCTTACCAGTTTGCTGTGATCTTGAGTATTTGCAGTACCGGAGCTTTCTCCAACTTCAAATCCAATTCCAGAAGTGTCACCTTTGGGTTTTTGATTCTTCAATAAGGTACCAAGTTCTTCTAAGATTTTCTTGAATTTTTCTTTATGTTGATTTGCAGTTTCCAATTCCCTTTCCAAGATTTCTTTTTCTCTCATTAGTTCATTTGAGTCATTCTGAGTATGCATCAGATCTGTCTTCAACATGTCATTTTCATAGCTAAGTCTTGTGTTCTCATTTGCTGCATCACTTAGTCTTCTAGTCAATTCTTCTTCATTCTTCTTTCTGTCCTCAATCTCTTTGCAAAATCTCATAGTCATATCTTGCATTTCATTTTTTGTTGTCATGATCTCTTGTTTCAACTTGCTTATCATATCATTAAGTGATTCCTTTTCATCATTCTCATTTTGCAATTTTTCACAAAGTTCTCTTCTTTTATTTCTTGTAACAGTAAGATTTTCTTGAAGTGCCAGAATGATATCCTAAGTTGCTCTTAAATCATCTTCTAATTTGATATTTTTCAACTTCTCTACATCATAGTCAATAAGAGCTCCTTCAAGTTGCTTCATCAGATTTTCCATCTTTACCGGTGTCAAGATCTTCCTCAAGCTATTAGGCTTCTAAAAATAGAGGACCAGGCTTTGATACCAATTGTTAGGGTTCCCACAGATACTGAGAGGGGGGGGTGAATCAGTATCTGACCGGTATTTAAATTTTCTTAAGTTAAAACATGCAGAACATAAAGTAGCAGTATACCGGTATGCAAGAATTAATGTAAAAAATAGAATAAAAAACATCCACGTGAAAAGAACACCATAACACAAGATGTTTTAACGAGGAAACCTCAGTGGGATTTGTGACCCACAATATTCACTTACTGGCCAATAAGAGAATATTACTTACAATAGGGGCCTGCACATGCAGGAAGGCCAATTGCCTAGAGCTCATTGCTCAATGAGAAGTCACACTAACTTACAATGAGGATTATACTAATCTAATGATTTGTACTACTTTACAATAGCATCTCTAATGCCAAATTCAGTACCGGTTCTAACTTTGTTCTTTACATATACCCTTGACCTATAATTTGCACATTAGGTCTGCCTAATAATTTTCTTTTTGTTCGCTTCCTTACACTCACAAATGTCTACAATGATCTCTTTTATATACAAGAGTTATTTTACAATTTGCCAAGTCGGCTTACAATAATAATCAAAATATTACATTTCAAAAATCCTGTCGGCCTCTGTGCCGGTATACATCTTTTCTTTTGTACCAGTGTAGAGTGATCTTGTTGATGCCAGTGAACTGTCTTGCTTGAATAATGCTTTGCCGGTATGATGTCTTGTTGGTGCCATAGGATTGCAAGGTTGCCATCAATGACAAAACCTTCAATCACACACAATGTCTCATTGGAGTGTCCATATGCCAATAGCTTAAAGTTTTGAGTGAATCATTCAATCCCTTGAATGATTTTGCAATCCATTTTGGTAGATCACTTATTGCACTACAGTAGAAGCTTAAGGCTTATGAGGCTGAACAGGTGAAAAGGACAACTTCACTACAGGAGTTGCAGACTTTCTTAGTCCCTAAGATTGAAATTTTGAATAGAGGCTACAAAGAGACTAAAGCAATTTTGGCTACATCAGAGATGAGAACACTTGATGCCATGGAAGAGTTTGCATCTCATATCCGGACACATACTAAGATAATAGGGACACTTTTGGAGACTTGGCACAATGTTTTAACACTTTTGACATGTAGTTTTGTAGATGTATTTCATAAGATGACATTGTAAACCATTTTGAACTCCTATATATATTTTGGTATTGCAAATTTTGATATATATTGCATTTATCTTTTCATGTATTTACTTACCTTTGCCATTGTTGTCAAAGGCGGAGTATTAGTATGGGTTAAAATTTTGTAAAAGGCTATTAGTATAAAAAAAATTTGTAATAGCATGTAATTGCTAAGGGGGAGTCATGTTATGTATTTCTAGGTCATAATTTTTGTAATGTGACACTTAGAAAAAAAAATTCCTAAGTGTTGCCATCATGCCAAAGGGGGAGATTGTTCGCTTGATGATGATGATATTGATGTAATAGATTGAGTGATAACTTGTATTGTGTTGTCATTGATGACAACCATTTTTTTTCAGTCATCTAAGTAATTTAGTCCAACTAGTAAAGTGGAACCGGTAGAGGAAGTAGTTAAATAGTGAACTAGTAAACAATGACAAAGCTATGTTCAAGCAACCGGTATGGATGATCGATGAAGAGTTAAGTGTTGCAGATCAGAATGTATGTTCATGATATTGGAAAGAGTCTATGACTTGAACCACATTAGTAGATTCAACGGTATGAGCAAGTTATGATGTATTGAGAAGTCAATCAAGAAGAATAGTTAAACCAGTAGAGTAGAATTAATTAGATCAGTAAACTGGTAGATAATGTTTTATTTTTTATTTAAGTTGTTTGTGGACAATATTAGTAAAGCGTAATGTGCATGATTATCTAGATACATTGAACCTAGGAAATTGTTCCAAGGGTTATTAGCCAACTTAGCAGAGTTTTTTATGAAAAGGAGTATATTGTGTGATGATGTATCATATATAAAATCTGTAGTGTGAATTTGATTGTCCAGTGAAAGGTGAAGCTTTGTATTGATGTTTAGTCGGTGTTGGAAGCAGAACTAAAGTGGATCTAATCAGGAATAGAGGTGCTACATCCAAATCAGACACTTGTTATTCCCTAACAGTTGTAGCAAGATAAAATCCTCTAGCAAAGTCACTCCTAACAGGGTGCGGTAGGATCCTCATAGGTCTGAAGGTTAAATCTCTAAACAGGATCACACATTAACTTGTGTTGTTTAAATCCCATAGCTGGGTAGCTCCTAATAGGGATGGTCCTAACAGGTGTGCTCCTAACAAAGCAATTGTAAGACCTTAACCAATCAGATCCCTATTCTGCAAATAGTTGATCTTGTGGGTAATAATTCCCACCATGGTTTTTCCCATTTGGGTTTCGACATGAAAAACATTGTGTTATGAGTTGCTTGTTTTATTGGGTGTTATCTTATGTGGTTCTTTTCCTTCCATGCTTGTTAAGTTTCAAATTGATAAAAGTGGTGATCATATTGATAATATGATGAAACTATAAGTATCCGGTCAACTACTAAGAGGGGGGGAGGGTGAATGAGCAGATAGAAAATAATCTAAACTTTCACCAAACAAACTTTCAACTCAAAATCCAATCACTAAACTTAACCATTTTAGTCACTGTATCAAAAACTACAATTGCACTGTAAAAACTTTACTGGTTGACCAAATCATCAATGATACAATGCAACAGATTTGAAACTCAAATACCATTTAACCAAAACATTAAACCACTTCACTAATACTAGTAATAACTCATTTTAGATCATTTCTAGTCATCTAAACATATCTAAGTGGATTTACCAGTCATTCTTATCAACCATATAAAAACACATCCACAAAATCATTCACCACTTGACACAATGATTTTTCATGTGGAAACCCAAATGGGAAAAACCACGATGGGGATGAATACCCATAAGTATTCTGAACTATTTTGAAGTTTTCCCTGTTAGGAGCCAAGCCTTGTTAGAAGCTTATACAATAATGTCCTATTAGGAATAGATCCGGTTAAGGACCACCCAATTCAAGGATTGACTACAATACCCTGTTAAAGGCAATACCCTAGTAAAGGTAACCTCAGTGGAGGATTTCAAATCCAAGCTAATGGATCACCTTGTTAGAGGATTTCAATAAGAAGCATGTTAAATATTTTACCTGATTAGGGGATTTAACTATTGTAATGGTTAGAGAACAACAAGTTCTTTGTTGATCTGGTAATAACACTACCTTGCTTAATCATATCCTTTTTTGCTCCTATCTTCCTTCACAACATTTTGTAGACACACCTTCTAGTTCAGCAACAATCACACTTAACCAAATTTGCCAACACAATATTGAAACAAATCATCGACCTTATAAGCAAATACAATAAGTCGGTAACACAACACAAAACCTACAAATCTCATAGAGATTACAAACATATCGGTTCAACCTTGATCTTTAGATTACATAGAAATCAACATTACATTTTTCTAGACAACTTAAACCACTCCTGGATCATCGTACATTTGATCCTGTAGCTCATCACGCATTTTTCACTCTATGATATGCAATTGATCATTCATAAGATAAATGGTTATCTCTACATGCCAAATCCACTTCAAAACTCATCACGTGCAACATGTATACATGGCATCTTCATCTCCAATCACCATTCGGTCATAGATCATCACAACCAATTCTCCAAGCTCCATCGATTAGGGTTTTGCTTATCAACGGGTTAGGGTTACCGATTGATCACTCTGCTTCAATAATAATACCAGTTTCCTTCACTGATTTACTACTGGTTGCATTACTGCATCATTACCAGTTGCAATACGTCTTCATTACCGGTTGCTATACAAATTCATTACCGGTTTCTATTGACATCAATGAAAACACTATACTACATCAATGCAATCTTCATGCAATGCCAAAATTCTCCCCCTTTGGCATTTATGGAAATACAAATACCAATACCACTTGATTGTGATGATTGAGAGTAAATCATATACATAGGTATAGGAATCTTGGTTTACATTTTTCATATACTCTCCTTCAACTGTATCTCCATGTCTTCAGTTGGTAACTGGCTTTCAATCATATACACTTCTTCTCCCCCTTTGACATCAATACCAAAGTGAAAGTAAACCATACAGTTTCATGCTTCACCAATCTACAACTAGATGCTCCCCCTATGGAGTAGCTCCACTCTACACCAATCCTTCTTCAAGATTTTCAATATTCTTCGGGACTGATGTCTTCCACATCTGCTTAATTGACTTCATGTAGGGGTACAACCCCTAACGTACCTCTAAGATACTCAAATGTACCCTTAGGTAGAGGTTTAGTAAATATATTTACTAGTTGTTCTTTAGTAGATACATTCTCTAGTGACATATCTTTACTTTGCACTTTCTCTCTCAGGAAATGATACTTCCACTCAATATGATTTGTTCTAGCATGCAACACTGGGTTCTTAGAAATGTTTATAGCACTTGTGTTATCACAGAAAATTATTACCAGTTCTAATATCTTCAACTTGAAACCTTCCAAAATGTGTTTCATCCAAATTTCTTGGGTACAATTCATGTAAGCTGCAACATATTCAACTTCTACGATTGATTGAGAGATACAACTCTATTTCTTGCTACTCCAAGACACTAGTCTGCCTCCAAGAAAAAATGCTCCTTCGGTTGTACTCTTCCTATCATCAATATTGCCTGCCCAATCTGTATCTATATAGACTTTTAAATCAAAGTCTCCTACATATGGATACCATAATCCATAATCAATTGTGCCTTTCTAGTATCTGAAAAATTCTTTTGGTTGCAACCATGTGTGTCTCCTTCAGACTTTTCTGAAATTTGGCAACCAATCCTACTACATGAGAAATGTTCGGTTTGTTGTGGACAACAGAATGTAGTTTACCTATCATGGACCTATACTCCTTTTCATCAACTGATGCAGAATCATCTTCCTTAGACAATTTACAGGCGGTAACCATTGGCGTTCCAATTGGTTTATAGTCTCCCATTCCAAAAGTTTTCAACACTTCTTTGACATATTTGGACTATGTGATGAAAATACCTTCCTTCATCTATTGGATTTGCAAACCTATGAAATTTTTTATCTCACCTACTAGTGACATCTCAAATTCACTCTTCATTTCATTAGCAAAATCATGACACATATCATCATTTCTTCCAAAAATGATATCATCCAAAAATACCTCACTTATCAGTATCTTATCTCCTTTTGTCTTGAGGTATATGTTACTATCTTCACTAGTTCTTTGAAAACCTATCTTCACTAAGTGAGTGCAATATTTCATACCATGGTCTAGGTGCTTGCTTGAATCCATATAATGGCTTATGTAATTTGCACACCATATCCTTTTCTATAGTTAAAGTATAACCATCTGGTTGTTCAATGTAGACTTCCTCTTCCAATTTTTCATTTAGGAATGTTGATTTCACATCCATCTGATACACCTTGAATCCTTTGTATGTTGCAAATGCAAGTAGATTCCTTACTCCTTCCAATCTTGCAACTGGTGTGAATGTCTCACCATAATCTTCATCTTCTTCTTGTGCATATCCTTTGCATACCAGTTTGGCTTTATTTCTGACCACTATTCCATCTTCATTTAGTTTGTTTCTGAATACCCATTTTGTACCTATTACATTCTTGTTCTTTGGTCTGGGTACCAATGACCAAGAATTGTTCTTCTCTATCTGGTCAAGTTCTTCTTCCATTGCCTTGATCCAATCTTCATCTGCAAATTATTCTTTTGTAGTTCTAGGCTCAATGGTGGAGATCATACAAGTGTTCTCTCTTATCCCTCTTCTAGTTAACACACTTGCATTCATGTCTCCAATAATCTGATTGGGGCTATGATTGAGTCTGACATACTTTATTTATCTTCTACTGGACCTTCCTGTTCCAGTTGAACTGGGGCTTCTCTATTTAGTTCACCAACTTCTAGCTTTATCAGTTCCGGTTCCAAAAACAATGTGTAAGGTTTTTCTTCTTCCTTCTCCTATTTGGTTTCTCCTAAAATTTTAGGAAACTCATCTACTTGGACATTAACACTTTCAATTATCTTCTTAGTCTGGTTTTTGCAACACTTGTAAGTTTTTCTCTTGGTGGAGTAACCAAGAAATATGCCTTCATCACTCTTGGCATCAAACTTACCAATATAATCACCTTCTTTGATAAAACATCTGCTACCAAAAATTTTAAAGTATCTATCATTTGGTGATCTACCATACCAGTGCTCATAGGGTGTTTTGTCCTTACCTCTTTTAACCAGTATCTAGTTCATTGTATAAATAGGTGTGCTGGCAGCTTCTCTCCAGATTGTCTTAGCTACACCTCCTTGAATTAGCATAGTCCTAGAAGCTTCAACTACTGACCAATTGTTCCTTTCTGCAATATTGTTCTGCTGTGGTGTCCTAGGTGCAGAAATATGTCTCTTTATTCCATTGTTTTCATAGTATCTAGTGAATTACTCTGAAGTAAATTCACCACCTTGATCAGTTCTTAAGCACTTAAGCTTTCTTCCACTTTGATTTTCAACCAAGGTGATGAATGCCTTAAACTTGCTAAATTCTTATGTCTTGTCTTTCAAGAATGTGACCCACATCATCCTTGAGCAATCATCGGTAAATATCATGAAGTACTGATCACCTTGAATACTCCTAGTCCTCATTGGTCCACAAAGATCGGTATGAACCAAATCTAGAAAATGTTCAATGGAGAAAGATTTGTTCTTGAAGGTTGAGGATGTCATTTTCCCTAACTGGCATTCCTTGCACAAAGAATTCACCAGTTTGTCCAACTGTGGCAAACCTCTTACTGATTTGGACTTACTAACTCTTACAATGTTATCAAAATTTACATGACAAAATCTTCGATGCCAAAGCCAACTATCCTCTACTTTTGCAATTAAACAATTGTTGACTTTAGAGTTTAAATGAAATAAGTTACCTCTGGTCTGTTTGCTGATAGCAATCAGTTCACCTTTGCTTCCATAAATCTTGCAGACTCCATTCTTTAATTTCAATGGGTAACCTTTGTCATTGAGTTGAGAAACACTCAAAAGATTGTATTTCAGTCCTTCAACCCAGAAGACATCATCTGCACTGCTTTTACCATTTAGAGAGATGGATCCTTTTCCTTTCACTATGCAGGGAGAGTCATTCCCAAATCTCACAACACCTCCATCGAATTCCCTCAAAGTAAGAAAATTACTCTGGTCACCGTTCATGTGGTGTGAACAACCACTATCTATAATCCATTCATCTGAACTATCCATGTGAGAGACCAATGCCTTCTGATCTAATATCTCTTCTTTAATAGCAACAAAGACAATTTCCTCATTTGCATCTTCCTCATATTCTTCATCTATAATTCCTCCATGCACTGCAATGAGACAATCTCTTTTACCTTTTCCTTTATACTTCCTATACTTCTCACGTTTTTGCTCATTATCTCCATTAGGATAGTTAGCAACAATATGTCCAATCCGGTTACATGCAAAACACTTCAGTGGTAGTTTACCTCTGTCCTTACCAGTACCTTTGGGTAACCGCTTGGCCAACAATGCTTCAAGCTCAATCAGACTATCTTCATCATCTACCTCTCTACTGAATCTAGACTCATGATTGTAGATCACTTCTTTGATTTTCCTTACCGGTGGGGTTGAGACTAAGGCTCTAAATGCAGATTCTGATCTCTAAACACTTCCATCAAAACCATTTAATTCAAATTCAATCAATTTACCAATGATATATTCAAGAGTTACCTTTTTTTTATCAATAGATTTGAGTTCCTGAATGGCTACAACTTGGATAGCATAGACAAGTAGAAGGGTTCTCAACGACTTGCTAACCATAGTGGTATCCTCCACTGTACCTCCTATGTGTGTGAAAAGTGGACCTATATATGTATCTGGAATACACAACACTTCAATTAAGTCATTAGATGCATGGTTAGTAAATCAATAATCAATGAACAATAAAACTATAACAAAGCGACCTATTGCCTTCTAGTAGATGTGAGTTTAGATTGCTCTCAGATTGCTAAGCTATCCAGTGACTAGACAACACCTAAGGAAGGATTTTTATCTATATGAGCATGGATTTAAGCTAGATGAATGCAAGATTAATCTAACATGATTTAAGCAATAAATGAGCTAAGTGATTTAAACAATATGAAATAAATAATATGCAATATCTCAATGCAAATTCTCAATGAACCTAGAGAAAAAATGGCATAATAACAATATATTCTCCAGGATCTTTGAATGAGAGATGAGAGCCTGAATTTATAGAAAATTCAGAAAGAAACCAAAGGCTGAGATCAAATGATGATGAGTGGTCAAGATTTTCCAAGAGGAAGTACAATCCAGGTGAACTGATGTGATTGGACGCTTTTCTCAATTTTAAAGGAAATTGAACTAAAATTAAGATAAAATCAAGATAAAACTGATTTATTCTCTATTTCATTCAATTTTAAGATTTAATTGTTTTAATTGCTTTCTTTGAGATTATTTATCAATTTTTAATTTGTTTTTTCAAGATTATCTCCAAATGATTTCTTTTCTCAATATTTAATTACTTTTTGTCAATTAATTCCTTTTTTTATTTATTTCCTTTTTTGAAGATTTGTGCTCATAATTTCCAATTCCTCTTTCTTGATTTGTTTCCTTTTTTGAAGATTTATGGCAATTTTTATTTATTTTTCAAATTAATTCCTTTTTTTGATGATTTAATGGCAAATTGATTTATTTAGTTAAATATGCTAGGATATTTAATAAAATAAATAGGATAATTGTTTAAAATGATTTACTTGGAATGATCAATTAATTAAATAAATATTTAATTAATATTGAGTGATTAATTTTGCCATGTGACATTGATGATTTTAGAAATTAATTGTGTGCTCAAGATTGATTTAATTGCCTTTGGTTAGGACCTTGGTGACGTTGTCGAGATTAGGGGCTCATGCTTTAGATGACCATTTTTAGGGTATTACACCTCCAACATTTTTTATTTCTCCTACTATCTCCTTGATCTCCTGACCATACTATTGAATGTTTTCTCCTTCAGCCATCCACATATCATCACATTTTCCTCTTAGACTTTCTTCTTTGGCAATCTTAACATGCTCATCACCGCTATAGATTTCTTCCAGTTTCTTCCAAACTTCATATGTAGTCTCTAATCCATGAACATCAACATATACTGAATTAGACAAGGAACTGATGATGGCCTCCAATGCTTGATTGTTCTCCTGTTGCTCCTTCTTTTGATCATCTATTAGAATCCCACTAGGGAAGTTATATTTAGTAACAACATGTTCCCAATATTAACTTCCTAAGCTCTTGATATAGATATTCATCTTATCACTCTAGATTTTGTAGTTTTCCCTATTGAACTTTGGACCTTCTTTCTTCATCATGTTCTTCTAGATCTTTTCCTCAAGATATTAGGCTTAAATACAAGAGGACCTGGAACGCTCTGATACCAATTGATAATATGACAAAAATATAAGGATCTGGTCAACTACTCAGAGGGGGGAGTGAATGAGTAGATAAAAAATAATCTAAACTTTCACCAAACAAACTTTCAACTCAGAATCTAATCACTAAGCTTAACTAGTTTAGTCACTGTATCAAAAACTGCAATTGCATTGTCAAACTTTACCGGTTGACCAAATAATCAATGATACAATGCAACAAATCTGAAACTCAAATACCATTTAACCAAAACATTAAACCACTTCACTAATATCGGTAATAGCTCATTTCAAATTATTTTTGGTCATTCATATAAACCATATAAAAACATATCCACAAAATCATTCACCACTAGACACAATTATTTTTCACGTGGAAACCCAAATGGGAAAAACCACAGTGGGTATGAATACCCACAAGTATTATGAACTCTTCTAAAGTTCTCCCTGGTATGAGCCAAGCCTTGTTAGAATCTTATACAATAATGTCCTATTAGGAACATATCCGGTTAAGGACCACCTGGTTAAGGGATTGACTACAATAACTTGTTAAAGGTAACCTCAGTGGAGAATTTCAAATCCAAGCTAATGGATCACCTTGTTAGAGGATTTCAACAAGAAGCCTATTGAAGCTTACTCAGTTAAGGGATTTAATTGTTGTAATGGTTAGAGAGCAACAGGTTCTTTGTTGATCTGGTAATAGCACCACCTTGCTTAATCAGATCCTTTTCTGCTCCTATCTGCCTTTACAACATTTTGTAGAAACACCCTTTGGATTTGACAACAATCACACTTAACCAAATTTGTCAACACAATATTGAAACAAATCATCGACCTTATAAGAAAATACAATAGGTCGGTAACACAACACAAAATCTACAAATCTCATAGAGATTACAAACATATTGGTTCAATCTTGATCATTGGATTAAATAGAAATCAACATTACATTCTTCTAGACAACTTCAACCACTCTTGGATCACCGCACATTGGATCCCATAGCTCATCACACATTTTTCACTTCATGCTATGCAATTGATCATTCCAAAGATAAACAGTTATCTCTACACACTAAATCCACTTTAAAACTCATCACGTGCAACATGCATACGTGGCATCTTCATCTCCGATCACCATTCGGTCATAGATCATCACAACCGATTCTCCAGGCTACATCGGTTAGTGTTTTGCTTATCAATGGGTTAGGGTTACCTATTGAGGGTTACCAGTTGATCACTTTGCTTCAATAATAATATCGATATCCTTCACTACTTTACTACCAGTTGCATTACTGCAACATTATTGGTTGCAATACATCTTCATTACCAGTTGCTATACAACTTCATTACCGGTTGCTATTGACATCAATGATAATACTATACTTCATCAATGCAATCTTCATGAAATTCCAACACATATTTGTGTTGTTGTTTTTGCTTGCACTGATTCACCCCCCCCTCTTAGTTCCTTATAAGTTTATCAAAAAACTATTCTCCCCAGTTATGGAAGATTCCTAGCATGGGATCTAGCTCAAGAGGCCTCAAAAATATCCTCGATGTGTTTGATAATCTCCAATTGATTGGGTATCCCATATTTTGCAGCACAACTCTGACAAAGAGTTCCTGAAACATGACATAATTGGAGTTGTCACGGTGCATGTCCCATAAATACCTCCATTCTTGGATAGGTAACCTTTGCTTTTGTTCATCTACATTTCTCAAATTTAGCTCTGGGCCCCAAGGGAAAGGATAAACCTTGCTTCCACCATACAAAATAATGTGGCACATTACTGAATACCACCTAAATCAAACAACAGGGCTACCCTTTTGGATATCCAAAAGGGCTTTGTGAATAGCATTGGAAATGAACAAGGCAAAGTCAAAGAGGGTGTTGGTATAAGTGTGTTGGATTTTGGCGGCCAACATCATAAGATGCACAGGCATCTTGGACTTTACATCGATTCCCAACACTTGGCAAATTGCAAAGTAAGTGTTTATGAAATAGTCCTGAAAATTTTCATAATCAAAGGGCTCAACATCTGTCTTCCAAAATGCAATAGGCTTCTTGTCCCCCTTCTTTTTTCTATGAAATGCAAGTTATTTAACCTTGAATATACCTTTTTCCCTATCATATTCCCTCCCTAGAGATAGGAAATCAATGGGTTCCCGCACCTGGGCATCAAAGTTTAACATAAATATTTCAGAAATAGATTCCCTGTCAAGACAGATCAGCTGTCTGGATTATAGCTTTTTGCCACAGCTCTAATTAGGTCTACATTGACAAAAAGATTTGGGATGACAAGCCTTCCCAAATCAAATCTCCATGCATTATTCACTGGAATTGGGGCTCTACTCATGTTGTAAAAAAACATGAACAAATATATTTTGCTAAGCGACATGTAAGCATCCCCACATGAGGTTACCATGTCCACAACTGTATCAGATATAATATCCGTAACCTGGGCATGCCTTCCCCTTTTTGAAGAACTAGGACATTGAGCAATAATATCTTCATATAGGGCCCTCTTAGCATTAGCTGAACCTCTTCTTGAATTTCCACTCATCCTATTTAAACTTATGGTATTTAAGAAATGTACAAAAAATGCTTCCAAAATGAAATTGAGTATTCAAAATTTATGATCTCGCAAAATTGCAATCTAAGTACTACTTTTCTAAAACTAAGCCTAAAGTACTGAGAAAACCCTTTCATAGAAAAAATTAAACCGAACTACAGAATGCCAACTTACTTATACTTGACACTATACTTAGCAGTGTCGAAGTTCAAACCCTTACAGTTTCATTAGATGCTAATGCTTGGAGTTGTACTGTTGGACTGTTTGAATTACACAAATTTTTCAACTACGACTCTTCACAAATACTGAATTATCTAAAATTTAATGCAATTATCAAGTGACCAAGCACATTCAAGGGGAACCAACAGAAACTGCTTGTGAAATAGCAGCATAAAACAAACCCTACCCCATAGTTTTGAACCTAAGTCGTTCATCTTAATCGGTCAAGAAGATTGTCGGTAGTAGTAAATCGATTATTTTGCATCTATTTCTAATAAAAGGGGACACCCTACTTAATTTTGCATAATCGCATATCGGTGGTAGGACCCATCATTTAAAGAACAAACAATTATTTATTCGTTAATTGATTATAAGAGGGTACCACAAAGGTCTGTGGCAAGTTGTGGCTTCATCGCACTATGTTGGTAGGCCCATCTTGAAAAAAATGCGATAGAACTAACCACTCATATAATACCAAACCCAGGTGGCACTATTTCACGTCATCGCATATTCTTAGTAGGACTAGGACCCACCACTTGAAGACAAAATTAATAGTTTAAAACTAATTCACTCCATAAAAATATTAAAACAATTTCATAAGTTATTTATTAATTGTTTATAAGAAGGTCACAAAGATTTGTACCATGTGACAAGTTATGGCCTCATCGCACTATGGTGGTAGGCCCATCTTGAACAACACATGATAGAAGTAACCAATCATATAGTAGAAAACCCATGTGGCATTATTTTGCATCATCGCATATTGTTAGTAGGACCCAAAGACTTAAAAAATTAATAGTTTAAAGGTAAATAACAACTTAAAAAATTAATAGTTTAAAGGTAAATAACAACTTAAAAAATATTAAAATGATTACCAAATTTATTTGATAATTATTTATAAGACAGTCCCACAAAAGGCTGTGGAAAGCAAATTTGATAAACAGAAATTGGAAATCTAATAAATCCAAATTGAAGACAATGTTTACAAAGATTATACAATGAAACATGCAACATAGTAAAGGTACTCAACATTGCAGCAAATTAATATATAATTTATAAATTAAAAATTAAAAAGTGCACATGGATTTACACTAGTATAAAGAAATCAATTTGGATTTTGCAATACCATTCATGATTCATGAATTACAGTAAATAGTATAAATACCTAGTAATAGTCAGAGTCTCGACAGTCTCCTACAAAATGCTAAATCTCACTAACTGATAGTTGACTTGTCATGACTGACCCAAATCCAATTGCCAATTCATCTCGTCGAACTGTACTTCACTTTCTCTTTCATTATCCTCTTCATTTTGCTTGCTTGTGTTATTCTCAACATGACTACTAGAACTTGATGAGCTCTGCATTTTAACACAGTCATTGCTAGTCGAAATGTTGTCTAACCCTCTCCTTTTAGTTATGGATGTCCAGTGTGTGAGTGCCCTCTCATAAGGAAAAGTTTTGACATTATACCAAGTGGTATAAATCCTCAAAGAAACTTACAGGTTCTTGTCGAGTTTGTTTCTTGTCATTGATTTTAAGAATCCCAATGCACTAAAAACTCTCTCATCCTCAACAGAACCCAAAATCATCATTTGACACAAGTCAGCCAATTTGAAATATTCTGATATTTCTTCACTCAACTTTGAGCTTTGAATTATTTTTGTCCAAAGTTGTGTTATTGATCTTGGTAGGTACAGACTATCCAAAGCCTTAACCTATTCATGCATTGTTGCTGCAAAATGGGTAGATTTCTCTGCAAGCTTAGTTCTACGTATAGCTCCTTCTACTTTCTTTCCATCAACATTGAATTTGGCACTCTTACCAAAATAATTTACCAATTCCAGTAGCCTCTTATGAAAATCTTGTGGATCAGTCATTCTCCAAAAATTAGGATAGATGATAGACATGGCTTCTAATAGTTCCTCCTGAGGGAATCGCTTTAAAATCTGTGTTGAAACCTCTTTTACAATCTTCTGTAAATTGGTTTTCACAGAATTCACAATGTCGTTAAATCTTCCACTATAATATGTCCATCTCTCATTCTAGTAGATTGCACACTAGAGCACATGCCATAGTAGAACATTAGTATTTTCTTTCCACGAACAAGGATACATAACTCACCATGATCATTAAACCGTAAATAATTATCAACACAACTCAAATATGTAATTTGATTCCATTTACTAAATGCTTCATCATTGAATGAATAATCATTTAGATATTTATTATCGATGCCCATGATAGTCATTCTACACAGCATAGCATTTTCTTGAACATACATAGTTCTCTCTTGGGCTTGTTTAATAAGAGAGTTCATCTGGTCCAACAGGGGGATAATTGTTATTGTAAGGATCCGATTATTACTGAGAGGGGGGAGTGAATCAGTAATAGCAATAAACGGAAAACTTTTACCAATCTGAAAATACTTATCAAAAATAGTTCATAACCAGTACTGGTACCTACTCAATCAATCACTTAAAGAAGATTTACCAAACTACTATTTCATGTGTTCATCAACATCTAAACAATGTAATGATATCAAATCCACACATAAACAAATCAACCACCATATGAACACTGATATTTTTCATGTGGAAACCCAAATGGAAAAAACCATAGTGTGAATTGGTACTAACAAAATTTGCACTCTTTTGGAATGTACCCCGTTAAAGGCCTAGTGCAGTTAGGAGCTTCACAATAATGCCCGGTGAGGAGTAGACTGTGTTAGGAGTCACCTAGTGAAGATATTTTAACCTCAACCTTGTTAGGAGCTCTACCCTGTTAGGAGTAACCTTCCTAAGATGAATACTAAGAAGGGGGGGATGAATTAGTATACCAAAAAATACTGAACTTAAAAACTTAAACAGTTTAGCAGTAAACTAGTATAATAGTTTTACTAACAAACCGGTTAACACAAATGCAAACCAAACAACAAATAAGGCATTCACTCACAGAAGTACAATCACCATAACACAAGATATTTTGACGTGGAAACCCAAATGGGATAAACCACGGTACGAGGAAAATCACAAGTAACTATCTGTAGAATAGTAACCAGAATGGTTAAGGTCATACAATCTTCTTTACCAGAATAGATCCTATTAGTAATCTCAATCTCTGTTAGGAGA
The DNA here is from genome assembly GCF_030272615.1 of Cryptomeria japonica. NCBI lineage: Eukaryota > Viridiplantae > Streptophyta > Pinopsida > Cupressales > Cupressaceae > Cryptomeria > Cryptomeria japonica. Next base: position 703,558,041 of record NC_081407.1, read on the forward strand.
TAAGTCCGATTAAATACTATAGTCACACAAATCTGTCCAGCCTAATTAAGTAAATATTCGCTATTTATTTAATTAAAAATCCACTAGCCATCAGTTAATTAAATTAATATTTAATTAATTCATCTCCAAACATTCTCCTATTAATTAAATAAATTATTGAATTTATTTTAATTAGTTCATTAAACCAAATTCCAATCAATTAAATAAATAAAATCTATTTATTTAATTAAATCCCCCTTTTCCTCTTTTAAATAAAACATTTATTTAAATCATTATCCCCCCCCCACTTGCATTTTCCTACAAATGCAACATGCACACATTTATTGAAATAAATGAATTTTTATTTTAATAAAGTCCTATTTTCCCTCACCCACCAAATCCAATTGCATTCCTAAATCCCCTTCTAGATTCTTCTAAGCCCTTCCTAATTAACCTAATCCATCTCCTAATTATTGTCACATTCCTAAGCAAAATGGAGTCACTTCTCAAAGACTTCAAAAGTCTTTGAAAAGCATTTAATGTTTTGTGTGTTCAACAAATTAACCCCCAAAGTTTTCAAAGACCACTAATGGCTCTTACATGACCATTTATGGCTCTTACATAACCATTTATGGTTATTTCAAACTTGTCTCCCCAAACATTTATTGTTTTGACCATATTTATCCCTTTTTACATTTGCACAAGAGTTTATCCATTGGATAAAAGCTTTATTCTTTGAATAAAGAGTTTATTCATTCAACTAACCTTGACTTTAACTCCCAAGGTCATATCAAGCATTTAATGCTTATTCCCTCTCCTCTCAACCTATCTCACATTGACACTTGTCATCCTGGGATTGGGTTGAAAGCCCTCACATGGATTTGAAATCATTCAATCCTGACCCTTGTTGAGATTGCTCAATCTCAACCATCCATTGCTTCATTTTCCCTATAAATAGAGCCCATTTCTTCATAATCCAGATCTTGAAAACTTGTATGCATTTAACCTATAGGAATTTAAGAGAGCATTTAGTATAGCAAACTAAAATCTTGTTATTTTGGTTAAAATCAATCATTTTAATATCATCTAGTATTTTAGCTTTTCATTTTACATTTGGAGCACAATACTAAAATCTCAATCCTCCATAAGCATCCATAGTGCAAAAAGCTGCTGAGAGCTACACTATTTTGGAACTTGGAGAGGAGAGGAACAAGGGAGAAGGAGCTAAGAGCATGCTAAGAGGCATTTGGAGATGCCTTATTATCTTTGTTTCATTTGTTAGATATATTAGCATGATTTTAGTATCTCTTTTGATATGCCTGTTTAGATTAGTTTTTGATTGACTAACACTAACAATTTTCTTGTGTCTTGTGTTATTTGTCATTTGCTAACCTTGTCCATTTTGTAGAGCATCATTTGGTGAACCTGACGTGAATCCAAACACCAAAAAGATCATTTTTTTAAACCAATAACATGTTTGAATGTTGAAATTGTCATACAGGTTGCGCTTTAGCGCTATTGATCTCATTCTAGCACTATCGATACTTGTTGTTCTAGCGCTATTGTTCTTACAATAGTGCTATTGTATCAAGTTTAGCACTTTTGACACTGTTTTGGCATGTTTGACACTGTTTTGGCGCTATTCACCCTATTTCAGCGCTTTTGCCTTCTTTGTCTTTCTTTTTCTTTTAGCACGTTTGTGTTAAATAGCGCTTCTGTTCAAACACAGACTAGTGCTATTGTAATAGAACATTGTACAAAGGACCTTGTAACCAAAAAAGTGAAAGTTTTTAGGCTTGTGGAAGCCCCCCTTAGACATGGATTTTACTAACCAGTTGTTGTTTGTGCAGGTTTAAAAACTCACCCTTTAAAATCACAAACTTTATTTTGATGTTTTAAAACTTGAACAAACAAACTTTCCTTGCTTTCTAGTTAGGGCCACTTGTTTCTTTGGTGCATTAAAACTGAACAAAGCAAACATTTGTTTTCTTGCAAGTTAGGAAACACACTTCATTTGGGGCTTAAAATCAACACTTCTATTTTTCTTGTATCAAAAGCATTTACAATCCACACTTCTATTTTTGGTGCACATAAAATACACAATCAACTTATTTAAAAACTTTTTGCAAAGCAATTTTTCTTTATACATGCTTCAAATTCAATTGACCAGGATTTCCAATTTCTAGATTACAACGCATTTTGCCATTGAAGTTAAAAAAAACCCCATGACTATTGGAGCAACATCTCCAAATAGTTAGATCACATTGCAATGGCAGATTAAAAAGAACAAGTGTTTTTCGTGCTTGGCACACTTGTGCAAAAAGTTAGTCGAGTGGTACCACTTTTAACACACACTATCCTCTCCCTTGGCTTTCATGGTCCTAGGTGTAAGAGAAAAGTGTTAGTAACACTCAAAAAATTTATCTTTTTAAGAGAGGCCTACCAAGAGACACATCACTCTTGGGAATGACCTCACGTGGTAAATCCTTCGAGCTGCTATAGAAATCAGGTGAGAGCAAAAGCTATAGCCTTGGGTATAGCTATTCCTACAGTGTAATTGGCCGAAAGGACAAATGGGCCCCACCACTAGTTACAAGGCTCTTAAGTGAGTCACTGCAGAATGAACTTATGTCCAAAAACATCGAATATGACTAAACACCTTTAAGTAGTAGCCCACCCATTCTATTGATTGAGGATATTTGCGATATAATTTAGTGCAAGAGCATAGATGGTTTTGCTCCCAAGATACTCACCATACATATTTCCTTGAGTAGAAACATAGCTTTTTGAAAAGTCACTTGTGGCTTGATAAAAGTGGTGACTCCCCCATCATAGGGATCATCTATTTGTTATGCTCGTGCAAGACTTAGTATATCACATCCTTACCTGCCAAGGCAGGATTCATAAGGTATGTAGTACCAAAGTCAAAGAAATATCAAGATGTGGGCTAAATTTATCACAACTGGCCATTTGACCTTAGGGATAAAAAGTGTTTGAAGTGTGTTCATTTTAGTCAAGACCAAGTGCAAATTGAGCTGACTTCGGGCTTTGGAAATACATCTTAAAATACATCTAAAGGAAGGGTCATATAAAAGTCCAAAGATTGGGTTGATCTAGACCCATACTCATTTGTGCCTTTGGGGCAACATTCTTGTGTTTGTATGCTTGCTTTGTTTTCTTGTCAAAGAAACATCAGAAAAATCACTTCCAAAAACAAAGTATTCATCCAACCAAACATTTCTCAAAACAACCAAACACATCAAAAACAAAGTGCAAACAACAAAAGTATCAAAACTTTATGACCATTCTTCACATCTTGTGAAAGAAGAAGCGTCATCAAAATATCAACTTGAAAAGAAGACCATTAAGCCCAAAGGCTTTGATCAAAAGAAGGAAATTCTTTTATCTGAATAGACAAATTTTGTCTCCCATAGAGTTTTTCTGCATCACATGTGTCTCTACCTTCAAGGCAAAACAAACAAATTTGATTTAGAATCATTGAACCGCAGAGCTTTTATGCAATATAGAGCTCTGAGTTATCACAAAAACCAAGGAGGTAAGATTAATCCCAACTTTTTCCCAAACGTCTGTATCACATACAACACAGCTCGAGAAATACCACCAACACCCGAAAGAGAAGAGGTAGAGTTTGTCCCATTTGTGACACAAAGTTTTTATTGAAGTTGAAAACATTTCATCCATTATCTTACTCATACATCATCACTTCATCATCAATCTGTTCCAACTCTCAAAACATTAAGGGGTTCTTGTCCCAAAATTCTCTTTTTAGATATTGCTTGAATCAAACACATCACATCACTTTTTAGATTGTTTCTACATCTAGGATAAGCTCATCCTAAGAGACACATCTACGCGGGTTAAAACTAGTTCATGAGTGAATCCTCTCATTACTAGGTAGTTCAATTTGTAACACATCTCAGATTTCTCTACACCTTATCACATCAAAACTTATCAAACAAGCAAGCAATTCAAAGAAGGAATTTCAGTTACATCTACCTTAAAAGTGCTAGAGATCCACATACAACACAATTCACCAGCCATCAATCTCTCATTTCATCTAAAACTCATCATCATTTTCACACAACTTCAACAAAGACTCATAAGCAAAATGGCTCAAACCCAATCACAGTCAAGGTAACGAGAAATAGAAATGGAAGAAGAAGAAGAGGAAAATCTCAATGAATTTCAAGAAGCACTTGGAGGAAATGTGAATGATGAAAACCCAAGTACTCCTACTCCTACAACAATAGAAAGGGCTCAGCATAACCCTCTCTTTAACAGATTGTTTGACAAAATACTTTGGAGCAATGCGGATGCTCACTTTTTAAAGCTCGGTCAAGAAGGAGCAAAACTCCCCTTTGACTTTGATCTTGCCCAATTAAGACAAGCATCAGAAAGACAAAGTCGCCATGAAGAGGAAAGAGGTAGAGATCCCATCAAATATAACATTCCTCAAGGTAACCCACCACCTCCTTCTCCAACTGAAATGGAGATGTTGTAGCAACAAGTCGAGAATCTCGCCCAACAACTTCATAGTGGTGTCAAAACTAACCAATTCTCACTCAATGACATATGTCCCTATCCTTTTGTTAGGAATCTTTATATGCCACCCTTTCCATGAGGATTCGAAACACACAAATTCAAAAAATATAGAGGAAAGGGAGATCCTCGTGATCATGTCAGAGAATTTCATTCCGCTTGTCTCGAAGTGGCATATGAAGACACATACCTCATGTGCCTTTTTCCCCAAAGCTTGGGAGGAACAACCACATCATGGTTTTCTCGACTATCAGGTGGCATTAGAACATTTGAGGAACTTATCTAGAAATTCCTCACTCATTACTCTCATAATATTGAACGCGACATCACCATGGCTGATCTATACAACACTAAACAAAAACCAGGTGAACTATTCTCAGTATTCATGCAACGATGGCATCAAATGTCTAGCAGATGTTCTCTTCAATTACTTGAATGAGAACTAGTGGAAATATTCATTTCCAACTTAAACGAAGAAATGGAATTTCACCTGGATGTCAAAGACACTGACTCTTTTAATGATATGATCACCAAGGGTTTAAAATGTGAGCGGGCCCTCATCAAGAAAGGACTCATCAAAATATTTAATGAACCAAAGGATGGTCCTCGCCCACGCTTCAAAAGTGATAAACCAAGCTTCTGGAACAAAAACAAGAATATCGTTAATGATGGGGTCGTGGATGCTAGGACTATACAAACTGCACAATTTGTGGTTCGGTTTGCAGGACAAAATCCTCCACCTCAGAATAACACAAATGTTCCTACCAATCAAGGTTGCATCACATCTCACGATGAACCAAGACCTCATCAGCAAAAACAAAAACACACATACACTCCCTTAGGGGAACCCATTGAAACAGTATTGCGACAACTCATTTCTCAAAATTTGGTCACTCTCCCTAAAACATCAAACTATGAACCTCAGGTCAAACCTGCATGGTGGAGAGATACTGAACACTGTGATTTCCACCAAGGGAGGGGACACAAGACCAGTAATTGTCACTGATTGAAAGATCTTATTCAGGACCTTATTGACTGAGGAGAAATTGAAATAGAAGGACATGACCCAAAAACAACAAATAATGATCATGTGATGTTCAAAAATCCACTTCCATCACAAGATCAAAGGGGTCCTTCCACTTCCAGGCGAGGCACTGATACCACTGATTATACACAGGCTGCGTATAATTACATTGTAAATCACCTGTATGATGTCAGTGAACAAGTTGCAACTATAACCTTCAAAAATCCCAACTCAAATTACAATGTTGTTACACGACATGGTAAGGTCACCATAAATGCAGCACCACAAGGCACCACCTCCATCCCAAAGCAATACAATCCTGTGGAACAATTAGACAAAACCCCTGGGCTTATATCCATTTTAGAGCGTTTGCGCCTATCACCATCTCATAAAACTATCTTGGATCAAGCACTCCAAGAGGCGTCAGTCCCTACAAACCTGAATATAGACCAATTTCAAGCCATGGTTGGAAGTCTAAAATCATCACCTTGTCTCACTTTTTCTGAAAGTGACAACTCTTCTTTCCAGCAACCTCATAACGCTTCGCTACGCATCGAAGGCTTTATCAATCAGCATAGGATCAAGCGAGTCTTGATCGATAATGGAGCAGGCCTAAATATTTGTACACTACAGTTGGTCATAGCATTGGGATATGCCATAGAATCAGTGGATCCTCGCAAGAAGATCACAATCAAAGCCTATGACGATGCGAAGCGTTCATCCAAAGGAGTTGTGGTACTACCAATCCGAGTAGGCCCCGTGGTAAAGCACATTATCTGTTAGGTTCTGGACCTTCTCTGCCATATAATCTATTGTTAGGAAGACCTTGGATACATGCCATGCAAGCTGTTCCATCTATCTACCATCAATGTATCAAGTTCCCACATAACGATATAGAGATCACAATCTTGGGCGATGCAAATCCCTTTGCGTATTGCCATAATTTCAGCCATCAACTAGAGATTACCATTCCTAATAATAGAGAAGCCATTTCCTCCACATCATATATAAGTCCCGCCTCTCTTGCCAGTTCGAACACCACTATACCAAAGCAAGAAAAGCTTAAAATGAAAATAGCAGAGGAAGGTCCTGGGGAATACAACTTGAGTCAACTCTTTTGTGTGGGACAAATGCCCACTTCTCCTAGAACACATGGTAAACCACAGCAGGTACTCCAGCAACCACTAATCACGCCAGCATGTGCTTTGATGCCTTTCATCCTTGGAAAGAGTCAAGAAGAAGAAACCCAAGATGAGGACTTAGCGGATTCGATCTATAAAGATCCCATCACCACTGATATACCGCAAGTTAAACTTTGTACGGATCAATATGGCAAAGGTCTCCTCATTATGCAAAGAATGGGGTATGATGGTCAGAGTGCTTTGGGGTATCGCAAACAAGGACGACATGAACCTCTGCTGACAGAATTAAAATCTAAAGGTAATACAAGCCTCAGCTTTGAAAAAGAGATCTTTCCTAAACTCAAATTCAAAGGAAAACCCAGCAAACCATTTTGTCAGCCTACTGCAAAAAGGACACCTTTCATTATCAAAGCAGCCTCAAGCACCATCCCAACTGCTCCATCGAGGCTCAAAACCCCAACACCACCATCACCAATGCCGATCATCCCACTAATCAAACCAGTAATCCCATCTGCAGTAGCCATCACATCAAAAGTACCATTAGCAGCAGTATCTATGGCACCAGCAATACCAGCAGAAACCATTGAATCAACATTACCAATACTCCCCGTACCAGATTCTTTAATCCCCATTGACCTTCCTGCAACATCGATCACTACAAAGGTACATCAACCAATCACACCTGCAGTATTTAACTCAGAGGACATCCTAGTATGGTATAGTAATTGGATGCTGGAAAGTGACACAAAGACCGACTCACATGAGTCAGAATTTGATTTTGTACAGCTTAACACTTCAGATGAGGAAGATACATCACTACCTCCACCACGCAAAGACATCCCTATTTATGGAGAAGCACAAATAAAGAACACTTGGGTTCCTGAATTGGAAACATCTTCCACAGACCCTACGTCTCATCCTACGCCTAATTCTGATAGGGAGAGTACCATTAACGACCTTCACCACAACATCTTAACCCTCTCTGATACATCTAACATGGTTAACCTAATTGATAAAGTAATGCCCATTATTCACCTTGAACTCATCGAATGGAACCAACCAAATCCCCCATGTCTTGACTTCTTCCAAAATGATGAGGCCATCATTGACTTTTTGGAATTAAGGGATAACCTACCAAGCAGAGATCACAAAGCTGGATTCACCATAGATCTAAATAGCGTAGCATACTTTAGGGTGGATGGCAAACCTTTCAGCTGCAAAAATATAACAATAAAACATGGATCTTCCAGTGAAAACCACACTGTGGCACTATTTGATCCAACAAAAGTAAAAAGAAAGAGTGTATCCAATGGTGAAAACCTCTCTGAGGCACTTGAGGATGAAGGGTTTGACATCCTCCCTGCTAGTACACAATAGGAACAATCAACGATTCTCATTGAGGAAACCAAAGAATACAATGTGGGGAATCTTGAAAATCCTCACCTCATACATCTGGCATCTCTTCTCACTCCAGAGGAACAACCTAAATTTATAGAGTTCTTTCAAAAGCGTCAGATCAACTTTGCATGGTCATATGCATACATGTCTGGGCTTGATCCTGATTTAGTCATGCATCACCTCACCGTCGCAAAAGGAGCCAAACCTGTCAAGCAGAAGCTTTGCAAGATGCATCCTCAGATTACAGTGCTAGTCAAAATAGAACTCAAGAAACTCCTAGATGTTGGTTTCATTAGACCAATTGATTGTGCAGAATGGATCTCCAATATTGTGCCTATCGGGAAACCAAAAGGGGGAATCCGCATTTGTACTGACTTCATAAATCTGAATAAGGCATGTCCTAAGGATGACTTCCCCCTATCAAATATCGATATCATAGTGGATCTGACAGCAAGACATGCCATGCTTTCACTCATGGATGGCTTTTCAGGATACAATCAGATAAAGATCACACCAGAAGATCAACATAAGATAGCCTTCACATGTCCATGGGGCACATATTGCTAGAATGTAATGTCTTTTGGTCTAAAGAATGCAGAAGCAACTTATCAAAGAGAAATGACCACCATCTTCCATGACATGATGCATACTATGATGGAAGATTATGTTGATGACTTACTAGCAAAATCACTCACTAGAGCAGGGCATCTCCACATCTTAGATAAAATCTTTGATAGACTAGAACAATACCATGTTCGACTCAACCCAAAGAAATGTGTCTTTGGAGTAACCTCCGGGAAGCTTCTAGGATACATTGTCTCAAGCAAAGGCATTGAGGTCAATCTAGAAAAGATCAAAGCAATCATGGACATGCCACCACCAAAGAATATTAGTCAGCTAAGGACATTACAAGGGCGGCTTCAATCCATCTGAAGATTCATTGCACAATTGGCTGATAAGTGTCACCCATTCACACACCTGCTACACAAGAACATCTGCTTTTAGTGGGATGCCCGATGCCAGCAAGCATTTCAGACACTTAAAGACTATCTCATGAATCCACCATTGTTGATCCCACCAGATCCAAGTAGACCGTTGTTACTCTATATCTCAGCAACAAGTATAGCATTGGGTGTACTACTGGCACAACATAATATAGAAGGAAAAGAGTGTGTTGTTTACTACATCTCTCACACACTGGTGGGCTATGAACTCAATTACACGCCTATTAAGCAAGCTTGCCTAGCAGTAATCTTAGCAGCTACTAAACTGAGGCACTATCTGTTAACACATAAGGTACAACTCATTGCAAAGATTGATCCACTCAAGTATTTACTCAGCAAAGCAGCATTGACAGGTCGCTTGGCCAAATGGGTGATGATTCTAAGTGAATTTGACATCGAGTATGTAGATCGTAAAGCTATCAAAGGTCAAGTTATTGCGGATCAGTTGGTTGATGCACCTCTCATAGGCGATCATCCTCTCATTTCCAATTTTCCAGATGAAGAGATATTCATGATCACAACAACACAACCATGGAAACTATACTTTGATGTTTCATACACTAGGCATGGCTCGGGGGTAGGCATTTTGTTTATCACACCTCAAGGTGATAGCATCCCGAAGTCTTACAGGCTCACATTTTCATGCACCCACAACATCGCAAAGTATGAGGCCTTGATCATAGGACTCAGGATAGCCGTACAATGGAACTTACAAGAACTACAAGTATATGGCGACTCACAACTAGTCATTCGACAAGCAACAGATGAATATCAGACCAAGGATGATAAACTCATGCCATATAAGCAAATGGTGGACAAACTAAAGACATCATTTACTACTATCACTTTTGAGCAGATACCAAGAGATCATAATCGAGCTGCTGATGCTATGGCTACCATTGCATCTCTCCTAGATCTTCCACAGAATTCAACATGCTATGAGTTCTTGGTAGAATAGCTTTGGATTCCTGCTTATGATATCCCCGAATCTGAAATGATATGTCGCCTTGTTGGTTCTAAATTCTCATGGTACGGTGAGTTCTACACCTATCTCCGTGATCACACCCTTCCTTCCAACCAATCAAATAACCAACGTAAAACCTTCATTCACCAAACTGCTTGATATACCATTATTGCTAAAACCCTATACCACTGCGGTCTTGATGGTACTCTCCTTCGATGTCTAGAACAAGGTGAGATAACAAAAGCTTTGGAAGAAGCCCATGAAGGAATTTGTGGGACTCACTCAAGTGGTCCGTCACTAGCCAGGAAACTCCTGCGCAATGGATACTATTGGCCATCTATGGAAAAAGATTCCTACTACTTTGTCATAAAATGCAAGAAATGTCAAGTTCATGGTGACCTGATACATGCACCAGCCCAGGAATTGCAACCAATCATGACACCATGGCCTTTCTATCAATGGGGCCTTGACCTTGTGGGTAAAATCCATCCATCTTCATCCAATGGCCATAAATTCATTATTACTGCCACCAAATATTTCACAAAGTGGATCGAAGTTGTTCCACTTACCCAAGTCACCAGCAAGCAGATCACCTCATTCATCCTCAACTACATCATCTGCTAGCATGGTGTGCCCATGTCCATCATCATAGATAACGGTCTTCCTTTCAAAAATTAGGATGTCCATGAACTTTGTGAGAAATTTCATATCCAACAGTGCTTTTCCACCCCCTATTACCCACAAGGCAATGGTCAGGCCGAAGCATCAAATAAGAACATATTAAGAATCCTCAAGAATACTGTCAATGATGTCAGTCGTGATTGGCATGTTCAATTGAATCCCGCATTATGGGCATATCGAACTAGCATTCGAACCCCTACAGGCGCAACTCCCTACTCATTGGTCTATGGTGTCGAGGCTATCTTACCTATTGAGGTGGAGATACCATCACTACGGGTTTCCTTGCATAATCTAATAGATGATGAAGCATATAGAGTCTCACGCCTCCAAGACTTAAAATTACTTGATGAGAAGTGACAAGCTGCATACAACCATCTCAAAGCCTATCAATAGCGTATCAGCAGAAGCTACAATCATCATGTTAGACCTCATACATTTGAGGTAGGTGATCTTGTTTTATGAGAGAATCCTCACAACTAACCAAACAGAGAACATCAGGGCAAGTTTGAATCAAACTGGCTAGGCCCATATGTTGTCATTGTTGTATTTGGGTCTGGGGCATATCAGTTGGCTACATTAGAAGGAGAACCACTCGTAGATCCAATCAACAGTATGCACCTCAAACAATTTTATACCTAGGCTATACAGAGCATCAAGCTCCCCTGCATACTAGAAAATACCACAAACATCCAGATAAAATGACTTAAAGAAAATACAAAAACATCAAAAAAGTAAAGAAAAATCATGCATCCAAATGGTGAACAACCACTCTAGTGGCACCTGGGGTAAGTGCGATGGTGAAAACCTAGCAAACAGGTGCCACTCATAAAGACAATGGCTCTAGTATCTTTCAGGTTCATTGCGATCACATTCAATGCATACACACATCCATCCATCTAAACCATGGCTTGTTATTTGATCTGTAATCAAAGAAAGTACTTCATGCATCTAGCATCCTGCTTTTTCATAATCATGTCCAACTTGGGGGCACTACCCTTACAATCTAGTTGATGGAAGTGGATTCTACATTACTGGTGATTCATTGGCAAAAACATTCAAAAATGTCTCACAAAATACCAAAAACATTCAAAAATGTCTCACAAAATACCAAAAACATTCAAAAACATCTCACAAAATACCAAAAACATTCAAAAACAATACAAAATCCAAAACACAACGAAAAAACATCGAAAATCAAACAAAAGCATGGCAACACCTTGTACATACTCATCCGCACAAATACAAAACAAACATTGACATAATACTCACACAATGATCATTTATCAATCAAACCACACAATCAACATCAACAAATTGAAATTTGTCTTTAACAAGGATGCATCCTTCCTTACCAAAACAAAGACAAAAGTGACGTTTTCTTTGACAAGAAAATTATGTTAAGCTATCAAATACTTGGTTGATTTGTGAGTACAATCATTCGTTTATCTATATCAGGATCTTTCAGCATTATTTTGTATCGTTTGTGCATTATTTTTGATGAAGTTTTGGGCATGAACTAATGGTGTCTACGTGGGAAGTTCACCAAGCTATGTGATCTTATGCCAAATGTAGTCATAGATCATTACGGCTTGCTGACTACAGCATATACCTTGACCATATGAGCATGAACCATTACCAAGGATCCTTATTCTTTATTCCTTATGTATATACTGTTTGTTTGTGGGAACATTGCTCTTCCTTTGGTTCCTTCCCCCTCATCCAATTTGGATAAAGGTTTTTATCTCTTAGTACGATATGCACTTGTCTCAGGATATGATCAGCCTAAGATCAAGGAGGATGATCCAATTCATGCATGAATGGAGATAATCCTTGTCTGTTCCACAAGCAATACTCTGGTTGACTTGACCCTTATATCAAGTCATTTGTATTAACTTGCTATATAAAATCCATGTAAGGAATACTCAGGTCATCTTGAATCATTATGTTAAGATGCTTGTATTTTCTTCCAACATTTTAAAGCTCAATGATGAAAATAGAGCACCATGGATCATCATTTCATCTCATCTATTTATATCTTTCATTCCGTTGCATATCACCCATCCATTCATTCATTCATATGTAGGCTTTATATGCAAAAGTGACCATTAAAGCTAGTCTTGGATACAATCACGACCCAGTACTCTGATACATCATCAATGCATCATGCAAAAAACTCAAAAACCTTGCATTCCTCATAATCATATCATCGTCACATTTAGTTGCATCTTGCATTAAGTCCATTCATGTCATTTTTAACTTAATATTGCATATAGTTCATTTTTGACATTAGTTTTCATTAATCATTGGCATCATTGCATAAATCATAAATAATTAGATTCATTCGTGGGATCAAATTGTCTTTGATTGTTTTAAATCATTTACTAGGCATTCATTTAGTGTCAATTATCCATCATCATTTCATCATTCATTATCGTTTATCATTGCATACTTTCATTTATCTATTCATTAGTTAAAAGGTGCATTCATTCATCCATTATTAAGTATCTTATTATGCTCATTTTTAGGATTCACTCACATTAAATTCATTATCCTCTTTTTAAAATTGCATTAAGGTGCAGTTATTAAAACCAGGAGTTGTATTATCATCACATTATCATTTTTTTACTTAATCATATTTAAGCATTTAGAATCATAAATCCATTTGTTTTCAAAACATTGATTCATTCCATTTTATATATATCCATTTATATATATGCATCCATTTAAACATTATCATATAAACATTTGTACGTTACATTTTGTTTATCCATATTACATTCATCTAAAAAACATCTAGATGCCTATCCATACATAAACATCATTCATTCAACCATTGCATTAACATCATCACATAAATTATCTCATCATTATATTGCAATAGGAAACACCAAAATCCTGTTCATAAATCATCATAAGCATACATCATCATCATGGCATTACATACATAAAGCATTACATCAAAAATCAAACAAATCATACATATATAAACCTGCATTCATATGTCAGTATCCAACATCATAAATCATCGTAAAAACATGCATATAAGAAACATCTCATCAAATGCATACATATACACATATCCATCTAAGCAATCACTCATCATCCTGCATAAAAATCCATACATAATCAACTGCATATCATCAAAATATGGGATCTCCTCATATATATCATCTCATATATCAGAGTACAAAGAAGTCTACAAAATCGGCTACCAAGAGCCATCCAAGATGTTGTCTTCAAAATCTGATTTCCTTTAACATCCTTAGAATAATATGGTTAAACTTGGTGCAGAAGAGACATTAAAGATAAGGAAATTCTCAAGACAACATATGACAAGGTTTGATTGAACCTTCTACACTTCGGACTTACTCAAAGCCCAGGTGGGTATACCTTTGTGAATTGAATTCACACTTTCAAACATAAACCCACAACAAACCAGTCTAGAAAACCAGTGGATCTATTCACCTTGAAATCAATTGAAAATAAATAATGGAAAATATACTTAAATTCAGCATTTCGATCAACAAAACATGCAATAAACCACTTCAAACAATACCAGTGCCTTATCCAAGGTCACAGAGTCATCTAAACTCAAATAATACTCCTCAAACAACACATCTTTATGCGTCCCGTTGGCTTGGTTCCTATTAATTCTTGTGTATGCCTGACACCTACAAGAATTTATACATTCCAAATTAAGCTATGAGAATCAAAATTCAAAGTCTCTTCCAAAGAGTTTACTCGTATGAGTGATCCCCGCATCTTTAATTTCCCTCCTAAAAAGAAAAGCTAACGAACACTTCTACTAAAATTGCTTTGCAATTCCATTCAAACAGAACAACCCTAGATTATTTAGAATGAAAATAGTAAACAAATTTGTAAACAAACTTGAAGACAACACAAAGCTTTATTCAAAACCGATGGCCTGTATATTGATATTTAGTTCAAGAAATATTACAAGAAATTTTGAATATTCTCCATTAGACTTAGAAAAGCTCAGATAAATTCCTACAGCATTTTCTTACAATTTTTTGCGATCTATTTTCCTCTAGTCCTGGTATCCATTTATAACAACATGGATGCACAAAGCTTTGGATTTCTCGAGGAGAGTTTGTTACAATCATTTCTTTCAAAATAAAGAGGTTACAAGCTTTTCGCAAAAATCGTTACAAGCTCTTTTCAGCCTCTGCAGTTTCTTCAATGGGTTGTTCGGTTGCAACCTCTTCTATCTTTTCAGGGGCGCTCTCCAACTATTCTAGATCATGGGTGACATATTTAATTGTCCACTCATCATACACCTCTTCTGTCAGCCATGAGAAATTAATCACTTTATCTTTAGTCTTAGTCAACCTTTTCCAAGAATTTCTCATTTTGTTGACTTATGAATTGAGAAAACCATAATGTGACTTAATTTTCTCTATCTCTTGTATTGTCACAACAAAGAAAGAAGCATCATCAAGATCAATAATTCCTTTAACTCTTGCTGACAATTTAGCTTCTATCTCCTTAAGCCACATTTGTTTATCCTTTAATTGATCCGGGCTTACAAAAGCTCCTAGGAGCAACTCAAAAACTTGATCAGTGTACTCCTTTTTGCACAAATTAACCTTCCTATCCACATTATCCACCTCTGCTGCTAATTGTACTAAGACTTTAGCAACATCAGAAGTGGATTGGGATTGGCCCTTGCTTCATCGTAGGATACACACATAAACTCTAGATCTTGCTCCCTAGGCCTCCATCTATCAAAAATAGGTGTCAAAATGGCCTTGTCTCTCCTGAGCTCATTCCATATATCCATAATTTTACCTACATTGTTATAGAGAAATGAGGCATTTATTGTATCTGCAAAACTGAAAATTGTAGCTCTTACTCTCTCCTCATACTTCTTTGCATATAAGGCCTAAGCATGTTTCAAGTTTTCCAATTCTTGAGGAGTAATTTCAACCATTTGAGAGCTGGAGGGTGCTGGAGATGGTGGAAACTCAATGATAGGGCTAGTAGGTGGAGGTCTTGCAGGAGAAGAGGAGATCATCAGTGTTGAAGACTCACCTTGATGGTATTGTCCAGTCAACTAGCTCTGCAGCTTGGCAATGATGCTATCCTTACCTCTTACCTCCTCCTTGGCACTGTTATAGGCCTTTAAAACTGTTTCCAACTTGATTTGGAGGGCCTCTTTCTCTTTGGCTTCCTTCTCTGCTACTGCAACACTAAATTTTGCAGTCTCTAACACAGTGCTAGCAGCCTCCACTACCCCTGTACTCTGCACTCTCTTCACCATCATCCCACCAAGGTAACTTGACCCTGGGGTGTCTTTGCCTTTCTTACTCTCATTTCTCTTGAGAGACCACATGACGAGTGCAGCATTGCCCTTATTGAAAGTAATCCCCTCCATGGGTTTAGTCTCTTTTCTCACTGCATCTAGTACCAGGGCATCTACTATATCCCATTCGGGTAAGATAAGCACTACAGCTTGTGCTACCATATTTCTTCCCTGCTCAGGGGTGATGGTTTTGAATTCTTCCATCATCTCTTGCTTTATTTCCTCTTCCACCAGGGCTGGATCTTTATTAGGCTGCTCAGCCTTTCTTGTTTCACATCTAGCATTATATTTATCTATGTGCTGCTTCCATATAAACTACATAAATGCTTTTGATGTAACAAAATTGTTATCAGCTAAAAAGGCATTACTTGCCTATTTTATCTCAGGATCCCACTCCTAGCCTTTGAATTTAGTGGTAGTGATATCCATTTCAGTAGCAATGGGTTCTTCTGGCATTCCTTCCTCCACTTCATCATAAGTGTATGCAATTTCCCCTAGACTACCTAACTGTAGGAGTTGCTCAGCTGCTGCTTGCTCATTTCCTATATGGATAGGGGATTGGGATGGGGAATACAAAGGTGTATTTGATTGCACTTCATTCCCCACCCTTTTCTTCTTGGGGCTTTCTTGGATGTCAATGACATCTTGTATCTTCCTCTTTCCTTTGGAGGTAGAGGGCTCCCCTGTTGTAGGCATCAGTGCACTATAACTGGATTTCTTATGCAGTGTGTAATCACTAGGAGGGATTGCCTTGCTGGAGGCTGACCTACTTAGGATCATTCTTGCCTTCTCAAGGTTTCTCTTGATTATAGCTTCCCTCTTCTCCTTCAGTGTCTGCATCACATCTTCAAAGCAAACAATCAAAAACTTTATTTTCTCTTCCAGTGGAAAAAAGCTAGACAATGGGTCATAGCTGGCATCAAACTGATGCACAAAATCCAAGGCTTTCTTATAAGCCACCCACTTCTCTTTCCTTAGCTCCTGCTCATCTAGATCAAACTCATTTCTGATGAGGTCTTCAGGAAACCAGAATTGATGAGGCCTACCACTGCATGCTACCTTCTTCCTAAACATACCGTTGAAGAAGTCTTCTGGATCAGCACACCTGGACACTACAGTGGACAAATGATAAGGCTTGAGGAAATCCTCAGAGCAATTCCAGCCTCCCTTTGTTATTACAAATTGATGGGCTATGGTAGCTGCAGGGAAAATAGTCCCTTTACCCCTGCCTGTCAACTCTGCCTCTTTTAAGCCACCAATTTGTCTAAGGATCTTTGTGATTCCTACTTTGAGAGGGACCTAGTAAGGTAACAAAAATGGGGTGCCTCTGAAACCAAAAACTATGAAAACTGTGGAGACTGGATACAAATAAATGTCACCCTAGTTATGAACAATTTTAATGTTCTCTATGAATTCTTTTGGTCTTATGAACTCCAGAAGAACCTTCGGGATTCTTGGGTTCTCAAAGCATAGGAGAGTCCTTATTTTGGATGCAAAATATTTATCAAACTTCAAAAAACTGGCATCCTCTCTATCCCATGACAACACAATACTCCATAATTGTACCGGCATTTTTTCTCCTTCCTTCTCCTTAACAAGGTCCAGTCCACTGGCAAAATAATCACCACCTTTGAAGAGAAAAAGATGCATCAAGAGTGAGTACCATTCGAAAGGACTATCCACCTTTCCATTCTTGATTCCTATTAACCCTCCATGGATAGCATCAGCAATACAAGAGGCATAATCAAATGTAATTGCAAGAGAAGGATTCAAAATCTGGGCAATCATTAACAAGTAATGATTCGGCATATTTGCTTCAGCATCTTCTCCCAAAACTTGGCAAAGTGCCCAATACATTCCTTTGGCCCTCAGGGTGAACATACTTAATGAAAAGGGCTCTTGTGTGTTGGGTCCTACAACTGTTAACCCTCCTATTTTCACAAAAAACTCCTTGAGAGGCCCATTTCTGAGATGACTCCTCTATGCACCGTAAATTTGGGCTAATGATGTGAAATTTATAGGTTCTAAAAAATTTGTCAACTCATTAAGCCCAAAAGCTGTCCTGAACTTTTTAGCATTAATCTCAACAAGGGTTTTCCCATTTACATCCCGAATGCTTCTTGTGACTGGATCATAGTTGAACGCAATCTGGGTCAGCAAATATGTGTCCATAAATACCCCTGGGAGTACTAATTTCCTGACATCTAATTCCCAGATACTATTTTGTGGGGCAGGAGAATTTCTCATTCCGAATCCAACTTTAAACAACCCCAACCCAGACAGTCCAACCTGTGGGTCTCTCAACCAGTTACCCTTGTCATATAATCCTTCTCCTATCTTTAAACGGGGAGCCTTGGGCAGTAACTCTATTGCCTTTGATGCCTGATTAGTTGACAACGTCAACTGTTCTAAAAAATCATCACAGACACTCCTTTCTAAATAGTTAACTTTGCCAGAGAATTCTCTTTTAGGAGCCATTTTGGAAACGTAAGAAATGAATACCACTTTTAAAGAATTTTATGACGAATCAATTATCTTATCTAGAACACTACACAAGAATTGCTACATAAAAAAAATGAGAAAACCTGTTCTTTGCTTGAAGGAATTTTCTCTGCAACTGAACCGACTTGCTCTATATCTGAAGAAAATAACTCTACGTCTGCTCTTCTGCAAATTCCTTTAAAAGATATCTTCACTTGGTTGATAGGAAGTCAAATATTGTACTCAAGGCTTTAACTACAACATTGATTCCGCATGCTTTGGCCATCCCTTCAAAATTGAATTCATACGAGAATTCGTATTTTTCGCTCCAACGGGTCACAACGTTCCTGCAAGTGTTTCATTTTGCTCTTTCGCAACTTCGCGAAGCATAACTATCGAGCAGCTTAGTCCTGCAAAATAGCGTCGTCCATCCGATCAAAAGAAACATGATCGAGCGTTAGATTGACCTACAACTTTGGCTCCGCGCCGGGTCCCACTTCTCTATTGGCTATATGATACCACGTGGTGCCCAACCATTAGCCTTTAAATTTCCTTCACATTCCACTTGATACTGTCTGCATGTCTTTCTTTTATAAAGTCGGTTCCACTTTGGCGGGCCCACACTTTCTTCTTAGACCACGTGTCAACGAACACATGGATGGCTCTCATTCACTCTCGCTATTTCGTGGGGTATAAAGAATGAGCATCTTACCCTTGCAAAATAGCATAGGTCGTCGGATCATCTCTTAAGTTGATCAGTTTTTAATCATCTAAAAAGGCTTTCGGGAGGGGTGGGCCCGCTGACTCATTGTGAACACCTGGCATCTAGTCACCTTCGGAGCTGACTTGTCACTTTTTCATTGGTCGAGAGAAAACCACGGGGCCTCAACAAACTCTTAACAGCTGTATCCTCTGGGGCCACCATCAGAACACCTGGACGACTCTCATTCACTCTCGCTATTTCGCAAGGTATAAAGAACGAGCATCTTACCCTTGCGAAATAGCACGGGCCGTCGGATCATCTCTTAAGTTGATCGACTTTTAATCGTCTGAAAAGGCTTTCAGGAGGGGTGGGCCCGCTGACTCACTGTGAACACCTGGCGTCTAGCCACCTTCGGAGCTGACTTGTCACTTTTTCATTGGCTGAGAGAAAACCACGGGGCCTCAACAAACTCTTAGCAACTGTATCCTCCGGGGCCACCATCAGAACACGTGGACGACTCTCATTCACTCTCGCTATTTCACAGGGTATAAAGAACAAGCATCTTACCCTTGCGAAATAGCGTGAACCGTCGGATCATCTCTTAAATTGATCGGCTTTTAATCATCTGAAAAGGCTTTCGGGAGGGGTGGGCCCGCTGACTCACTATGAACACCTGGTGCTCAGTCACCTTCAGAGTTGACTTGTCACTTTGTTATACACCGAAAGGAAACCACAGGGCCACAATCTACTCTTGACAGCTATACCTGTCAGGTCATCTCCTGACTGCGACCTGACTCACCTCTGGGGCCCACCTTTTAGCCTTTAATCCTGACTCGCTGACTGTTGTGACTTCCGCTGTGTGCCACCATTTTACTCGCTATCATCAACCAGTTGGACCGTCTATGTGGCATGCCATGTCATTTTTGCAACTTCGCTGGTTTTAAATTACGCGCAACTTCGACTAGCGAAATAACGCAAGCCGTGGATCCCCCCGCGAGATGCACACTAGTTACTGGGCCCGACAACTTTAGGAGAAAAACATATAAGGCATAAATTTTTTGATTAATTAACATAGCCGCCTAGGTAAACAACAAGGGGGAACACCTCCTACGACGCCATGACCCATTACTTAAGTGAATAAAGTAACAAAAGATTAGAAACTAGAGGGTTTAAAACAAACATAAGAGGATCTAAAATCAAACCCTTAAACCCTTGAGGTCTAGAACAAAGCCGAAGCATTTGAAACTGCATCTCATTCAAAAATTTCAACAAACCATAGCCAATCATGGGAAAGGAAAAGCCCATTTTTAACTAGTGATAACACAAGATACAGTCCAAAAAATAAACAATGATACAATATGCATAAATGCTCTCTCAAATGCCACTCTGGCCAGATGCTGTACCACCATCGCCACCTGCTACCCCACTGGTACCTGCACCACCTGATCCATCTCTCTGTGGAGGCCTCATCAAACCCCCACTCACTCCTACATCCCCTGATCTCTCCAACCGCAAAGGACCCATCACACCCCCACTGCTTTGCACCCTCTATGATCACTTTGATCTGGCCTACCGCATCTGAGAATAGCTAAGAGCTCACTGACTAATAGGCACCACCTGCTCATATAAACCCCGCCAGTAGTCTATCTCTGCCTGTGCTTGCCACATCTCCCTCATCACCTCCCCCATAGGCCCCTATGCTCCTACTCCAATCCGGACTCTCCTACTGCACTATCCCTCTCCTGCAGTACTACAGCTAGCTCTGACTCCTGTGCAAATAGTTGCACATCCCTAGCCACATCCTCCACCTCCAAATCCTCTACCCAAGTCTGCAAATGTGCTATCATATGATCCCAAAGATCTCCAGTGGCTCCCTCCCCGGTATCCATAGCTACCTCACCTATACCACCCTCTCTAGTACCTCTCTCCCCTTTGTCCATCAGGATCTCCCTCTCCATCCCCCTCCCACCCAGTTGAACTCCTCCCTGTATCAGCTATCCCTGTGCTATCCGTAGTGGCAGTCCACCTCTCCCTCTCCGCTGAATCTGCGTCCCCAACCCACCACCTCCTCCACCTCCTCCTCCCTCTCCTCCACCTGCCCTCGGTCCTCGACCTCCTCCCCTCCTCCATCTCCGTCCCCTCTCATCCTCAAAATCTGGAATTGGCTCTGTTGGATCGGATATCTGTAGGATCGGGTGCACCGCCCGGTACTACGTGTACTCATCTGCTACTCCTACATCCACGACACTCAGTCGTATGTCCCACGGTCTTGCCTGTAGCATCTGAAACTCTGCTAGTGCATGATCATATGACAACATTGGCCCCCATGCATACCTCTCCCGAATCACCCATGCATACTCCCCTGATCCACTAGGCAGTCCCTGCTGCCATCCAAACTGTCTCAGAATTCTCCTGGGCACCTATCTCTCCACATGGTATGAGGTCCTCCCAATGAGGAATCGGGTTATAAAAACATAGGGCAGTGCCTCTACATCATCATCCCATGGCTCACACTCTAGGTATGGTCACATTTGACTGCATCTAGATCGTCCAGTGCCCACAGCCACCACTCTAACTTCCCTAGGTGGGGCTCACTCATCATACCGCTATACATAAACATATACGACTGATCTACTGTGCGGAACCTCAGACTCATTGGTTGAGTCACTGGTAGGTGCTCCCAGGCCCAAATATGCAGCAACGTCACGCCCACTGCTAAAGAACCCCTCCCCTGGTAAATCACCTCATGAAACTCTTGGTATAGGTATGCCAACACGCACGACTCCCATGCAAATCGAGTCCCCTCAGTAATCATCATCTTGATCACCTGCCCCCACCCCACGGCCAAACCATGTGATCGCTTGTCTGGACAAAGAAGTCCTCCCATGATACCTGATAGAACTGCTGGTAGAGGCTCATATAACGTAGCTATCTCCTCCCAGGCAATAGAGTCATCATCAATAAACACATCCTCATCAAAAAACCTTTGAACTGTAAGGGTCCCCCAGGATCTGTCATATGTGACTAGCTCCCCTCGAATCAGAATCTGCAGGATGCGCCACACATCCTCCAGGGTCACTGTCATCTCCCCCTGTGTCAGATGCAAGGTGCACGTCTCATTGTACCACTGCTCAGCTAACGCTGTGATCAATCCATGATTCATCTGAATCACGAGCATATGCATCACCTCATACAATTTAGTCACGGTAATACAATCTCTCTCCACCTCTGTCAATCAATCCCACAACCCTTGTGTCGTAGGATGTCTCTCGTGTAACTGCAACACGCCTATATCCTCCTGCACATGGACATTCATCAATCATCATCAGTTGTTTTGTTTCAAACTTTCTTAAGTTTAAACCTAGACTATCAACAGACACTTTGATCAAGTATCTTCGAGTCTCAACAGGTAAGCAATCATGGCAACCTCGACTTCAACAGGCATTTATCCTAAAAATGACCTAAGTCTCATCAAGCTGCTATGGTTCAAAACAACTCCCACTTCACATCGCCATCCATCCATCATTGGCATCGAGAGATTTTCTTCATCCACACTGGGGCATCTATTTATCTTAAAACAAAAACGTTATTTTACCAACAAAAGCGCTAGTTTCTCAACAATAGCGCTACAACCCTAACAAAAGCGCTCAATAAGCTATCTAACAGTGCTCAAACTACAAATACGCTAAAACAGCTACACAGTAGCGCTAAATAAGAACAATAGCACTCAAACAAGCCCTCAATAGTGCTTATTATTCAATAGCCCCTAAACATACATATAATAGTGCTAAAACATGTCAAAAGCACTCAAATAATAGGCCAATAGCGCCATTGCGGCACCATAGCGCTAGTTCATTGGGCAATAGTGCCAAAACCATAGTTTTAGCGCTATTGCTCCGACTCCACTTAGACCAAGCAAAAAACCTATAAAAAATGCATAAAAATTCAAAATTCCAATTTGCATACCGCTGGAGCCGACGGACTCGCTCAAATATATGCTCTGTAATCAGTACTGGCATCTTGACTGCTGCTCGCTCCTCCAAATGTCACTATCAGAGCTCTGATTTCACACTGGTCACAGTCACAAATGATCATATTTTCATCCCTTTCACCCCATTTATACCCTTTGCCGTCACCATAACTTCCCCCCGCTCACCGTTGTGGTCCCCGTGAACTTCTCGAGCCCCCCATTTCTCCATTTTCCCCTCAATTTCTCCTATTTTCACCCATATTACTGACTCCTCTTCTAACACCCTGCCAATTTTCATTCTTTTTCAAGAGATTGCCCGATTTTTTGAAATTTTTCGGCCGATCTCTCGAGGGGGCATACCACCCATTAAATTAATATTTTATGGGGCATTTCTTCACACCTATTTTTCTTTCTTTCAAATGACACGATAAACCGCACCGTCTCAAAGAGGGGCAAATGTAGTCACACAAATTTGTCCAGCCTAATTAAATAAATATTCGCTATTTATTTAATTAAAAATCCACTAGCCATCAGTTAATTAAATTAATATTTAATTAATTTATCTCCAAATATTCTCCTATTAATTAAATAAATTATTCAATTTATTTTAATTAATTCATTAAACCAAATTCCAATCAATTAAATAAATAAAATCTATTTATTTAATTAAATCCCCCTTTTCCTCTTTTAAATAAAATATTTATTTAAATCATTATCCCCCCCCACTTGCATTTTCCTACAAATGCAACTTGCACACATTTATTGAAATAAATGAATTTTTATTTTAATAAAATCCTATTTTCCCTCACCCACCAAATCCAATTGCATTCCTAAATCCCCTTCTAGATTCTTCTAAGCCCTTCCTAATTAACCTAATCCATCCCCTAATTATTGTCACATTACTAAGCAAAATGGAGTCACTTCTCAAAGACTTCAAAAGTCTTTGAAAAACATTTAATGTTTTGTGTGTTCAACAAATTAACCCCCAAAGTCTTCAAAGACCACTAATGGCTCTTACATAACCATTTATGGTTATTTCAAACTTGTCTCCCCAAACATTTATTGTTTTGACCATATTTATCCCTTTTTACATTTGCACAAGAGTTTATCTATTGGATAAAAGCTTTATTCTTTGAATAAAGAGTTTATTCATTCAACTAACCTTGACTTTAACTCCCAAGGTCATATCAAGCATTTAATGCTTATTCCCTCTCCTCTCAACCTATCTCACATTGACACTTGTCATCCTGGGATTGGGTTGAAAGCCCTCACATGGATTTGAAATCATTCAATTCTGACCCTTGTTGAGATTGCTCAATCTCAACCATCCATTGCTCCATTTTCCCTATAAATAGAGCCCATTTCTTCATAATCCAGATCCTGAAAACTTGTATGCATTTAACCTATAGGCATTTTAGAGAGCATTTAGTATAGCAAACTAAAATCTTGTTATTTTGGTTAAGATCAATCATTTTAATATCATCTAGTATTTTAGCTTTTCATTTTACATTTAAAGCACAATGCTAAAATCTCAATCCTCCATAAGAATCCATAGTGCAAAAAGCTGCTGAGAGCTACACTATTTTGGAACTTGGAGAGGAGAGGAACAAGGGAGAAGGAGCTAAGAGCATGCTAAGAGGCATTTGGAGATGCCTTATTATCTTTGTTTCATTTGTTAGATATATTAGCATGATTTTAGTATCTCTTTTGATATGCCTGTTTAGATTAGTTTTTATTGACTAACACTAACGATTTTCTTGTGTCTTGTGTTGTTTGTCATTTGCTAACCTTGTCCATTTCGCAGAGCATCAAATACTACCTTGTGAGAGGATTTCAGATCCACAGTTGTGAACCACCTTACTAGAGGATTTACATAGGCTTTGCCAGGCCTACTCGGTTAAGGGTTACAGACTTGTTGAAGATGTGATTAATCAACAAGTGAGTGATCTAACTACTAGCACATTATGTTTGGTTAGATCCTTGATAGCTCGTTGTTAATGCATTTCAGCATTACTTCAGTCTTCAATATCTTCACATTCTGTTTCTTCACACATACCTAATCTTCTTCTATGATTGCACATGCAAAAACTTCATCAACCACACAAAAACCCTAACACTCCTCTAAAACCCTAGACATGATGTCCTTATAAACGAATCTGATTTCATGTCAGTCCAATAGGATTACATTGCAAGTTCCTAGGTTTAGTGCATCTAGACACATTTGGTAACATGACACAAAATCACCGCCAAAGTGTCGGTGGATGATAACTCTTCACAAAAATAATACCGATTGGTAACTCATCACAGAGTAATACTAGTTCATACATTTACCTATTATCGGTTCACATATTTTACCAATTACCAATTTGCCAAAATGAAGACTAGGAAAAAAAGATAATTGTCGCTTCAGTTCCTTCGTACTTCTTGAGATCCTCGAACTGCTTGAGGTCTTCATACCGCTTGAGATCGGTAGACACTTTCTGCAAAAATCGATAGCCTAAAGGCTATAATACATAATACCGGTTTGGAACAAATACCAGTTGAGCATAACTCATACATACAAAAAGTGATCTCAAAGCAAGTGTGTGTCCATCAATGACAATCACAACAATATCATCAAAAATGCCAACAATCTCCCCCTTTGGTATTGATGGCAACACTTAGGAAAACATTTTGACATCTAAGTGTTTTACAACAAAAAATATGTCATAATCAAAATTACTCCCCCTAAGCATATACACTACCCCTTTTGCAGAAAAAACAATGTTACATAACATGCATCAAAATTTTAAATACAGAATACTACTCCCCCTTTGCCAACAATGACAAAGTATAGCTGAAGAACCCCTATTTCCATTATCATTAAAATAATAAGTGTTTATGACAATAAAGAGTGAAACTTGTCAAAAATAGATTTAAAGTCCTGCATAAATGTCTTCATGGATAAAGACCATGACTCAATCAATGAGGTAGCAACCTCACTTTCTATTTGCATCTGGAAAACCTATTCCTCCATGGCATCCAAGGTGCTCATTTCTTGAGTGACCGTTAAGGCATCCAGATTGAGATAGCATTTCTAAAGTATTTGCAGTCTTGGTAGTAGAACCAGTTGAAGTTCTTGCAAATCTCATGTCCAGTTGCTGATCTCTAACTCTATTCTTGCAGTCTGGAGTTGAAATGGGTGAACGGTTTGCCCAAATGTGGTGAAGGAATCATAGGGTGTCTTGAAGGTGCTTATATATGCTTGAAAGTCAGATTGCAACTTCTCCTTCTGTGCAAGCACATCATCACAAAATAGATGGGGTTGACAAATCTTACTGAGTAGTAGATTCCCCTCATCCATAGCATCTCTTATGTCCTTCTGTGCCTTCTGAAGTTCTGACTAGAGTTCATTTAACTTCTTCACTAAGGCAGTGTTCAAAGCCTTCTGATGCTTTTTTTGTGCATTGGCTTCAACAACATCTTCCAAGTATTTCACCTAGTCCTCTACAACTGTGCATAGGAATTTCAGTTGAGCTAGAGAGGAATCTATACTTGGGAGATTGGTACCATGAATCAAACTAGTAAGAGTTTCCACCACAGTTTGAATAACACCTTCCTCCTTTTTCCTCCTTAGTGCTTTCAGTCGCTCTTGGGAAAGCTTAATGCTTTGTAGCAACTCTGTTTCATTTGCAGATTGGAGGTCAATGGGACTAGTAATGTCAGCTGGTTTGGCTTGACTACCAATTGCCTTTGGGGTCTCCACTTGTACGCTCTTTGCCGCTTCCTCCTTGTCCTTGGCTTTTTGGTTTTCTTCTTCTGCCTTCTTCCTTTCTTCTTCATTCTGCTTCTCTTCTTCCTTCTTCTTCTTCTCCTCTTCTTTTCTCTTCTCCTCTTCCTTCTTATTCTTCTCCTCTTCCTGCTTCTTCTTCTCCTCTTCCTTCTTCCTCTTCTCTCTTCCTTCTTCCTCTTCTCCTCTTCTTGTTTCTTTTCTTCTTCCTTCTTCTTCTTCTTCTTCTTCTCCTCTTCCTTATTCTTCTTCTCCTCTTCCTGCTTCCTCTTCTCTTCTTCATGATTTCTCTTTTCCTCCTCCTCTTTGCTCTTTTTCTCCTCTTTTGTTTATTTCCTCTTCTCTTCTTGTTTTCTCTTTTCCTCCTCTTGTTTCTTTTTCTCATTCTCCGCTTGCTCTTTGTCAGCCTTTTCTTTGTCCTATTTCTCCTTGTCCACTTTCTCTTTGTCAGCTTTGTCCTTTGTTATATCCAGGGTGACATTTTCACCATCCAAAGGATCAGCATCAATAGGGTCCATTTGATCAGTGACTTGTTCTCCTTCAGTGTTATACACCTCATCCAGTTTTTCAAGTTTCGGTTCTTGTTCAGCCTTTTTGTTGGCTTCAAACACTTGGTGCAATCTTAAAGTAGCTTTGGCATGAGAGTGGGTATCTTTTACCACTTCAAGGACTTTCCCTTCTAGTAATAAGAGTCTCCTTCTTCTCATGAAGAAGAGGCCTTTATATTTCTCCATAACTTCATAAAGTTCTAAATTAGACACATCAGGAAAATATTGAGCAAATATTTCCTCTCTTATTTCTTGTTCCTTTTCTGTGGCAATGCGCCATTTGTTATCTAAAGAATTGTATAAAGAATCCGATGTCACAGATTTAATTTCTGATGGCAACCGATCATTAATACATAAATATTGAATGACTTTCTGTTCTACTTCCTCTTTCTCATTGTCATTGAAATCATCAAAATAATCTACTAAATCACTCAACACTTTTCTCCTAATATTCTTGATAGTTCTTTGACAATGTGTCAAAGGTTTGTAAGAGGAAATATCAATATTTACCGGTGCTGATGATGCCAGTTCATTGCTGGTTGTTTTTGTCTTCTTCCTTGTTTGCCTAGTCTTCTTAGGCCATTCTTTAGATTCTGTGTCCTTTGAGTCCGGTGTGTTGCCTTCTGTCTTCCGCTTCCTCTCAAATACCTTGGCAGGTGCAACTTCCAGTTTCTTCTTTGCTAGTGACCGCTTGGTCACTTTAGGACTTGTTGAAGTAGCCAGTGTTGATATAGATGGCACTGCCTTTCCCTTCTTTATTGAAGGATCTTGAACTGGTGTAACCCTTTCCAGATAGGTATTGGTTCTCTTCTTCTTAGGATCAAGCGGTGATTCAAGTAGGGTAGAAGCATACCCATCTAGCATATCATACATTACCTTATATCCCATAGGTTCCACCTTTTATTTTCTAGGCTCAACCACCTCCATTATACACTCATCTACTCTAATGGTGAAGAAGATGCCCTCTTCATACTTCTTGACAATATCACCAGATATTCTCACCCTTTGGCTCATCTTGCGTCTGAACTCATCAAAGTATTTGTTTAGGACTTCAGGATAATCAGTTCCAACCACTTGAAGACTTTCTTTGATTTGCTTGGTAACCAGTTGGTCAGCAGACCACTTAATATCACTGACTCCTAGGAAGTAGCCTTTGAAGTAGAAGAACAATCTGACCAATAGTTGTCCAAATTTAAATTTCAAGGCATTGTCCTATTTAATTGACTTCAGATTCAACAGAAGTTGCCTTTTCATACAGGTGCATAAATCAAATGAGGCATCTTCCATGATCATCCTATAGGCAGCATTTACCGCTGCAGCAGAGATAGAGTTAATTCTGCTAGCATGGAATGTCCGGTAACCTATCATCACCATGCAGGCATATTTTACCAGATTGTCCTTGATGGTATTGACGGTCATTCCCCATTGGTCGCTCATAGAACCAGTGAGCTTGGTCATTTCTGTCTTAATGACTTTCCTTAGGGCAAGCACATCTCCAACATTACAGAAACCGGTGATGAAATGAATCGCTTCCGGTGTGATGTCATGTGTTTGCTCTAAATATATTTTGTCACTATGCACTATGCTTAGAATGATGCGGATGTGATCATTTGTAAATTATTCAAGGAAATAGACTGCATTGTGAAGCTTCTTCTTTTCCAATATGTTGTATTCTGGTTTGATCTTCTTGTCCTTCCCGCAGAATAGGCTTAACTGTGAATGGATCACTAGAGATCCTAGGTCTTCAATTTTACAGTCAATATAATCCGAAATACCTTCCTCAACTATAAAGCCAGCAGGTATTTGGGATAGGGCATTATATTTTGCCTTCTGATGGATGAAATCAACTAAATCAATGGGTGCACTAGAACTAGAGTGTGATGCAGAAGCCATTGATAAACAAAGAAACACAAAAAATACCTTCGCACGTCTGGATTTAGGGCTTGCAAATTCCACTTTGCCACATACTACTTTGGTTGTTGGATTATCACTTTGAGTTCTACACTTGACTAATTGATATTATCTTCTGATTCTTCTTCAAAGTTTTAAAATCTCTCTGAATCGCAAGACAAGTCGCCTTTTGTCGCTCTGCACTTGAAAACTTCTTCGCTCAAAAATTGATAAGTGAAAATGACTTAAAAATCCCTTTTAAACAAATTCTCCACCTACCATAATAAATGCTCCACCATTAGGGCATAAACCCTAATTTTCCTTTTACCATTTTCAATCTTCTACCAATTGACAAGTATCACATACTGGTTAATGTCTTTTACCATTGTAAACCAGGGGTTTGAAACATTTCACCGATTTGTTTCCCCCTAAGTTTTTTTGTAGCTTAGTTTGCTGGTTCAACGACTCCCACACTAGGTGCAGAAACCGGCTCTTCTTGTGACACTTCTTCAAGTTTCTTCTTCCATGTTGTCTTCATATCTATTTTAATAGTTTCAACATCAATCTTTCCTTTCGGAGTGACCAGTATATCATCTTATATGTTCTTTCTCATTCTGCAGGTTCTGGCAGGATGTCCCAGTTTGTTACAATGATAGCAAACCATTCTAGGTGATCTCCAAGGTCCATTATTCATGTTTCCATTCTTCCTCCTACATGTTGCAGTAGTGCGACCATTTCCATGATAGATCAAATAGGTTGCTCTCCATCCGGTTGCTGCTTGATAGCCACTGCTACCTGACTGATGATTATAGGTATTAAACCGGTTTGGATTCTAGTTCCTAGAGGGTTCAGGAAAAACTCCTTGACTCCTTTGAGGATACCTTCCAGTGTTGTGCATGACAGACCTGCATTCAAATTCTCTATGCCCAAACTTGTTGCATGCATAACAATTTCCTTTGAATCTATTGGATCTAGGCTTATTGTTTAGAAAGCAAGGAAAGTTATTGTAAACCTTATTTCTACACACATTAGCAGTATGTCCTTCCTTGAGACAATTAAAGCAAATAGGTTTGAACTTTTTCTTACCTTTATCCTTTGATGTTGGTTGCTTCTTTGATGCTACATCTTTTGTTCCAGAGATCTCACCTTCCTCATAACTAGAAAAACCAAGTCCAGTGGTATTCTTCGCCGGTTTTGCTGATTCAAGCTTTTGTTATAGCTTAATAGTGCTCTTATTGAATTTGGCAAGTATTTCCTTTTTCTCAGTGAGTTCTTTGGAAATAGAAACATTGGACTCCTTCAAGGGTGCATTCTTAGAAATAGCCAAGTTTAGTTCACCTTGCATTTCTTCTTTTTCCACTTTACTCTCTTGGAGATGAGCGGTAAGTGCACTAATTTCTTGCTTCAACTTGGAGATCTCATGATCTTTGTCTTTTATGAAATCTTCATCTTTTCTCCTGTTCTCAAGCTCTTGACACATCCTAATAGTCAGTCCTTCAAGTTCCCTTCTTAGGTTGGCATTAGACTCATTCAGTTTTTCAACTTCTTCAACTAGGGCTTCCATGTCCGTTTCATCAGAGGAACTATTTTTCAGTTAGTTGCATCATTTTTTCAGCATGCTCTCTTCTTTTTGCCAGAGAGGCCTTATATTTGACTTTAAGTTCATCATAGGCTTTCTCAGTCTGAGTGAGCCAATGAGTAAGTTCCCTCATAGTGTATTCCCCCATATATCTTTCCAAGGGGTTAAACTTATAGAAAGACCAGCTCTGATACCAATTGATGAATACTAAGAGGGGGGGTGAATTAGTATACCAAAAAATACTGAACTTAAACACTTAAACAATTTAGCAGTAAACTAGTATAACAATTTTACTAACAAACTGGTTAACACAAATGCAAACCAAATAGCAAATAAGGCATTCACCCACAGAAGCACAATCATTATAACACAAGAGATTTTGACATGGAAACCCAAATGGGAAAAACCATGGTGAGATGAAACTCACAAGTAACTATTTGTAGAATAGTAACTAGATAGGTTAAGGTCATACAATGTTCTTTACCAGAACAGATCCTGTTAGGAATCTCAATCTATGTTAGGAGATAAGTCTGATTAAAGACTACATTGTGAGAGGATTTACAAAGGCTTTGCCAGGACTACCTGGTTAGGGGTTATAGACTTGTTGAAGATGTGAGTAATCAACAAGTGAGTGATCTAAATACTAGCACATTATGCTTGGTTAGATCCTTGATAACTCATTGTTAATGCATTTTAGCATTACTTCAGTCTTGAATATCTTCACACTCTATTTCTTCACATAGACCTAATCTTCTTTTGTGATCGCACATGCAAAAACTTCATCAACCACACAAAAACCCTAACACTCCTCTAAATCCCTAGACATGATGTCCTTATAAAGCAATCTGCTTTCATGTTGGTCCAATAGGATTACATTGCAAGTTCCTAAGTTCAGTGCATCTGGACACATTTGGTAACATGACACAGAATC
Source organism: Cryptomeria japonica (assembly GCF_030272615.1). Taxonomy (NCBI): domain Eukaryota; kingdom Viridiplantae; phylum Streptophyta; class Pinopsida; order Cupressales; family Cupressaceae; genus Cryptomeria; species Cryptomeria japonica. Next base: position 703,589,987 of record NC_081407.1, read on the forward strand.
ATCACCAAAGTGTAGGTGGATGATAACTCATCACAAAAATAATACTAGTTGGTAACTCATCACAGAGTAATATTGGTTCATACATTTACCTATTACCGGTTCACATATTTTACTGATTACCAGTTTACCAAAATGAAGACTGGGAAAAAATGATAACTATCGCTTCAGTTCTTTCATACCGCTTGAGATCCTTGAACCACTTGAGGTCTTCATACCACTTGGGATTGGTAGACACTTGCTATAAAAACCGATAGCCTAAAGGCTATAATACATAATACTGGTTGAGCATAACTCATACATACAAAAAGTGATCTCAAAGTAAGTGTGTGTCCATCAATGACAATCACAACAACATCATCAAAAATGTCAACAATTAACACTGATATTTTTCACGTGGAAACCCAAATGGGAAAAACCATAGTGCGATTTGCTACAGATAAAATTTGCACTCTTTTGGAATGCACCCTGTTAAAGGCCTAGTGCAGTTACCAGCTTCACAATAATGCCCAGTGAGGAGTAGACCCTATTAGGAGTCACCCAGTGAAGATATTTTAACCTCAACCTTGTTAGGAGCTCTACCCTATTAGGAGTAACCTTTCTAAAGGATTTAAACCCTAATTAATGAGCCACCCAGTGAAGGGATTTACAAGATCAGGCATGTTAGGACCTACCGAGTTAAGGGATTTTAATACTGCTACAACTGTTAGGAAACGACAGGTAAATGATCTCATCAACGCACTCTCTTCTTGCTAGTATAGATTCATTTCAACTCCAATCTACTTCACACATGCAAACATCTCAATTTGGCTCGACATACTCTCCTTTTCTAATCACTGACACAAAATCTCTTCTCAAACTCGACCTAATACCCTTTTCAACTAGGTCAGTTACATAACCCTAACCAAATTCAAACTACATTGAATTTACATCATAGATCATATCAGATCATTACAAATAGTTATAGATCATCATACATATTATTACAACAAATCTCATGACAATTACTGCAGTTGAATAATCATAACACATCACCGCACATCTATCCTATTAACTATCAAACCCTTAACACATTCTGCTAAGCACTTCATTGTTTCCCAAGAAATTTGATCCTTGATCATTCTCAAATAGCATTATCACTTCACATGGATTATGATACATCACCACTAAGATAAGATCATGAAAAGATTCACCACCAAAGCATAAAATATCACCGGTTAAATATCTTGTTTTTGGTTCTCAAACCCTAAACTGAATAAACAACATTCAATTACAAACATGACCTCTGATTTTCCAAACATGATATAGTTCCTATCATAGATTCATTATAATGTCATAAGCATACATTCCAAACCACAACACCTAAATCAACACAGATCTCTACCGCAACCATCTCCTTCACTATTCCTGCTTACTGGTTGACTACAACTTAGCAGTTTTGTTGTCTGACTCAATTCATTACTGATTAGACTAAACTTAGATAGCTTAGATGATATACCAAACATGAACAAACATGGTTGCCATCAATGACAATACAAATAACTGATCATAGAGCATCATATCATAATTATATCATCACCAACAGTCCATCAATATATCATCAACATCCTTTACCGGTACATCATCATCTTTATTAGTTATGCCAATATGCCAATATTATCCCCCTTTGGCATTGATGGAAACACTAAAAGAATACAACACCAAAATAATCAACTGATGACAAATACCAAGAACTCATCATGCCATGTTGTACTGATATGTGCTTCACTTGATCTTCTCCTCCTTTACATTAATTGTCCCTGTCATTGTTCTTCTCCCCCTTTGACAGTAATGCCGAAGATGCAAAGTCATCTTCTATCTTTTGTTGGCATTATTGACATTAAGTTGTCATTGATGCCAAACTAGTTTGGCAAAGTCACCAATAAGTAAGAAGTGGTGACTGGTATAAGAAGTTCAAGACAAAAAGAAGGCTACAGATACACATGACTTGTGTCATTTATCGGTAAAGAAGGCTTACTAGTAAGGCATAAACCAGAATGAAGGTTGTTTGTTTATTATGAAAGCACAACAACTAGTGAGCAGAACAAAGAGGATGTTTGATGGTCATAACCAGTAAGATGAACTAAACCAGTAGTCTACCTTGGTTGACAAAGAATGTCAATCCAACATAGGAATCCAAGCAAAGGTGGATGTCGACAAGCATGACAACTGGATGCTAGGTGGAGGTATTACACAGGTCAGTGGAGTGTGCATCGAAGTAACAAATTTGCAAGCAAGTCGACTTTAATGAGGAACCTGCAAGTCATTAAGGATGCCGGGGGATTGCAGCTCAAGGAAGGTAAGCTGGAAAAGGGGCTAAACTGATCCTGCAAGAAGATTTGATCTTTGTACTTGTTTGGTGAAGGAAACAACAAAGTCATTAATGGTGAATGATAGAGAAAAATAGAAAAATGTGTTGCAGACCTCCAGATTTAGAAAATGCACATTGGAATGCAAATCTTGGTAGTTATTGATCATTGTCATGAAGATCTTATCCCTAAAATGTAGATCGAATCAAATCTGATTGGGTTCGAGTTGGAAAAAGCAAAACCTAACACGACATTGTTGAATGCAGTTTTAGGCAGGAATCCACGATGGTAAATAGATGAGATCAAAATAAAAAGGATTGATGCTTGAGGAGAAGAAGAAGAAGAGTGAAAAGAGCTTGAGTGTAGAGAAGGATCATCTCACTTATAATTTATTCTAAGAAAGTTGTAGAGTTAGTGTGCAAGAAAACCGGTGAGAGGGTTTAACCCATTGTAATTGAATACCGGTAAAATGTAGTAGGTTTAATAGTTGAGCTAACTGGTGAGGTGTGATTGATCAAGAAGGCATCCCAGTGTGACACAGTGTGTTGAGAGGCTGTGAGAAAGAGAGAAGAGAGGCCAAGAAGTAAAGAGAGCAATCTGTTAACTGGTAGTGTGAGATCCAGTAAAGAAGAAGAAGATTATTTACCAACAGAGACCTATTTGGTCAGGAGTTGCAGAACTCATTTGAAACAAGTAGCTATAACTATATCAAAATTGTATTTCAATATACTTCACCAAGTTGAAGGTTGGTGCAGGGGTTGGTGCTCCTTGTGTTGGTTCCCTAAATCAAAAGGGGTTGATGATCCTTGGGTTGGTGCCCTAAATATTTGTAATTCAGTGTTTCATTTGTGAGGCTAGATTGGAGTAGTAGTCTCTAGCAACATTTCTCACTGAGGTTTTTCCCATATTGGGTTTTCCTTGTATATCTGGTGTTGTGGGTTGCATTTGTGTGATTATCCCTTTTGATATTCTCTTTTGTCTTACCGGTTTGATTGTTTAGAGCTTAGGATAACAATCGGTATTCTGAGGTTTCTTTAAAAGGGAAAAGAATAGGAACCATTGATTCACCCCCCTCTCAGTAGTACATTGTGTTCAACATCTTCATATCTCCTGCTTCATCTCTGATGCTCACCCTGAGAAGTAGCTCTCTTCTCATCAATCCATAGTGAAATATATTCAATGAATCCATTGGATTGATGCTTCCACATCTTCTTAGTTGACCTTAGGTAGGGCTATAACCCCTAACTTACCTCTGAGATATTCAAAGGTTTCCTTAGGCAATGGTTTTGTTAATATATCTCCCAATTGCTCCTTACTTGACACATGCTCTAGTCTCACTTTCTTTTCTTGCACTCTTTCTCTAAAAAAATGATACTTCAATTCAATATGTTTAGTCCTAACATGCAATATCGGGTTCTTTGAAATATTTATAGCACTAGTGTTATCACAATGTATGATCACTACTTCTATCATATCCTGCTTGAATCCTTCCAAGACATGTTTCATCCATATAGCCTATGTACAATTCATGGATGCAATCACATATTATGTTTCTATTGTAGACTGAGAAATACAATTTTGTTTCTTACTGTTCCAAGATACCATTCTACCCCCTAGAAAGAATGTGCCACTAGTTGTGCTTTTCCAGTCATCCCCATTTCCTGCCCAATCAATATTAATGAATACTTGCAAAGAAAAATTTCCTCTATATGAATACCATAATGCATAGTCAAGTGTCCCTCTAAGATATCTGAATATTCTCTTTACAACTGTCATATGTGTCTCCTTAGGGCTCTTCTGAAATCTTTCTACTAAACCAACTGCATGGGAAATATCTGGTCTACTATCAACAACATAATGAAGTTTCCCAATCATAGATATGTATTCCTTCTCATCCATTGAGGGTGAATCATCTTCTTTTGTTAATCTACAACCTGTAACCATAGGTGTTCCAACCAGTTTGTAGTCTTCCATTCCAAAGGCCTTTAACACATCCTTCACATACTTGGACTGACTGATAAAAATTCCACCTTCTAGTTGTTGGACCTGCAAACCAATGAAATTTTTTATCTCACCTATCAGAGACATCTCAAACTTTTTCTTCATCTCATCTGCAAAAGTCATACACATATAATCATTTCCTCCAAATATTATGTCATCAACAAATGCTCCTACAAAAATCTTGTCTCCTTCATTCTTCAAATAAATATTGATGTCCTCACTAGTTCTCTAAAATCCTATCTTTATTAGATGCGCATGAAGTCTCTCAAACCATGCCCTCGGAGCTTGTTTTAATCCATATAAAGCTTTATGTAGTTTGCATACCATATCCTTATCTTCTAACAATGCAAACCCATCTGATTGTTCAATATACACCTCTTCTTCAAGAATACCATTCAGAAATGTTGACTTTACATCCATCTAGTAAACTTTGAAGCCTTTAAATGCTACAAATGCAAGTAGAATCCTAACTCCTTCAAGCCTAGCAACTAGTGCAAAGGTCTCTCCATAATATTCACCTTCTTCTTGTGTATACCCTTTGCAAACTAGTCTTGCCTTGTTTCTAACAACTTCACCATCTTCATTCAACTTGTTTTTAAATACCCACTTTGTACCAATCACATTTTTATCATCAGTCTTAGGAACAAGTGACCAAGTGTTGTTTTTCTTAATTTGATCGAGCTCTTCATTCATTGCCTTTAACCAATCATCATCCTTAAGAAATTCTCTCATTGTCTTTGGTTCAACTATGGAAATCAGACAAGCACTTTCTCTGGTCTTTCTTCTTGTTTGAACTCCAACATTCCTCTCTCCAATTATCTAATCAACAGAGTGATTTAACTTCCATTATCTAGGTATAATCGGTTCCGGTAAAGAAGTTTCTTCTTGTTCTTCTTCATAATCATCTTCATCTTCTACTAGTTGAGCAGTATCCTCCATACTGTGTTGGCATTTGTATGAAGATTGCATTAATGAAATGTTATGTTGTCATTAATGTCAATTATAACCGGTAATGATGTTGTAATAATGTTGTTTTGTAATCGGTAAGTGAGCTTATGAAGAAAATCGGTAAACCCTACTAATTGATATGTTAAACCCTAACCGATGAAGTTTGGTGAATCAGATGTATTGGTTTATGATCAAATGATGAGCAGTAATGATTATGACACATATGAATGTTGTATGAGAAGAGTTTCAAAAGGTTTTTGGTGCGTAGAGATAACGGTTTTTATCTTGGGGATGAGAAAGTTCATTGCATGTAATGGAAACCACGTGATGAGTTACAGTGTTCGATGAAACGGTGACCAAGGAGCGGTCGAGGTTGTCTTGAATGATGTGCAGTGATTGTTATGTAATCCAACAGTCATACTTGAACCAATTTATTTGTAATCTCTATGAGATGTTTAGGTTTGTGATGTGTTACCGACCTATTGTTTTGTTTAAAAGGTTGATGAGTTGTTTTGTTGTAGTGTTGGCAATTTTTTGTTGAGAGTAAGAGAGTGTGGTTGCCGAACCAGATGGTGTATCTATAGTATGTGTAAAGGCAAATAGGAGCATGAAAAGGATCTGAACAAGTAGGTGTCACTAGTACATTTGGGCCTAATTTTCAACGGCTAATTATTGGTTTTGCGATGACACAACATCGGACTTTCGACCAACTTTACCATTGAAAACTCATCGTCAGGCTTCCCGATGATGCCATTTGCATCGGTAGTCCGATGATGTTATGAACTCCTCTGACGGTGGCTATATTTGCACCCCTGACCATAAATTTTGGCAGATTTCTGTCGGAATTCCAACGGATGCTATGTTTTCTCCCTGAAGATTGTCCAACATGGAAGTGACGTCGGATATACAACATCCTTGTTGGATGTTTCATTAGTTGTCATGAGAATTCTGACGGTGAGAGATGATGTGGGTCAAACGGCTTTGTCGTAGGTGCATGAAAGCATTGAACAAGTTCTACTTTTAAAAATTACATAAAACATTTATTATTTATTTGATTCAATGTTATTTGCAAAAAATGATTATCAATGATGTTTCCTTTCTCCAAGAATTGTCTAGGATCTTTCCATTAGATAATATGTAACATCGAATGAATAAATCTTTTCTTTACAAATGCTTATTTTATTTAATTATTATCTGAGCGTGAATTAAGATTTATATCTATACGGAAGCAACACATACAAGCTGAAGAGTCATGTGCAAGCAAATTTCTTAAAAGAAAGAAAGCAGACATTATCTTGAATGGCATGGAAACAAGCTCATCAACTGCCTAGAAAAGAGCAATTGGAGAAAAGTAGAGGAAAGTGTTAAAGGGTGATAAATAGATAGAGAGTATGCAATACAAGAAAACAATGTCTGGAGTGTTTGATGTGACGTCTCTAATTTATGTCCAGAGGGACTAACTGGTTTTGGAGTTCCTGCGAAACTTATTGGGCCACGCTTTGGAGGAAATCAATGTGTTCATGCAAGGAGCACCTTTTTTATATTATGAGAATGATTCTTTTGCACCGAAGGATATTTGGAAGTCAATATCCAAAAATTTCTATAGTGTGGAACCAAAGTTGGCGGACTCAAAGTAATTTTCAGCTTTCAGAAGACCAAGAGGTTATGTACACAATCTCCCAATAGAAGAGTGATTTCAAGCATTACCTCTCCCCCGCCATGACTATTCAAGAAGCACTTCCTTAGACAAAGGACTATTGGCCTCCATGGGATAAAGAAAAAAATTGAAGCATAGACTCTAGACAATGTGGTGGTGTCCTTCGTAAAGAACTCTGCACTATAATTGAAAATTCACGAGGGAAAATACAAGATAGTGAAGAGTAATACAATCTTGAAAAGTGGGAAGAATGGATCTTGGTTTGGGTGGGGCCAAGTCAGGTGGCTCCTCTAGAGGTTGACGAGATAGAAATCATATTAAGATTTGAAAAAGATCACACCCGTGGAACTTCGTGTGCGACTGATTGATTGCGGTGTTTGGGTAATGCATTCCAAATAGATATAGTTGCATATCATTTATCCATCTTGATTAAAGACGTTTATCCTGATGGCATTAAATTAAAGTTCTTTCTCTTCTATCTAGTATTGGTGGAGAAGAGGTTGCTTTGCGTCAACCTAACCTACCAATAGGTGGCAGGTCAGGTCGATAGGTGGCAGGTTAGGTCAATGCAAAGCAACCTCTTCTCCATCAATACCAGATAGAAGAGAAAGTACTTTAATTTAATGCCATCAGGATAAAAGGCTTTAATCAAGATAGATAAATGGTATGCAACTATATGTATTTGGAATGCATTACCCAAACACCACAATCGACCACTCGCACACAAAGTTCCACGAGTGTGATCTTTTTCAAATCCTAATATGATTTCTATTTCGTCAACCTCTAGAGGAGCCACCTGAAATGGCCCCACCCAAACCAAGATCCATTCTTCCCACTTTTCAAGATTGTATTTCTCTTCACTATCTTGTAGTTTCCCTCGTGAATTTTCAATTATAGTGCAGAGTTCTTCATGAAGGACACCACCACATCGTCTAGAGTCTATGCTTCAATTTTTTTCTTTGATCCCATGGAGGCCAATAGTCCTTTGTCTAAGGAAGTGCTTCCTGAATAGTCATGGGGGGGAGAGGTAATGCTTAAAATCACCCTTCTATTGGGAGATTATGTACATAACCTCTTGGTCTTCTGAAAGCTGAAAATTACTTCGAGTCTGCCAACTTTGGTTCCACACTATAGAAATTTTTGAATATTGACATCCAAATATCCTTCAGTGCAAAAGCATCATTCTCATAATAGAAAAAAGGTTCTCCTTGCATGAACACATTGATTTCCTCCAAGCATGGCCCAATAGGTTTCGTAGGAACTCCAAAACTAGTTGGTCCCTCTGGACATAAATTAGAGACGTCACATCACACACTCCAGACATTGTTTGTTTGTATTGCATACTCTCTATCTATTTATCACCCTTAAACACTTTCCTCTACTTTTCTCCAATTTCCCTCTTCTAGGCAGTTGCTGAGCTTGTTTCCATGTCATTCAAGATAATGCCTTCTTGCTTTCTTTTACGAAATTTGCTTGCACGTGACTCTTCAGCTTGTATGTTATGCTTCCGTACATATATAAATTTTAATTCATGCTCAAATAATAATTAAATAAAAAAACCTTTGTAATGAAAAGATTTAGTCATTCGATGTTACATATTATCTGACGGAAAGATCCTAGACAATTCTTGGAGAAAGGAAACATCATTGATAATCATTTTTTGCAAATAACACTGAATCAAATAAATTAAAAATGTTTCATGTAATTTTTAAAATTAGAACTCATTCTATGCTTTCATGCACCGATGGCAAAGCCGTCTGACCCACACCATTATCCATAATAGAACAAATCAATATAATAGGCTATTATAAAGAATATATACAAAAATATGAAAGAACATTAAATTACCATTACAAACGCATAAACCATTAAATAGTGAAAATAGATATAAATTTGTAAATGTCTCCCTACAAACACCACAACCATAACCAAAACAAAAAAAATTCTTACCCGCAAAAACTAAGTAGCTAATGAGTTGCAAGTCTACAACATCTCTCAAATGATCAAACCATTTCTTAATTTTGTTCTTCTGATTAGTCAATGGATTTAGTTGCATGTACAAGTTTTCTATTTGAAGCCTTCCATTTCCCTATATTTGAGACTTAATAAAATTCTTGTGAGTAGGAAATTTATTCAGGAGTTACGTGTGAAGAATTTGGTAAAGTAAATGATGACAATCAAACTCAAATTTTATCTGCCTTGAAAGCCTTTTATCCTGATGGCATTAAATTAAAGTTCTTTCTCTATTTTCTAGTGATCTCTGGAGCAGAGGTTGCTTTGCATTGACCTGGGATACATTTAACTTGTGTTGTATCTAAGGAAATATGTATCATAGGTCACTGCAATGCAACCTCTGCTCCACCAATACCAGATAGAAGAAAAAGTACTTTAATTTAATGCCATCAGGATAAAATGCTTTCAAGACATATATTAGGTATAAAAGGAAGCCTACCCTAACATTTGAAGGGGTCTACCTACAATTCAAGTGATATCTTAATTATAAAATCAATTCAATTCCAAGTGAACAAGCAATCAAGCATTGAAGGAGAATTCAAGTTGTTGTAGGTGCATTTGGAAGACCAAAGGACTCAATGAAGCCATTAAAGACTTTTGAAGGTCTTAGGAGTGAAGAGCCAATAGATTATGATGTCTTAAGGTCCATTATTGCATTTAATGATGAAAATTGTAATAAGTTTGTAATTTGTCGTGAAGGGCCTAGTAAAGACCTTACAACCAACAAAATGATGTAATAGGAATTTATGGCTTAGGGAGTCTACAAGAGTTTAGGCAAGTTCAATAAATCATTTCATGACCTTGTGTGTCAAAAATTAAGATTTTTTGATCAAATGGTTGATGTAATGCTTTGTATGGCAAAGAATGCTTGTGTACGAACTAGGACAAGCAATAACAACAATTTTTTGTTTTCTTGAAATTTTTTGGTGTTTTGGCTTATGGTAACTTTTTCTTGAGTGTGTATTCAAATTCCTAATGCATTGAAGAGATCTTGAACATCTTATTTTTAGGGAAGATGTACTGATAATCCATCTGTCTCAGACTTTAGACTAGTTGCATTGACTATTCTAATAGATTTGTGCAATTTGGCAATTGATTTGGTTCATTTACAATGAGAATGATCATTCCATGAATGTAAAAGGCCTAATATTCATGGGATGTGATGGGATGGTGTTTGGGATAGACTAGCCTAGTCTATGCTCTTGGATCCTTTCCTTGGATCACCAGGTGTACTAACCACACCCTAGGGTCTCTAGGACTTCCCCTACTTGTAGAATCCCCTGACCTTGCCCAATCCACCCACCAACAACTTGAGTTTTCGCTCCTAAGGTCTCACCTACTCATGAGATCCTAAGAAACCTTACTTAGGATAATAAGGGTTTGGCTTGTTCCACACCTTCTGAGGTCCTAGCAAGGATAGGCTAGGTCTAAGAAATGGTTTTCCACTCATTCATGTGCCCCCAAGAGGTTTCAAGCTTCCTACCCCTTACCGATTTCACTATTTTGTCTTTTACCTACAAAATAGGGCTACAAGGATTGTGACCAATTAGGCCTCCTATCTGGACTTTTAGGGCTCCCTCTTGAAAATGATGCACATGCTTGTGAAAATCCCTAAAAGACTTGCTATTCATTTGGCAAGGGCTCGAGGATTTTTCTAGTTTTGGGCCTCGAAGTGACCATACACTGCCCTAGGTGGATTTTAAGGTTTTTAAGGGTTTTAAAGAGGGTTTTTAGGCCTGCCAGGGTTACAGTGTAGGTTTGATGTTCTTGACACATTATCTAGATTGGTGGAAGCTCCTCCTTCTCACCAATGGTGCTCCATTCACCCCTCTACAACTCCTCCAAAGGGTGCCTCCTCCTCTGTCCTTCCTTGCTCTCCAAGACCTCTGCAACTTAGCCCTTCCTAGCCAGGCACTGTCTAGTCTCGCCTAGGAGTGGGTCTTTAGATGGCCTCCTGCATCCTTAAGGGCCCTAATTGATTTGAAGTATTGTACAAGGTCTACACTCTCATTCCCCATGGTTTAATGGTGGTTCCATAATGGAGAATGGAGTTATGAACCCATTGACACAAACCAGTCTAAAACTGGACAGTGAAAAGCAAATTTTCAAAATATTTACAAACACACACAACCTACAAAATAAAAACTAATCTAAATGCTCACAATGAAATTAAATACATCATACAAGACACTCAACATAGTTTTTTCTCAAAAATCAATCCATTAATGATCTTGTCTTACTCCATTTGTGCCGACTGGCAATAAATTGCAGTCACCATCAAGTCACTTTGCTTGGGCCATACAACAACTGACATCCAACCCCTTCTCTTAGGGTTTGCAACTACTTATACTACCCTTTCCTTGGTCTATGTGCCCATATTAGGTTTTTCCATGCTAAACTAAAGATTTTGACCACTAGGTGGAAAAGTTGCTTGACAACTTTGAAAAGTTGTTATGCAACTTTTGCAACTTTTGAGCAACTTTCTCAATGTTGCTTTTCTTGACTCCTAGGCCCACATTGGGCTAACCTAAGGACACCACCATGCTAAGAAGGACCCCTAAACACCTCAAAGGCACACATACCCTATATTTCCAAGGAAAACTCAACTTTGACTCATGACCCTAGGACCTCAACTAGGACCTAGACTAGGACCTATGAGCACATGGCTCTTATTTTATACACAATGGCTTCTTAAAGAAGCAAGAACACAATCAAAAGTAAATGGTGGGAGCCCTTTGAAGGGTGCTCCTGCACCATACTCCCCCTCTACAATAAACTAAGGAACTAGGGGAGTGAGAAGAGCTGGATCAATGCCAAGCTTCTTGAACTTGCTCTCTTCAACCCAAGTGGCTTCAGACACAGGTTGATCTGCCCACTTCACCAAGTGCTCCATGTAGACCTGGTGTCTAGTAGACTTCTTCACCCTTGACTCTAAGATCTCTTCTGCTATAGGCTTCTTCACTTGAGGTAAGGCATTCATATCCAAGTCTTGCAATACCTTGGCTTGATTCTCAGTCTACCCTACTATCTGTCCCTTATACATTATCAGATCAACAACATTGAAGACTGGTGAAATGACTAAGTCTGAAGGAAGATCAACCTTGTAGGCGTTCTCACCATATTTTGACAGAATTCTACAAGGTCCTACCCTTTTCATTTGCAGTTTAGTAGGCTTACCACTTTGCATCCTAGCTTTGCTCAAATGGACCATCACATAATCACCCACCTTGAACTGAACCTCTCTCCTTTTCTCATCCATTTTGGCCTTCAATTTTTTAGTGGATTCAAGGATGGCTTTCTTGACCTGCTCTTGGATCTCCTTGATGGTTTGAGTGAAGTCCTCGGCTTGGCCACTCTTCATCTCCATGGAACCAAGTTTCCTGAGTTCACACACTCCCCTTGGATGTCTACCATAGAAAACCTCAAAAGGACTCTTACCAGTGGTCCTATTCACACTGTCATTATAGGCATACTCTGCTCGAGGAATGATTAGATCCCATGTCTACCCATACTCCTTAGTTAAACACCTCAACAAGGTGCCCAAAACCCTATTGATGACTTCAGTTTGACCATCAGTTTGTGGATGGTAAGCTAAGCTCAATGAGAGATTAGTTCCAAGTCTCCTCCATAATGTTTGCCAAAAATGGCCCATGAACTTGTTGTCCCTGTCTGAAACAATTCTTAAAGGAAGTCCATGAATCCTTACAATCTCATTAAAGAAAAGATGTGCAATATAGCTACCATCATGTGTAGTCCTACATGGAATGAAATGGCTCATCTTAGTCTTGGGGAGTCCTACTACAAAGTCCATGCTTATACATTCCCAAGGCCTATTTGGGACCGACAATGGTTGATACAGACCAGCATTACTTGATCCTCCTTTTTCTCTTTGACACACACCACATTGCTCCACATACCTCTTCACATCTCTTGGCAACTTGGGCTAATAGTAGTACCTCTACACTAAATCTAAGGTTTTGTTGACTCCAAAGTGTCCACTTAGACTACCATTATGTTTCTCTTGGATGAGGTTTTCCCTCATGGATCCTCTAGGCACACACAACTGATTACCTTTGAACAAGAGACCATTTTGGAGAGTGTAATCTACATACTCACCATGGAAATGGTTCTCAAACTCCTTGCAAAGCTTGTAAGCTGATGAGAAGTCTTCATCTCCTTCATAGAGATCCTTGAAACCTTCTATTCCTATGCTCTGCAACTATAACTCTTGAACTGTCAACAACTTCCTGCTTAAAGCATCTGCCACCTTGTTGAGTTGCCCCTTTTTATGCTTGATGGTGAAGGTGAAGGATTGGAGGTATTCCATCCATTTTAGAAGTCTATTGCTAAGCTTCTCTTGAGTGTTAATGTAACTCAATGCCTGGTTATCTGTGAACACCACAAATTCCTTTGGGAGTAGGTAATGCCTCCATTTTTTGAGAGACTGAACTAATGCATACAACTCTAAGTCATAGGATGAGTACTTCTTCTTTGCTTCATTGAGCTTCTCATTGAAAAATGCCATAGGTATTCCCTCTTGACTCAGTACACCCCCCACTACAATCCCACTTGCATCACACTCCAATGTGAATAGCTTGTCAAAAGTAGGTAGGAGTAGGATAGGTTTTGTGGCTACTTCTTGCTTCAATAATTGAAATGCTTTGTCCGCCTACTCAATCCATTTAAAATTATTTTTAAGGCCTCCTTTTATGGTGTCAAGGACTGGTGCACATATGCCACTAAAGTTCCTCACAAACTTCCTATAGAATTGAGCTAAACCATGGAAACTCCTAATTTACGTCCCTGTTCTAGGTGTAGGCCAATTCAGGATTGCCTCCACTTTGGTTGGATCCATCTTCAAGGTTCCCTTAGACACCACAAATCCTAAGTAGACCAGCTCTTTCTTCAAGAAGTCACACTTCTCTAGGTTGATTGATAACTTCTCCTCACGCAACCTCTCTAAGACTAACATCAAATTCTCAAGGTGCTCCTCTTTGGTTCTGCTATAGATGAGAATGTCATCTAGGTACACCACCACAAACCTTCCTATGAAGTCTTTCAACACCTCATTCATCAACCTCATGAAGGTTCTTGGGGCATTGGTGAGTACAAATGGCATCACAAGCCATTCATACAATCCCTCTGTGGTCTTGAAAGCAGTCTTCCACTCATCTCCCTCCTTAATTCTAATCTGGTGATAACCACTTTTAAGGTCCAATTTAGTGAAATGCATAGCACCTCCTAAACAGTCCATCAAATCCTCTATTCTAGGAATGGGAAACCTGTACCTTATGGTGATCCTATTGATTGCCCTTGAATCAGTGCAAAGTCTCCACTTGCCTCCCTTCTTTGATGCTAGCACTACCGGGACTGTACATGGGTTGATGCTCTTCTTAATCAGTCCTTGTTCCAATAACTCCTGCACTTGCCTTGCCACCTCCTTATTTTGGTCAGGTGTGATTTTATATGTAGCTTTGTTAGGTAGGGATGCACCGAGAACAAAGTCTATTAGATGGCTTATAGACCTTCCATCACTCACTATGTCATTATACTCTTGCAACATTTGCTTCACCTCCTTGGGTACCTCTGCCTGCAACTTGTCTTCCTCCTCCTTTGGCTTCACAAAGATGGCACACCTCACTATTTCCTCCTCATGTAGAAAGTTTAAGAACTCTTTGCCAGTAGCCAATAAGACACTAGGTGTTCTTGAGGTTCCCTCCTCATTCTCTGTCAAAGACTGAATCTTAAATGTTTTGCTATCCTTCTTGAAGGAAATGGAGTTCTCCTCTCCATCATATATCACCTTCCTATCAAATTTCCAGGGTCTACCTAGCAATAGGTGATAGGCATCCATGGGTAACACATCACAAAGGATCTTATCCTTGTATCCACCAATAGAGAATTCTACCCAAGTCTATTCATTCATTAACAAGCACACTCTGCTCTTGGTTCAACCATGTCACCTTGTAAGGGTTAGTGTGGGGTATCCTTGTGAGTTTCAACTTATTGGTTGCCTCCTTTGATATTATGTTATCAATTGACCCTGAATCAACTATCACCTTGCAAACTTTACCAAGGATCTTGCATCTCACCCTAAACAATGCTCTCCTATGCTTAGGTTCATTCTTAACTGGCTGTCTTATCAAGACCCTATTGAACATCAGATTTTCTCCAATCTCTAATTCAATATGGTCCACCTCAGGTGTCTTGCTGCTTGAAGAGTCTTCATGTGCATAAGCAACCCTCTTTCCACTGTTTGATGAGGTAGGCTTGTCAGGGCATCTATAGGCCAGGTTTCCCAATTGACCATAATTGTAACATTTCATAGTTGCAAAGTAGGAGTTACCTCTACTGGTACCTCTACCCCTACTTGGACCACCTTGTGCACCTCTTCCTCTAGAATGGCCCCCTCTGAGATTGGCTTCACTACTATGCTCAGTCAACTTGGATTCTCCTTGGTTCCTTTGCTCATTTGCCTAGCTTTGGTAACCACCTCAGTGATTCATTTGTTCTCTACCTCTGCCTCTACCCCTGGTATTAGAGTCTCCTTTTCTTTTGTTCCTCTCTTCCACCTTGGCAGCAAGCTGATGACATTTTTGGATAGTGGTAGCAGTCCATAGGCTTATCTCCTCTTGAATGTTCCACTTTAGACTGCTTAGATACCTAGCCACCTTGATAGATTCATCTTCTTAGACTTTGGATCTAAGACAAATCTTTTGAAATTCTTTAGTGTAGGAGGTCACATCAAGGTCTTTTTGCTTCAATCCCTATCTCTTCTTATGAAGTTGGACTTCATAATCCTCTGGTAAGTAGTTCTCCTTGATCTTACTCACCATGGCCTTCCAATTGGCAATAGGTAGCTTCCCCATGCTAACTCTCTCTTCTTGCAGATCCTTCCACCATGTCAAAGTTGCTCCCCTTAATCTTGATTTGGCAACCTTAACCTTTTGAGCTTCTATCACTCCCTCACACTCAAAGTGGCTCTCCATACCCTCAATCCATTCCATGATAGTGTCAATGTCCATCCTTCCACTGAAATGTGGCAATCCTTCAAAAGATTTGGTGTTAAAAGCTTTAATAGCCTTTACAAAAGGTTCTTCATTCAACAAGGGATCTGGTTCAGGTATAATTTCATCTATGTCTATAGTTTTCTTTCCTTTATCCTTGGTGTCTTCTCCCCAAGGTCCTCGTGTCCTCTGATCCACCACTTCTTGCAGCTTATCCCTTATCTTGCTCATAGCTTCTTCAAGGAGTCTATTCTTCTCCTTCTTCTCTTCTACCTCCCTAGCTAGCTCGGCATTAATGACAATTGTGCTTTCCCCTACTGATTCACCAGAGTACAAAGACATACACGGTCCACCAAATCTTTAACTTGCTCTAATACCAATCTGATGGGATGGTGTTCAGGATAGACTAGCCTAGTCTATGCTCTTGGATCCTTTCCTTGGATCACCAGGTGTACTAACCACACCCTAGGGTCTCTAGGACTTCCCTTGCTTGTGGAATCCCCTGACCTTGCCCAATCCACCCACCAACAACTTGATTTTTTGCTCCTAAGGTCTCATCTACTCATGAGATCCTAAGAACCCTTACTTAGGCTAATAAGGGTTGGCTTTTTCCACACCTTCTGAGGTCCTAGCAAGGATAGGCCAGGTCTAAGACATGGTTTTCCACCCATTCATGTGCCTCCAAGAGGTTTCAAGCTTCCTTCCCCTTACCGATTTCAATATTTTGTCTTTTACCTACAAAATAGGGCTACAAGGATTGTGACCAATTAGGCCTCCTATCCGGACTTTTAGGGCTTCCTCTTGGAAATGATGCACATGCTTGTGAAACTTCCTAAAAGACCTACTATTCATTTGGCAAGGGCTCAAGGATTTTTCTAGTTTTGGGCCTCCAAGTGACTGTACACTGCCCTAGGTGGATTTTAAGGTTTTTAAGGGTTTTAAAGAGGTTTTTTAGGCCTGCCAGGGTCACAGTGTAGGTTTGATGTTCTTGCCACCTTTTCTGGATTGGTGGAAGCTCCTCCTTCTCACCAATGGTCCTCCATTCACTTCTCTACAACTCCTGCAAATGGTTCCTCCTCCTCTATCCTTCCTTGCTCTCCAAGACCTCTGCAACTTAACCCTTCCTAGCTGGGCACTGTCCAGTCTCGCTTAGGAGTGGGTCTTTAGATGGCCTCCCTACATCCTCAAGGGCCCTGCTTGCTTTGAAGTATTGTATAGGGTCTGCACTCTCATTCCCCATGGTTTCATGGTGGTTCCACAATGGGGAATGGAGTTATGAACCCATTGACACAAACCAGTCCAAAACTAGACAGTGAGAAGCAAGTTTTCAAAATATTTACAAACACACACAACCTGCAAAACAAAACCTAATATAAATGCTCACAATGAAATTAAATACACCATACAAGACACTCAATATAGTTTTCCTTGAAAATCAATCCATTAATGATCTTGTCTTACTCCATTTGTGCCGACTGGCAATAAAATTGCAGTCACAGTCAAGTCACTTTGCTTGGGCCATACAACAACTGACATCCAACCCCTTCTCTTAGGGTTTGCAACTACTTATACTACCCTTTCCTTGGTTTGTGTGCCCATATCAGGGTTGTCCATGCTAAACTAAATATTTTGACCACTAGGTGGAAAAGTTGCTTGACAACTTTGAAAAGTTGTCATGCAACTTTTGAGCAACTTTCTCAATGTTGCTTTTCTTGACTCCTAAGCCCATATTGGGCTAACCTAAGGACACCACCATGCTAAGAAGGACCCCTAAACACCTTAAAGGTACACATACCCTCTATTTCCAAGAAAAACTCAACTTTGACTCATAAACCTAGGACCTTAACTAGGACCTAGACTAGGACCTATGAGCACATGGCTCTTATTTTATACATAATGGCTTCTTAAAGAAGCAAGAACACAATCAAAAGAAAATGGTGGGATCCCTTTGAAGGGTGCTCCTACACCAGGATGGCACTCCTTTAAAATTTACACTAAATTACTAACAGGTTGATGTGCAGATTGGGTGGAGAACCGGGGTGCTCACCAAAACAGCGAATGTAAGAGTGGAGAAATTGCTTGCTAAGGAGCAGCAGCAACAAATCTGCCTTAAGGAGGGGCACATTTTATGATTGACAGTGTTTAGAAATTTCAAATGAAAGGTGAATCCATCATCATTTGGATGGTATAGGGTTTGGAAGAGGGGTTTGTGAGAGGCTAAATAAGGGATTTTGCATCTAAGAAGGTTAAAACTTGTAAATAATTGCATTTCCTTAGTTTTGAATCATATACTTTCCAAAGAAACCTTTTGATAGTAGATTATGTGTACCATCCTAATCCAAAAAGCATTCATTTTGTCTACATCCGATAGTCATTTCTAAAATCAGTTTAAAGTGTATTCATTTAGGGACCTTTCATAAAATATTCTCAACTTACACATCATAAAAGGATCTTAAAATATTCATTGTTTATAATGATAAGAATTTGGTTGTTCCATGCACCTTCCTTTACTATTTTAAAAATACCATCGACCAAAATATTGTGCAACAGTATTATGGAGTGCATTTCATCTATTTTATGCCTAAATATTTGATCACACCACTTTCTTTTCAAAGGCATCTGACTGATTGCACTGTTTGGGTAATGCATTCCAAATAGATACAGTTGCATACCATTTATCTATCTTGATTAAAGACTTTTATCCTGATGGCATTAAATTAAAGTTCTTTCTCTATTTTCTGGTGATCTCTGGAGCAGAGGTTGCTTTGCATCAACCTGGGATACACTTAACTTGTGTTGTATCTGTGGAAATATGTATCCTAGGATGATGCAATGCAACCTCTGCTCCACCACTACCAGATAGAAGAGAAAGTACTTTAATTTAAAGTCATCAGGATAAAATGCTTTCAAGACATATATTAGGTATAAAAGGAAGCCTACCCTGTCATTTGAAGGGGTTTACCTACAGTTCAAGTGATCTCTTAATTATAAAATCAATTCAATTCCAAGTGAATAGGCAATCAAGCATTCATCAAGAATTGAAGGAGAAACCAAGTTAATAAAGATATTTAATAGAGGAGATATTTAATAAAGATATCATCTTTTAAATTAAGAAATGGGAAAGAGATTAAGAATACAAACCTTCCATATTGCACACTTCAAGGTATATTCAAATTACAAGTTACATTTATAGGGTATGTCCTATCAGATCTAGCTACTATTTAAACACATTCTAACACATGTATCTATTTCTATGCAATAATTAGTAGTAGCTACATAGACTAGCATGGTACATAAGTTCTTTTCTAATAGTACCCTTCATATGCAATTCTTTCAAGATTATTTAGTTGTATCTACCTTCTTAGGTTATGCAAATGGAGATTAGATTAGGTTATGTATCTACTTTCTTGCTCAATAATTCTTGTTGTGTTTAATAAATTTGTATCCCTTTGGTGAAAAAAAGGAGGTTGATGATAGATATCTATGTTGTCTATTATTTGATTCCCATGACAATAAGTGGTTAATGTTGATACAAAGTAACACTAACAGGAAACTTTGATGACAATCTAATACACATAACTATTGAACTTACCCCTGTCTCATATAACTCTATGTTGGATAGGCCCCACAATAATTAGAAGATCCTAATTACTACTGTCCTAAACCTTGCATTGACCGTCACAATTTCATAGTGAGTTGAGTTAATTAGTCCATTAGCGAGATTGGGAAAGAGTTCGGTATTGAGTTAGGTGTTGGTGGAAGGTTTAAGGAGGTGCACTATCATCATAATTAATGTTAGAGAGTGTTGTGTGAAGAAGAATGGCCATGAAAGGAGTGACTATACTAAAGGATTGAGACTGTCACAAAAAGTGAGTGTTATAGCAGTGAATCTTCCTTTGACCTTTTTGTGTTTGGGAGGGTACAGACCCATGGTGGTATATGTTGAGTGGTTGGGAGGGTAAAGACCCACATATCAACTATCTACTTTGACATCCTAGGATGGTGTCCACCTACTCTAAAACCTTGTGGGCACTCTCTGTCTGATACTAACATATACATAACATGTGCCTCTCATATAACCCTATGTTGGCTAGGCCCCACCATAATTAGAAGATCCTAACTACTAAAAACACTAGATTCTCCCCTAAAAGGTTGTTGAGTCATAGAAGGCCTAGCTTGATAGCCCTATAGTCTCTCATACCTAAAATATCCTTGTGTCGATGATGGTCAAATGTGACTACCCTATGGCCCCTACTATGCTCTAGACCTTTGTCCCTAATATTGATACTATTGGGTTTTTCTTTGTAAATCATATAGTAAGTCTAAATTATCCTTTGAAGGATGGGGAGGCCTATGGACACTTTAGTCCCTTCATCAAGGTTACAAACTTCTCTCATGCCTCTTGTGTCCTCCCATGTACCTTCTTTTCCATAAGAGACTTTTCCATAGCAACCCTAAAGTCGTTTGGATTGGCCATGTGTAGGAAAACTAAAATTTTGGGCTTTCCACCCCTAATGAAATAATTGACAACTTGTCTTGAATGTAATCTATAAACTACAAGAACTCCAAAAACTAACTCTCATGTTGAGCCACTATGAAACCTTATTATGTAAATTGTGAAACTCATCTATGCACCTCTGTCAAAAATATTTTGAAATAGAACACACTTTGAAGCACTCCAAAATGGTATCTGGAGAGGGTTTCCAATGTGAGTTGGTGCATTTTATCCTCCTAGTACCACAAGGTGGAATAAAGTCCTCTCAAAAATTGCATTGAAAATTATGCCTTTAGGTTGCTCACATATAGATGGAACCCAAAGCATAAGTCCAAGCTAAGTAATCAAGACTTATCCTCAACCCCATTTCTGGATCTTAAAAATGTAGAGGATTGGAGATGAACAAACTCTTGAATATGATCCTTTGGCTCTTGATATGTGCTTGCTATAGTCTATACCTCTTTTATTTATGCATGATGAGGCTAGGTAATGTGTATTGATCAATATTCTATCTCCTCTATGTGTATTTCCCAAATTCAAGGCGAACTCCTAATAAGCTCCCAAGATGCAAGTATATGCTCCTCTACTACAAGTGGATCCTCATGGCTTGTAAGATTTGAGGTCCATACTTAGGCTACTCATCTTGGTGAAATCTATCAAGGCAATATGACCCTTCCTTCCATTTCCTACACCCTATTTTTTAACCCACACTTCATAACCTTTACCTCACTTCCTATCATTATTACCTTCCATCTACCTTTCACATCCCCTATCTTAACCTCCTCCACTTTCCTACATCCTATCCTAAACCTTAACATCATACACACTTAATTTTACTTCACCTACCTAACCCCATTCCATCCTTCACATCCCTTTATTTCCCCCCATTCAGTTTCCTACCTTCCAAACCCCTAACATATCCTAACTTACTCTTTCACCATTACATCCTTCATCACTTACCTCCCTATCTTATCCTAACCCACACCTCATAACCTTATACCTCTCAACTTCCATTTTATACCACCTTCCTAATGGTGCACTTATGCTCCCTTCCAAAACACCGACAAAAAATAGCACTCAATCACTACATAGTGCTCTCACGGTTCTGCAGCAGGGATTTTCTATCACAACCATATATACCAACATCCATAATTAGGATATATTTTACATAATGGCACTCGATCATGCAGGTTTAGGTCATCCCTCTCCTTAATTAGGATATATTTTAAATATGCAAAGTAGTGTTAATATGTTTCAGAATAACTATATTGTTTATTATTTAAAATGCAGTGTTTAATTAATACATGATTGTAGGATTGTTCAACGGTTTAGGTCTTGTAAGAAATTATTCTTTCAAATCGACCATATCATATTACAAAAACCTCTCACCATCTCTACTATTGGAAATTAATCTAATAAATCTATAATAAACTTTGAATCTAAATATTTGCATATGTATAACAATGAATTTGTTGATTATACCCTACCTTTTTCTTGCAGCGATTAAACCATTCCTACATCCTGCAGTGATTAAACCCACATGAACCTATGTCCGCCTCCCTCCTTCATGTTCATCAGGGGATGGCCCCTACCTGCATGTTCCCTATTGGGATTCTTATTGTGATCCCCTAATATGCCCTGAGACAATGAACTAAGATACCTTGGGAGGGCCTTTACGTAGGCACTCGTTCACTCGACCGAGAAGGGATGCTTACACGAATAGTTGTGGTTGAAGCCATCAAATATGGATGGAGATTCAATAGTGAGTGTCCAAGAATTCAGGTTTTTTCCAGTGTGGCTCTGCTTGCTTCTTTAGGTCAATAATTCCCATTCGTTGGGAAAGCACAGAACCAAATCATACTCCCTCCACTTCCAGCCTGAGCTGCAGAACCGGCTGGTATCACACCAATGATCTTCCCCACCACAACCTCAATAGTAGGGATTTGGGGTCCAACAATAACTTATCGACTTACTAGACCCCCACCCACAACTTCTTGAGTGTGTAATTGATCTGAATTCTTTCGCTAAAATCGGCATGGGAGGAACCACTTCATTTCGTGGTTGAAGCAATAGTAGTAGATAGCTAGGATAGTTGACGATTAAACCCACAGGTTCCCTATAGAGGGGGGATTTTGTAATGGTAGAGGTGGGACGAAGAGGCAGGATTTTGTAATGGCAAAGGTTGATGGGATGAATAGGCGGGATTTATGAAATGACTTGGTCTTTTCTTCTTTTTTTAAGTAATTCATGCGGTTGTCAAAATTTCGATGAACACGAGCACTTTTTCTAAAAAAACCCAAATGTCATTGCCAATTCCTTCTCTGTCGAAACCAAATGTTGCATTATCGTTGGAATTCCGATGAAATCGGGCATTTTAAAAAAAAAAAATCAAATTTGATCACAATATACCTTCTCCGTCAAAAATCTCTATCGGAATTTTAGGCCAAATGTATTAGTGTGTAATGTTATTCAAACAAATCAAAAACCCCCTGTTATTTTCTAACAATTACAACAGTCAAATCCCTTAACCATGTAAGCTCTAACAAGATTAGTGTTATCTAAATCCTCTAACCAAGTGGTCCATTATCTTGGATTTCAAATCCTCTACCGCGGTTACTCCTAACATCGTATTGCTTCTAATAGGGCATTATAGTCATTACCTTTACTGGATGGTCCCTAATAGGATCTGTTCTTAACAGGACTTTTTGTAAAGCTTTAACATGCTAGGCTCTTAATAGGGTGAACTTCAGAAGAGTTCAAAATACTTGTGGGTATTCATCCCCACCATGGTTTTTCCCATTTGGGTTTCCACATTAAAAATATTGTGTCAAGTGGTGAATTTTTTTGTGGTTATGTTTACTATGGTTAAATTGCTTAACTACTAAATTCACTTTGATATGTTATGTTAACCGGCAACAATCTCAAATATGTTTTAACTACTGTTAGTAAAGTATTTGAATGATTCAATTAAAAGGTTTTGAGAGTTTCAAAGATGTTTTACTGTTAGTTTTTTGTAAAAGTCAACTGGTTTAACTTGTTAGTAATATTCCATTTGAAATTCAATGTTTGAACTAGTCAGTTCTGAGTTTTCTTTAAGAGGTTGTTTTTGTTTGGTGAAAAGTTTATGTTAGTTTTCCATCTACTAATTCACCCCCCCCCACTTAGTAGTTGACCGGATCCTTATTGATTCATCATACCATCAATTGGTACCAGAGCATTTTAGGTCCTCTAAGGTCTAAGCCTAACAACTTGAGGTAAAGATCTTGAAGAACATGATGAAGAAGGAAAGTCCAAAGTTTAATAGAGAAAACTACATGATATGGAGTGGTAGAATGAAAATATATATCAAGAGTCTAGGAAGTCAATACTATTGGCTTGATGATGATTGTAATGAATGACTTCATATGTTATCATTGACAGAACATGTACACACACACATATGTTCACATTGTCTACCAATATTACTTCTAAAAGTTACTTGTATTGCAGCCGGTATTAGAAGTTTAGTTTATGATGGTGTCAAACTGGTACATGTAGACAACCGGTATATGCAGGAATGACCTGACACCAACTTGAAGATCCAACGAAGATCATCAAAGAAGCAAATAGAGGACAATCGATTTACATGTTGTAATGGTTAACTCCAACTGGTATCGGTGTTCCAACTGGTATTCATTGATTGTGTGATGAGTTACCCTAACCGAAAAAATTTTGGGGGTAATTTGTGATGAGTTATGTTTGATTGTCTAGATACACTGCACCTAGGAAATTGTGATATAATTTCTAAAGCCGACATGAAATCTAAATGTCTATATAATGAGATTATGATGAACTATTTTGGAGATATGATATGAGATGATTTGATGTGAAGATAGAAGTATTAAGTTGTTGAAGGCATTGCAGAATATGTTGGTGATGCAATTTTGAGTGTGCAGAAGAGGATCTATTCTTGTGCTACTTCTAGATCACACCACCTGTTGTTTTCTAATCACTACAGCAATCAAATCCCCTAACCGGGTAAGCTCTAACAAGATTCATTGTACGAATCCTTTAATAAGGTGATCCATTAGTTTGGATTCAGAAATCGTCTATTGAGGTTACTCTTAACAAGGTACTACCTTTAACAGGTTATAGCTCCTAACAGAGCTTTGGGTTCTTTAACAAGATTTGCTCCTAGCAGATTACCTTTGTAGACCTTAACTAGTCAGTTACCTATTACTATAGATAGTTAACTTGTGAGTCCCATCTCACCGTGGTTTTTCCCATTTGGGTTTTCCATGTATAAACACTTGTGTTATGGTGGATGTTTTACTTAGTGTGGATGTTTTAATATCATATTGGATTGCATGCATAGTGTCGAGTAAACTTGTTAAGTATATCTATCGGTCAGTGTTTAAAGTAGTATTGTTTTTGGTGTCACTGATTCACCCCCCCTCTCAGTGCTTTATAATTCTATCAATTGGTATCAGAGCCTAGCTTATTTAAGGCTTAACTACTTGGAAGGGAACCCTAAATCCACCATGGGGAATATGAGCTACTTTGAGATGGCCAGAGTGCTTGAAGCTACCAAGGATGAGCTTTAAAACCTAAGGGTTAGATTTAAAGCTTCACATGTCAAAAGGAGATAGCTGACTGAACAACTATTCGAAATATCCACTAATAGTTCTTTAGATGAAGCTAACATTGATGCATTAGCTTAAGAAGTTGAAAAACTGAACGGTGAAAAGCTAAATATGAGAAGAGAGTTAGAAGCCCTAACTATCTGTATGAGTCAAGAGCTAGAAGCTAGGAGGGTAGTTGAAGACATTGTCAAAGAGATAGATCATGAAATTGCTAAGATCAAACAAGAGAATGCAACCTTGCATGAGCATTGGCATGCAAAAAAAGAAGAAAAAGAGGCTTTGCAACTAAATCTTGAAATGGCATCATCCCTAAGAGAGACTCTTACAAAACACAATGAAGATCTTACCAAAGAACTCACTGAGGCTAATGGAAAGCTAGAAAAGTTCAATAAATGTTCTACTATGCTAGATGAGCAGATTCAATCACAAAGGATTAAAGGTGATACATCTGGACTAGGTTTTAACACATCTAGGAAAGGAGAGTCTTCTGGTACAAAGATCAACATTCACAAGGACAAAACTACTCCTAAGGATAACAAGTCTACTGGTAAGAAAGTTTTTAAACCTGTTTGCTTTGTCTGTCATAAACCTGGACATACTTCAAATGTGTGTAGAAACAAACCCAATGGAAATATAGGCTACAATGCAAATACTAGGTATGTATCTAGGAGACTTGAAGGTCATTGTTTCACATGCAAAATGTATGGATATAGATCAGTTGAATGCAAATATGGAGCAAATAATCTAGTACCTCACATGAATCCAAGACCTAATGGTAACTGGATGAGAACCTATGACAATCAGGGTAACATGAACTGGCAGAGACCCTATGTCAACTAGTTTAGTCCATTTAAGATGAAAAAGGTAAATAATGTCATTTGTACCATTTATAGCAATTATGGTCATGTGGCTATGAATTGTAGAAGGAGAACTAGAAGAGGCAATGCAAGACCTTGGAGATCATCTAGAATGGCTTGCTATCATTGTCATAAACCAGGACACATGGCAAAGTTCTGTGGATAGAGAAAGAACAAACCGGTTAATCATTCTGAAGATCAGAAAGGTAAGAAGAAGGTAGTGTTGGCATTATGTGAACCGGCATGAGCATTATGTGAATCGGCATGAGCCTTATGTAAACTGGCATAAAGACATAATGATATTGTATGTTGTCATTGATGTCAATATGAGACATAGTGTGAACCGGCACAAGTGACAAGTGAAGAAAGAGGTACTGGCATATGTGTGAACCGGTATATGCCAAAGTGAACCAGCACATTTGTTCAAAGTGAACCGGCATGTAGTTATGGGAACTGGCACATGGAAGCTCTGTATGACTACCGGTTGGTATGGTAGCTTCCACTTTGGGGTTTCCGGTTGGAGTATCTCAAGTCTGTGTGACTCAATCGGTGATCTTTGTGTGATGAGTTAGTAGTATGATGGAGGACAGATCGTGTTGCCACATAAGATCTATGCGCGTGAAGGATCTTGCATGAAGAAGACTATTCCTATCTACCTTGAGAATGTGCGAAGTCTGTCAAATGGTGATAACGCATGATGGGTTATCAGCCACCATGAAAACGGTGGATAATGGATGATGGAGAATGTCTTGAGATCAACTCAAGACTGGTGCATTTAATGTAGTATGCTTTAACGGTCAGGATTGAACCATTTGAATTGCTCAGCCTAACAGGTTTAGGGTTTAAGGTTTTTGCTACCAACTTGTATGTTCCCTATAAGGTCGATGTTAGGTTTCTATCTAAAGTGGCTGGCAAAATTTGTGAGTGTGTATCCAACGAAAGTGATACAAGATTCTTGCCAGACCATAGGAGAGAAGAGATACCTGCAAAGTGTATGTGCAGAAGGAAAAGAGGAGCCTAAACGGATCTATATTAGTATTAAGTGTTGTTAACAGATCATTGTAATACCTATTGATCTCTAACCACTTCAACAGTTGTAAAATCCCCTAACAGGGTAGCCTTAACTGGCTTGATTCAAAATCCCTTCAATCGGGTGGTCTTAACAAGCTTGTTGTAAATCCCTTAACTAGGTAACTCGAAGCTAATGAGTTCTGAGAAGATAGAAAAGCTTAGGAGATCCTTTCAGCTATTGAGTTCTTAAAATCCTCTAACAAGGTGACCCTACCGGGTTTAACCTTAACTGGGTATCCCTTAATCAGGTGATCCCTAACAGGATCGGTTCCTACCAAAACCTATTGTAATGTTCTTAACTGGACAAGGCTCCTAACAAAGAGGACTTCTAAAGAGTTCAAAAAGTAGCTTGTGGGTATTCATTCCCACCATGGTTTTTCCCAATTGGGTTTCCATGTGAAAAATATGTGTGTCATGTGAAATGCTTTTGTCTTGTGATGCTTTGTTTTATCTATTTTGCACATGAAGGTTCTATGTTTTGTGCCTGTCTATAAAACATATTGAACTCCCTGTTGTGAAGATCTGATAGTTAAAGTCTACTAGTTCATGCATGTGAATATTATGATAATGTAATATTGAGCTAAGAGAAAAGCTTAGTGAATGACCGGTTCATGACTGATTGAGCTATACTGGATACTACCGGTTGCACTTTGTTTTACCGGTATCTTTGTTTATCAGCCATTGTGAGTGTTTGTTGTCAAACCGGTTTTGGACTGTATTTGTGTTTGTACTTATTCACCACCCCCCCCCTCTTAGTACCAGTTTGGTACTAGTGGTTCATCATTGAGTTATCAGGTAAATGTTGAGGAAACTAGAGGAGATGAACCAAATATGAAAAAAGAAGAGTGGTGATATACTTGTAGAAGAACCTAATTCTTCACCTAGTGTGGAGAATGTTGCACTGGTGAATTGAGTCTTTCAACAGGGCTAAGGGGAGCATAGCGGTAATTCTACTTCCAGACCCCTTGAAAGATGAGTAGTAAGAGATTTTACATTTTGAGTTATTATGTGTGAAATATTGATATCTTTTATCAATCAGTTTTTTGAAAGTTTATCAACCGGTTCTACACTTGTTAATATTGTATGCATCGTTAAGTGGTGTATTAGGGTTTGTAACCCTAGCGGTCGAGCATTTAATTCAATAGGTAAAAAGGATAAAAGCAAGTTTTACTATGTTATTTTTACCCTAAATGCATTTGAAAGAGAATACTTGAACACTTGCAGAGCAAAGAGAGATTTTCTAGCTCATCTTAGTCGAATTTGTGTTATGAATTACATGATTGGACTTGATTCGAAGGTTAGTGAAGGTTGAACTAGTGTCCACTTGAGAAATCAACCAGTAACTGAGGCAGCACGTGTGAATTAAGGTATTTCTTTGTAAATCCCTTTTTGAATCTAGTTTATCTGAATGGCTTCATTATCTAAGCAAGTAGAGAGGCTAATGATCACATTAGAACCTATGGAGGTTGTGGAATCGGAATGAATAGAATCTTACAATGCTTTATCTCAAGTTCCTAATGGTGTCATTGTAAAAGGCATTTTTTCTAGCTACATTGATTGTAAAATTGAAGATTTAGGATCATTGTCAATTTATTCTCAATTGAAATCCTTTTGCGATAAGAGCGGAAAGATTCAACCCGAGTATATTAGGGCTTATGAGAAGGGTTTTCATAATGCATCTTATTTTATTGAGGATTTTGAAGAGGAACATATCTGAATCATTCTAAGTCATGTTCATGGTGAAAATATGTATTTGGAAAGGACAGACACTATAACCAAGGAGGCTATTCAAGCTGTGACTAGTTTTTGGTCAATCGGTGAAGTTCCCAAGATGAGGCGGATTTCTAAAGAAATTGTAACCACTTTAACCTCATCTACCTCTGATGGGCGTGCATTTTTTGTTAATAAAACTAAGGACCCAATGGTTAAACTAGATACTATGGTTATAGGCTATAGGATATTCTATTCCAGTAGAATGAACAATGTACCATCTATAGCAATGCATACAGCTTATAAAATGATTGTTAAGAATGCAGATTATGACCTATGTGAGGCCATAAGGAGTCAATTAATGTTGAATCTTCAGTAATCAAGAAGGACACCATTTAGAAGTTCAAATTTGGTTAGTTATTGATTGGTTTATTCTTTTACTTTCAAATTTTCCTACCAAGAATTGGTGATATTGAATGGTATAAAGACCTACTGGTAATTTCTCAAATCAAGAACAACATTAAGGTTGTTACGAAAACTTTCTCTGCTGCAATGAACAAGTACTTCAATGAATTTCAGAAGAAAATGAGTATGAGGGTAAGGCTACTTGAGGATGTGGTCAAAAACTTTGCTAAGAACATCATTTTCGCAGTGACCACTGATTTCTATCTGATGGAAGCTATTGAACCAAGAGAATATGAAATGGAAGACATGATCTATGAAGTCAATTATGACTTATTGATTGGTTATGTCAATAACCTGTTGGCATCTCCAATGGACAAGAAGAAGAAAAGACTGGATACTGTTGAGGAGAAAACTACAAAAGATGAAACCAGTAGTGGCAAAGGGAAGAAAAAGAAAGTTGAGAAAGCACCTCCGGTGTCAAGAAGTACTAGAGTGACATGAAGTGTCCAAATTAAAAAGGAACGGGCACCTAAGGTATACATAAAGAAGCAGACTACAACAAAGAAAAGAGGTTGACAACTGATTCTTCAAGCAAAATTTGATGATACTGATACTGAGGAAGAAACAAAGAAGGTAAAGGCAACTAGAAATAATTCCAAACCAGTTGAAGCCACCTCTCAGTAGACTATTCCTATTAAAGCTTTGTCTTACAAGCCTATGACTGATTTTGAGAGAACAGTAAAGAAATTGGGAAGGAATAGATTTGATAATGTTAAAGAATGTTTTGATTCATTTGATGAAGATTAGAAGGAACAAATTGTTTTACAGGTAATCAACTATTTATGTCATTACAATCAATTACCTCATGATCTTGAGAAGGATATTTCTAATTAATTATATTCTATTCTTTTGAATAAATGGGAAGAAGCTACAAAGAAAGAAAAATAAATTATTGATAATGTGTTTATGCAATATTTTCCTAATTTATCAAAAGATGAGTTAATTGCATTGTTTGATAAACGCAAAACACAATTTCCTTTTAAATCAAGGAGATTAAAGTTATTAAGTGGAAAGATGCAATCTGTTGAAGTTGAAACTCATCAGATAGCAAGGAACATTCAAAATATGCATAAACTAATAGAATCCCAATGATCTAATGAGCAAGATACTGTGAAAGGACCGGAAATGGATGAGGAAGATATAATGCAAGCTGATATTGTCTATCCTATGAAGAAGAAGGATGACACTACTTCCCAACCGGTGATTTGTGTTGATGAAATATAGGATATAATAGATCTATTTGGAAATATCATTGAACCAGATATGCAACCATCGAAAATTATTGATTCACAGGTTAACACAGTGGAGATACCGATAACTCAACCAAGTGTGGATATTCCACTCCCACTGGTTTAACAGACTACCTAGGAGAAACCTACTAAAAAATTTGCTGAGAAATCCTTTGAACAATAAAATGAGAAAGAACAAGAGGAAGAGAAGACTAAGAAGGAGAAATCTATTGAATCTTAAAAAGCATTAGTCAAGCAGCAAAATGATGATAATGATGATGATGACTTATTTGGAATCAAAGGGCCTATAGATGTTAACAACATGAGTGCATCGGAATTGTTGGAGATTGCAAATGTGATGCAATCCAGAGCACAAAAGTAGAGGCTTAAGGAACAAAGGAAGGAAACAAAAACCATACAAACTGTAGTGGAAATTTTTTCAAGTCTTTTACCAAAGACTGCTATAGCGAATTTTTCAGCTCCTATTGACAAGCTTGGACAGTTGGTCATAGATGCTTCTAATCAAATCAAGTCCCTTGAGGAAGTAGCTTAGATAATGGCTGAGAAAAATTATAGAAAGAAAATAGGAGAACAAATACTGAAAGATATTGATACAAGGAAGATTGCTTTATCACTGCACAAAGATCTTTTGAGAAAAGCTATTGAGTCAAGAGGCATAATTTTAGCATATACATCTAATGTTTCATTTTTCTATGTTGATATTGTGAAGAAGCAAATAGAGACAAAATTGGAACTGGCAAAGATATGTAATGCCTACATACCTTTGTAGGACTCTGTCTTAGCTTTTGGGAAATCTGTGGATGATTTGCAAAACTGGTTAGATGTCTATGATTTTGAACAGGCAAAGAGACTCCAATCGCTGAAGGAACTAAAGAATCATTTAAGACCCAAAGTGGACATCTTACAATGAGTTTACAAGGATGCAGAAGCAGTTTTGGTGACTCGAGAGATGAGTACAATTGATGCAATGGAAGAATTTTCTGCACAGATTATGACAACCATTGAGATCACTGAAACTTTACTAGAAACATGGGAAAATGATTTTTCTCAAATGAAGATTACTTTTAGTGACATTTTCTTGCAAATCAAAGTGAACACTCCTTAATACAAACTTTTAAGCTTTTGTATCTATAAATTTTTTATGCAAATTTTGCTATATATATATGTGTGTGTGTGTGTGTGTGTGTGTATTTTACTTTTCAATTTGGCATTGTTGTCAAATCAGGAGTAGAAATATGTATGTGTTGTGAAATTTTTTTTAATATTGTAAAGGGAGAGTAGAAATATATGTGTACAACTTTTGTAAGCACACTTACTTGTATAGCTGTAAAAAAATTTAAATGTTGCCTCAATGCCAAAGGGGGTGATTGTTGGCTTGATGATGATTGTAATGAATAACTTCATATGTTGTCATTGATGGAACATGTACATACACACATATGTTCACATTGTCTACTGGTATTACTTCTAAAAGTTACTTGTATTGCAATCGGTATTAGAAGTTTAGTTTATGATGGTGTCAAACTGGTACATGTAGACAACTAGTATATGCAAGAATGACCTGACACCAACTTGAAGATCCAGCAGAGATCATCAAAGAATCAAATGTAGGACAGTTAGTTTACATGTTGAAATGGTTAACTCCAACTGGGATCAATGTTCCAACCAGTATTCATTTATTGTGTGATGATTTATCACCAGTCGTGATGAGTTACCCTAACTGACAAATGTTGGCAGTAATTTGTGATGAGTTATGTTGGATTGTCCAGATACACTACACCTAGGAAATTGTGATATAATTTCTAATGCCAAAATGAAATCTAAATGTCTATATAATGACATTATGATGAAATATTTTGGAGATATGATATGAGATGATTTGATGCAAAGATAGAAGTACTAAGTTGTTGAAGGCATTGTAGAATATGTTGATGATGCATTTTTGAGTGCGCAGAAGAGGATCTATTCAAGAAAGTTGTGCTACTTCTAGATCACACCATGTGTTGTTTTCTAATCACTACAACAGTTAAATCCCCTAACCGGGTAAGCTCTAACAAGTTTCATTGTACAAATCCTTTAACAAGGTGATCCATTAGTTTGGATTCAGAAATCCTCTATGAAGGTTACTCTTAACAGGGTACTACCTTTAACAGGGTATAGCTCCTAATGGAGCTTTGGGATCTTTAACAGGATTCTCTCCTAGCAGAGAACCTTTGTAGACCTTAACCGGTCAGTTACCTATTACTGTAGATAGTTAGCTTGTGAGTCCCATCTCACCGTGGTTTTTCCCATTTGAGTTTTCCACATATAAACACTTGTGTTATGGTAGATGTTTTACTCAGTGTGGATGATTTAATATCATTTTGGATTGCATGCATAGTGTTGAGTAAACTTGTTAGGTATATCTATCGGCCAGTGTTTAAAGCAATATTGTTTTTGGTGTCACTAATTCACCCCCCCCCTCGGTGCTTTATAATTCTATCAAATACTAAGAACATGTTGGTACTCAATATGTTGCACCTAGTGGGATTATGACTGATGATCAGAAGAAAGAGTAACAAGAAAATAATCAAGCATTGTATGCCATTATCAGTTCTTTGTCTAATGTAGAGTTGTCCATGATCTGGAGACTGCTTATGAGGTATGGAAGAAACTTGGAGAGATCTATAGCGGTGATGATCATGTGAATATTGCCAAAGAAGAGAGTCTGAGAGGAAAATTTGATGGCATGTAGATGTCTAAAGGTAAGAATATACAATAGTATGGTTAGAGGATCGAAGAGATAGCTGGTGAGATCAAGAGTGTTGGTGGTAAAGTGGAAGATGCCACAGTGGTTAGTAAGGTGTTGATAACCCTTCTACCGGTCTACGCTATCCTAGTTATAGCCATTCAAGAGCTAAAGTCTTTTGATAAAACTATGGTAATTCTTGATTCTATCATTGGTAAGCTTACTATATTTGAATTAAATGGTTATGATGGTAGTGTTCAGAAATCTAAATCTGCATTTAGAGCTTCAGTTTCTAACCCTCATATGAGGAAAAGTAGAGATGTCAGTCATAGTTATGAATCTAGATCTAGTAGAGAAGTTGATGATGAAGATAGTTTGGTTGAGCTTGAAGCATTGTTGGCCAAGAGGTTTCCTAGAGGTACCAGTAAGTATAGAGGAGTTGTAAGATCTGGAAATGACTCACCCTTCATAGTAAAAGGAAAGGGAACTATTTCTCTTAATGGAAAGAGCGGTGTAGATGATGTCTACTGGGAGCAAATGTGAACTAATTGCAACTGGCAAGTAGACAAAAGGTAACCTGTTTCACCTAAATCCTAAAGTTAACAACTGTTTAATTGCTAAAATAGATGATAGTTGGCTTTGGCATAGGAGATTTTATCTTATAAATTTTGATAACATGTTAAGGTCAGTAACTCCAATTCGGTAAGAGGTTTGCCTCAATTGGACAAACTGATGAATGCTCTGTGTAAGAAATGTCAGTTGGGAAAGATGACATCCTCAACTTTTAAGAGCAAATCTTTTTTAGCAGAACATTTGTTAGATTTAGTGCATACAGATCTATGTGAACCCATAAGGACTAAAAGTATTCAAGGTGACAAATATTTTATGATCTTCACTAATGATTTCTCAAGAATAATGTGGATCACATTCTTGAAGAATAAAACATAAGAATTTAGTAAGTTCAAGGCATTCAAGGCCTTAGTTGAAAGGGAAAGTGGAAAGAAGATAAAGTGTCTGAAGACTGATCAAGGTGGTGAATTCACTTCAGAGGAATTCACTAGATATTGTGAAGAAAATGGTATCAAAAGGCAGCTTTCTACACCGAGGACACCACAACAGAATGGTATTGCAGAGAGGAACAACTAGTCAGTTGTTGAAGCTACTAGAATGATGTTGATACAAGGAGGTGTAGCAAAAAATTACTAGAGAGAAGCTTTTAGCTTAGTTGTCTACACTATAAACTGAATATTGGTAAAAAGAGGTAAGGATAAAACTCCTTATGAATACCAGTATGGTATATCACCTAATGTCGATTATTTTAAGATATTTGGCAGTAAATGTTTTATTAAGAGAGGTGACTATGTTAGCAAGTTTGAGGATAAAAATGATGAAGGCATATTTATTGGTTACTCCACCAAGAGTAAGGCCTACAAATGTTACAACAACTAAACACAGAGAATCATTGAAATTATTGATGTTTGAGTGGATGAGTATCCTGAAGTCTCAAGGGAAACCAGTGTGGAGAAAAAGGAAGAAGATCCTTGCATTCTATTTTTCAAACCAGAACCGGTGAAACCTGAAACTAATAAAGAGAATGTTGTTGTACCAGTTCAACTGGAACAGGTAGACTCAAAAGATGATGATAATGAAGAAGAAGAACCTGAAGATAATGATCATATTATTCTAAGGTATTTGAGACTCAATCATAATCCTAACCAAATTATTGGAGATAAGGATGCTGGAGTGTTAACCAGAAGAAGAATTAGAGAGAATTCTTGCATGATCTCCACTATTGAGCCTAGAACTGCTAAGGAAGCATTTGGAGATGATCACCGGATCAAAGCTATGGAGAAGGAGATTTATCAAATTAAGAAGAACAACACATGGACCCTAGTACCCAGACTGGTGAATAAAAATGTGATAGGTACTAAATGGGTATTCAAGAATAAACTGAATGAAGATGGAGTATTAGTCTAAAACAAAGCTAGATTAGTTTGCAAAGGTTATGCACAGGAAGAAGGAGAAGACTATGGTGATACTTTTGTACCAGTTGCTAGATTGGAAGGTGTTAGGACTTTACTTGCTTTTGCAGCATATAAGGGATTCAAAGTATATCAAATAGATGTGAAGTTAACATTTCTAAATGGAATAATGGAAGACAAAGTATACATTGAGCAACCAGATGGTTATGCTTTGACTAATGCAAAAGAAATGGTATGTAAATTGCACAAGGCGCTAAATGGTTTGAAGAAAGCACTGAGAGAATGGTATGAGAGGTTACATTCACACCTGAAGAAGATAGGTTTTTAGAGAACCAGTGAAGACAACAATATATATCTCAAATATGAAGGAGATAAAATACTGATTAGTGAAGTGTTTTTGGATGATATCTTATTTGGAGGCAATGATGACATGAGTGATGACTTTGAAAATGAGATGAAACATGAATTTGAAATGTCTCTAGTGGGAGAGATAAAATTCTTCATAGGTTTGCAAATTCAGGAGATGAAGAGTGGTATTTTTATCACACAGTATAAGTATGTGAAAGAGGTGTTAAAGAAATTTGGAATGAGTGATTGTAAACCAGTTGGGACACCAATGGTTACAGGTTGTAAATTATCTAAGAAGGATGAAGCCATATCTATTTATGAAAAGGAGTATAGTTCAATGATAGGGAAATTGCACTATGTTATTCATAGAAGACTGGCTTTAGCTAATGCAATTGGTTTAGTTGCCAGATTTTAGAAGAATCCAAAGGAGACACATTTAATAGCAACCAAGAGGATATTCAGATATTTGAAAGGTACTATTGACTATGGATTATGGTATCTATATGTAGGTAACTTTGATTTGAAGGTTTATACGGATGCAGACTAGGAAGGTAATGTTGATGATAGGAAGAGAACAACTAGTGGTGCATTCTTTCTTGGAGGAAGATTTGTTTCTTAGAGCAGGAAGAAGCAGAGCTATATATCACAATCCACTACTGAAGTTGAGTATGTTGCACCTTATATGAATTGTACCCAGGCAATCTGGATGAAACACATTCTAGAAGGATTCAAGATAAAGATTACAGATCTAGTAAGGATTTTATGTGATAACACCAGTGCAATTAATATTTCAAAGAACCTTATTTTGCATGATAGAACCAAGCATATTGAGCTAAAATATCATTTCTTGAGAGAAAACATGCAGAGTAAAGATGTATTATTGGAGCATGTTTCTACCAAGGAGCAGCTAGTAGATATCTTTACAAAACCTCTGCCTAAGACTACTTTTGAGTATCTTATAGGTCATCTAGGGGTTGTGCCCCTACATGAGGTCAATTAGCATGATGTGGAGTACATTAGTCCTAGAACTACTTATGGAATCTTGAAGCAGGATTGGTGTAGAGTGGAGTTATTCCATAGGGGGAGCATCAAGTTGTAGGTTGATGATGTTGAATAGTGAAGTTTGACATTGCATGTTTTACTTTCACTTTGGCATTATTGTCAAAGGGGGAGAAGAACTATATGATTGACAGAGAGAAGATGTATAGCCAGTTACCAGCTGAAGACATGGAGACTTAGTTGAAGGAGAGTACATGGTAAAATCTATCCTAGGATTCCTATTCACAATCATAGCAATCATGGCTATTGATACTTGTATTGCCATCAATGCCAAAGGGGGAGATTGATCAAATTTGTATGAAGATTGCATTAATGAAATGTTATGTTGTCATTGATGTCAATTATTACCAGTAATTGTATACACCTATAAATGGTCTAAAGATAACTAATTAAATAATCAATTATTTAATTAATCCCCCTTTCCAATTTAATTGAATTCACTAGCAATTTGATTAATTCCCTATTCATCTACTTATCAATAAATCTAAGGATTTCTTTATTAAGCTCATTTAAATAGTCCCCTTTGATTAATTAATTGAGATTGATTAATCCCCCCAATTAAATTCATTTCTTCTAATCCCCTAATTAATTAAAACAAATCAATTTATGAGTTTGTTGAAAGTTAATTAGCCTTTTCCTATTATTTGAATTTTTAAATTGAAATTACCCACATGCCTCCTAACTTCTAACCACCTAACCTAACCATCCCTCTAACCTAACTCATTTCACCTAACCTTGGGTTTTACTAACCCTATCCTATATTGCACATTCTAACCTCTTTATCCTAACCTCCTATGGTGTGGATATTCTCCCCTTGAGACACATGGCACTTTGGCCACATTTCTCCTCCCTTAGACACTTTACCTCTTATGAGCAAGGATCCTTGACACTTGTCACCACAGAGATGACAAGTGTCCCTTCCTCAAACCTCTTCTCCAACCTCCTCCAATTTCACCCTTGATATCTTCAGACTCAATCTTGACCATTGATTCCTGCCACCTCACCCCTAGCCTTGGAAATCCTATAAATATCCCCCATTTTTGGAGCACAAAGTATCCCATGTCATTATCAATTTAGGCATTGTTACTATAGGCATATCCATTGTAGCATATCATTTGAGCATTGTTGTTATAGGAATTGCATTAGCTTCATTTGATTATTTTCTAGCATAATTGTTTAAATCATGTAGCTTAATCAATCTATTTTCTAGCTTAATTGCATCATCATCATCATAGCTTAATCATGCATATCATTAGCCTAATTAGACTCTTGGATCAATCTAGCATAATCAATCTCATCTAGCTTGCATATCATTATCATTTCAAATCCTCTGTCTAGGTGTAGTCAAGTCACTGGGATTGCTTAACTAGATTTGAGAGAAAATCCATACTCACATCTCTTAGGAGGTGATAGGTCGCTTTGTCATGGTTTATCTTTCATTTGCTTTTAATTTTATAACCATGCTTGTAATGATCTATTGAGTGTTTGTGTTGCAGCTATAGGTATCACACTTCATAGGCATGACAGTAATGATGTTGTAATAATGTTGTTTGTAACCGGTAAGTGAGCTTGTGAAGGAAACTGGTATTACTAGAGATGAAGTGAGATCAACTGATAAACCCTACTTGTTGATATGCTAAACCCTAACCGATGAAGTTTGGTGAATCGGTTGTATTGGTTTATGATCAAATGATGAGTGGTAATGATTATGAAACGTATGCATGTTGTATGAGAAGAGTTTCAAAAGGTTTTTGGCATGTAGAGATAATAGTTTTTGTCTTGGGGATGAGCAAGTTCATTGCATGTAATGGAAACCACGTGATGAGTTACAATGTTCAATGAAGCGGTGATCAAGGAGTGGTCGAGGTTGTCTTGAATGATGTGTAGTGATTGTTATGTAATCAAATGGTCATACTTGAACCAATTTGTTTATAATCTTTATGAGATGTTTAGGTTTGTGATGTGTTATCAACCTATTGTTTTGTTTATAAGGTCGATGAGTTGTTTTGTTATAGTGTTGGCAATTTGTTGTTGAGAGTAAGAGAGTATGGTTGCCGAACCAGATGGTGTATCCACAGTATGTATAGAGGTAGATAGGAGCATGAAAAGGATCTGAACAAGCAAGTGTAGTGCTTTTCAAATAGATCAGCAAACCCTTGTTGTTTTCTAACAATTATAGCAGTCAAATCCCTTAACCAAGTAAGCTTTAACAAGCTTAGTGTTATCTAAATCCTCTAACCAAGTGGTCCATTAGCTTGGATTTCAAATCCTCTACCGAGGTCACTCCTAGCAGGGTATTGCTTCTAATAGGGCATTACAGTCAATCCCTTAACTGGGTGGTCCCTAACAGGATCTGTTCTTAACAAGACTTTTTGTAAAGCTTTAATAGGCTAGGCTCCTAATAGGGAGAACTTCAAAAGAGTTCAGAATACTTGTGGGTATTCATCCCCACTGTGGTTTTTCACATTTGGGTTTCCACGTAAAAAATATTGTGTCAAGTGGTGAATGTTTTTGTGGTTATGTTTACTATGGTTAAATTGCTTAACTACTAAATCCACTTTGATATGTTATGTTAACTGACAACAATCTGAAATATGTTTTAACTACTGTCAGTAAAGTATTTGAATGATTCAATTAAAAGGTTTTGAGAGTTTCAAAGATGTTTTACTGTTAGTTTGTTGTAACAGTCAACTGGTTTAACTTGTCAGTAATATTGCATTTGAAGTTCAGTGTTTGAACCAGTCAATTCTGAGTTCGCTTTGAGAGGTTGTTTTTGTTTGGTGAAAAGTTTATGTCAATTTACATCTACTAATTTACCCCCCCCCCCTCTTAGTAGTTGACTGGATCCTTATTGATTCATCATACCATCACATTATTCTTCTCAGCATCAATCTGAGTCTCCAGTTCTATGATCACTATCTTTTATCCTCAACTACATCAGATTTGTTGGTATCATTAGATTTCTTCGGAACTAGGGTGTTCGGTCTGAATGCTCTTCCACAATTTTCACAATCCACTATCAACTTTGCCAAAGTAGCAATCAAAAGCTATTCGGCATTCCTATTTCTCTCTAGGATATGCTCTCAAAAATGCTAAGTGAAAAATGAAACTATAAAACACCTTTTATTTGCCTTTTAGTAAACCGGATGAACATACCCTAATCACTGTTCAACTCTAAAACTTGATACCAACACACATATCACATTAAATTTATCAATTTGAAATGTAATCATTTCTAAATTACTTCATAATCACCATATTGTATCAAAATATGTAGGTTTGACTTATCGTGTACCATTCAGGGGGTCCAAAAATAGATCTGATAATAAGCTCCCACTACGCTTTATGCATAGCTTAGTTTATTGGTGATGGATTCTCCACACTAGGTGAAGAATTAGAGTCCTTAGATGGTATCTCCTCACTTTTCTTCTTCCTTCTCTTATTCATCTCACTTCTAATTTCTTCAACATCTACTTTCTTCTTTCCTTTCTGATCAATAGACTGATTAACCAGTTTTTTCATTTTAGCTCTACAAAACTTTGCAAGGTGTCCCTGTTTGTGACAATAGAAACATGCCATTCCAGATGTGCTCCAGGGTCTAGCATTGCCTCTACCAGTTCTTCTTCAGAAATTCATAGCTACATGTCCATAGTTGTGATAGATGGAACATGTCACATTTCATCTATTCTCCATTTCATATGGACTAGACCGGTTCACATAAGGTCTGTACCAAGTAGGGTTTCTCTGATCATTGTAAGATCTCTGCCAAGTAGGGTTTCTCCAGTCATAGTATGATCTCTGCCAAGCACCATTAGACCTTTGAACCATCTAAGATCTCATATTGTTCACTCCTAACCTACACTCAATAGCTCTATGCCCATACTTGTTGCAAATTAAAGCAATATCCTTTAAAAGTACTTCATATGCATTAGATCTACATCCATCAAAAGTACTAGATCTACTTCTACAAACATTAGCAGTATGACCTCCCCTATGACAATTAAAATATATTGGTTTGTAGGTTCTCTTACCGGTGTTCTTCTTTTTGGTCTTTGGTGCAGATTTGGTTTCTTGCACGTTGTCCTTAGTACTAGATGACTCTCCTTGTTCAAAGGTTGTGAATCCCAAGCTATGTGTATCTCCATTCTACCTACATGACTGAATCTACTCATCAAGAATAGTAGTGCTCTTGTTGAATTTAGCTAGTAGTTCATTTACATCAGCCAAATCCTTGGTAAGTTCCTCATTCTTCTTTGTAAGACTTTCTCTAAGAGACATATCCATGTCTAGATCATCTTGTATTTCCTCTTTCTCTTCTTTTTCCTCATGAAGTTGTACATGCAAGGTACTAATCTCCCAGGTTCAGCTTTAAGATCTCATGATCCTTATCTCTTATTGTGTCTTTAGTTGTCCTTCAGGCTTCCAACTCTTGACTCATCCTGATGGCAAAGGCTTCGAGTTCTCTCCTTAGATTTGTCTTATCATCATTTATCTTTTCCACCTCATTAACCAAGGCATCAATGTTTTCCTCCTCAGATGAACTATTTTTCAGTGAATTCCATCAACTTCTCAACCAACTCTCTTCTCTTAGCCAATGAAGCTTTATACTTGACCTTTAGTTCATCATAGGCTTCTTCAAATTCTGTAAGATTTTGGGAAAGCTCTCGTTTAATCATTGAACCTTCCTCCATGTCAGCCTTAAGGATTTTTACCTCAAACAGTTAAGCTTCTGCATAAAGAGGACCTAATGCTCTGATGACAATTGTTATTGTGAGGATCATATTATTACTGAGAGGGGAGGTGAATTAGTGATAACAATAAATTCAAATCTTTTACCAATCTGAAAATACTTTTCAAAAAAAGTTCATAACGAGTATCGGTACCTACTAAATCAATCACCTAAAACAGATTTACAAAAATACTCATTCATGTGTTCATCAACATTTAAGAAATGTAATGATATCAAATCCACACATAAACAAATCAACCACCATATGAACACTAATATTTTTCACGTGGAAACCCAAATGGGAAAAATCACAGTCAGAATTAGTACCAACAAAATTTGCACTCTTTCGGAATGCGCCCTATTAAATGCCTGGCTTGATTAGGAGCTTTACAATAATGCTTAGTTAGGAGAAGACCCTATTAGGAGTTACCCAGTGAAGGGATTTTAACCTCATCCCTATTAGGAGAAACCTTGCTAAAGGATTTAAACCCAAATTAATGAGCCACCCGATGAAGGGATTTACAAGATGAGGCCTATTAGGACCTACCCGGTTAAGGGATTTTAATATTGCTGCAATTGTTAGGAAACAATAGGTAAATGATCTAATCAATGCACTCTTTTCTTGCTAGTACAGATCCATTTCAACACCAATCTGATTCACACATGCAAACATCTCAATCTGGTTTGGCACACTCTCCTTCTTTGATCATAGATAGAAAATCTCTTCTCAAACTTGACCTAAATATAGTTTTCAACTAGGTTACATAGCCCTAACCAAATTCCAAATATATTGAATTTACATCATAGATCATATGAGATTATTACAAATTGTTACAGATCATTACAACAAATTTCAAGACAATTACAGCCATTGAATGATCATAGCACATCACCACACATTGATCTGATAAGCTATCAAACCCTTAACACATTCTAATAAGCACTTTGTTGTTTCCCAAGAAATCAGATTTGTGATCATGCTCAAATAGCATCTTATCACTTAACATGGATTTTGACATCTCACCACTAAGACAAGATCATGAAAAGATTCACTACCAAACTATAAAACATCACTAGTTAATGAGCTTGTTACTGGTTCTCAAACCCTACACTAAATAAACAAAAGTCAATTACAAATATGACTTCCAGTTCTCCAAACATGATTTGGTTCCTGTCATAGACTCATTATAGTTTCATAAGCATACATTCCAAACTGCAATGCCTAACTCAACATGGATCTCTACCGCAACCATCTCCTTCACTGTTCATGCTTACTGGTTGACTGTAACTTAGCAATTTTGTTATCCAACTCAATTCATTACCCGTTAGGCTAAACTTAGATAACTTAGATGATATACCAAATATAAACAAACATGGTTTCCATTAATGACAATACAAATAACTGATCATAGAGAATCATATCGTAATTTTATCATCACCAACATTCCATCAATATATCATCATCCTTTACCAGTACATCATCATCTCTATTAGCTATACCAAAATGCCAATAGAGAATACCAGCTAAAGTTAACAGTGTCTCTACATCAGTTAACATATGCAAAATGTAGCACATTGAGCATCTTTCCTTTGTTCATACATTAAACCAACTAGGGATCTATATTTTGAGAAAACTTGTTCTACAGGTCCACAAATGGAGATCCAACTGGTCTCAACATCCTTAAGTAGCTTGTTACCATCGATTATTCCTCCATTAAATTTCTAAAATTCTAAAAAACATTTGGGACTATGGCAGAAGTATGCGTGGAGCTTGTGAATTAGCTCATATATGGTGCAATGCCTATTTGTAGCTTTGTGCATAGACCATTCCTATGACCTTGCATCACTACAACTTCGTCTAATCCTACACACACCATATGTTTGGCAATTGTAAAGTCATCCATACCAGCAATTTCATTTAAAG
The DNA here is from genome assembly GCF_030272615.1 of Cryptomeria japonica. Taxonomy (NCBI): domain Eukaryota; kingdom Viridiplantae; phylum Streptophyta; class Pinopsida; order Cupressales; family Cupressaceae; genus Cryptomeria; species Cryptomeria japonica. The sequence continues at coordinate 703,633,198 of NC_081407.1, forward strand.
ATTTCTTAGCTAGTTCATACATACTTTGCGCGTTGGTGTTCTGCATCTTCACAAAACAGAGTAGATGAGGGTGTTGGACATGGTTCTAGACAATATACACATGCATACACATCCAACAAGTATTGTCCACCATTGTAACTTCATCTAAAGATAATGCTATATAGTTCGACTCCTTTACTTTTTTCCCGTAGATCAGTCATTTCCACTTTAGCAAGACAACTCACCAAATCCCATCCACTGTTTATTGACCAATGAGTTGCAGGATATCTTGAAACACTGAGAACTATTAATAATCCTTCAATACCAGAGTAGTTTGTCATAGGAAGACCTCTTCTCAAAAGATTAAAAAGAGTAGCCAACTGAACAGTTTTGGTTATATATGTTTCATCCATAGCCTTTTGAAATTGAGCGTCAAGTGAACCCATGCATTTTCCTTTCTCCTTATTTTCTTTATTTGCATTAAATTCCTCTACATACCTGACATGCTTACATTCTTCCTTGTTTTTTCATCTAACCACTAATACTTCCTTTCCATCTATGGTTTGTTTCTCATAAACTTTGTCGATGTGCTTTTCTATTGTATCTAATTTCAGATGTAGTTTTTTTTCCTTACCATGTTTCCAAGTATAGATTGTACACAAGCATTCTTCTCAAGGTTTTCCTTTCTTTGGATTTGGCACTAGCTCAATGAATGTGTACTTTGAACTCCAACTTATCTAAAATGACATTGTCACATCCCACTCTCACCCAGTTTTTTTAATTGATTTTCTTCCCTTCCATGCATTGACGGGAGCAACATTATCGGTATCATCAGTAGAAGCACTATTGCCATTGTTAGTAGTAGTCACTGACATTATCAGCAGCAACATCACCACCATTTACACCAACATCTGTGGAATTATCAGCAACAACATCACTGGCACTGCTAGTAGCAGTGGCATTGTTAGCAATAGCATCATCGACGTTGTCAACCAAGATGATTGTTTTAGTCTTGTTACTATGGGTACCCATTGAAACATTCTCTGCGATAGAGTCGTAGGCATCAGGTGCAAGTGTTGATGTTGTAGCTCTACTTGATCGAGTGCCAAAGTGTGACCTTATATTATTATTTATGTGTTTGGATGGCCTCCCTCCATCACTTTCAGGACACCTGCTGCTTAACATCTCTTACTAACAAAAACTGCAAGAAGAAACCTAATTCCTATAGGCTATGAAATGTTGTAACTAAAAAAAAAGGGAAAAATAAAATAGATAAACATTGTAGCTTGTTGTAACAATGCATTCTATGTAAAGAATAACATATTAAAATGGAAAAAAAACTAAGCAATAATAGCTAAGATGCAAGAAAATTCTAAAATCAAAATGACCGACACAGAGACACTAACAACTCAAAATGGAAAACACTAACATCAGTCTTATATACTTTGTCACTTACCATTAGTTTCAGAGTGACAGGGTCCGTCAGTGACTCAACATCTAAAGAATTCCTCAGCAACGTGTCCAAAGAAGAGCATGTGGATTTTGGAAGTGCAGACTAATTTGAACAAGGTGTAAATTGTAAAATATCATCTTCTCATGTATTTATATGAATCAAAATTTGGCGAATTGTACAATTGGGATGGATTAAGGCAGTGCAATTTTAAATTTGAAGGTGAATTTTGGAGTTCGTATTAACGTTCAATACTAGTGGGGGTGAATTCGGGTTGGCCTCAAGAACAAAATAATTAATGTTATTGGTGATATGGCCCCTTGAAATTTAAAAATTCCTATGTCCATATTGGTGAATGCATATGTGTCCATCAGTGGTTTCTTGCATTCGTTTGAAAACTTCAAGGCAAAATTAAGACTAATAAATACTCAACCCATGTATGATTTGATGGCGAATAAACCGTGTTTCAAAAATAATGTCCAACCAAAAGGTGGTGAAAAAAGGGCCATGGGACAGATTTTGCATATTCCCAACATGATCGACATACACAATTCACCAATTTGTGAATATTCACCACTAAAAACCCACTGCTTTAAATCGACTGAAAACTTCAGATTTACTCTTTAGAAAATATACCCATGTCCTACTAAAATCATCAATAAATGAAACACAATATGTGGATTTTCCAATCAAAGGAACATCTACAGGACCAAACACATCAGAATGAATAAGATCCAAAACAGCACAAGTTTTATGAGAACTCGAGTAAAATTGAACAAAGTTTTGTTTTCCATAAATGCAATGCTCACAAAAATCAAAGTCAAGATTACAATCATTCAAACCTTGAATAAGGTTTTTATTTTTCAAGGTCCTCAAACTCTTTTCTCCAATGTGGCCAAGCCTCTGGTGCCATAACATAGTCTTCTCTGCAGGCAACTTTTCTTCATAAGAAAGAGCACCCTTAGGTACCCAAAAGCCATTTCCATCTACTGAAGGTGAAACCCTCAAATCTTCCACAAATTTACTTTATACAAAAGTGCTATTACACTCAATAGTGTATGTCTCTAGCTTATACAAAGTGTCAAACTTGAAACCTCTAGAAATTACCATAGTACTCTTAATCATCTTACATCCTACTTCAAAAAGACTACCTGCACACCCACATCTATCAGTTTTCTCATAGAACAGATTTCATTTTAAACTAGGGATATGCAACGCACCTTTAATCCTTTTAATTCGACCATCTGAAAACCTGATTCTAAGTTTACCTCGACCAACAATGTCTAAATGTGAATCATCACCCATGTACACCTTACCTTCATTAAATTCTTCATATTCAAAAAACCAATCTCTATTGCCAGTCATATGAAAAGATGCATCTGAGTAAATTAACCAGACATCATTACCTACATGAGTCACCAAAACTGCAATAAATGCAACCATCTTCCTTCTCGGACTTAGAATCAAAATCAATCTTCTTCTTTTTCTTCTTTTATTCTTTGCAGCCCTTATGGATGTGACTTGGTTTACCACAATTCCAGCAAATGACTTTGGACTTTCCAGGAGATTTTGATCTCCCTCACGATTTTGACTTATTGCGCTTCTCATTCTTCTTGCCTTTCTCCTTAGGTCTTCCACGAACAGTTAGGGCTTCCTTTGAACTGTGGGATACCTTCCCTCACATCTCTTCACCAAGTAGGGAACCCACCATATCTTTAGACTTCAAAACAATAGAAGTACTACTGATAGCCATAACAAGAGAATCCCATGAATCAGGCAAATAACAAAGAAAGATTTGGCATTTCTCTTCTTCATTTGTCTTAACACTGATAGATACTAATTGAGCCACTAACATATTGAATGCTTCCAGGTGGTCTGCAACTCATCCACCCTCTTCCATCTTCAAGGAATACAATTTCTTCCTCAAGAAAATATGATTTAATAAATATTTTGCTTGATACATTTCACCAAGCTTAGTCCATAGCTTCTTTGCAGTGTTTTCTTCATGGACATTGATCAAAACAAAGTGTATTAGGCACAATTTGATTAGACCCTTGGATTTTCGGTCCATAACAAAGTGAATGATTTGCATCAATGACATCCCATAAATCTCAATCTATTAGCAGATATTCCATCTTCAACTTCCACGTCTCAAAATTTGTTCCATTAAATTTCTCTGCCTCTATTTTCCCTGACAAACTTGCCATCTGAAAATTCCTGCAATAAGATCAAAAGTATCTTCTGTAAAATCTCCCACTCAAATCTGGATTAGTTCAAAAAACCCAACAACCCACAACTGAAACCAAAGGCGATCAAGCTTCAATACCACTTGTAAAGAAGTTAAGTAGCAGAACAACTTCCTACACTAACCTTGAGAGGAGGGTAATGCAAAAACTTTTACATATCATCACAACAAATATAGAAATAATAAATAGATATAATAACATTCAAACCATAACACAGAGATTTACGTGGGGAAAATCCTTTCGGGAGAAAAACCCCACACTCCAAATGCCGCCCAATATATTATTCAACAATCAAAATAGATTAAAATATACTTGAAGAGAAAGCTCTTCACAAGAGTACCACTATTCAGAGATTTAGAGGTAACACAATAACCATAAGACTCTTACACACAACCTCTATCCCATGCACCTCATATATAGGAGATACAATACAAAAAACCATCAAATGGTATTACAAACCATGGGCTAAAACCACCCAATAAGGTGTAGCCGACCTTATCTCCCTTCTATATGCCCTATGACGTCTCCCTCCCTTTTAACAACTCATTTATGTGTCTAATGTATTTTATATTTCCTTTTTCAGGAGTACAAAATTTTGGAGGCCATAGCTTGAGAACCGTGTGCTCGATTGATGAACCGTTTGAAGCGTCGGAAAGCTTGCAAATTCTCTATTTCTTTATAAACTTCTACGTCATTTATGGCCACTTTTCAGGGTGTTTCAGGGCCTCTAAAGTCCTCAAAATCAAATTTAAACCTTTCATTGGACCCCTCCAAAACAAAAAATTAATACCTTCAAAACTAGTTGTGATCTTGTGATGTAACTTTACCGGAATGCTTATCTAGCCAACCAGAAGCTTCGGGGAGAATTTTGCACCATTTTGTGCTCAAATGAAAACTTACTATAAATAGTAACCTCATATAAATGCAAGGTTGAGACACCATTTTCCCAACATTTCTTCCATTGGCTTAGGGATAATAAACCTTACTTAGTTATCATACAGGAAACATTTTGTTTAGGGGTATCCTTGCTTGTGTACCATAGACTAATTCAAATAGTGACTTTCATGTAACCTTTTTAATGGTAATCCTATCTGCCCATAATGCAAGTTTTAATTTTGAGTCCCAAGATTTCTTATTCTTTCCCAATATTTTCTTGATTATCTTCAAGATATTTTTATTGTTGGTTTTAGCATATCCATTTGCTTGAGGATGATAAGGTGATGAATACAAAATATCAATCCCATAGATACCGTAGAATGAAGTGAACTCATCTGAACAAAAACTCATTCCATTTTCCACTGTGATTCTGGTAGGTACTCCAAATCTCGTTATTATATGATCCTCCATAAACTTTATCACCACCTTGCTTGTAGCTTGCTTAGTTGGGGTTGCTTCAACCCACTTGGTGAAATAATCAGTGGCAACTAAAATCGATGTCCTCCACTGGACTTATTTGAGATTTCTCCTATGAAATCCATTCACCATTGATTGAAAGGTGTCTTTGTGTGTACTGGTCTTTAGGGTGGTCTCCCTCATACTTTAATTTTCCTGAGAATCTCTAACAAGATTCACACTTTCTTACATAGTTATATACATCATTGAAAACATTAGACCAGTACTACCCAGACCTAAGTATTTTGTGAGCTATGGTTTTGGCAGAAAATGTCCTCCACAAACACCATAATGCATCTCCTCCAAAACCTTTCTTGATTGATATTCATCCAAACACAGGAGCAACAATCCATCCTTGTTTTTGTAGTAAAAATCCCATTCAAGTATCACATATTTTTAAGCTTGCAATTTTAATGTTCTTTTCTAATTTTTAGTCATCCCTTCTGGACACTTCATGTTTTTAAAGAAGTACACAATGTCCTTATACTAAGAGATTATTTCAATACTCAGAACAACATCTTGTACTTGATTGATTCACCTACATCTTCTTCTTGTTACCTCAGTTTTCCTGAAGCTATATTTCATAGCTGCATTGCATACATATTCCACCACATCTACCCCAACTAAGTATGGCCTAAAAGCCTTGACTGCTTTGACAAGAGAATATGCTTGTTTTTCATTTATGTCATACTTTAGTTCTTCATCCTATAGAGATTTGCTAAAGAAGTCAATCGGTTATTCATTCCCTTCATCATTCTTTTGCAACATAACAACAACAATTATGTGAAAAGATGCATATGAAAAGACCTGAAATGGTTTAGAAAAATCAGGTGACTTCAATACAGGGGCCTCTTTAATTGATCTTTTGATATTAACAAAGGCATCAAGGGCTTCTGTCATCCAATCAAATTTCACTTCCTCTTTTAGCATTTTGGATATTGGTTTAACTATATCTGCAAAATTAGAGACAAATCTCCTTTCAAAATTTATTTGTTCAAAGAAAGACTGGATTGCCTTCATAGTTATAGGGATAGGAATCTTGTCTATGGCAGCAACTCTGTCAAGGTCAATTTAAACTCCATCCTTGGATACTATGTGCCATAGTAACTTTCCTTCTATAATTACAAACTAACATTTCTTAGGATTTAAAGATATCCCATATTCCAATGCCTTCAGGAATATATTTTCTAGATGTAAGCAGTGCTCTTCTTCCTTTTTTGAGTAGACAGTCAAGTTGTTTTGGTATACTGCCATGATAGTGTTAATTAGATCTGCAAATGCCACATACATGGCTCGCTTAAAGGTTGCCCCTACATTTGTCAATCCAAATGACATTCTAACATAAGCATAAGTTCCCCATGGAGTTGTGAAAGTTGTCTTGTACTATTTTGAATCCTTGACCTTAACCTAGTTATATCTTAAAAAACCATCCATCATAGATATCAATTCAAATCCTATGACTCATTGTAGAAGTGCATCCATATTTGGCAATGGGTAATTGTCTTTGAGAGATGAGATATTCAAGTTTCTGAAGTCCACACAAAGCCTTATGTCTCCATTTTTCTTTCTCACCGACACCAAATTTGAGACCCAAGAGAAGTGCCTAATGGGATTTATGATTCCTCCATCTCTTAACTTCAGCACCTCTTCCTACGTGTTGGGTGCAAGAGTTGGGTTTATAGGCCTTTTATTTTGTCTAAATGGCTTTGCATCAGGTTTTAGTGGGATCTCATACTGAAAAAGGTCCTCCCTATATGCTTTCAAGCCCTTGTAGGATCATGCAATTACATGTTAGTATTTCCTTTGTTATATACTTGATCAATCCCAAAGACACTAAGAGGGGGGGTGAATCAGTGTCTAACTGGTAAAAGAAAGATTTAAACTTGTTTGCAACTTTATAACCCAAATTAATATACCAGTAAGCAAATAATAATGCAGTGAAGAGAAATAAAAGTATAACCATCAATACACACCATAACACAAATATTTTTGGCGAGGAAACCTGGTAGGGGAAAAACCTCGGTGGGATTTGTGATCCACAATATTTACTCACTAGCCAATATGAATAAATATTACTTTTACAATAGGGGCCTGCACATGCAGGAAGGCCAATTGCCTAGAGCTCACTTCTCAACAACAAAAATGGAGTCATGCTGACTACACAATTGGATAGTTAAATCCAATAGCAATGTACTGCTCAAAATAGCATTTAGAATGCTGGATTTAGTACTGATTTAAGCTCTATCTGATACCTCTGGCATAAACCTTGCTTTTCTCTACTCTGCTCTTATTCGCTCATAACATAATTATATCAAAATGCATATACAATTTATTCTCTATCATAACCTATCACATCACATATATCACTTCCTTATGTAGCATCGTAAATTGTACGCACTTGCTAGGGTGGTACAATTTCACACCTAGTTTAGCACCCACCTTGGCGCAGTTTGCATTTTGCATTGCATTTCCCCTTTAGCACTTAATTAATTAAATTAACTAGGTCTAGGGTTCTATTTTATCATCTCCCATATCATAAAAATGGGCCCTTTTCATTAAAGTGTGCCCCTTTCATTTTATTCTCCCAATACATCATTTAATCAAAAACCCTAATTAGGTCCTATTTTCAACTTGGGGGCTTGATTTAGGGGGTCAAAACATCTCGAAATCACCTGTAACTTCGGGATTCTCTCTAAAATCATCATATCTGACGGCCCTGAAAATTTGGTGAAAAGTTGTCGGGACCATGGCGCCCGGAGAGGACCATGGTGCCCGGCGTGCACATGGTCTCGGACATTTTTCCCGAAATTTTAGGAGCACGATCCAATCATAAAATAAAGCTTAACCCCAAGAAATTGGTGGGATATTAAATCTCTAGGTCGGCCAAAAGTTGAAATTAAGACCTAGGGTTTCATATATAAGAGCTCTCTTTCTTCATTTGAAAAGAGGAGAATTTTGGTTTAAAGGACCTTCTATGCAGCGAAAGAGCAGATCTTTGAAGACTTCAACAACATTCAGCTTCCATCCATCAAGCATTCATCAATTTCATTCATCCATTTAGGGCTTTGAAGGCATTGAAGAGCAATAAGGGATCACCGACTGAAGATTGGCTTGTACCCCTCCCTTGGGGTTGGGTATGATTTCATGTTGTTTTCATGTCTTTGCATAAGCCTCATTATATATTTTTATTCATGCTTTATATCACTCTACATCTTGATTTGGGGCATTTACATTATCATTTACAAGCAATTAGGGTTTACTTTCTAGGTTGCTCCAGTTTGCTTATTTGCATTTTAGGATCTTGCACACACACAAGGTCTGCACACACACTACTTTTACAATACAACTTGGCTATTTGTGGAGGTGGAAATCACCAAAGCGGGGGTTTGACTAAGGCAAAACCCTATATAGCCGCCCACCATACCTTTTCAAATATAAGTGCAGGTTTTGGGATTCGGACGATGCCGCAAGTTGCAGATCCAACAGAAGTAGACGGAGACTGAACTTCACACCAAATCGCAGAGCAAAAGACCAGGACAGGGGCATGGGGTGCCCTGGTCCTGCCAGGACAGGGGCGCTGGGCGCCCTGGTCCTTCTATCAGACAGCAAGTTTCAGCATTTTTCTGACATCTTTTCAGGTTGCAAAACAGCAGTTTCAGGAGCAGAATCAGGACAGTGGCGCCCGTGCCCCCGTCCCGAACATTTTCACTCAGATTTTAACTCTGGGTACACATCTGCATTCTTATCTTGTCCTTGTGTTTACAACTTTCCATTGTTTAATCTCAATTCTGCAATCTTGTTACTAGTTCATACTTACACTTTGGGGTTAGGAGTTGAACTTGCATCATTTTATCTATCATTTGCAACAAAGGAATAGAAATCCTAATAGGTATCCCGTGGCTCTCTCTTCCACAAAAATAAGTATCCAATTGTGTGATACCTCTAGGCTCTTTCGTATTCCACAAGTGTGTGATTGAAAGTGAGATTAGGGCATGTTTGCTTAGTGTCACTTTTTCCCCCACACATTTTGGTGAACCCGACGTGAATTCCAATCTTCTCTAATTCTGATTTATGTTTTCAAATTTGAGTGTTTATGCTATTTCAAATTCAAATTTGTATTTACAAGTTTTAATTTCTTGCAAGATTAAAAAAAAAAAAATTAGAGGAAATTTTTGCTAAAACCCTAATTTTTTTTCAATTCAAAGTTGAACTTGTGGATAGCTTAATTGGGATCAATAATTTCAAATCTGATTTAGGAACTCATTTGAATCATAAATTTCATTTTCTAAATCTACATTCTAAGTGCTTGCATTGGTTAAATTAAACATTTCCTTCTATTTTGCATGTGTTATCATTTGAAAGAGGAAAATTGTTGTCATGATGCATTCATTTCATAGATGTGATAATGGGTTAGCTTCCATTGTTTCAATTTTTCCTTCTCCTAAAGAACCTCCCCCCATCTATAACAACATTTTAATGCCTAAAAGAGTTGCTATCAATCCCTTTGAGACTCTCCCATGCTCTAGGGATGAAGACTTTAAGAGTGATCTTGACAATTCTCCTAAAATGTGCCCTTCCTATTTCATTATCCTAGAGGAAGAGAATGATATCATAAACACCTTTCTTAATATTACTTCACCTTCCCTACATGATGCCTCTCTAAGTGAAAATGCATTGATGGATATTGACTTATTTTCTCCTAAAGTTGGTCCTTCCAATGGGGGCATGTTAGTGCAACAAGAGGTTATGAACACTTCTTTTGAAGATCTCCTTCCTAAGCATGAATCTTTGGAGAAATATGTTCATGTTCCTCCTAAAAAAGACTCCCTTCATGAGGATCCTTTTGTGCAAGAAGATGACATTATCCCTACATTTCCTAGTGATGGCATTTCCTTTTCCAACAAAATTCCCACTAGAGATGATGAATTAATGATAAATGCTTACCCTTCTCCTAAAGTTTGTCTTACCCATAAGCATCCCTTAGAGAAAGAAGTTGAAATAATAAGCAATTTCCTTAATTCTCTCTCCCCTAAAGATCATATTGAACATATTTTGAGGAAATAGGATGAGTTTAACACATATATTTATGCTCTCCCTCCTAAGGATGAGGAATTAATAAACAATGTTATCTCCTCTCCCGAAATTGACAATACTTCAAACATTCCTTTCAATAACTTCACTATTTGGGATGAACCATTAGAAGAAGGTATAGATTATTCTCTACCCCTAGCCAAAGGGGATGAAATCAAGATTGAAAACTCCCTTGATAGTTTCTCACCTTCCTTGAATCTCAATCATTCTCCCTCTAAAAATAAAGCATCTCCCTCTCCTCAACTTGGTTCTACTCATAAGGATACCCCAGTTCAAAGTAAGATGGTTAACATCTCTTTCAAGGATCTCCCTCTCAAAAGTGAGACTTTAGAGAGTAATTTTGATCCTTCTCCTAGAGAGATTATTCCCCATGTAGGTCCTTTGATGATAGAGGATGATATGACCTTTCCTAGTATTACTCCTCCTACTAGAACATCAATGCCTACCCCTTGTCCCTCTCCTAAAATTGATTTAATCTGTGATAAGATTTTAGTGCAAGAGAAGAATATCAATAATTCTTCCAACACTTTTGTTCATTCCTCTAAACCATCCTCAATCAATTTGATACGTGTGAATGAAACACCTAACAAACCTCTCTTCACTGTCCAAGGTGCTTGTCCTTCTCAAAATTCTGAACCTTTAAATAAGCCTATCTTAGTGGTCCAAGTTGGTTATTCTAATGATTCTTTTTGCACTCCTAAGAAACCTATTATTACTGTGCAAGGAGGTTATTCTACTAAGAGCCCTTATGAGTATGCTAAGCAACTGACTAGAGAGAGTTATCATGCGGTTGCTCATACCTATAACACAAGAAATAATAGGCAACCTAATCCTCCTCTAGTTATCCCAACTTCACTTCCTCCTTCCCAACCTATTCTTCCTCAAGTTCCTCGTATTTCACAAATGCTTAGTAAGGACTATGATCTTATAGAACAACTTAAAGCTACCCCTGCTAAGATATCCCTTTGGGATTTGATCCAAACTTCTTCTGCTCATCATGGAATGTTACAAGATGCCTTGAAAGATTTGAATGTTTCTCCACCTAATACATCTAGTAATATAGTGTCTTTGGTTAACTCTGTGATGAATCCTAAAGCTCAAATTGTGTTTACTCAGGATGAGTTGCCTACTAGTGAAATTCAACATCAATATGATCCCTTGATGATTGTGGTTATCATAAATGACACTACTATAAGACGAACACTGGTAGATAATGGTTCTGGCCTTAATGTGTGTAGCATTAATCTATTGCATAAGATGAATGTGGATACATCCCTTATTGAGTCTGACTCTCATCCCATTCAAGGCTTTGATAATGTGGCTAAGTCTTCATTAGGTATTATCACCTTACCCATCATAGTGGAACCTATTACTTTGCCTACTTCTATCCATGTTATGTCGGGAAATCTAACATACAACTTGTTATTAGGGAGACCTTGGATTCACAGTATGCAAGCTGTCCCCTCTACATTGCATAGACAATTTAAATTTATTTATAATAATAAGACATATACCTTGATAGGTGATACTAATTTTCAAGCTTGTTTGCAAACATCTACTTCCAAAGGGAGTTCTTCTAAGCCTTCCTCTTCTAGTGATGACTCGTTAAACAAGATACATATGGATGAATCATTACCCTCTGATAATCAAAATTCTTTGGATGAGTCTAAAGTTCCTGAAGAAGATTCTTCTCAACTTGAATCTACACATGAAAAGGCTTTTTATCCTGAGAAGGTTCTCGCAGAAGACGATTGGGGATCCCTTGATTTTAATCCCACCTTTGTAGGTGAGTATAGGGTTCCTCCTAGAGAGCTTAAAGTTAAAAAGAAGGAAGAAACTAGAGATCAATCAGTCTTACCTGAACCTATGAGCAATAATTTTGTGGCTTCTTCTCAAACTTCTTCTCCTCACACCTCTAATTCTGAAAAATTTGATTCTTTGTCTTATGAAAAACCACCTTTTCTTTCTGAAATGGCTAATCATTATGGTCGTGGTTTTCATATTTTGGCTAAGAGTGGCTATAGTGGAAATGGTTGTGGCACAAATGAACAAGGAATTAAAGTTCCTTTAGAACATAACATGCATGAATATTCATTTGGACTTGGATATAATCTTTCTAAGCCCACCAAAGCATCTAAAAGACCATCTCTCAATGTGAATGCTATATTTAGTAGTGATGATGATCTCACTTCCACTAAATCATCTTCTACTTCTATCAAATCTCATTCCCCTCATAAGGAAATCTTGGCGATGAGAAAATCTCTTTATGACTCCCCTCAAATTTCTAAATCCATTTATGAATCTTTATCTCCTATTCATCATAAAGTCCTTTCCTTCAGGGATAAGGCTCTAATAAATTACACTCATCTTTCTTCTAAGATTTCTTGTAACTGTCCTTCTTCAATTTTTATCATTTTATACATGTTTTTGATCTCACTTATAGTTGAGCATTCAGCATGTCATATTCAAATACCTCATTCAATCTATCATGTCTTTAAATAACATTAATGGCTATTATGTTGCTCATCATTATGTGACATTGGTAGCTCATTTACTAGGGGTTCATTGTCATTCATGATGGTACAATTTCAAGTGCAATCATATTTTTGAAGCAACATAATAGCCTAATTTTCTATGGGGACAAGAGTGATTTCATACATCTCTTCCTTTTATGGTTAAAATTTCCCTTTGGGGTAATAGTGTGGAAATATCGATCACCTTTTCTTTAGAATCCTCTTTTCCTAGATATGGGAGAAGATGTGTATTCTCTTTCTTATCCTACCCACTTCTTGTGAAAGAGCATTTTACATACACTAATGTCTTGCTTGCATGAACTCATGTGAGTATGTAGTACATTTTTCTTATGTCTAAATCTCTCCCTAGAAGATTGTGTAAGTCCTTCTCATTGTCCTTACCCTTGGGAGGCAATGATCTTTTCTTATTTTTATCTAAGGATCCACTTTTTCCTATTTCGTGGATGGTGTGAACTTTATTACTTGATGTTATTCCTTGTATGCATTTGTTGTTGTTTGTTCAAGGATTCTCTCTTACAAGAGGTGTAAGTCCTTGACTACAACCTCTTTGCACTTGGTAAGATACATCCATAATGAATTCACTCTCCCAATTGGGTTAAAAAGAGCATCATCCTTCATTAAGAATCACTTTCACCTCGCAAAAGAAGGAAGTATTGCATTCTTATTCTCTTCTTTGTCTTATTCTAGAAGATGTTGTATTTGTCTAAGACAATTCCTCTTAGGGATAGGTGTCTTTTGTACAAAGATCTCTTCTCCTCTAAGGATCTCCTTTACACATACTACAAGATATCCCTTTTCAACTATCTTATCCTTGCTTAAAGAGTGCAAAACTCTCTTGCTTGGATCTATGACATTGTTGCATTTTTGGGGTATCTTCTTTTGTGATGAAGGTAGGTATCCTTGTTCTACTTTTCTTATGACATAAACATTACACTTTTTGAGCAATGGGTCATTCTCGGAACCAGAGCACAGACTCTTAGAGTGAGATGTCTCCATTTTTCTTTTATGCAAGGTGATTATTCTTAGAACCAGAGCACAGACTCTTAGCGCGAGATGTCACACTTTTGTACTATACATATACAGGTTGTAGCATACTCGGGAATAGACTCCTATGAGGTGCTTCTAACCTCACTTACTCACACATGCACGAGGTTGAGTGGAACTAGCGGCATAAGGATAGACTTTCTCACTCTCCTCCCTTACATGGATCACCTAGACAGACTCTGGGGGCTAGTTTTCCATGTCCTTTTTCCCATGGATCACCTAGACAAGATCTAGGGGTGAGAAGTCCATGTTTTCTCTCTCACTATTCTTTTCATGGTTCACCAATGTGTGTATTCATGCTTTCTTTTCTTTTCTTCTCTTTGCATTTTGCTTCCATTTACATCCTTCATCTTGTGTTAGAGAACTCTCAAATCCTCACACTCTTTGTTGTGTTGGAATTGAGATTTGGTCCTCTTTCTTACCAAATTATTCTCCATTAGTTTTTGATCTCATATCGAATCCTCTTGTGAGCATTTGTCATCAATATTCTTTAACAATTCGAAGTGGTAAACATGATACCCTGTTTCAACTCACTAAAATTAGCAAGCCGAAACAGGGGGGGGCATATAGCTACCCTTGATTTTTCATCACCTTCCTTAGTAAGCATTAGGTGATTTTGTGATCTAACATTTGGTTTTGTAGGTTGTGGTTCCTAACTGTGTACTGCAAATACCGCTGGGGGCTTCATTCGACAGACTTATGGATATATCCTTTTTCAAATAATGTTTACTTTTCTATACTTTAGCTTGCATATGCACATAGTGTTCACATGACCGCTAAAGTGGGGGCTAAATGTAGCATTGTAAATTGTACGCACTTGCTAGGGTGGTACAATTTCACACCTAGTTTAGCACCCGCCTTGGCGCAGTTTGCATTTTGCATTGCATTTCCCCTTTAGCACTTAATTAATTAAATTAATTAGGTCTAGGGTTCTATTTTATCATCTCCCATATCATAAAGTTGGGCCCTTTTCATTAAAGTGTGCCCCTTTCATTTTATTCTCCCAATACATCATTTAATCAAAAACCCTAATTAGGTCCTATTTTGAACATGGGGGCTTGATTTCGGGGGTCAAAACATCTCGAAATCACCTGTAACTTCGGGATTCTCTCTAAAATCATCATATCCGACGACCCTGAAAATTTGGTGAAAAGTTGTCGGGACCATGGCGCCCGGCGTGCACATGGTCCCAGACATTTTTCCTAAAATTTTAGGAGCACGATCCAATCATAAAATAAAGCTTAACCCCAAGAAATTGGCGGGATATTCAATCTCTAGGTCGGCCAAAAGTTGAAATTAAGACCTAGGGTTTCATATATAAGAGCTCTCTTTCTTCATTTGAAAAGAGGAGAATTTTGGTTTAAAGGACCTTCTATGCAGCAAAAGAGCAGATCTTTGAAGACTTCAACAACATTCAGCTTCCATCCATCAAGCATTCATCAATTTCATTCATCCATTTAGGGCTTTGAAGGCATTGAAGAGCAATAAGGGATCACCGACTGAAGATTGGCTTGTACCCCTCCCTTGGGGTTGGGTATGATTTCATGTTGTTTTCATGTCTTTGCATAAGCCTCATTATATCATTTGTATTCATGCTTTAGATCACTCTACATCTTGATTTGGGGCATTTACATTATCATTTACAAGCAATTAGGGTTTACTTTCTAGGTTGCTCTAGTTTGCTTATTTGCATTTTAGGATCTTGCACACACACAAGGTCTGCACACACACTAATTTTACAATACAACTTGGCTATTCATGGAGGTGGAAATCACCAAAGTGGGGGTTTGACTAAGGAAAAACCCTATATATCTGCCCACCATACCTTTTCAGATATAAGTGCAGGTTTCGGGATTCGGACTACGCCGCAAGTTGCAGATCCGACGAAAGCAGACGGAGACTGAACTTCACACCAAATTGCAGAGCAAAAGACCAGGATAGGGGCATGGGGCACCCTGGTCCTGCCAGGACAGGGGCACTGGGCGCCCTGGTCCTTCTATCAGACAGCAAGTTTCAACATTTTTCTGATAGCTTTTTAGGTTGCAAAACAACAGTTTCAGGAGAAGAATCAGGATAGTGGCGCCCGCGCCCCCGTCTCAAACATTTTCACTCAGATTTTAACTTCGGGTACACATCTGCATTCTTATCTTGTCCTTGTGTTTACAACTTTCCATTGTTTAATCTCAATTCTACAATCTTGTTACTAGTTCATACTTACACTTTGGGGTTAGGAGTTGAACTTGCATCATTTTATCTATCATTTGCAACAAAGGAATAGAAATCCTAATAGGTAGCCCATGGCTCTCTCTTCCACAAAAAGAAGTAGCCAATTGTGTGATACCTCTAGGCTCTTTCGTATTCCACAAGTGTGTGATTGAAAGTGAGATTAGGGCATGTTTGCTTAGTGTCACTTTTTCCCCCACACACCTTACATTACCTAATTACATTTCAAAATGACCTATAAGATCTCATACATATATGAGTCTTTACAATACATCATGCTGGCTATACAAGTATAATTACAATACAAAACAATATTATTTCAAGTCGGCTTAGAGTGCCGGTATAATCTATTGTCGGTGTAGACTGGATGCCGATGTGAATAAACTTGTTATAATTGTCGGTGCCGGTAGATGATATCTAAAGTCGGTATAACCTGTGAACCATGTTACTAGTTGGTTGCCATCAATGGCAACATTAACTATTCTCATCTGAGTGTATAATTCTAACAATCTCCCCTTTGGCATTGATGGCAACACTCATGAGAAAAATACAAAAATTGAGTGTGCTCCCCTGAGCAAATGATATCCTTCTATACATTTTTCTCATACACTACTCCCCCTTTGACATCACTGACAAAGGATGTCAAAAGAATCAAAGAATTTTAGAATTTATCTAGAAACCTGTAACCGGTTATGTACAATCTGGAAAATGTCTGCGAAAACTAAGTTAAGACCTTGCAAAAACATAGTACTATTAGAAATTATGGTCTCTGTCTGTCGGATCATACTGATGAGATAATGCATTTGTTTCTTCGGTGATCTTTCTCCTTGAATATTCACTTTAGAAAACTAATTTCATTGTGTTAATAAGTTGTCCAATCTAGGACCAAGTTTGTTCTTTAACTCCTAGGTTTTCATTCTCAACCTTGCCTTCTCTCTTTCTAGTTTCTCAATCTTCTCTTCATAAATTGCCATTTCCTAGTCCAAAACTGAGGTAAGCTCTGAAGAACCAATCATATTATCAGCAATATCATCAATTTCCTTATGTGTTTTCTGTATTTCCTCATCAATATCCTCAGTTAAATGGTGAGGCTTACATGCTTCCCTGTACAACTCTTTGTATTCCAGAATGGTGGAATTTGGTGCCGGTAACAAAAAATCAATTTGTCCTATACAGTCTTTAATTGTCCTATCAAAGAATTCATCTTTCTCCTTATTCACTCTTTCCTTAATGGTCTCTTCAATTACTTTATCCACAATTTGAATGTTAGAAGAAATGAATTTGGATAATGTGTCCAATTTACCTATAGATCCATCAATATGATCAACTTTACATGTCGATGCAATCATTTGCAAAATTGGTAAAGTATCATCAATGGCCTTAAATGCTAAGGCATTGCATTCTGTAATCCTCTTTATTGAATCTAAAAGTACATCTATAACATTCGTTGGTCTATAATCCATAGTAGAGATGCTAGGCGGAGTGCTTGGTTCTTCAATTGGTTTCTTTTCTTCTTTAGATGTCTGCACAGTTATCTTAACCACTTTTATTCCTTGCTTCCATCCTTAACCTCTTTTTTATCCACTTTTTTTCCTTCTTATCTTCATTCTTATCCTCATTCTTATTTTCGTTTCCTACCAGTTCGGATACATTTTGTTCTTGTTCCTTTTCTGGTTCAGCCGGTATCACAATATTCTGCTGAGAGTCAACAGTGTTGACCGATGACTTAGAGATCTCAACATTTGTAGCTTTAGTTTTCTTTACCTCTGCAGTTTCCTTATCCAATACAATATTGATATCCTAAGTGTCAACATTCATTGTGAATAGAATATCTGACTCAGGGTCAACATTATCTTCTTTTACTTCCTCTGACTTCTTCAGGCTCATTTTGCATTTTTGTCGGTGCCTCTGATACTACTGGTGGGGTGTCCTATGCCGGTGTTGGTAAGGTGTCCTTAACTGTAATATCTAGTATATTGCCAACCTTACCCTTACCCTTGTCTATCTTCTGATACAATTTAGTGAATGATTTATCAACCTTTTGTCTATCTTTCTCTTCTTTCTTCTCTCTCTCAACAAAAAATATATCCCATTTATTTGTTGTTTCATCTGCAATCTCTTTAACTCTGTCGGCCATAAGACTAACTTGTCGGTGACCACTCAAATAAATAGTTCTATTGGCTTCAGATATAAGGTCATCAATTTCCTGCTTGGAATTAACAGGATGCATAGCTAATAGAGCTTCTACATTCAATTTATTATCAAGGTCCATAACAGACATTCTCTTTGCTTCTAATCTTATGTACAAATCATTTGGTAGAACATCTACAACTTCAATAAGAACCTTCTTATATATGTCTAGATACAAAATAATGCTTTCCTCTATAGTATCCTTATCCGAATCTTTAAAAGAATGATAAAATTTATTTACATTGCTAAGGTTACCATCTTGAGTAATTTCATTGACTAACTCTTCTGGTGAAAGAGTATCAGGTTCCTTTGGTTCAGATTTCTTCTTTGGAGTAACTTTCTTCTTAGGACCACTGGGTTGTCTTATAGCTTGTTGCTTCTTTTTGAGTGTCCTTGGTTTCGTAGGAGATGGAGCAAGTACCGGTGAGGGTTTTCTTTTCTTTCTTTCTACTCTTTTGAATTTAGCTACCCTATCATTGTCAAAATCAGATGAGGTAGCCACACGAGATATATGTGCTATTGGTTGCTATTCTGTTCTTCTTTCTTGTTCAACAATACCTTTCATCGGATCTACTTTCAATAAGCCTTTCTTAATAATTTCAACAAATGTCAAAGCATATTTCATTACCTTGTCTCTTATCTTCTTTTGCTTCTTAACTTCAACACCTTTCTCAATTGTTTTAGCATTTCCCAATATCTCCTATGTTGGTTCCGGTGGAGCATCTAGGAGTATTTCAGCATATGAATCCAAGATGTGCAAATCTACCTCATAGCCCATCTCTATTACCCAGACAATTCTAGGTCTAACTGCCTCCATCCATGCTTCATCTCTTTTGATAACAAAGCATATTTGTTTATCATACTTATCAACAATGCTTTGAGGAATCCTTTCCCTTTGTCTCATTTTTTCTTGAAAATTATTGAAATACTCTTTTTCCAGTTTGTCACTATCATATCCCATGATGGTAATTGCCTCCTTTATCTATTTTCCAATAGAAATATCATAGGAAAAATCCTTATGTCCAATATCGGGAATCTCCTTTCAGAAGTAAAGCATTAAACACACAATCATATTTCAAAATTTAAAGGTTCCCTTATTATCTCCTTTTATTTTATCCAAATTCTCTAGCAATTCATCCTTTAACCATTCATAGATGTCAATTTTAGCATTATTCAAGATCATCTCATGAGCACTATGAATGCATAAACTAGATATAGAATTTAGTTTGTTAGTATAAGAAAATTTATAACCAATGACCATACTTGCAAATTTAACATTGCTATCTTTTATATCATTGACCCTAAGTGATTTGTTGTCAAATGTAGCTCTGGTTAAGCTCATAACCTCTTTGTTTGGAATTTTCTTTTTCTTATCAGGCATAGTGCGGGTGGAGGGTAAACCAGTAATAGCTCTTTTAGCTTCCTTAGTGATCTTAAATATTGATTTTAAGCACATAAATTCACCATGAACCCTGCTACAAACATAGCGGATGGTTTCATCTGAGAATTCCGGCATATGGAGGATGTCAATGAACCCTAAATCCTCAATAACCTTGTGTTCTGGTTTAACTACCCCATGTTTGTCAGTGATAACATTTATGAACATATTCTTCAAATCTTCAGACCCTAAACTTTCAATGTTACAATGTATGTATGCCCTAGGGTCTTCAGCAAACTCAACTCCCTTCAGGATTCTAGAAAATGCATCAATGGAGTCATCCATTTTTTCTATCTTAGGAATTATTTTGAAAATGGGTCTAGGTCATTTTATGTTCTCCACAATGGTAGGGTTTGCAACGAATTCAAGAACGGAGGATGAAGAATCCATTGCATAAGATAAATACCTTTTAGCCGAGAAATCCTTGAATGCTCTAGAAAACCTTTGCTACTTCGCCTTTGGGATGCCTTTGCTCAATTTCACTCTCTTCGAATGTTTGAAAGCTTGGTGAGATGAAATGAGAAGTTACAATGCCTTTATAACCAAAAAGTTAACTTACAACCACAATAAATTCTTTGTCGTTGAAGTGAAAAGTCCATATATCTGCTGGTAAAGAAGAATTATAACTTCTTACCACCAACTGAGGGTAAATGCATGATCTTCAATTAGTTGCCTTACCCCTAAGGATTATTCCTTAGTTAGATGAAGAATCTCCTGCTAGTGCAGGATTGCCCTGTTCTGTCGGTGTAGAGACAGATTCATCACTTCTCTGATCTCTCTTCTTGATCCATTGTTTAGTGAATTCTTTCTTGATTTCATTTACCTTTGCTTTGCCTTTGTCATTAGATCCTTTATTATTTTTCGGTATGGTCTTACTTCTACAAAAAATTTCAATATGCCCAATCTTGTTACATGCATAACAAGTTACATTGTTTCTTTGAATAGCTTTTCCATAACCTTAACCGGTTTGAGTTTTGCATTGATTAGATAAATGTCCAAATCTACCACAAACATAGCATTTTACATTCATTCTGAAATTATCTGAGTTATGACCATTTTTATTGCATTTGGAACATTGACTGGTTGATGAGTTTGTATTTTGATTATTCCTAAATCTGCACTGATTTTCTCTATGACCAAATTTGTTGCAATTAAAACATTTTCCATTGAATTTATAAGCATTAGGTTGCCTTACCGGTTTGCTATGATCATAATTGTTTGCATTCCCAGAACTTTCTCCATGTTCAAATCCAAGTCCAATTGTTTCTCCATCAGGTTTCTGTCTTTTCAGCATACCATCAAGCTTCTCTGAACTCTTCTTGAATTTGTCTTTGTATTCATTTGCATTGACCAATTCACCTTCCAAAGTGCTAACTTGCCTCATAAGTTCCTCTTTGTCATGTTGCATGTGAATCAAATATGTTTTAAGTATATCATTTTCATAACTAAGCCTTAAAGATTCATCTGATCTTTCATTAAGTCTTATGGCCAAATCTTCTTCATTCCTCTTTCTATCTTCAATATCCTTGCATAGTCTCATGGTTAAATCTTGCATCTCATTCTTCATGTTATTGTTCTCTTGTCTCGATTTCTCTACAATATCTCTGAGAGTTTCCTTTTCTTCATCATCTTGATTTTGAAATTGCACATGTAATTCTTTTTTCTTATTCTTTGCTATAACCAAGTTATCTTGAAGTGCTTTGATAAATTCCCAAGCAGTTCTGAGTTCATCTTCCAATTTGATATTCTTCAATTTTTCTACATCAAAATCTTCAAGAGCTCCTTCCAACTGTTGTCTCAAACTTTCCATCGATACTAGTTTTAGAATCTTCCTCGAGTTGTTAGGCTTCTGCAAATACAGGACTGGGCTCTGATACCAATTATTAGATACTTGATTAGTCCCAAAGACACTGAGAGGGGGGGGTGTATTAGTGTCTAACTGGTAGAAGAAATATTTAAACTTGTTTGCAACTTTATAACCCAAATTAATATACCAGTAAGAAAATAATAATGCAATAAAGAGAAACAAAAGTATAACCATCAATACACACCATAACATAGATATTTTTGGTGAGGAAACCCAGTAGGGGAAAAACCTCAGTGGGATTTGTGACCCACAATATTTACTCACTGGCCAATATGAATAAATATTACTTTTACAATAGGGGCTTGCACATGCAAGAAGGCCAACTTCCTAGAGCTCACTGCTCAACAACAAAAATGGAGTCACACTAAATACACAATTGGATAGTTAAATCCAATAACAATGTACTGCTCAAAATAACATCTAGAATGATGTATTCAGTACTGCTTTAAGCTCTCTCTAATACCTCTGCCATAAACCTTGCTTTTCTCTGCTCTACTCTTATTCGCTCATAACATAATTACATCAAAATGCATATGCAGTTCATTCACTATCATAACCTATCACATCTCATATATCGCTTCCTTACATTACCTAATTACATTTTAAAATGACCTACAAGATCTCATAGATATATGAGTCTTTACAATACATCATGTTGCCTATAGAATTATTATTACAATACAAAACAATATTATTTCAATTCAGCTTAGAGTGCTGGTATAATCTGATGTCAATGTAGACTACATGCCGGTGTGAATAAACTTGTTGTAATTGTCGGTGCGGGTAGATGATGTTTGTTGCCAGTGTAACCTATGAACCATGTTACTAGTTGGTTGTCATCAGTGACAATATCAACTATTCTCATTTGAGTGTATAATGCCAACATCCTTAACAAAGTAATCAATATGCCTCTAATCTCGGGAGATATCTTTTTCCCTATGTATACCCTTTTAGGAGAGTGTTTAGTTCCTATATTTTCCTCCTCTAGCTTGTCTTTCTCTAATGTGACAGTTTTAGCTAGGGCATCCCTTTCGATCAAAAACTCTTTCTAATGCAACTAATCCCCTTAGGATCTTGTTTGTTTTTAGTTGGACTACCTCTTTCTCAAAGACCATGTCTCTTCAATCAAAATTCTCCACAAAAGCATTGAATTCTATTTCTTGGGCTTCATATTTATCAATACACTGTAGAAACTTTACCAAATCATCATCATTATCAAATAGTTGGCAACTGTATATATTGGCTAGGATAGATGGTCTGATTTTTATCTCTACTTCTAAAATATTGGTCATGGTAACATCATCCTGCCTTAGGGTTATGTTAGCAAGAAAGTCTGGTATCATGTTTTTAGAACTATCTACCCAATTTATGGAAAATGCATCAAGCATTTCTAGGCAATCCTAAACTGCATTTCTATATTGCTTGAGTCTTTTGTTTTTTGAAAAATACTTGGACCTTACTTGTGAGACAACTAATTTTAAATCCCCAAGGATACTCAAGATCTTTATCCCATGCTTAATAGAAAGATTCGATCCAATCAAAAGGGCCTCATACTCTACAACATTATTGGTGCATTCAAAGGAAAATACAAAAGAATATCTGAATGTCTTACCATTAGGTGAGGCAAAAACTACCCCTGTCCCATTTCCTTCTTTACTACATGCTCCATCAAAGAACATTTTCCTCATATCATCAAGACTTTTTTGAATATGAATTTCCATTGGGTCACTATTTTGTAACTCTGGTTTTGTTATTTGTATAGTAAAGTTACCCACCTCTGTATCACAAAAATTTATCATGGGACCATCATGTGGATATTAAATGATGTGTGGTGACCTTGTTTCTCTTTCCATCTGAACCTCTCTTCCATTAATCGATATTGTGGTATATGACAGATCCAATTGAATACTCCCCCCTACCATCCTAGTCCATTGTATTGAAAGCAACATTCCATAACTAGGGGGTACATCAATGATTGTGATATCTATCATGTAAGTGGCTTTTGGACATGATTCTATCTTCCACTCCACCTCTTTTATGACTCCCACAATAGGGATTAACTAGTTATCCATAGTATAATAGGTACCATAATGGTTATCAACCTCCAATCTGAGCTCCTTCATGACTCCTAAAGGTGTCACATTTATAGTTGCTCCTGAATCAATCATGCAATTCCTTAGTAACCTATTATTAATCAACAAGGATAAATAAAATGGATTAACTTGGGATGGATCATCAGGAAGGGTAGTTCCTAAATATATTCCAGGAGCCTGTTTATATTCTCCTTATTCTGCTCACTTGTTTTTCTTGTCATGTTTGGCACCCCCCAAACCAGAAGGGACCTCAAAAATTAATGCCAAGGTGTTATTCTTATATTCGAGAATCTTCATCATCTCAAGCAAGGGGACTGATATTTTCATTTGTGACAATGCATTGGTGATATCAAATGAATTCGTGGGTGGTGTTGATACCTTGGAAATTTCTTCTTGTGGTGCATCCTTATTTTGAGGTTCCTGGTTCTTTGGAAATTTGTTTGGTCATTATCACTTTGGTTGACCCTCCATTTCTAATCTCTTTTGCACCTTTCTCCTTTATAAACATACTAGCAAGTCTACCTTGATCGCAATTAGTCCTATATGGTGTTTTCCATTTGGTGGAATTGATTATGTGTTGCATTGATGTTTTGTCATTGATCTCAACACTAGTTGTTTGGATACTTTATCAAAACCCTTCTGGTCCCGGTAGGTTGAGTGGTTTTTGGTTAACTTGGATTTGGCATGATCTGGTAGGCTCTAGTATAGTCTGATGATGGAATTGGCTTGTTCATGATACTTATACTCATATTTGGTCAGTTGGTTTTGGTCTAGAGATCGGATGCTATCCTGCTTGCTTAGAAGATTGGTTTCTGGTTCTAGCGAGTGTTTCACCGATAGAGATTTTGATGGAGATCTTTCATGAATTGCATAAGTGATGTTGGTGTATCTTGTGATGGAGTTTTAGGATGTTGTTCATGATCATGTTTGAGACTTGGCGGTTGGAGATCATTGTTGAAGCATATGGACCTATAGTTGGTCTCAGTTGATCTAGGTTATGGACCGACTTTTATGTAACATATGGATAGGACCTATTGATGTATTTTTCAGGATGTCTTATGTGTTGATATTATTTGTTTTATCTAAAGCCGATGTGGTTTATAATTATGTAATTGGTTTATTATCTATTGGCCGATCTGATTGTTTATGGTCTAGGGTTTGTATATATAGATGTATGATCTCATTGTAGATCATCATGGTTAATGTAAGAGGTCAAGGTCAAGGAATGTAATGTGCAAATAATGTAATATCATACAGGCAGAGGAGTTGGTTGATCATTGGAGATCGAATTGGGTTTATGTAAGAGGATTTAGTCCTCTGATATTGAGCTTAACCAGAACTATATTTAGGCATAGGTGATGTTATCTTTTGCAGTTCAACACTTCTCTAGATTGTAGTCTGGATTTGTATGTAATCAGTGACACTCCTTTTGTGATGAGTAGTGCTCTCTAGGTTGTTGTCCTTCCTGCAAGTGCAGGCCCCTTCATTGTAATTCACATACTTACTGCAAAAGTATTATCTAACTGTGGGTATGCTTCCCACCATGGTTTTTCCCTTTACTGGGTTTTCCACGTACAAATCTTGGTGTTATGTGGATGGACTTTATTCTGTGATTATTGTTTATGCTTAATTGGTTTATCATCATTTTCTAACAAGATATCACTATCAGTTTCCATATCAGTTTCCTATTACTGGTTGACAATCCTTTGTTACCGGTTGCCTGGACCTATTTTGGTGATCTGCTGGAACCGCTTTCTGAATCTTGTCGAGTCTTGGGCATTGATTTTGGTGTTCCTTGGCATGTGGCTGACCTTTTCCTACAATCTATATTTCATCCTTTGGAAATTTTGGAGGAATCTCTTGGCAGAGACTGACCTTATTTATTTTGCACATTAGGTCTTGTTCTTCGGGTTTTTATCTCTTTTGGGCCGACTGGATCCTTTGGATCGATATATATATATATATATATATATATATAATTGTAATTATGCATTAAAATGTAATCAATCAGGGAATAAAGTATCTATACTATGCGTAGAAGATAGATCTCAAGATTCAAGGTCTCGGTTGTGACCTATTCTGTATGTTCTACTAGGCCTGTGAGAGGGTATGATGTAACCTGGTTGTTACCGGTTGGATGTAATCAATTTTAATGCAATAAAACAATCTGTTCTACATTGCCTCCATCATATCTTTGTGTTTCTATTGTGTTTACTCTTGCTAACTAGTCTAGATTGATCTCTTTGAGGTCCCTCCTCACCAGTGACTACTTCAAGTGGTATCAAAGCTAAGTTTCATTCTAGGCATTGTGTGTCCTGAAATTTTGTTGTAGGGTGGTAGATTGCGGATCTGACCTACGGCTATAGAGGTCTAGCATGAATGATGGTGCAAAGAGGAACTAGGAATGGTGGAGAACATGGGAATGCAGACCCTATTGTGATGGAGATGTTGTGAGGTATAATAGTCTGGTAGGAAGCTATGGAAATAGCCCAGAGAAGAGGCTAACATATTAAAGATGTAAGTGAAGATGAAGGAGAAGAATCCCCAACATAACAAGCAAACCTACCGGCGGTTGATCCAAATGAGGAAAGTTTTTTGAGGGTTTTGAGTAGGGTGAATACTAAACCTCATTTTACCCCACCAGAATATGATGGGAAGTTAGATTCAGATGAATTGATGGATTGGATCTTGGAGATGGAGAAGTATTTTGATTTGAAAAATAATGCAGAAGAGAAGAAGATGAAATATGTTTGTATCCAGTTGAAAGGTCATGCATCTCTTTGGTGGGAACATTTGCAATTTGATGGACAAAGAAGAGGTAAAGAGAATATTTAAAACATGAGATCAGATGATTGCTAAGTTGAAATCAAATTTTGTACCACCAAATTATCAAGTGGATATGTTCTAGAAGTTGCAGAATTTGAGACAAAAGGAATCTAGTGTGAAGTAGTACACCGAAGCATTTTACAAGTTGAATATCATATTCGGACATTTTGATGATGAAGTTGAACAAGGTGGAAGATATTTGAATGGATTGCATATTTCTATACAAGATGAACTCAGTTTGATCAAATTGGAGAGTGTTGAAGAGGCTTACTAGTATGCCCTAAAGGCATAAGAGAAGTTAAACAAAAGACATGAGCAGAGATAGAGAGGTAGAGGTGGAAGGTTTACTAGAGGAAGATTTCAAGGAGGAAGAGGAAATACTGGAGGAAGAGGAACCAGTACAGTTCAAAGAAAAGACAAGGAAGTGAATAAAGAAGGTAATTTATATCGGAAGGATTATAGAAATTTATACCAGAGGAGAGAACCAGATGGTTACTTGAATGAGAATTTTGGAAGACAAGACAAGAGGGCATTTAGAACCTGCTTTAAGTGTGGAGGAGAAGGACATCATTCATTCAAGTGTAAGAAGATATAAACTACCAAAAGAGCAGTAGTGGTGGAAGAAAACACCACTAGATAAGATAATAAACTAAAAGATGGAGAATTGTTGGTGATGAGGAGAGATTTGTGTGGTACTGGAGGAGATGAAGAACTCTTGCAGAGGAAGAATCTGTTGAGGACCATATGTAAGGTAGCCAGTAAGTGTTGTAAAGTTGTTATTGATAGTAGTAGTTCAGATAATCTTATTTTAGAAGAAATGGTGAATAAGTTGAAATTGGAGAGATTGAAACACCCTAAGCCTCATCAAATATCATGGATTCACGATGAACATAAGTTGTTAGTAAGTGAAAAATGTTTGGTGAAATTGAAAATTGGGAATTATCATGATGAAGTCTTGTGTGATATTATACCTATGGATATTTGTCACCTTTTGTTGGGTAGACCTTGGTAGTTTGATAGATAGACAGTACATGATGGGAGAAAGAATACATACACTATTGTGGCCAATGGGATGAAGCAAACCTTGTTACCCTTGGAGAAACCTTTGAAAAATGAAGTATGTACGAATACTACAATCTGTTTGGTAGATGGAAGGAAATTCTTGGATGGTGAGACATGAGAATGTGTGTTTTGCCTTAATTCCTAAGAAAACTGAGAAACCAAAACTGGAAGGAGAACACCCAAAAGAGATAAAATATTTGCTAACAAAATATGAAGACATCATTTCAGATAATGTACCTAATGGATTGCCACCTGTGAGAAGTATTAGTCATTGCATGGACTTGGTTCCTAGAGCTAGTTTGCCTATTAAAGTTGCACACTGGTTGACACCAATACAGAATGAAGAACTGAATAGACAAGTGCAGGAGTTCTTGAAGAAAGGTTTGGTCAGGGAGACTTTGAGCCCTTGTGCAGTACCACCAGTATTAGCGCCTAAGAAGAATGGAGAGTGGAGAATGTGTATTGATTCCAGAGCAATAAACAAGATCACACTGAAATACTAGTTTCGTTTGCCTAGGATGGATGACATAATGGACTATTTGAGTGGAGACAAATACTTTACAAAGATAGATTTGAAGAGTGGATATCATCGGATCAGGATCAGAGAAGGTGACGAGTGGAAGACAATATTTAAGACAAATGAAGGACTATATGAATGGTTGGTGATGCCCATTGGATTGACTAATTTAATAAGTACTTTCATGAGGTTGATGAATGAGGTATTGAAGATATTCTTGGGTAAGTTTATTATTGTGTATTTGGATGACATTCTAATTTTCAGTAGGACAAAAGAGGAGCATTTGTTGCAATTTAGACAAGTTTTACAGAGATTGAGAGAAGAGAAGTTGTTGATCAATATCAAGAAGTGTACTTTCCTGAAGGATGAGTTAGACAATTTGGGATTTGTGATATCTAAGGATGGTTTGAAGATCGACGTTGAGAAAGTGAAAGCAATTATTGAATGGCCTACACCGGAAAGCATTGGAGAGGTAAGATCATTT
Source organism: Cryptomeria japonica (assembly GCF_030272615.1). Lineage (NCBI taxonomy): Eukaryota > Viridiplantae > Streptophyta > Pinopsida > Cupressales > Cupressaceae > Cryptomeria > Cryptomeria japonica. Next base: position 703,661,634 of record NC_081407.1, read on the forward strand.
CATGGATTGGCTAGTTTTTACCAGAAGTTTATCAAAAATTTTAGTTCAGTTTGTAACCCTATGACTGAGACCATGAGAGGAGACCGGAAGGAATTAAAGTGGACCACTGGAGAAAACAAAAGTTTTGAATTGTTGAAGCAAAAAGTGACTGAGCAGCCTGTGTTAGCTTTACCGGATTTTAATAAAGTATTTCAAGTGAATTGTGATGCAAGTGGAATGACAATAGGAGCAGTCTTGAGTTAGGAAGGGAGACCAATAGCTTATTGTAGTGAGAAATTGAATGATGATTGGAGGAGATATTTGGTATATGATCAAGATTTTTATGCCATAGTTCAAGCCTTAAAAAAGTGGAGATATTACTTGTTGCCTAAGGAGTTTGTGTTGTATATAGATCATCAAGCTTTGCAGTATTTGAACAGTCAGAGTAAGTTGAATCAAAGACATATGAGATGGGTAGAATTATTGCAAAGTTACACCTTTGTGTTCAAGCATAGAAGTGGAAAATCTAACAAAGTTGTCGATGCATTGAGTTAGAGAAGGAATTTGCTGACAGAGATGAGAGTAACAGTAATTGGATTTGAAGATTTGAAGACCTTGTATGATGATGACCCAGATTTTGTAAACCCTTGGAAATCATGTAGAGAATCAGTTATGGTAGATAGAAGAAAGTGATTGGATTACTTCATTCAAGATGGGATGTTATTTAGAGGAGTTCAGTTGTGCATACCTAAGAGTTCTATGAGGGAGAATCTGATAAAGGAGAAACATAGTGGAGGACTAGCTGGACATTTTGGCATTGACAAAACAATATCATTGGTGAGTGAGCAGTACTTTCGGCCCCAGATTCATAAGGATGTTGAGAAATATGTACAGAGTTGTAGAGTTTGTCAAATTGCAAAGGGTAGTAGTCAAAATGTGGGATTGTATAAACCTTTGACACTACCGGTAAGACCTTGGGAGGATATAAGCATGGATATTGTACTTGGATTGCCTAAGACATCGAGAGGGAATGATTATATATTTGTGGTAGTGGATAGATTCTCAAAGATGTCTTATTTCATACCTTGTAAGAAGACATAAGATGCATTGCATGTAGAAGACCTATTTTTCAAGGAAGTGGTAAGATTGCATAGATTACCTAAGAGCATAGTTTTAGATAGAGATACTAAATTTGTTGGCTATTTTTGGAGAAAACTTTGGAAGAAGATGAAGACAGATTTGAAGTTCACTTCTACTTTTAATCCACAGACTGATGGATAGAAAAAAGTTGTTAACCAGAGTTTGGTAAACTTGTTGAGATGTTTAGTGGGAGATAAAATCGAAAGTTTGGATTTGATCCTTGCACAAGTAGAGTTTGCATACAACAATTCAATGAATAGAAGTACCAGAAGAACATCTTTTGACATTGTTACCGAAGTGCATCCTAGAGGTATATCATAATTGAGAGACATTGGCAATGAAGACCAAAGGAGTTTAGAAGTAGAATACTTTGCAAATCACATGGCAACATTGCATATTCAGGTTAAGCAGCATTTGGAAGACATGAATAGAAAGTATAAGGAGAAGGAAGATGAGAAGAGGAGACATAAGGAATTTGAATTTGGCAATGAAGTGATGGTATATCTAAGAAAAGAGAGATTCATAGTTGGAACTTATAACAAGTTGCAGATGAAGAAGTTTGGACCTTGCAGGATTTTGAGGAAGTTCAGTTCTGGAAATGCATATGAAGTGGAGTTATAGGATAGTCTATGTATTTCACCAGTGTTTAACATTGCAGATCTTCATGAGTATCATGAACCAGATTTCAGTGAGGATGGTGTTGCAGAATTGGAGAAATAGTTTCCCTGGAAGGAACCGGATTAGATTGGAGAGATTTTGGACAGTAGGATTAAGCATAGTACCTAGAGCAGTCAGTATAAGGAATATCTTGTGAAGTGGAAGGATAGACCAGTTGAAGATGCATCTTTCATTTATTAGGAAGAGGTAGACCACCTTAGTTTTCCTCTAACCCCAGAAAAGTGAGAGACTCACTTTTTCAATAACCTCAGATGTCTGATGCAAGAGCATCCCTGATTCATAGAAATCTTGCATCAACCAAAACAAATATTTTCCTTTTTGTTTTGCTTTCTGTTTGCAGTTTCAATTTTCCTTTCTATGTGTCCTGCTTTTGGCTCACTGGATCCTATGGAGTTGGATTCTACTTGAAGACTTGATCATCTTTCTTTCTTCCAGACTGCATTGCATTTGGATCATTTTCCGACAAGATATCACTACCGTTTTCCATGATAGTTTCCTGTTACCAGTTGCCTGGACCAATTTTGGTAATCTATCAAAACCCCTTTCTGAATCTTGTGAAGCCTTGGGTGTTGATTCCAATGTTCCTTGGCATGTTACCGACCTTTTCTCGCAATCTACGTTTCATCCTTTGGATTTTTTGGAGGAATCTCTTGGTGGAGGTCGATCTTGTTTATTTTGCACGTTAGGTCTTGTTCTTCAGGTTTTGATCACTTTTGGGTCGACTAGATCCTTTGGATTGATATATATAATTGTAATTATGCATTAGAATGTAATCAATTATGGAATGATGTAGCTAGACTATATAGAAGATATATCTCAAGAATCAAGGTCCTAGTTGTGACCTATTTTGTATGTTCTACCAGGCCTATGAGCTGGTATGTTGTTACCCGATTGTTACCGATTGGATGTAATCAATTTCCATGCAATAAAACAATCTATTCTACATTACCTCCATAATTTCTTTGTGTTTCCATTGTGTTTACTCTTGTTGACCGGTCCGAATTGATCTCTTTGAGGTCCCTCCTCATTGGTGACTACTTCAATAAGTTATATTATGGATAGAGTAAATGAGATTGTCATGGGAATCAAATGTTGTGGTGGAACAGTTAATAAGGATGATGTCATTTTAAAAATTCTAAGAGTTTTAACTTTGACTTACAAGATGAAAGCTACTGCAATAAATGAACTCTGGAAAATGTCGAATACCCCTATTACCAGAGATACATTACTTGGGAAATTGACTGCTTTTAAACTTGAAGAGCTTGGAGATTAGAATGCTACTAAAACAGAAACTATATTTAAAGCATCTACCTCCAGTAAGCAAAATATAGATTGGAAAGAGTTATATGCTAAGGAGATGGAAGACATTGAAAAAGAAAATAGAGAACTTGAAGAACTGGAAGCCCTAATTTCCAAAAGAACCCCTAAAGGACTGGTAGGAAGTATGAACGAAAAGTTCCATTTAAATGTTTTTCATGCAATAAGATTGGTCACTTCATCAAATTAAAACAACAATTTTCCAAACAAAAAAAAAACAAAAAAAAAAATTGATTCATCTCCTGAGGGGGCATCATCATTAAATATCGAATCTGGGGCATCACATCAGGGCACGACTGGCAAATCAAAAGAACAAACAAACAAACATTGCATTTGATCATAAATTATGATAAAGCATCATTTTCTTTGAAATAACATGTGCACACACGTCACTTCAAAGAGGGGCAAAATGTAGACATATAAAAATGACCATATTCCTAAATGAATATTTTATGTTCATTTCCCTATTTGATTAAATCCAATTTAATTAAATTATCCACATTCTTCTATTTTATTAAGTAAATTACTCAATTTATTTAAATAAAATTCACTATACCCATTTAATGAATAAATCATTTTATTCAATTAAATCCCCCCTATCCACTTTTAATTAAATTCAAATTTAATTAAATAGTTATCCCAAATTGAATAAATCAAATTTATTTAATTTCTCCAAATTATAACCAAATTGAATAAAAATCATTTTATTCAATTAAATCCTATTATCCCCCCATCCACTTGCAAAATCCCAAACCCCTTCCTAATCCCTTCTAGAATCTTCTAATCACTTCTAATTAACCTAACCCCTCTTCTAAACTTTGTCACATCCCTAAACAAAGGGAAGTCACTTCTCAAAAACCTTAAAGTCTTTGATAACCATTAAAGTTTTTCAACCTTCAACCACCAAAACTTTTAAAGTCTTTGATAACCTTTGACAGCGTCCAACCTTCAACCACTTAATCCCCAAAGTCTCCAATAACTATTAATGGTTAATTCAAACCCTCCCACATGGTTAAAAAAATTGTTTTGACTCAACCTCTATCCAACCCAAGGGTCTCATCAGGCCATTAATGCTTTGAACATGATTATCTCTTAATCATTTGCACAAAGGTTTATCCTTGGATTAACTCCTAATCTAGTGGGTAATCCTAATTTAGACTTGACCCTTAGCCTTTAGATAACCATGAGGTCTTCTCAGGCCTTTAATGCCTCCAACCTCTTCTCTCAACCCAATCCTATGTTGACACTTGTCACCATTTCATTGGTGCCAATTGTGCACATGGATCCCCAACTTTCAAACTTGACCCTTGATTAAACCTTTCAATCTTGACCATCCATTGCCCTGTTTATGCTATAAATAGAGCTCTCATTCCTCCATTCTAAACAATCATCTTTCAAATTTGAAGCATCACACTTATGCTCAAATTATTTCAAGCTTTCATTTCATATATGCTCATCATTTAGCCTCTTTTAGATCGGGAATTAGACTAAATATGCATGTTTAGAATAAGTTCTTTATCATTTTAGCTCAATCATAGACTAAATATAGTATGCTAGGATAGTATTCATACTAATCTTGCCATCTTATCATTTAGTTTATTGCATTTTTAGCATCATACATAGCTTCCAACACATCTCATACTAAAATCAATCAAAAGTATCTCTCGTTCTCATATTTGCCATCTCTAAACCATTTTGCTCAATGATCTGAGAGCAAAAACATTGGTTTGAGGGACATTGTGAGATAGAGAACCATGGGACCCTCCTTGGGAAGCTGAGTAATACTTCATTACTCCATAGCTTGCATCAAGAAGTCCTCTGTGTCTGTGTGGACTAGTATTTAACTAAATTTTCATATATTAAGTTTTATTCACCCACTTTTCCCGCATACACTTATGATTCCTGATGATGATGAACTTATAAGTGGATCTAGTAATGGAAGCTCAAGTAGTGGAAAAGATTGGGTCTTTATTGCTATCAAGGATGAATCTTTGAAACCTGTCAATTATACAATTAATACTGAGGAGAAAGCCCTAGCTACTAAAATTGAAGAGAAAGATGAATGGGTTATAGATAGTGGTTGCTCTCATCATATGACCGGTGATAAGAGGAAATTCCCAACTCTGCAAGAATTTGATGGTGGACTAGTTAGATTTGGAGACAATGGGGCATGCATGATCAAAGGAAAAGGAACAATATGTTGGCATTTAGCATAACTGATGTAGATGAGGTGATGCAGTTGAAGACTGATGACTGCACTGGTAAAGGATAGAAGTCTATTTGTGATGAAGAGATTGAGATTTTGTGATTAGATGACCTAATTATTTATTTTCACCCTACAACATACCTATTTACAACACAAATAGAATCTGGGATGAGGCCTATGAGACTGATTCCAATGAATATGAATGGGGTACCTGCTCCAATGCTACTACAGATATCTCTAGTGATACTGATTCTATATCTATCTCCCAAGAAGAACATAACGCAGAAGATAGACCTCTGGAATTTGGACTGCAGAATGCCTATGACGTTGAGGAAAGTGAACAAGAACATTATGAGCAAGTATATGTAGAGGATAATACCATCGAAGACCTCGAGAAAATCCTAAACTTCTTTAAAACCAAGAACCATCATGATGAAAACTCTGTCCTAACACTCACAGTAGCCGAACTTGATCCACCTAACGATTCCTTACCACTTGTCTTTCCTGACCTCATCGACTGGGATGAACCTGAAATCCATAATATACCAATTTTCCCAAATGACGAATCTATTATCCATTACCTATGTACCGTAAATCCGGAAATAGACTCTACCAGTGAACAAAATAATGATGTCTGTAAGCCAGGGAGTGCCAAGTCTCTCAGTCACAAAAATGAACCAGATAACAGATCGGATGCTGAAAACCAGTCAATGGCAGCTCTAGATCATAAAAAAGTAAAAATAAAGGATGTATCAGAGGGTGAAAACCTTTTTAAGGCACCTAACGATGGGAGACTTGACACTCTTCCTGAGCACTTTCATGGGTGATCACCCATATTGATTGAGCCCACTCAATCAATCAACATTGGTACCACAGAAGCAGTTAGGAACCTACACCTTGCAGAATCTCTAACAGAGGAAGAAAGATCAGCGTTCATCATTTTCTTTAAAGAACAACAAATCAACTTTGCTTGGTCATATGCTGATATGCCTAGAGTGGATCCACATTTAATCATGCATCATCTGTCCATTTCTACAGGAGTTAAGCCAGTCAAGCAAAAGCTACGAAAGATGAATCCATGGGTGGCACTCATGGTCAAAACTAAACTAAAGAAATTATTAGACGTTGGATTCATCCGACCCATTGACTATGCGGAATGGATTTCTAATATCATTCCAGTATCAAAACCAGATGGTAGTATCAGAATCTGCACTGATTTCAGAGACGTCAACAAAGCTTGTCCAAAGGATGACTTTCCTCTGCCAAGTATCGACATAATTGTAGATCTCACAGCAGGCCATGCAATGCTCTCACTAATGGATGGTTTCTCAGGCTATAATCAAATCAAAATTGCCCCAGAAGATCAAGATAAAACCGCGTTCACCTATCCTTGGGGAACATACTGTTGGAATGTTATGCCTTTCGGCTTAAAGAATGCAGGGGCCACTTATCAAAGAGCAATGACCACAATATTCCATGACATGATGCACACATTTATGGAAGACTATGTGGATGACTTACTAGCTAAATCCTTCACCCGAGCAGAACATCTTGGCATCCTAACAAAGATTTTTGATCGATTGGAGAAATTCCAAGTCAAGCTTAACCCTAAGAAGTGTGTCTTCGGGGTTACATCAGGCAAGTTACTAGGCTCCATAGTCTCAGCTAAGGGTATTGAAGTAGATCCAGCAAAGGTACAAGCCATCATGGACATGCCACCACCAAAGAATATCAGTCAACTCAGATCTCTGCAAGGACAACTTCAATTAATCAAGCGATTCATCGCTCAGCTAGCAGATAAAAGTCTACCATTTAACCATTTACTACACAAGAATGTACCATTCAAATGGGAGGCTAAGTGTGCAGAATCTTTTTACCAAATCAAACAATACCTAATGAATCCACCAGTTCTAGTACCTCCGGTCGCAGGAAAGCCTCTTATTTTATATATCTCAACCACAGAGATATCACTGGGGGCATTATTGGCACAAGAGGATCAACAAGGAAAGGAACGCGCCATATATTACATTAGTAGAACATTGAATGGCTATGAACTCAACTATACATTCATTGAAAAGGCTTGCTTAACAGTGGTTTTTGCATCTCAGAAATTTTGACATTACATGCTAGCGCACACCATCAAGCTAGTGGCAAAAATTGATCCTCTCAAGTATCTACTCAGCAAGGCAGCTCTTATCGGCCGATTGGCTAAATGGGTCATGATTCTCAGTGAATTTGACATCCAATACATAGAAAGATGAGCCATCAAAGGACAAGCAATTGCAGATCAGTTAGCCGAAGCACCCCTACCAGGAAAACACACCATGGAGGGGGAATTTCTAGATAGAGATGTTCTTGCTCTTTCTACCAAACAATGGACCTTATACTTTGACGGATCCTATACACAACATGGTTCTGGTGCTGGCATTCTATTCATCACTCCTGAAGGACACACTATACCAAGATCATACAGACTTATGTTTCCATGCACCAATAATGTGGCTGAATATGAGGCACTGGTCATAGGCATCAAAATGGCCGTAGAATGGAAAATCATAGAGTTAAAAGTTTATGGGGATTCGCAACTGGTTGTCCATCAAATCAACAATGACTATCAAAAAAAGGACGACAAGCTCTTACCCTACAAGCGAATGGTGGATGACTTCAAACAGTATTTTGTGCACATCACCTTCGAGCAAATACCAAGGTTGAACAACAAAGCAGCTGATGCCATGGCTACTATCGCTTCATTACTACAAATTCCAGAGCAACAGAGTCGTTATGAGTTCCTGGTAGAGCAACTGTTCTCCCCCGCCTATGACCACTCTGAATCCCATGTTATCTATGCCTTGACTTGTTCTGATTCTCCATTATATGGGCCAATATACGACTACCTCAAACACAATATCTTACCCATTGACCAATCCTGCAGCCAAAAACGTAACTTTATCCGGCAAGCTACCCATTATACCCTTACCGCTGATACTTTATATCATCGAGGTCTAGATGGTACTCTTCTTCATTGTCTTGATCGTAATGATTCTGATTCTGCTTTACACGAGCTTCACGAAGGTATTTGTGGCACACATTCAAGCGGCACTACTCTTGCTAAAAAGCTTCTAAGGATGGGATACTACTAGCCTACAATGGAGAAAGACTCATATCACTTTGCCAAGAAATGTCCTAAATGCCAAATCCATGGTAATTTGATACATGCACCAGCACAAGAACTGTAGCCATTTACAACATCCTGGCCCTTTTGTCAGTGGGGACTGGACCTCATTGGAAAAATTCATCCTTCATCTCCAAATGGACACAAGTTCATTATAACAGCAACGGAGTACTTTACCAAATGGATCGAAGTAGTTCCCATGACCACAGTGACCGGGAAACAAATTGCCTCTTTTATCCTCAATTATCTGATCTGCAGATATGGTATTCCAAGTTCAATCATTACAGATAATGGATGACCTTTCAAAAATCAAGATGTACAGGAACTATGTGCAAAGTTCAAAATCCAACATAGGTTCTCTACACCATATTACCCACAGGGAAATGGTCAAGCGGAGGCATCTAACAAGACAATACTGAAAATCCTCAAGAAAACAGTGAATGATGCAGGCAAAGATTGGCATGTACAACTCAATCCTACACTTTGGGCATACAGAACCAGCATCTGCACACCTACCGAAGCAACACCATACTCATTGGTTTATGGATCAGAGGCTATTTTACCCCTGGAGGTAGAGATCCCATCTCTCAGAGTCTCTTTGAAAGGCTTAATCCCAGATGAAGAGTATCGAGTTAACCGCCTACAAGAACTTGAGCTATTGGATGAAAAACGCCAACATGCTTACACTCATCTCAAAGCATATCAGCAACGCATGTGCAGGAGCTACAATCACAAGGTCATTCCCCGCAACTTCAAGGTTGGTGACCTAGTACTCAAAGAAAATCCAAGAAATCAGCAAGATCAAGAAAAGAAAGGGAAATTTGAGCCTAACTGGTTGGGTCCCTATGTTATCATATCAGTTTATGGATCAGGTGCTTGTCAGCTAACAAATTCTGAAGGAGATGTGCTCGATGACCCAACTAACAACATCCATCTGAAAAGGTACTATATTTAAAGTAAGCCTAATGCACGAAAAAAGCCCAAAACAAACAAAAAAAAAATCAAAAAAATCCAAAAAAAGCAAAAAACAAAGTACAATAAAAACAAAGGGTGAAAACCTGGTAAAACAGGCGCTCTTGTGAAAGAATGGCTCCTCCATCTATATCCACGCCATTTTATCCCTACAAACACTATCGGCCATCGCCCGACATTAGCAAATATCCATTCAAGACATACTTAGCGTAGTCACTATCCTAATTTGTCTATATATATCCTCTTACCACTAATCCACCATGTCTTGGAATCACTGTATATATTCACATCAAGAGGCACACTCAGCTAGGGGCATATAAATCATATCAATATTGCAAACACTCAAGACATCCAGACTAGATGCAAAACTCACTAGCATGACATCCAACAAACAACTACGCTTCATCGCCAAACAAAAACTACACAAAACACAAAAACTACCAAGGATGGATGATGATTTTCTGAAGTACTGATTGTTGCACTATAGCACAAAATCTTAACTAGTTTTGCATTTTGAACTTTTGGCATTATTGGATTCTCTTCCTTGTCTCACTAAATCCTTCACAGCTAGAGGTTAAGGGGAACTTCCAATATTTTCTTAGTCTTCTGTCTAGGAGGCGATCACTTGTACTATGTGAATACTTGCCTCGAGACGTGATACATCGAATATCACTGAAGGCCTGATCACATTTCATACATAAAAATGATCAAATCTTGTCTGTTTACGCAATACGCACTCAGGTCGTCCTGGTTCAATTATACCTTGACGCTTGTGCTATCTTGCAAAATCAAATATCATGTAAATTTTTCTCAAGTCATTATGGTTCAATTATACCATTATGCTTGTATAAATTTTCAACATATCCTAAACAAATCAATGCTCAATGATGATATCCACAAAGAAAGCAAAAACATGGTTCTATCGGACGGCAAATACAAAATGAAGGATGCTTCCAAAACAATTAATTGCATATCATTTTACAAGTAGTCGCATATCATTTTACAAGTAGTTGCACATCATTTTACAATTCATTGCATATCATTATTACATGTCATTTTACAAAAACTTTGCATATCATTTAACATCATTTACATATCACAATACATTTAGCAGCATATTAAATCATACATCTCATTTTCAAGATACATTTCACAGCATATAAAATGCATACATCCTGCATCATGCATCATATATTGCATCATCATCACATAAAATATCTCATATAACATGCATCCATGTAAACACATCACATCGATCAAAAATGGTGCCGTATATATATCTCAAAAAATGATCAAAATCTACAAAATGTGTCTCAACACTATGTCCAGTACAAAGTATAACAAAGATCCAAAAATACAACAGAGACACTATCTCTCAAGTATGACTATCTCCTAACGGAGATGGTCTCGCTCCAGATGCACCCGCCCCTGGATCTCCAGGAGGGTCCTGTCTCGCTCCAGATACGCTCGCCCCTGGATCTCCAGGAGGGTCCTGTCTCGCTGGCCCCATCACACCTCGGCTCTCAGATCGTGTCCCAGCAGTTCGAGATTGACTCAATCTCGACTGTGCAAAGCTCTCCACTCGCTGATCTCTGGGTACTGCAGCCTCATAATGCCGCCTATAATACTCTACCTCTTGCACTCTTCGCGTCAGCTTTCTAAGGGTGTCTCTCAATGGACCACCCGCCGTTGCTCTCTGCACACTCGCCAAGGCCTCCTCTGCTCGTCCTCGCCGCTCTATCTCAGTATCTCTCTCAGTGGTCAACTAAGAAATCTGCCGCTGATAGGTCAAAATCTGCACCTGCAGCTGCTGAACAGTAATCTGTAGGGTCTGGATCTGTGCATCCTCCACATGACCTGGCACTCGAACCCGCAGTGGTACCTGTGCTGGAGGAATCCCTCCCACTCGCCCTATCCTTGGTACTGGAGGTGGGAGTATATCTACCCTCCTCCTCTGTGCTGGTCTAACCATCTCCTCCTCACCCCCCACTGCAGCCAGCACCTCCGTCACTCTCCCCTCTCTCTCGGCTCCGATAGCCAATCCTCCTCTCCCCCTCTCAATCCTCCCCTACCGTACCGCTCTCTCCACACCTCTACCTCCCTGCCTCCCTCTAGCTCCTCTACCTCCTCCATCCTCTCCATCATCTCCATCATCTCCCCCGTCTCCCTCCTCCCCATCCAAGTCAAACGCTGGCCTCATCTCCTCTGGATTTGAGATCCTCGCCACTGCCCACATAGCAAACAAACGGACAAACTCATCTGTCATCCCGGCGTCCTGAATCTCTGGGGCATAGTCCCAGATCTGCCCAGCTATCCCCACAAACTCCTCCATGGCCACCGCACTGTTAATAGTTAGCCCCCAATCGGCCACATCCTGCTACCTCCGTGCATATAGGCACGCTCCCTAAGGAATCCCCTGCTGGCGTCCGAACTGTCGCAAAACTCGGGTCACCACAAACCGCTCAATAATGAACGGGGTCCTCCCAATCAGATATCGGGTCATAAAAACAAAGGGCATCTCCAGCCCATCCTCCGCCCATACCTCGCAACCTGTATACGATCTCCAGGTGACCGTATCTATATCATCGAAAACCCTCTTCTAATGCTCTAGCTTGCCCAGCTTACGCTGGACAACTAGACCTCTATAACCATAGGCATATGTTGCACCTATAGGCCTATCTTTATCTGCCAATGGCCTCGCTGCCGGAATGTGCTCCTAGCACCATACCTGTAATAAGGTCACCCTAGCTGACAAACTGTTGTACCCGAGGTATACTACCTCATGTAAACTCCTATATAAATGAGCCAGCATCGCTGACCCCCATGCAAACCTCTTGCCCTGCATAACCATCTCCTCCAAAACCAGTCCCCATCCTACCAAGAATCCCTTTGACCTGCGATCAAGACAAAGGAATCCCCCAATGAATCCTACCAGTACAGATGGTAGCGGTGCATACCCCAAATCCAAAAACTCCTACCAAGGGATCTCATACCCACAAACTGTGTCATCCTGAAAAATGCGGCATAGTGCCTCTATGCCGCCCTCCTCTGACTGCTCATAGGGAAGTAGTGCCCCTACTATAGAAATCCGCAAAATCCGGTAGCAATCCTCCAGTGTCACTATCATCTCTCCCATGGCAAAATGAAAGGTGTTCATATCACTATGCCACCTCTCTGCCAACGCTGTCAAAAGCCCCCGGTTCACAATGAACCGAGGCATATCCAGAAGTGAGGTCAATCCACATCTCTCTATGATATCCAAATCTGCCTGTGACAGTCTCGATATCAACGTCCACGGTCTCGGGAATCTCTCCCTCGACTGAACAACCCCCAATCGCTCCTGTCAAAACAAACAAAACATATCCAATATCAGTTTCCACATCAACACAAAGATATCAAAATCAAACTTACATCAACAACATGAAATAATTTGCTCATCTACAATCAAAGTTCAAAATCCTATCATTTCATATCAACTTGTAAAACAACTCAAGTTCTCAAAAACCATATCAAAACTTGTAAAACAACTCAAGTACCAAAATCACATAAACTTGTAAAACAACTCAAGTTTCCCACCCATATCAGCTTGTAAAACAACTCAAGTTTCCAACCCATATCGGCTTGTAATACAACTCAGGCTTCCCACACATTGAATTTGAAACAGGGGACGCAAATACATCATATTCTGATTAACCAAACATGTGGATATCTATACATAACTTGGAAAATTGCACATCAAAACAAGTTATACATATACTCATCTTGGATATATTCATCAAAACATGACAGACAAACAAAACAAAATTTTCAAATCAGCCAACACTGCAAAAACATTTCTGATGTGCTAAAACAGATCTTCAATGCGCTAACACACCCCCACGTGCTAGGCTATTTCTCCTACACCCTAATCTATCTGTCCTATGTGCTAGACTATGTCTATGTGCTACTCTTTTCCTCCATTGCGCTACCTAACCTGTCCTATGCGCTAGACTCTGTCTACGCGCTAATCTATCACTCCTAGGCGCTACCCGTTTAGCCCTATGCGCTAGGTTAGTCCTATGCGCTAAACCACCTTCCCTATGCGACCCTCTGCGGTCCCTATGTGCTAGGTTAGTCCTACGCGCTAAACCCCCTTCCCTATGCGAACCCCGGCGGCTCCTATGTGCTAGGTCACACCTACGCGCTACCCTGTTGACGCGACGCGCTACCCGACACTTTCTATGCACTAGTCTCCATGCATGCACTAACCTAAAAGTGTTATGCACTAGCCTACATTTTTCGGACGCGACCCCTAAATTTAAACTTGATGCGCTACTTCACACTTTGTATGCACTACTGTTGACCCTAGACGCGCTAAAACAAAATACCCGAACTTTGAAATTCAAAAAGTGACTAAAAATGACAAAACAAAAAATCAAAAAGGGGTAAAAAATGATGACTTACTGGTGGTCCATGCGCTGCTGGTCTCCGGTACCTCTGAACGCGCTCAAAATGGTGTCTGTGATAAGGAATTGACATTTTCTCTCCAGAGAAAATTCTCTTTCTTCAAAGTCAACAAAGCACAAATGACTCTAAATCAAGCCCTTTTCCCCTTTTATAAGAGGAAAATGAAATTAGGGTTAGCCGACTGGCCCTGTAATATGGTCGCGGTCTCCCCAATACCAAAACAGTTGTAACTTATCAGGAGATGAATCAATCTACACACATTTTACATGCACGAAATCATACACATCATACGAACTTCATCAAATTAAAACAACAATTTTCCAAACAAAAAATAAAAATAAAAAATTTTGATTCATATCCCGAGGGGGCATCATCATTAAATATCGAATCTGGGGCATCACATCGGGGCACGACTGGCAAATCAAAAGAACAAACAAACATTGCATTTGATCATAAATCATGATAAAGCATCATTTTCTTTGAAATAACATGTGCACACACGTCACTTCAAAGAGGGGCAAAATGTAGACGTATAAAAATGACCATATTCCTAAATGAATATTTTATGTTCATTTCTCTATTTGATTAAATCCAATTTAATTAAATTATCCACATTCTTCTATTTTATTAAGTAAATTACTCAATTTATTTAAATAAAATTCACTATACCCATTTAATGAATAAATCATTTTATTCAATTAAATCCCCCCTATCCGCTTTTAATTAAATTCAAATTTAATTAAATAGTTATCCCAAATTGAATAAATCAAATTTATTTAATTTCTCCAAATTATAACCAAATTGAATAAAAATCATTTTATTCAATTAAATCCTATTATCCCCCCATCCACTTGCAAAATCCCAAACCCCTTCCTAATCCCTTCTAGAATCTTCTAATCACTTCTAATTAACCTAACCCCTCTTCTAAACTTTGTCACATCCCTAAACAAAGGGAAGTCACTTCTCAAAAACCTTAAAGTCTTTGATAACCATTAAAGGTTTTCAACCTTCAACCACCAAAACCCTTAAAGTCTTTGATAACCTTTGAAAGCTTCCAACCTTCAACCACTTAATCCCCAAAGTCTCCAATAACCATTAATGGTTAATTCAAACCCTCCCACATGGTTAAAACATTTGTTTTGACTCAACCTCTATCCAACCCAAGGGTCTCATCAAGCCATTAATGCTTTGACCATGATTATCTCTTAATCATTTGCATAAAGGTTTATCCTTGGATTAACTCCTAATCCAGTGGGTAATCCTAATTTAGACTTGACCCTTAGCCTTTAGATAACCATGAGGTCTTCTCAGGCCTTTAATGCCTCCAACCTCTTCTCTCAACCCAATCCTATGTTGACACTTGTCACCATTTCATTGGTGCCAATTGTGCACATGGATCCCCAACTTTCAAACTTGACCCTTGATTAAACCTTTCAATCTTGACCATCCATTGCCCTGTTTATGCTATAAATAGAGCTCTCATTCCTCCATTCTAAACAATCATCTTTCAAATTTGAAGCATCACACTTATGCTCAAATTCTTTCAAGCTTTCATTTCATATATGCTCATCATTTAGCCTCTTTTAGATCAGGAATTAGACTAAATATGCATGTTTAGAATAAGTTCTTTATCATTTTAGCTCAATCATAGACTAAATATAGTATGCTAGGATAGTATTCATACTAATCTTGCCATCTTATCATTTAGTTTATTGCATTTTTAGCATCATACATAGCTTCCAACACATCTCATACTAAAATCAATCAAAAGCATCTCTCGTTCTCATATTTGCCATCTCTAAACCATTTTGCTCAGTGATCTGAGAGCAAAAACATTGGTTTGAGGGACATTGTGAGATAGAGAACCATGGGACCCTCCTTGGGAAGCTGAGTAATACTTCATTACTCCATAGCTTGCATCAAGAAGTCCTCTGTGTCTGTGTGGACTAGTATTTAACTAAATTTTCATATATTAAGTTTTATTTGCCCACTTTTCCCGCATACACTTCTGATTCCTGATGATGATGAACTTATAAGTGGATCTAGTAATGGAAGCTCAGGTAGTGGAAAAGATTGGGTCTTTATTGCTATCAAGGATGAATCTTCAAAACCTGTCAATGATACAATTAATACTGAGGAGAAATCCCTAGCTACTAAAATTGAAGAGAAAGATGAATGGGTTATAGATAGTGGTTGCTCTCATCATATGACCGGTGATAAGAGGAAATTCCCAACTCTGCAAGAATTTGATGGTGGACTAGTTAGATTTGGAGACAACGGGGCATGCATGATCAAAGGAAAAGGAACAATATGTTGGCATTTAGCATAACTGATGTAGATGAGGTGATGCAGTTGAAGACTGATGACTGCACTGGTAAAGGATAGAAGTCTATTTGTGATTAGGAGATTGAGATTTTGTGATTAGATGACCTAATTATTTATTTGTGTTGTCATTGATGGGAACTGATGTCAAATAGTGATTACTGATGTTCCTAATGTTTTTTTTTGTAATCTAAGTGATTTGGTTTACTAGAGGACAAGGTTTACCAGCAAACAACTGAAGTCTGTGAAATAGGACTTTAACTGGTAAAGTAGAAATGTTTTGGTTGAATCGGTTAATCGACGATGATTGGTGATTTGCGGTTTGGATGGTGAACTTTTATCATGGAAAGGTGTATCTGAATGGAACCAGAACTTGTGAAGATTACCAGAAGGCATGTTTCAAATTTTTGATGAGGTTTTGCTAAGGTTTTAGTAGGGTTTAAGACTGGTGAATATATCATCAAACTAGTAATTTTTTTTGTTATGTCTGTGATCGACGACGAGTCTACATTAAGGTGGTAACACGACACAACCTGCATGAAAAGATGTGATTGTTATTTTCGCTCAATTCAAGGAAGAATTTCTTGGGAATCAGCAAAACACTTAGTAGAGTGTTTTAAGGTTTTGACTTTGGTACAAATCATATTTTTGTGATGGGTTATGATCAACCAACAATTGATATTGCATTGTAATTGGTTGTAATGATTTGTATATCGATCTGTGATGATCTCTAATGATTTGTATTGCAAATTCATGATGTAATTAGGGTTTAGTGGCCAACCTAGTTGAGATGGCTATTTAGGATGGCACAGTTGATGTTTTTTATGTCGGTGGTCTTAGAGAATGTGTTGATCCATCCAAGTGAAGTTTGAGATCTACCTGAGAGTTGTAGAGTGTTGAGAATAACTGGATCTGATCATGCATGCAAAGAAGTGCAAGTAACAGATCATTTATTCACTGTTGTTCCCTAACAGTTGTAGTAGGTTAAATCCCTTAACCAGGTAGGTCCTAACAGGCCTTAAACATTTAAGTCCCTAACATGGCAGCTCTCAAAAGAGTATTAAATCTGTATGTGGGAAAAGTGGTTTGATAGAATTCAATATGTGAAAATATTGTAAAATAACTAGTCCACACACACACACACAGGACTTCTTGATGCAAGCTATGGAGTAATAACGTATTACTCAGCTTCCCAAGGAGGGTCCCATGGTTCTCTATCTCACAATGTCCCTCAAACCAATGTTTTGCTCTCAGATCACTGAGCAAAATGGTTTAGGGATGGCAAATGCAAGAATGAGGGATGCTTTGATAGATTCTAGTATGAAATGGATGTTAAGCTATGTATGATTCTAGAAATGCAATAAACTAAATGATAAGATGATAGGGTTAGTATAAATACTATCCTAGCATGATATATTTAATCTATGATTGAGCTAAAATGATAAAGAAATTATTCTAAACATGCATATTTAGTCTAATTCCTGATTTAAAGAGAGGCTAAATGATGAGCATATATGAAATGAGAAAGCTTGAAAGAATTTGAGCATAAGTGTAATGCTTCAAATTTGAAAGATGATTGTTGAAAATGGAGGAATGAGAGCTCTATTTATAGCACAAACAGGGCAATGGATGGTCAAGATTGAAAGGTTTAATCAAGGGCCAAGTTTGAAAGTTGGGGATCTATGTGCACAATTTGCACCAATGAAATGGTGACAAGTGTCAACATAGGGTTGGGTTGAGAGAAGGGGTTGGAGGCATTAAAGGCTTGAGAAGACCTCATGGTTATCTAGAGGCTAAGGGTCAAGTCTAAGTTAGGCTTACCCACTGGATTAAGAGTTAATCCAAGGATAAACCTTTGTGCAAATGATTAAGAGATAATCATGGTCAAAGCATTAATAGCCTGATGAGACCCTTGGGTTGGATGAAGGTTGAGTCAAAACAAATGTTTTAACCATGTAGGAGGGTTTGAGTCAACCATTAATGGTTATTGGAGACTTTGGGGATTAAGTGGTTGAAGGTTGAAAGCCTTCAATGGTTATCAAAGACTTTGAGCCATTTAGTGGTTGAAGGTTGAAAGCCTTCAATGGTTATCAAAGACTTTGAGGGTTTGAGAAGTGACTTCCCTTTGCTTAGGGATGTGGCAAAGTTTAGAGGAGGGGTTAGGTTAATTAGAAGTGATTAGAAGATTCTAGAAGGGATTAGGAAGGGGTTTGGGATTTTGCAAGTGGATGGAGGGATAATAGGATTTAATTGAAATAATTTAATTCAATTTGGTTGCAATTTGGGGAAATTAAATAAATTAGATTTATTCAATTTAGGATAACTATTTAATTAAATTTGAATTTAATTAAAAGTGGATAGGGGGGATTTAATTGAATAAAATGATTTATTCATTAAATGGGTATAGTGAATTTAATTTAAATAAATTGAGTAATTTACTTAATTAAATAGAAGAATGTGGATAATTTAATTAAATTGGATTTAATCAAATAGAGAAATGAACATAAAATATTCATTTAGGAATATGGTCATTTTTATACGTCTACAAAATCCTCTCACGAGGTTGATCCTAGTAGATCATCAAGCTCCTAATCGGGCTGCTAGCCAAATCTCTTAACAGGATTTGCTCCTAACAAGGCGTATTGTAAGCTCCTAACATGACTAAGCTCCTAACAGGGCATACTTCAACTCCCACCATGGACTTTCCCTATTTGGGTTTCCACATCAAAAACTTATAGTGTTCATGTGTGGAATGTTTTTCATGTGATGTTCTTATTTATGTTTCATTTCATGCATTATTTCTGAGACACGGGTTATGATGTTTTATCAAATTTTTATCAAAGGTTACCGTTTCTAATAAGAGTTGATAAAGAAAAGTGATTGATCCAATACTTGATAAGTTGGTAAATGATCAAATCTACATGATTTCTTAAGTGGTGAAATAATTGATTGATGTGGTAAATGATTTGATTAACGTGTTAAGCAATTCTGATAAAGAGGTTGTTTGATCTGATTAAAGAAGTTGAGATATTTGTTAAATGGTTTCAGATCCGATAATTTTTTTTTTGGTTTAAAGTATCAATTGGTCTTAATACTAATTCAACCCCCCTCTCGGTATTAACTAGATCCTCATAGGATTAACAATTAGTATCAGAGATTTGGTCCTCTGTGTGTAGAAAGCCTAACCGCTTGAGGAAAATATTCTGAGGAAGTCAAGATGATGAAAAAAGAGGGTCCTAAGTTCAACAAGGATAACTACAAGATCTGGAAAGACAAAATGAAGATCTACATCAAATGTCTTGGTGCACAATATTGGAAGAAAGTTAAAACAACATATGTTGCTCCTACGACTACTCCCTTCACACTGGATGAACTCAAAGAGAAACAAGATAACATGAAAGCCCTAGAAGCAATTGTAAGTACTTTATCTGATTCAAAATATATTGATGTTCAAGGATTGGAAACTACAGGTGAGGTTTGGGAAAAGTTAGAGATAATCTATAGAGGAGATGAGCATATTCAAAGAGCCAAAGAGGAAAGCTTGAGAGGAAAGTTCCATGACATATGAATGCTTGAAGGAGAAAATATTGCACAGTATGGTCAAAGATTCAATGAAGTTATTGGTAGCATAAAGAGTGTTGGAGGTAAAATGGAAGATGATGCAATAGTAAGTAAAATGCTTAGAGCTCTTCAACCTCGGTATGCTATAAGAGTATCTGCAATCCAAGAACTTAGATCTATTTCAAAGGATAAGGTAACTATTGATTCATTGATTGGTAAGCTTACATTTTTTGAGTTAAATAGTTTTGACAATAGTCTAACAAAATCTATTGAATCTGCCTTTAAAGCTTCTGTTACTAGTTCATCTACTAGAAAAGGAAAATATATATGTCAAAATCATGAGTGCAGGTCAAGTCATGGAAGTAACCCAGGAAATGAAGACAATGAAGATCAAGTGATGGAACTTGAGGCACTGTTAGCAAAGAGATTTCCAAGAGCCACTGGTAAGTATAAAGGAAATCTACCTTAAAAGTGTTTCTCTTGTAGTAAAATAGGTCATATTGCTACTAACTACCATAACACACATAAGAAAGAAAAGTTTAGAAGATTCAAAGGAAAGGGCAAGCAATATTTATATGTTACAGTAGATGAAGGTGTGACTGATGAGGAGTTTGAAGATGAGGATGACAATGAAGAAATTGTGTTTGTAGCCATGAAGGAGGAACTGTCAGATGAAAAGGCACTAGAATCTCATATGGAGAATAATGATGAATGGATTATAGACTTTTAGACATTTCAAATAACCGAAAGACAACTGAGAGGGGGGGGTGAATCAGTTGTCACTAGATTATAGGAACCTTAAGAAATTAAAACTTTAATACTAGAACTCAAAAGATATACCCGAATGCATAAACCAATTACCGAAATAGGAGATATACCAATTAAGTACAAGCAACAATTAGAGAGTAAACACCATTCACATGACACTAAGATTTGTATGTGGAAAACCCAGTAAAGGAAAAGACCATAGTGGGAAGCCTACCTACAGTTAAATAATACTTCTGCAGTAGGTATGTGATTACAAATTTAGGGGCTAGCACTTGCAGGAACGCCAACAACCTAGAGCACACTTCTCATTACAAAAGTAGTCTCATTGACTACATAAAAATCCAGACTACAATCTGGAAGAGAGAAAGAACTACAAATATAGTATCTCCTATTCCTGAGTATAGTTCTGATTACGCTCAATATTAGAGGACTAAATCCTCTTACATAAACCCAACTTGATCACCAATGATCAACCAAATCCTCTGCATGAATGACTATTACATTATTCACTCCTTACATATCCATATCCCATATCCATGATCTATAATGAGATCTTACATCATATATATACAAACCCTCAACCATAAACAATAAGGTCGGCCACTAGACAATAAAGGAATTACATAATTACAAAACATGTCGGCCTGAGACCAAACAAATAATATCCAACCCATAAGACATCCCGGAAACACATCGATAAGATCAAACAACATGTTACATTAAGTCGCTCCATAACATAGATAGTATAACCTGGAATAGAATAGGTCTGCTACCAAATGCAATGATCCCAATCAACCAAGTCTTGAACATGATCACCATTAGTATCCTAAATCTATACTATAATCTACACCAACACCACTTATGCATAACATCAAAGATCTTCATCAAAGCTCTACCGGTGAGACCCCACCGGATCAACAAACTAGGCTTACTAGCATACATAATAGCATTCGATCACCAAATCAAAACCAACTGACTGAACATGAATCTAAGTAGCATGAATAGAAGACTAAGCCAATTCAAAAAGCCAAAATATACCAGAGCATACCGGATCATCATGATCTAATCCAACCAGAAACCAAACAACTTACCGAGATGAGAAGGATGCTGGTAAATAGCCAAAACAACTAGTGTTGACATCAATGACAAAACATCAATGCAACACATAATCAATTCCTCCAAATGGCCAACAATATCCCCCTTTGGTATTGATGGCAACACAGATGTGGAAAACATCCCAGTACCAAGAAAAGCCAAATGAATCTCCTACACAAGAATATATAAATGTAGTTATGATCTATACTTTCCCTGTTGATGATATCTCAGTTAAGTTCTGCAAATTTCTCCCCCTAATGTATATATCCCTCAAGTTTTTCACATGAATGTGTCTCCCCCTTTGACATAAATTTCAAATATCTGGCATAAATATCAAAGCAAAAACATAAACCACTGAATCACAAGACTAACTACTCCCCCTGAGCAATAGCATCACCACATCAATTCAGAATGAATAATATCTCTAATAATGCATGTCGGACTAATGCCAAATAGCATCAATTAGTTCTCTATTAGAGGGGTAGAAACCCCTAATCTGTCTCTAAGGTACTCAAATGAGTCTTTAGGCAAAGGTTTAGTGAAGATATCTGCAATCTGCTCTTTAGTGTTCACATAAACCAGACTAACTTTATTTTCTTCCACCTTCTCCTTCAAAAAGTTATACTTGATAGATATGTGCTTTGTCTTAGAATGAAATACTGGATTATTTGATATGTCTATAGCAGTAGAGTTATCATAGTGAATAACTACCGGTCCATTGCAATTCACTTTTATGTCCTTCAATATTTTCTCCATCCATAGAACTTGTGTACAGTTAGTAGTAGCAGCAAGATACTTAGCTCTAGTAGTAGATAAATAAGTACATGATTGTTTCTTGTTGATCCATGAAACAAGTTTCTTTCCAAGAAATAAATCTCCATAGGAAGTACTTTTTTGGTCATCAACATCACCTGCCCAATCTACATCTATATATGCACATAAAGTAAAGTCATCATCCTTAGAGTACCACAAACCATATTTAGATATACCTTGTAAGTATCTAAAAATTATTTTCACCTCACTCTCATGATTCTCTCTAGGATCACTCTAATATCTTGATGTAATTCAAATAACATTCATTATATCAGGCCTAGTCTAAGTCAAATATAGCAGACCTCCAATCATAGACTTGTATATTGTAGGATTTACCGATGTAGATTCATCTTTCCTTGTCAATTTCTCACTAGTAACCATAGGAGTACTTACTGGTTTAGAATCTTCCATACCAAATTTCTTTGACATCTCCCTATCATACTTAGTTTGACAGATGAAAATACCTTTATCAGTCTAAGTAATTTGCAAACCTAAGAAAAATTTCATTTCCCCAATCATAGACATCTCAAATTCTTTCTCCATATTTTTAGAAACTTCCATGTACAACTTATCTCCACCTCCAAAAATGATGTTATCAACAAAAACCTCAATAATTAGTATATCATCATCAGTGACTTTATAATATAGATTACTGCCAGCATTACCTTTAGTGAAATCAAGCTTCAAAAGATATTTGTCTAACCTTGCATACCAATATCTAGGTGCCTATTTCAATCCATATAAGGCTTTCCTTAACATGCAAACCATGGTTTTATCATATGAAAGTGAAAACCATCAGGTTTCTCAATATAAACTTCCTCATCAAGATCCCCATTCAAAAAAGCACACTTAACATCCATCTAATAAACCTTGTAGTTTTTATGTGCACCATAGGCAAGAAATAATCTTACAGCTTCAATCATAGCTACAGGTGCAAAAGTTTCACCATAATCAAATCCTTCCTTCTGACAATATCCTTTACAAACCAATCTAGATTTATTCCTCAGAACTTTTCCATCTTCATTTAATTTATTCCTAAAAACCCATTTAGTTCTAATAACATTCTTATTTTTAGGTTGGGGAACTAAAATCCATGAATTATTATTTTCTATCTGATCTAATTCTTCTTCCATAGCTTTCATCCAACATTCATCTTTACATGCGTCAATTACCGATAATGGTTCAACTTAAGTAATTAAACATACCTCATTAACTGTCAATATCCTTCTTGTTATAACTCCATTGTTCTTATCCCCGATGATCTGATCTTCTGAATGATTCAACCTTACATACCTAGGAGTCTTTCAACTCTCTATTCCTCTTTATAGTTCTTCAGTTACCATTGAATTTTTTGATACTTCCAGAGTAACCAGTTCAACATTTTGTTCCAGTAAAGGTGTTATTAGTTTAGTTATGATCATTTCCACTATCAGTTCTTGCTCATAAGCTTTTATTTTACTTTTATTCAGCTCATCCACCTTGACATTGGCGCTCTCCACAATTCTCTACAATCTCTTATTATAACATCTATATGCTTTTCTTTCATTAGAATAACCAATAAATATTCCTTCATCACATCTAGGATCAAATTTTCCAATGAAATCATCTCTTCTAATATAACATTTACTACCAAAGATTCTAAAATACTTAACTGTAGGTGTATTGCCAAACCATAATTCATAAGGTGTCTTACCAGTTTCTCCTTTGATATGTACTATGTTGAATGTATAGATTGTTGTGCTCCTTGTTTCTCTCCACTAGATATGACATAGATTAGCTTCCATCATCATGGTTCTAGCAGCATCCAATATAGTTATGTTCTTTCTTTCCACAACTCCACTCTGCTGAGGTGTCTAGGGAGTAGAAAATTGTCTCCATATGCCATGCTTCTCACAAAAGTTATTAAACTCACTGGATGTGAATTCTCCACCATGATCTGACCTTAAACACTTAATCTTCAATCATGTCTCAGTTTCAACTTTAGCTTTAAAGATTTTAAAATTTTCAAAAGCCTCAAATTTCTCCCTTAGAAAAGTAACCCACATCATTCTAGAACAATCATCAATGATTAGCATAAAATATCTATCACCTTGAAAACTTTTAATTCTAGCAGGGCCACACAAATCAGTATGAATAAGATAAAGAACATCATTAGATTTGTTTTGTATACTCTTAAAAGAGGTTCTCACCTATTTTCCCATTCGACATTCTTTACATACCAGATTATAGGGCTTTACAATCTTAGGTATATCTCTAACAGCCTTACTTGAATTGATCTTTACCATGCAATCAAAATTCACATGACATAGCCTTTTATGCCAAAGACAACTCTCATCAATTTGTGCAATCAAACATGTCTTTGATGGACTTGAAAAGCACTGAGGGGGGGAGGGGGGGGGGTGAATCAGTGACACCAAATAAAACACTACTTCAAACACTAATCGGTAGATGAACTTAACCAAGCATTTAAACAAAATACATGCTATCCAAAATGATATAATAGCATCCACAAAAAAGTAAAGTATCCACCATAACACAAGTGTTTTATACGTGGAAAACCCAAATAGGTAAAAACCACGGTGAGACGGAATTCACATGTTAACTATCTATGGTAATAGATAACTGACCGGTTAAGGTCTACAAAGTGCTCTTCTAGGAGCGAATCTTGTTAGAGATCCCAAATCTTGATTAGAAGCTTATACCTTATTAAGAGTACTACCCTATTAGGAGTAACCTCATTGGAGGATTTGAGAATCCAAACTAATGGAACACCTTGTTAGAGGAATTGTACAATGAATCTTGTTAGAGCTTACCCGGTTAGGGGATTTGATTTTGTTGTAATGATTACAAAACAACAAGAATGGTTTGATCTATTCTAAGTAGCACAATACTTGCTTGATCAGATCCTTCTAAGTACATTCAACACTGCTCTTCATCTTAACACTTATCTACTTCTTCAACAAAATCTTTCACTTTTGATGCATATTAGTATTCGCATAACATCCTCTACAAATGATTCACTAATATGTCTTTAAATAGACATCAAAATCTTATGTCGGCCTAAGGAAATCAAAAGAGAGTTTTCTAGGTGCAGTATATCTAGACAACTGATCAAAACTCATCACAAAAATGACTGCCAAGAAATCGGTGCTGGTAACTCATCACAAATTCAAATACTAGTTAGAACAATCAATACTGGTTGGAACAAAACATGTGAACCGTTGTCCTAGAATCTTCCACTTGATCTCCATCTTCATCTTCATCTTCATTTTGATGTCAACTTAGTGTAGCCACAGGTTGTCTCTTAAGCACATACCAGTTGACACAAAATACTGGTTAGGGATAAACCTTAAACATACCGGTTGACAGTGTACACCAATTGAAGTTACACCGGTAGTTAATTTAATCATATGTGTGTGTGTGTGTGTTTCATCAATGACAACAAGTGATGAATACATTACAATCATCATCAAGCCAACAATCTCCCCCTTTGGCATTGATGGCAACAATTAGAAATCTTAGAGTAATACAATACCGCTAAATGTGCATACACAAAAAATTTACACATATACTCATACTCCCCCTTAATGCATGCATAAATACAAAATTTTCAAAAAAACACATACATATTATTACTCCCCCTTTGACAACAATGCCAAAATTAAAAAGTAAAATATATACATATATATAGAAAATCTGTATCAAAGTGTTCAACATATATTAACAACTTAAAAAAAGTTCATGCATTGGCTAATCTCATAAAAATATCATTGAAGTTCTGCTTCATTTGTGATAAAGCATTTTCCCATGATTCCAGTATGTTAGTATTATACTCAAATGTAGACATTAGCAGGGAATGAAATTCTTCCATTGAGTCTAGCGTGCAGGTTTCAGGAGTAGCAAGAATAACCTCTGCATTGGAGTAGGCTCTCTGAAGAATGTCGATCTGTGAGGTGAGCAGACTCTTGAGCTCTTTTAGAGATCGGAGTCTCTTAGCCTTCTCATTATCATTCCTATCCAATCTGTCATGCAAATCATCTACAAACTGGTTAAAGGCATGTATGGAGTCCTAGAGTGGGACATATGCCTTGCATATCCTTTCAATTTCTTGCTCAGTTTCAACTTGACTCTTAGAAATGTCAGAATAAAAGAAAGAAACATTGGAGGTAAAGGCAAGATACTTTCCTCCAGATTCAATAGCTTTTCTCAAAAGACTTCCATTATGAGATAGAGCCATTTTGCCACATTCAATGTTCTTTACCAGTTTATCTCCATATTTCTTCTTTTGGCTCTTCTCGGCAGACATTTGAATAGCATCTTCAATTGACTTGATTTGATCAGATGCATCTGCAACTAAATGACCAAGTTTGCTAATGGGTGTAGGAAGATGTGCAACAACTGTTTCCGGTAGTAAACCAGACAAAATTTCTACTGCATTCTGGATTGTCTTTGCTTCAATCCTTTTCTCTTTCAGTCTCTTCTTATGCACTCTAGATTGCATAACATTAGCAATCTTCAACATTTCTGATGCACTCAAAGTGTTCATATCAATGGGTCTGGAAATACTTATAGAATCATCATCATCATCTTCAAGTAGTTTCTGCTTCGCTGGTTCAGGGGGTACACTTTTAATGATAGCTCTTTCTATATTCTGCTCTACTGTCTTTTCAGGTAACTGAGTGACAACTTTCTCAGTAGACTCCTTTTGAGTATTCTCAATGACCAGTGGAGATTGGGGTTTCTCTAGTCATTCTGTTTCCGGTTCATTGTCCACTTTTAGTTGAATAGTCAGTTGATCAACTAATGTAACTTGTACTTCAGTAATTGTGGGAGGCTCCATATCTGGTGCAGTGTTGTCTCCAGATAGGTCCACTGTGTTCTAAACATCTTCATCAACAAGAATAATGAAATCATCCTTCTTCTTGATTCGATATACTATGTCAGGTTGAACAATCTCCTCTTCATCCATTTCTGGTAGAGGAACATCATCTGTAGTATTATCCTCATTTCTATGGTGGATGAGTTCTTCCCTCTTTTTGATTTCGTAGGCTATCTGATGTGTCTCAGACTCAATAACTACCCTTTTTGCATTAAGAAGCTTCAATCTTCTCATTTTAAAATCAAAATGTACTTTGTATTGCTCAACTAAAGCACTAATTCCATCTGAGGATAAATTGGGAAAATATTGTACAAATATTTCATCAATAATTTTCTTTTCCAATTGAATAGCTTCCTCCCATTTATCTAAAAGAGTATTATACAAAGATATTGAAATATCCTTTTCCAAGTCATGAGAAAATCTATTGTAATGACCCGAATAAGTAATTACCTATTGAATGACTTGCTTTTGCTCATCTTCGGTGAAAGAATCAAAATATTCTTTGACATTGTCAAACCTATTCCTTCCTAGTGTCTTCATTGTTCTCTCAAAAACTGTGTCAGGTTTGTAGGTAGCTATATCAATAGGTGTAGTTTCCTTCAGTACTACCTTTACCTTCTCAAGGATGTTTTGTTGGTTGCTTTTTCCTTCTTTGGTTATTCTTCAGGATTTGTTCCCTCAGACTTTAGTTGCAAAATCAATTTTTGATTTCTCTTCTTTAGTGCACTCTCCTTCTTTACATATACTTTAGGTGTTGGTTCCTTTTTGGTTAGGACACTCTGAGTCACCCTTTTGGTCTTTATCATAAGGGACTTTTCATCAGACTTCTTTTTCTTTCCTTTCACATTAGCTATAGGTACAGTACCGGTTTTTGTTGGTACAACTTGGACTGCCACAATGTCCAATTTTGCTTGTTGTTTATCTTTAGGCGATGCTAATAGGGTATTATCATACCCAACCAGTAAATCATGATTAACCTCATAGCTCATATCTTCCATCTCTTCCTCTTTGGGCTTAATTGCTTGCATCAAGCAAAATTTAGTGGTAACAGTGAAGACTATGTCTTTTGCAAAGTGTTTTACCACATCTTCAGGTAATCTCATTCGCATGCTCATCTTTTTTTGAAATTCATTAAAATACTTATTCAAAGAAGTTGAAAAGGTATTCTTCACAGCCTTAATGTTTTTCTTGATCTATGCATTGACTAGTAGGTCTTTTGACCATTCAATGTCTCCAATTCCTAGTAGGAAGTTCTGGAAATAGAAAAATTACCCAACTAATAGCTAACCATATTTGAACTTTTGAGTGTTGTCCTTCTTAAAGATCATAATCTATATTATCAACAATCATTCTATGTGTTGTATGAATTGTTGTAGATGGAACACTATTAAGTCTACTGGAGTAAAATGCCTGGTAGCCTATCACCATTGCTGCTAGTTTCACTACAGGGTCTTTAATATTGTTGATAGAAAAAGCATGCCTATCAGATGTAGAACCGGTTAATTTGAAGATAGTATCCTTTGAAATTTGTCTTAGCATAGGAACTTCACCGGTTGAGAAATAACTAGTTACAACCTAAATAGCTTTCTTGGTTATTGTGTGAGTCCTTTTCAAATACATGTTCTCTCTGTGGACTCGACTAAAAATGATTCTGATGTGTTCTTCCTCAAAATCTTCAAGAAAGTAGGCAGCATTATGAAAACCTTTTTCAAAAACCCTAGCATATTTTTTTTCAATCTTTCCGTTATTATCATTGAGTGATTTCAACTATGTATAAATGTGTAGAGTTCCTAAATCTTCTATCTTGTAGTCTATATAACTTGACAAGTCACCTTTGACCAGAACACTGCTCGGGACTTGCGACAATGCATTATAAGACATAATTTGCTTTGCCTTCAAAGATTCCTTAGGCTCAGCAGTGATCATCAACCTCTCTACAGACTTAGAAGTAGATGAAATTCTAGATAAGCAAGTTCCGAAGTGGTATACTCAAATAAATACCTTGTTTCTTGCGCGTTGCTCTGTTTCCTGGTTGAAATGCCCAAATGCACACTAGTTCACCACTCTGCAACTTTCGATTCAACTTAATTTCTCTAATCACAAAACAATTTTCCGATCGACTATTGGTATTTTGGATATGTTGATATGGTTTTGTCATTGATTTCAACACTTATCAACTTTGGCACTTGGAGAATTGGCAATGTTCACCGGCAAGCTAGTGACTTATGCATAGTCACCGGTATCTTGTTCACCGGTAGGATATATTATTCACTGGCACTTGGAATGACATGGAAAATACTTGGTTATGTTGAAAACATTGTTTGGACACTTTGTCTTGAAGATTTGTTCATTGGTATATTTGTGTTTGCATATTTTCTATTACCAACAAATAGGTCCAGGATAAGCACCGACAGGCTTATCTATTACAGATCAGCACGACACGCTATGGAGATGATTTATTAATGTTGTAAATGCATTAAGCCGACATGTTGAATTGAATATTGCATTGGTTATTGTTTTACTTGTAAATTGTTTTTATTATAATATATTTTGTAAAGCCGACCTATACATTTTGGTCCTAGGCTTCGGTATATATGTAAGATCGATATGCGATTGGGAAAAAGATTTGTAATAAGGTATATGCAAGAATAATCAGAGCTATACACGCAGACATAATTTGAAGGTTGAAGGAAGATTTTTTGTGAAGACATATCAGAACTGAACCGGTACTGAATCCAGCATATGAAGATGCTATTTTGAGTAGTACATCATTATTAGATTTAACCATCCAATTGTAGTCAGTGTGACTCCTATTTGTGTTTGAGCAGTGAGCTCTAGGTGCTTGGCCTTTCTGCATGTGCAGACCCCCTATTGTATACACATACTATCTCGGGTAGTATCATCTAACTATGGGTAAGGTTTCCCACTGTGGTTTTTCCCCTTATAGGGTTTCCATGTACAAATACTGGTGTTTCTGTGTTGTGGATGTTATTGTTGTTCTGTTTCATGCATTAATCTTCACCGGTATTGCAATTAACTGATAAACTATCTACTGACATTGAGTTTGGTTTATCGGTATTAAGCATTAAGTTTGGTTATGTTGTTTTTGGTTTAAATTTATTTGAAAACTAATTCACCCCCCCCCCCCCTCTTAGTTGTCTTTGGGACCTAACAATTGTTATCAGAGCCTAGTCCTCTTTTTTCAGAAGTTTAACAGCTTGAGGAGATCCAATGTCTTCTAACTATTTTAGGAAGGACAGTCCTAAACTTGATGGAATCAACTATGGCATATGGAAGATCAGGATGGAGACACATCTGAATTGCATTGGAAAGGACATATGGGAAGTTACAAAGAATGGCTATATTGATCCTACTCCTGGTCATCCTTATCCACCAACTTTAGGAAAAGAGGAAGAAAATGATTGCAAAGCAAGGGAAGCACTTTTGAGCGCATTATCAGATCATCAAATCATGGGATTATCTAATAGATCTACTGCTAAAGCTATTTGGGACCATTTGGAAACATTGAATGAAGGAGATTCCATAGTCAAAATTGCAAAACTTGAAAGCTTCCGGGTCAGGTATGAAAATCTAAAAATGGAAGAAGATGAAAGCATTTCTGCTTTTATGGAAAGAGTAAATGAAATTGTTTTGGGTATTAAATGTTGTGGAGGAACCTTAAGTGAAGATGAAATTGTTTCAAAAGTTTAAAGAGGATTTCCACCACAATACAA
Organism: Cryptomeria japonica; assembly: GCF_030272615.1. NCBI lineage: Eukaryota > Viridiplantae > Streptophyta > Pinopsida > Cupressales > Cupressaceae > Cryptomeria > Cryptomeria japonica. The sequence continues at coordinate 703,692,716 of NC_081407.1, forward strand.
AATGAAAGTTACTGCTATAAATGAGTTAAGAACAATGCCTAATACATCAGTAACTAGGGACACATTGATTGGAAAACTTTCAGCTTTTGAAATTGAGGAATTTGATCTTGTTGCTACTATAAAGATAGATTTAGATTTTAAGGAATCAACATCATCTACATCATCATTTGACAAGTCTGATTAGAAAGCATTTTATGCAAGAGAACTTGAAGAAAGCATGAGAGAAAATGAAGAACTTGAAGCACTATTTGCAAGGAAAATGCCTAAAGGTCCAGTTGGAAGTAAGTATGAAGGTAAAGCACCCTTTAAATATTTTAAATATAATAAGATTGGTCATATGACTTCAAGATGCCCAGATAGACATGCAAGATTGAAAGAAGAAGCTAGAAGAACATACAAGCCTAACCCTAAATATCAGAGATACATATTTAAGAGAAATAAAGACAAGTCTTGTTATATTGCTGATGAAGGAGTCACTGATGATTCTAATGAGGAGCCGACAGACAATGGATGGGTCTTTGTTGCTACAATAGAATATCAACCAACACCTACTGTTCAACTGATAGAGCAGGCCTTGGTAGCTAAAATTGAAGTTAAGGATAAATGGATCATTGATTCAGGATGTTCACATCATATGACTGGTGCTAAAAGTAAATTCTTGACTTTTCAGGAATATAATGGAGGTCTAGTAAGATTTGGAGATGATAAAGCTTGTTTGATCAAAGGAAAAGGTACTATATCTCTTGATGGTAAGCATAATACTGACAATGTTTACTATGTTGAAGGTTTAAAGAATAATCTTTTGAGTGTTGGTCAATTAGTTGAAAAAGGATTTTAGTTACAATTGAAGAATGGAAAATGCAAAATTATGAACAGAACTGGTTTGGAAATTGCAACCGGTAATCAAACTAGAGGTAATATATTTCATTTGAATAACAATGAAAAGACATGTTTGATTGCACATATTGATGAAAGTTGGCTATGGCATAAGAGACTCTGTCATGTAAATTTTGATTGCATTGTGAAAATTAGTACAACTAAAGTAGTTAGAGATTTACCTAAGATTGTTAAACCTCACAATCCAGTATGTAAGGAATGTCAATTTGGAAAACAAGTTAGAGCATCTTTTAAAAGTATTCCAGAAAAATCCAATAATGCTCGACTTAATTCATACTGATTTATGTGGTCTAGCTAGAACTAAAAGCTTACAAGGTGATAGATATTTCATGCTAATCATTGATGACTATTCTAGAATGTGTTGGGTTACTTTTCTCAGAGAAAAATCAAAAGCACTTGGGAAATTCAAACTATTCAAGGCAATGGTAGAGAATGAAACCGGTAAGAAAATCAAATTTCTGAGATCAGATCAAGGAGGTGAATTCACATCTAAGGAATTTAATACATTCTTTGAAGTAAATGGAATCAGAAGTCAGTTATCAGCACCCCGGACACCACAACAGAATGGAGTTGTAGAAAGGAAAAATAGAACTATCTTAGATGCAGCTAGAAGTATGTTATCAGAAGAAAATCTACCACATGTATATTGGAGAGAGGCAGTAAGCACAATAGTCTACACATTCAACAAAGTTCACATCAAAGGTGAAACTGGTAAGACCCCTCATGAACTATGGTTTGGTATTACTCCTACTCTTAAATATTTCAGAATATTTGGAAGTAAATTCTATATTAGAAGAGATGAGTATATTGAAAAATTTGATTCTCAAAGTGATGAAGGAATATTTCTTGGTTATTCATCTAAGAGCAAAGCATATAGATGTTTTAACAAGAGATTGCAGAAAATTGTTGAGAGTACAAATGTGAAAAGTGATGAACAATTTAGAGGAACTTCAAGGTATATAGACTCTAAACCGGCAATAGAGATACTGACAAATGAACCTACATTCAACACACCAATACAGGATAAAGATTTAGTTACATTGATATCATCTGAAAATTCCACTGTAACTGAGGAACAACAGCAAACAAAGACACCCTGGTATGTAAGATTGAACCACTCTGAAGATCAGATAATTGGGAACAAATATCAAGGAGTTATGACAAGAGGAAGACTAGAAAATGAAGAGGTATGTCTTATTTCTCAAATTGAACCAGCATCAATTAATGAGGCATGTGAAGATATACACTGGATTAAAGCTATGGAAGAAGAAATAGAACAAATTGAAAAGAATAACACATGGACATTAGTTCCCCGGCCTAAAGACAAAAATGTAATTGGAACAAAATGGGTATTCAAAAACAAACTCAATGAAGATGGTAAGGTAATCAGAAATAAAGAAAGACTAGTGTGTAAGGGATATTCACATAAAGAAGGAATTGATTTCAATGAAACCTTTGCACCGGTAGCTAGAATTAAGGTAGTCATATTATTATTTGCTTTTGCAGCACATAAGAACTACAAAGTATATCAAATGGATATTAAATGTGCATTTATAAATGGAGATCTTGAAGAAGAAGTTTACATTGAGCAACCTGATAGATTTTCTTTAACAGATAACAAAGATATGGTTTGCAGGTTAAGGAAAGCTTTGTATGGATTGAAGCAAGCTCCAAGAGCTTGGTATGCTAGATTGGATAAATACCTTTTGAAGATTGGTTTTTCTAAAGGTAATGCTGACAACAACTTATACTATAAAGTGACTAATGATGACATCTTAGTTATAGAAGTTTTTTTTGATGATATAATCTTTGGAGGAGAAGATGGATTAGGTAAAGACTTTTCTATTGAAATGCAACAAGAATTTGAAATGTCTATGATTAGAGAGATAAAATTCTTTTTAGGATTGTAGATTTCACAGACTGATAAAGGTATATTCTTGAGTCAATCTAAGGTCTTTAAGGAGTTGCTAAAAAAATTTGGGATGGAAAACTCTAAACCGGTAAGCACGCCTATGACTACAAATGACAAATTATCACTAAGGGATGAATCTACACCTATTAATCTGGCTAGGTACAAATCTATGATAGGAGGACTAATGTATTTGACACAAACAAGACCTGATATTATGAATGCAGTATGTATTGTTTCAAGATTTCAGAGTAATCCAAAAACAAAATCATGAATCGGTAGTAAAAAGGATTTTCCTGTACTTACAAGGCACTACAAACCTTGGCCTATGGTATCCTCGAGATGAAAACTTTGAATTATGTGCATGCACAGATGCAAATTGGGTAGGATCTATAGATGATAGAAAAAGGACCACTGGCGAAGCATTTTTTTTTGGAAGCAGATTAATTTCTTGGTTGAGTAAGAAACAAAGTTGCACAACTTTATCAACAGTTGAATCAGAATATGTTGCAGCAGCAACCAACTATACATAGGTATTATAGCTTAAGAAAATGTTGAAGGACATAAAGGTAAAATGCAAGGAACCTATAACTATCTATTGTGATAATATAGTGACAATTGATATATCTAAGAAACTGGTACTACATTCTAAAACTAAACATGTCTCTATCAAACTGAATTTTTTGAAAGAGAATGTTGAAGAAAAAGAAGTAAAACTGGTTTATGTGTATACTAAAGAATAGATTGTAGATATTTTCACTAAGCCTTTGCCTAAGGAGACCTTTTAATATCTTAGAGATCAGCTCTGGGTCATACCCCCACCGGTAGAGACTTAGATAGTTGATGTTTGTCATCAACCGACAGAACTAACAGAGAAATATTTTACTCCGGCTTTGACAAGGAGAGCTACTTCTCAGCAGGAGTAGTTGGTATACTGAATAAGTTGGTATTTTGTATTACTTTGGCATTTGATGTCAAAGGGGGAGAGATTGATATGGAAAAATATTGTTACTCCTAAAGGGAGAGATTGTTATTTTGGGAGAGCTTGATTACTCTTTGTACCTAAATTTTTGATTTTTGGTTTTGATCTCTTTTGGGAGATTGTTGGTTTTTGGTATTTGGCATTTCTGTTTTGGCACTTTGATGGTTTTTCCATCTTGTGTTGCCATCAATGCCCAAGGGGGAAATTGTTGGTATTTTGGTTATGTTGATATGGTTTTGTCATTGATGTTAACACTTATCAACTCTGGCACTTGGAGAATTAGCAATGTTCACCGGCAAGCTAGTGACTTATGCACAGTCACCGGTATCTTGTTCACTGGTAGGATATATTGTTCATCGACACTTGGAATGACATGAAAAACACTTGGTTATGTCAAAGACATCATTTGGACACTTTGTCTTGAAGATTTGTTCATTGGTATATTCGTGTTTACACATTTACTGTTACCGAAAAATAGGTCCAAGATAAGCACCGACAGGCTTATCTATTCCAGATCAGCATGACACACTATGGAGATAATTTATTAATATTGTAAATGAATTAAGCCGACATGTTGAATTGGATATTGCATCGGTTATTGTTTTACTTGTAAATTGTTTTTATTGTAATATCTTTTGTAAAGCCGACCTATACATTTTGGTCCTAGGCTTCAGTATATATGTAAGATCTTATTTGTAAGATCGATGTGCGATTGGGAAAAAGATTTGTAATATGGTATATGCAAGAATAAACAGATCTATACACGTAGACATCATTTGAAGGTTGAAGGAAGGTTTTTGTGAAGACATGTCAGAATTGAACCGGTATTGAATCCAGCATATGAAGATGTTATTTTGAGTAGTACATCATTATTGGATTTAACCATCCAATTGTAGTCATTGTGACTCCTATTTGTGTTTGAGCAGTGAGCTCTAGGCGCTTGGCCTTTCTGCATGTGCAGACCCCCTATTGTATACACATACTATCTGCAGTAGTATCATCTGATTGTGGGTAAGGTTTCCCATCATGGTTTTTCCCCTTATAGGGTTTCCACGTACAAATACTGGTGTTATGTGTTGTGGATGTTATTATCGTTCTATTTCATGCATTAATCTTTATTGGTACTGCAATTAACTGATAAATTGTCTAGCGACATTGAGTTTGGTTAAGTTTTTTTTGGTTTAAATTTATTTGACAACTGATTCACCCCCCAACTCTCAGTTGTCTCTGGGACCTAACATTGACAACAAGACAATCTTATTTCACTCTGCAATCAATTCAAATTTCTTTCTCGAAAGACTTAGGGTAAAAAAAAGACAAAGTAAAACTTTCTTTTATCCCTTTTTACCAACTGCAATAAATGCTCGCACTTTAGATTACAAACCATAATTTCACCACTCAAGTGAAAAACCGGTTGATAACATGTCAAGAAAAAGTCACCAAAATTCATGATTCAAAAATTCTTCCTGGTCATTTTACAAGGGGTCCAGAGATATTTTATCGTTAAGCTCCCCTTAGCCATGTTAAAACAGGCTTAAGTCATCGGTGCTGGGTTCTCTTCACTAGGTGAAGGAATGGTTTCTTCTCCAAGCAATTCATCACTTTTTTGCTTCCAAATCTGATTCATATCCTCTCTGGTTTCCTCAACATCAACTTTCTGCTTGCCTTTTTGATCCTTGAAAGAGTTGACCGGTTTGCTATTTCTTGATCTACAAAATTTTGCTAAGTGCCCTATTTTGTTGCAGTGGTAACAGACCATACCAGATCATCTCCAAGGTCCTACATTTTTTCTTCTTGTTCTTCTTTTGCAGTTCATAGCCACATGACCAAAGTTATTATAGAAGGTGCAAATAACATTTGTTACCTTTTCCATCTCAAATCGACTAAACTGGTTGTCGTAGGATCTTTGCCAGTTTAGGTTTACCGATTATCTAAGTTCCTTATCCGGTCACCATTTGGTCTTGGATGCATGTGCGGTACATAATTGTTTGCTCCATATCTGCACTCAACATTTCTATGCCCATACATTCCACATGTGAAACAATGACCTTCAAACATTCTTGACACATACCTAGCATTAGTATTGTAATTTGCATTTCTGTTAGGTTTGTCTCTACAAATATTTGTAGTATGACCAGGCTTATGGCAAACAAAGAAGACAGGTTTACAAACCTTCTTACTAGTAATCTTATTGGCTTTAGGAGCAGTTTTGTTCTTTGGATAGTTGCTCTTTGTACTGAAGGATTCACCTTTTTTTAGTTGTATGAAAACCAAGTCCAGAGATATCACCCTTCATCATCTGTGATTGAATTTGTTCTTCCAACATGGTAGAACTTTTTACAAACTTCTCCAATTTCTCATTGGCTTCAATAATCTTTTTGACAAGATCTCCATTATGCTTAGACAGGTTCTCTTTCAGAGATGATGCCAGCTCAAGATCTAGCTTTAGGTTCTCCTTTTCTTCTGTTTCAGCAATCAAGTTTTCATGCATAGTGTCTTTTTCCCATTTGATCTTTATAATCTCTTGATCTCTTTCCTTGATAAGATCTTCAATAGCTCTTCTAGCTTCTAGTTCCTGACTCATGCGGATAGTGAGACCTTCTAGCTCTCTCCTTAGATTCAGTTTCTCACCTTTCAACTTTTCAACTTCTCCTACTAAGGCTTCAATATTGGCTTCATCTAAAGAACTATTATTAGATATTTCTAATAGTTTTTCAGATAGCTCTCTCCTTTTGACTTGAGAAGCTTTTAGTTTTCCCCTAAGGGATTCAACTTCATTTCTTCTAGCTTCTAGCTCTCTAGCCATCTCGAAGTAGCTCCTATCCCCCATGGTAGTTTCAAGGCTCCCTTCTAAGCAGTTAGGCTTCAAAGAAGTTAGGCTCTGATACCAATTGATGGACTTGAAAAGCATTGAGAGGGGGGGTGAATCAGTGACACCAAATAAAACACTACTTCAAACACTAACCAGTAGATGAACTTAACCAAGCATTGAAACAAAATACATGCTATCCAAAATGATATAATAGAATCCACAAAAAGTAAAGCATCCACCATAACACAAGTGTTTTATACATGGAAAACCTAAATAGGTAAAAACCACAGTGAGATGCAACTCACAATTTAACTATCTATAGTAATAGATAACTGACTGGTTAAGGTCTATAAAGTGCTCTACTAGGAGCGAATCTTGTTACAGATCCCAAACCTTGATTAGAAGCTTACACCCTGTTAAGAGTACTACCCTGTTAGGAGTAACCTCGTTGGAGGATTTGATAATCCAAAATAATGGATCACCTTGTTAGAGGATTTGTAAAATGTAGCTTGTTAGAGCTTACCCGGTTAGGGGATTTGATTTTGTTGTAATGATTAGAAAACAACAAGAATGGTTTGATTTGTTCTGAGTATCACAATACTTGCTTGATCAGATACTTCTAAGTACATTCAACACTTCTCTTCATCTTAACACTTATCACTCTTCAAAAAAAGCTTTCACTCTTGGTGCATATTAGTATTCGCATAACATCCTTTACAAATGATTCACTAAGATGTTTTTAAATAGACATTCAAATCTTATGTTAGCCTAAGGAAATCAAAACACAATTTCCTAGGTGTAGTGTATCTAGACAAGAGATCAAAACTCATCACAAAAATGGCCACCAAGAAATCAGTGCTGGTAACTCATCACAAAATCAGATATTGGTTAGAACAGTCAATACTGGTTGGAACAAAACATGTGAACCGTTGTCCTGGAATCTTCTTCTTGGTCTCCATCTTCATCTTCATCTTCATTTTTATGTTGACTTAGTGTAGCCATAGGTTGTCTCTTAAGCACATACCAGTTGACACAAAATACCGGTTAGAGACAAACCTTAAACATACCGGTTGACCATGTAAACCAATTGAAGTTACACCGGTAGTTAATGTAATCATATGTGTGTGTGAGAGAGTGTTTCATCAATGACGACAAGTGATGAATACATTACAATCATCATCAAGCCAACAATCTTCTCATCAAAATTCAAATGAAACATATTACCTTTTGTCTAAGTGTCGGTTGCAATCTCCAATCCAAATCTATTAATGATTTTGCATTTTTCATCCTTGAATTGTAATTGAAATCCCTTATCCACCAATTGTCCTACACTCAAAATATTATGTCTTAAACCTTCAACATAATAAAAATTATCAGTATTGTGCTTACCATCTAATGATATAGTTCCTTTTCCTTTTATCATGCATACTTTTTCATCTCCAAATCTAACCGTACTGCCATTAAATTATTGCAAAGATAGAAACTTCATTTTATCTCGAGTCATATGATATGAACATCCACTATCAATTACCCATTTATCCTTATCCTCAATTTTAGCATCTAGGGACTTCTCTTCAGGTACATTCTCTTCCAGTGCTGGATCATCTTCCTTGATAGCCGGGTACACCCATTCCTTTCCATTGTCAAAACCACTAGCAGAGTCTTGTGCCAGTTCATCACCAAAATCAGTCACACCTTCCTCATCCATAATGTAACATGATTTATCTATGTTTTTTCTGTACTTATACTTTTTCTAGTATCTAGGATTAGGCTTAAAAGATCTTCTAGCTCTTTCTTCAAATCTTGAATTCCTTTCAAGACATCTAGATGCAAAATGACCTATCTTATTACATGCAAAACATTTAAAAGGTGTTTTTCCTTCATACTTACTTCCTATTGGTCCTTTAGGTACTCTTCTAGCAAATAGGGCTTCAAGTTGCTCAAATTATTCATCTTCTCTCTTCATATCATCCACTTCCTTTGCATACATAGCTTTCCAATCTTCCTTGCCAGTTGATGATGTAAATGCATGAAAAGCAAGTTCAGACTTCACAACTCCAGAAGGTCCAAATTCTTCAAGCTCAAAAGCAGATAATTTCCCAACCAAGGTATCTCTATTGACAAAAGTATTAGCCATTGTTCTCAATTCATTAATTGTAGTAGCCTTCATCTTGTAAGTCAGAGATAAAGATCTCAAAACTTTAGAAACTATTTCATCTTCACTTAGAGTTCTACCATAACATTAAATTCCCATGACAATTTCATTTACCCTTTCCATGAATGCAGTAATCCTTTCATCTTCTTCCATCTTCAAGTTTTCATATCTCACCCGATAACCATCAAGTTTAGCAATCTTAACAGTAGTGTCACCTTCATTAATAGTCTCCAACATGTCCCATTTAGCCTTTGCTGATGATTTTTTAGTTAATCTCATTATTTGCTAATCAGAAAGTGCACAGAAGAGGACTTCTCTTTCTCTATAGTCATTCTCAAGATCCTTATCCAATTTTGTCGAAAGAGGATTGCTAGATGCAAGATTAAAAGGAGTGACACCATTCTCGGTTATTTCCAAAATTTCCTTGCCAAGACATCTCAAATGAGTCTCAATCTGAATTTTCCATACTCTGTAATTTGTTCCATCAAGACTCTGAATTTCTCTCCAATAGACAGCAGCAAATGAACTAGATGAGCTTGAACTATTAGTCACCATAGGATATTCTTCAAGTGGTTAAGCTTTTGCAGAGAGGACCTGTTGTCTTCAAAACCTGATTCCCCTTAATATCCTCCAATTTATATGGTATAAAGCTTGGTGCACAAGGGATATCAAAGATAAGGAAATTCTCAAGACAACATATGACAAGGTTTGTATAGACCTTCTACACTTTGGGCTTCCTCGGAACCCAGGTGGGTACACCTTTGTGAATTAAATTCACACTTTCAAACATAAACCCATAGCAAACCAGTCCAGAAAACCAGTGGGTTTATTCACCTTGAATTCAACTGAAAACAAAGGATGGAAATTGTATTTAATTTCAGCATTTTGATCAACAAAGCAAGCAAATAAACACCTCCAATTAATACCAGTGTCTTATCCAAGGTCACAGAGTCATCTAAACTCAAATAAAACTCCTTAAACAACACATCTTTATATTTCCCGTCGTTTTGGTTTCCATTAATCCTTATATATGCCTGACACACACAAGAATTCAAACATTCCAAACTAGGCTATGGTCCTCAGAATTCAAAGTTCCTCCCAAAGAAATTACTGGTATGAGTGATCTCGCGTATTTAATTTCCCTCCTAAAGAGAAAAGCTAACAAACACTTATACTAAAATTGCTTAGCAATTCCATTCAAACGGAACAACCCTGGATTATTCAGAATGAAAACAGTAAATAAAATTATGAAAGAACTTGAAGACAACACAAAGCTTTACTCAAAACCGATGGTCTGTATATTGATATTCAGTTAAAGAAATGTTACAATAAATTCTGATTCTCCATTAAACTTAGAAAAGCTCAGATAAACTTCTGTAGCATTTTCTTACAAAATTTTAGTGATCCCCCTTCCTCTAGTCCTGGTATCCATTTATAACAACATGGATGCACAAAGCTTCAGACCTTTCGAGGAGAGTTTGTTACAATTATTTGTTTTCAAAACTAAAGAGGTTACAAATTTTCCGCAAAAATAGTTATGAGCTCTTTTCAGCCTCTGCAGTTTGTTCAATAGGCTGTTCGGTTACAACCTCTTCTGTCTTTTCAGGGGTGCTCTCCAACTGTTCCAGATCATGGGTGGCATACTTAGTTTCCCACTCACCATATATCTCTTCTGTCGGCCATGAGAAATTAATCACATCATGTTTAATCTTAGTCAACCTTTTCCAAGAATTTCTCAGTTTGTTGACTTCTGAATTAAGAAAACCATAATGTAATTTAATTTTCTCTATTTCCTATATTGTTACAACAAAGAAAGAAGTATCATCAAGATCAATGATGCCTTTAACCCTTGCTGACAATTTAGCTTCTATTTCCTTAAGCCATATTCGCTTGTCTTTTAACTGATCCGGATTAGCAAAAATTCCTGGGAGCAATTCAAAAACTTGATTAGTGTATTCCTTTTTACACAAATTAACCTTTCTATCCACATTATCTACTTCTGATGCCAATTGCATTAAAACTTTAGCGACATCAGAAGTGGATTTGATAACAGGATTGGCTCTTGCTTCATCACAAGATACACACATAAACTCTAGATCTTACTCCCTAGGCCTCCATCTGTCAAAAATGGGTGTCAAAATGGCCTTATCTCTCCTCAGTTCATTCCATATCTCCATAATTTTTCCCACATTGTTGTAAAGCAATGAGGCATTTATCGTATCTGCAAAACTAGAGATTGTGGCCCTTACCTTTTCCTCATATTTCCCTGCATATAAAGCCTGAGCTTGTTTCAGGTTTTCTATTTCTTGAGGAGTAATCTCAATCATTTGGGAGCTGGAAGGTGCTGGAGATGGTGGAAATTCGATGATAGGGCTTGCAGGTGGAGGTCTTGCAGGAGAGGAGGAAATCATCAATGTTGAAGGCTCACCTTGTTGGTGCTGTCCCATCAACTGGCTTTGTAATCTAGCAATGATGCTATCTTTACCTCTCACCTCCTCCTTGGCACTTTTATAGGCCTTCAAAACTGTTTCCAACTTAATTTGGAGGGCCTCCTTTTCTTTGGCTTCCTTCTCAGCCACTGCAACATTGAAGTTTGCAGTTTCTAGCACAGTGCTAGCAGCCTCTACTACCCCTGTACTCTGTACTCTTTTTACCATCATTCCACTAAGGTGACTTGATCTTGGGGTGTCTTTGCCTTTCTTGCCCTCATTTCTCTTGAGGGACCACATAACTAGTGTAGCATTATCCTTTTTGAAGGTAACTCCTTCCATGAGTTTGGTCTCTTTTCTAACTGCATCTAACACCAGGGCATCTGCAATATCCCACTCTGGTAAGATAAGCACTCCAGCTTGTGCTACCATATCCCTTCCCTGCTCAGGGGTGATGGTTTTGAACTCCTCCATCATCTCTTGTTTTATTTCTTCCTCCACTGAGGCTGGATCTTTATTGGGCTGCTCAGCGTTTCTTGCCTCACATCTAGCATTATATCTATCTATATGTTGCTTCCAAATGAATTGCACAAATGCTTCCGATGTGACAAAGTTGTCATCAGCTAAAAAGGCACTACTTGCCTTTTTTATCTCAGGATCCCACTCTTGGCCTTTAAGTTCAGTAGAGGTGATGTCCATTTCAGCATCAATGGGCTCTTCTGGCATCCCTTCCTCCACTTCATCATAGGTGTATGCGATTTCACCCAAGCTACCCAACTGCAAGAGGTATTCAGCTGCTGCTTGTTCATCTCCTATATGGATAGGGGATTGGGATGGGGAATACAAAGCTGTATCTGATTGCACTTCCTTCCCCACCCTTTGCTTCTTTGGGCTATCTTGGATGTCAATGACATCTTGTATCTTCCTCTTTCCTTTGGATGTGGAGGGCTCCCCTATTGTAGGCACTAGCATACTGTAACCTGATTTCTTGTGCAATGTGTAATCACCAGGAGGAACTACTTTGCTGGAAGCTGACCTGCTTAAGATCATTCTAGCCTTTCCAGGGTTGCTCTTAATCACAGCTTCCCTCTTCTCCTTCAGTGTTTGCATCACATCTTCAAAGCAAACAATCAAAAAATTTATTTTTTCTTCCAATGGGAAGAAGCTAGAGAATGGGTCATAGCTAGCATCAAACTGATGCACAAAATCCAAGGCTTTCTTATAAGCCACCCACTTTTCTTTCCTTAATTCCTGCTCATCTAAATCAAATTCATTTCTGATGAGGTCTTTAGGAAATTGGAATTGATGAGGCCTACCTCTGCATGCTACCTTCTTCCTAAATACACCGTTGAAGAAGTCCTCTGGATCAGCACACCTGGATACTGCAGTGGATAAATGATAAGGTTTGAGGAAATCCTCAAAGCAATTCCAGCCTCCCTTTGTAATTACGAATTGGTGGGCTATGGTAGCTGAAGGGAAAATAGTCCCTTTACCTCTGCCTATTAACTCTGCCTCTTGTAGGGCACCAATTTGTCTAAGGATCTCTGCTATTCCCACTTTGAGAGGGACCTGGTAAGGTAACAAAAATGGAGTACCCCTGAAACCAAAAACTCTGAAAACTATGGAGACTAGATATAAATACATGTCGCCCCAGTTATGAACAATTTTGATGTTCTCTGTGAATTCTTTTGGCCTTATGAATTCCAGAAGAACCTTGGGGACTCTTGGGTTATCAGAGCAAAGGAGAGTCCTTATTTTAGATGCAAAATATTTATCAAACTTTAGGAAACTAGCATCCTCTCTGTCCCATGACAACACAGTACTCCATAATTGTACTGGCATTTTCTCTCCTTCCTTCTCTTTAACCAGGTCTAGTCCACTGGCGAAATAATCACCACCTTTGAAGAGAAAAAGGTGCATTAAGAGTGAATACCATCCGAAAGGTCTATCCACCTTTCCATTCTTTATTCCTATCAACCCTCCATGGATAGCATCGGCAATGAAAGAAGCATAATCGAATGTGATAGCAAGAGAAGGATTCAAAATCTGAATGATCATTAGCAAGTAATGATTTGGCATATCTGCTTCAGCATCCTCTCCTAAAACTTGACAAAGTGCCCAATACATCCCTTTAGCCCTCAGGGTAAACATACTTAATGAGAAAGGCTCATGCATGTTGGGTCCTACAACTGCTAACCCTCCTATTTTCAAAAAAAGTTCCTTGAGAGGCCCATTCCTAAGATGATTCCTCTGTGCACTGTAAACTTGGGCTAATGCTGTGAAATTTATAGGTTCCAGGAAATTTGTGAACTCATTAAGTCCAAATGCTGTCCTAAATTCTTCAGCATTAATTTCCACAAGGGTTTTCCCATTTACATCCTGGATGCATCTTGTTACTGGATCATAATTTAATGCCATTTGGGTTAGCAGGTCTGTATCCATGAATACCCCTGGGACTACTAACTTCCCAACATCTAGTTCGCAAATACTATTTTGAGGAGCAGGAGAATTTCTCATTCCAAATCCAACTTTAAACAACCCCAACCCGGACAGCCCAACCTGTGGGTCTCTCAGCCAATTACCTTTGTCATACAATCCTTCTCCTATTTTCAGACGGGAAGCCCTGGGCACTAACTCATTGGCCTTAGATGCCTAATTGGTTGATAACGTTAACTGTTCTAAGAAATCATCACATACACTTCTTTCTAAGTAGTTAACCTTGCCCGAAAATTCCCTCTTAGGATCCATTTTGAAAATGCAACAAAATGAATATCACTCTTAAACAGTCCTGCAACAGAAGAATTATCTTACTTATGACACCACACAAGAATTGCTACAAAAATATGAGAGAACCTGATCTTTGCTTGAAGGAATTTTTTTCTGCAACTAAACCGTCTTGCTCTGTATCTGAAGAAGATAACTCTGCGTCTGCTCTTCTGCAAAATCTTTTAAAAGATATCTTCACTTGGTAGTTAGGAAATCAAATATTTGTACTTAGGGCCTTAACTGTAACATTGATTGCGCATGCTCCGGCTGTCCCTTCGAAATTGAATTCATATGAGAATTCGTATTTTTCACTCCAACGGGTCACAACATTCCTGCAAGTGTTCCATTTTGCTCTTTCGCAACTTTGCGAAGCATAACCATCGGGCAGCTTGGTCCTGCGAAATAGCGCCAACCGTCCGATCAAAAGAAACTTGATCAAACATTAGATTAACTGATGGCTTTAGCCTTTTTCTGGGTCCCAGTTTTTTATTGGCTGCATAATACCACGTGGCATCAAATCATTGGCCTTGAAATTCCCTTCGCATTCTACTTGATACTGGCCACGTGTCTTTTTTTACACCGATGTTTCCACCTTGGCGGGCCCACACTTTCTTCTTTGACCACGTGTCATCATGACACGTGGACGGTTCTTGTTCATTCTCGCTATTTCACGGGCATAAGGAGTGAGCACTTTACCCTTGCGAAATAGCGCCAGTCATTGGATCATCTCTGAAGGTGATCGGCATTTAATCCTCTGAGAAGGCTCTCAGGAGTGGTGGGCCCGCTGACTCGTCACGAACACCTAGCACCCAGTCACCTGCGGAGCTGACTTGTCACTCTGTCATTCACCAGAAGGAAACCACGGGGGCCCCACTTTCGTCTCAACAGCTCTATAGTCCAGGTCATCATCATGACACGTGGACGGTTCTTGTTCATTCTCACTATTTCGCGGGCATAAGGAGTGAGCACTTTACCTTTGCGAAATAGTGCCAGCCATTGGATCATCTCTGAAGATGATCGGCATTTAATCCTTCAAGAAGGCTCTCAGGAGTGGTGGGCCCACTGACTCGTCACGAACACCTGGCACCCAGTCACCTGCAGAGCTGACTTGTCACTCTGTCATTCGCCAGAAGGAAACCACGGGGGCCCCACTTTCATCTCAACAGCCCTATAGTCCAGGTCATCATCATGACACGTGGACGGTTCTTGTTCATTCTCGCTATTTCGCGGGCATAAGGAGTGAGCACTTTACCCTTGCAAAATAGCACCAGCCGTTGGATCATCTCTAAAGGTGATCGACATTTAATCCTCCGAGAAGGCTCTCAGGAGTGGTGGGCCTGCTGACTCGTCACGAACACCTGACACCCAGTCACCTGCAGAGCTGACTTGTCACTCTGTCATTTGCCAGAAGGAAACCACAGGGGCCCCACTTTCGTCTCAACAGCCCTATAGTCCAGGTCATCATCATGACACGTGGACGGTCCTTGTTCATTCTCGCTATTTCGCGGGCATAAGGAGTGAGCACTTTACCCTTGTGAAATAGCGCCAGCCATTGGATCGTCTCTGAAGTTGATCGGCATTTAATCCTCTGAGAAGCTCAGGAATGGTGGGCCCGCTAACTTTAGAAGAAAAATACACAAGGCATAAAATTTTTGATTAATCAACATAACCCGCCTAGGCAAACAACAAGGGGGAACACACTCATGACCCCACGACCCATCACGTAAGTGAATAAAGTAGCAACAGATTAGAAACCAGAGGTTTTAAAACAAAAAGATAGGGTCTAGAATCAAAAACCCTTAAACCCTTAAAGGCTAGAATGGAGCTGAAGCACTTGGAACTACACCCTATTCAAAAATTTCAACAAACTATAGCCAATTATGGGAAAAGAAAAACCCAATTTTAATCAGTGATAACAGGACCAAAGCTCTGATAACAATTGTTAGACAGTTCAAATAATCAAAAAATAACTAAGAGGGGGGTGAATTAGTTGTCACCAGATTATGGGAACCTTAAGGAATTAAAACTTTAATACCGAAACCCAAAAGATCAATACCGGAATGTATAAACCAATTACCAAATAGCAGATATACCAATTAAGCACAAGCAACAATTTGAGAATAAATACCATCCACATGACACTAAGATTTGTACGTGGAAAACCCGGTAAAGGGAAAAACCACAGTGGGAAGCCTAACCATAGTCAAATAATACTTTTGCAGTAAGTATGTGATTAAAAAGTGAGGGGCCTGCACTTGTAGGAAGGCCAACAACCTAGAGCACACTTCTCATTACAAAAGGAGTCTCACTAACTACATAAAAATCCAGACTACAATTTGGAAGAGAGAATAAACTACAAAGATAGCATCTCTTATGCCTTAGTATAGTTCCAGTTAAGCTCAATACTAGAGGATTAAATCCTCTTACATAAACCCAACTCGATCACCAATGATCAACCAAATCCTCTGCATGAATTATTATTACATTATTCGCTCCTTACATATCCATATACCATATCCATGATCTATAATGAGATCTTACATAATATATATACAAACCCTTGACCACAAACAATAAGGTTAGCCATCAGATAATAAATAAATTACATAATTACAAAACATGTTGGCCTGAGACCAAACAAATAATATCCAACCCATAAGACATCCCAAAAATACATCAAGAAGATCAGACAACACGTTACATTAAGTCAGTTCATAACCTAGATAGTATAACCTGGAATAAAATAGGTCTAGTACCAAATGCAATGATCCCAATCAACAAAGTCTCAAACACGATCACCATCAGCATCCTAAATCTCTATTAGAAGTTGCACCAACACCACTTATGCATAACTTCAAAGATATTCATCAAAGCTCTGTTGTTGAAATCCCCACCAGATCAACAAACCAGGCTTACCAGCATACAAAACATCATCCGATCACCAAATCAAAACCAACTTACTGAACATGAATCTGAGTAGTATGAATAATAGATCTAAGCCAATTCCAAAAGCCAAAACATACCGGAGCATACCGGATCATCATGATCTAATCCAACCAGAAACCGAACAACTTACTGGGACCAGAAGGATACTGGTAAATAACCAAAACAACTAGTGTTGACATCAATGGAAAAACATCAATGTAACACATAATCGATTCCTCCAAATGGCCAGCATAGACAGTAGTTTCTCACACCACATGACTGGAGATAAAAGTAAGTTCATAACCCTTAATGAATTTGATGGAGGTGTTGTTAGATTTGGAAATAATTCTCCTTGCATGGTGAAAGGTAAAGGTTCAATCTCTCTAAATGGGAAGAGTAATGTTGATGATGTGTTTTGGGTTGATGGTCTAAAGAATAATCTTTTAAGTGTTGGTCAGCTCAATGATAAAGGTTATTTTCTTGAGTTTAAAAGTGGAGTCTGCAGAATTTTTGGAGGTAATGGTGAACTAATTGCTACTGGGAAGCAAACTAGAGGTAACTTATTCCATTTGAATAGTGATATTAATAATTATCTAGTTGCAAGAATGGAAGATAGTTAGTTATGGCATAAAAGATGTTTTTATGTTAATTTTGATAATTTGGTTAAGATAGGAAAGTCAAGTGTTGTAAGAGGATCACCACAAATTGTCAAACTAGATAGTGTGATATGCAAAGATTGTCAAATCGGTAAGATGACCTCTATTTCTTTCAAGAGAAATAATTGTATTTCTGAGAAAATTTTAGATTTGGTACATACTAATCTTTGTGGCCCTATGAGAACAAAGAGTTATTACGGTGATAGGTATTTCATGATTTTCACCAATGACTATTCTAAAATGATGGTGGCATTTTTGAGAGAAAAATCAGAAGCATTTAGTAAATTTAAATCATTTAAAGCTCTGGTTGAGAATGAAACCAGTAAGAAATTGAAGTGTTTAAGATCAAACTGAGGAGGTGAATTCATATGTGATGAATTTGTTAAGTATTGTGATGAATAGGGTATAAAGAGACAAATGTCTTCTCCAAGGACACCACAATAGAATTGCATAGAAGAAAGGATGAACAGAACAATAGTTGAAGTTGCAAGAACCATTTTATTATAGGGTAATGTATCCAAAATGTTTTGGAGAGAAGTGGTCAGTACTATTGTATATGCTTTAAACTGGGTACTGGTAAAGAGAGGTAACAATAAGACACCCTATGAGCTATGGTATAGAAAAATACCTTGTGTAAGTTATTTCAAAAAAATTGGAAGTTAATGTTTCATTAAGAGAGATAACTACACTAAGAAATTTGATGCAAAATTTGATGAAAGAATTTTTCTTGGTTACTCTTCTAAGAGTAAAGAATATAAATGTTACAATAAGAGAACTAAGAAAATTGTTGAAAGTGCTAATGTAAAAGTTGATGATCTATCTGATAAGTCTGAACGTACAAGCAAATCAGAACCTGAAAAAGGGTGATAATGAGGAAAAGTTTGTAATCATTGAACTGGAGGCAAAGAATAATGAAGAACTGACAAATGCAGAATTAGATGCTCAACTGGTAAGTGATAACAATGAGGAGGAAGATGTAGAACTTGCATAGGCAATACCTAGATATGCCAGGTTGAACCATTCACAAGAGAAAATAATTGGTGATAAGAATGCAGATGTGCAAACTAGGAGAAAGATCAAAGAGAACTCATGTTTGATATCTATAATTGAACCCAAGACAGTTAAGGAAGCACTAAAGGATAGTGATTGGGTTAATGCAATGAATGAAGAATTAGATCAAAATGAGAAGAATTAAACATGGTCACTTGTTCCTAAACCAGAGGATAAGAATGTATTTCGAACAAAATGGATCTTTAGGAATAAATTGGATGAAGAAGGAAATATTGTAAGAAACAAGGCGAGGTTAGTTTGCAAAGGGTGTGCTCAAGCAGAAGGTGAGGATCATGATGAAACATTTGCACCTATTGCTAGATTAGAAGGAGCAAGGATGCTGCTGGAATTTGTTGCATATAAGGGATTCAAAGTTTACTAAATGGATGTCAAATCATCCTTTCTAAATGGGATTCTAGAAGAAGAAGTATACATTCAACAGTCAGATGGATTTTCCTCGACTGATGACAAACAAATGGTGTGTAAATTGCACAAAACACTATATCATCTAAAGAAGGCACTAACATGCACATTTGATCAAAATTGGATTCTAATGTACTAGTGAGGACAACAACATTTATTTTGAAGACTGGTGGAGACAAGATGTTGATAGCATAAGTGTTTGTAGATGACATAAGTTTTGGTGGAAATGATGATATGTGTATGGACTTTGCTAATATAATGAAAAATGAATTTGAAATATCTCTAATTGGTGAAATAAAGTTCTTTATTGGCTTACCAGTCCAACAACTAGATGGTAGTATTTGTATTTGTTAGTCCAAGTATATCAAAGAGGTGTTGAAGAATTTTGGCATGGAAGATTGCAAACTAGTAGGAGCACTGATGGTGACGGGCTACAAGTTATCAAACCAAGATGATTCCCCTAATGTTACTGAAAAATAGTACAGATCTATGATTGGCAAGCTACACTATGTTGTTCATAGCAGACCTGACATTGCTCATGTTGTTGGATTAGTGGCTAGATTTCAAAAAGAGCCTAAGGAGAGTCACATGGTGGTTGTAAAGAGAACTTTTCGCTATCTCAAAGGCACAATAGACTATGACTTATGGTATCCCTATAAAGGAGATTTTATTGTGGATGTCTTACTAATTCTGATAGGGAAGGTAATGTGGATGATCAGAAAAGCACAACCGGTTGAGATTTTCTACTTGGTGGAAGATTAGTAGCATGGAAGAGCAAGAAATAAACTTGTGTTTCTCAATCTACAACTGAAGCTGAGTATGTAGCTGCATCCATGAATTGCATGCAATCAATATGGATGAGACATGTGCTAGAAGGATTCAAGATAGATATGCCTGAACCAGTGACTATCTATTGTGATAATACAAGTGCAATAAACATTTCTAAGAATCTTGTACTTCATTCTAGAACCAAGCACATTGAAATGAAGTATCATTTCCTAAGGGAAAGAGTTAAAGAAAAAGAGGTGAAGATGGAATATGTGAAGAGTACAGATCAGTTAGCTGATATCTTTACTAAGCCCTTACCGAAGGCTACCTTTGAGTTTCGTAGAGGTAAACTAGGGGTTAGACACCTATAACAAAAGAACTAGAATGATGGAGATCCATCAATCCTATGGATTTAATGTTTATCTTTCACTAAGGATTGATGAAGGTGCAGGCTACTCCTTTGGGGGAGCAAGTCCAATGTAAAGTTCTGATTTAATGCTCTGATGTAATTTTTTTGAGATGATGGAAGAGGTAGCAGCAGAATTGAAGACAAGTGATGCATTTACATCTTTGGAATTGTTTTCAAAGGGGAAGAAGAAAAGAATTATGGGAGAATAAAAGATATGGGAGAAGTTGAAGATCAGATTGAGAGAAGCATTGGTTAAGGGGGAGATGACAAAAGAAGGAGAACCAACAGATGATGTGATACTGGCAAGCAAGTTGCAGATGATGATGTTACTCTGCTTGTATATCTAATTAGTGTTGCCATCAATTCCAAAGGGGGAGATTGTTGGCATTTGGCACAACTAATGCAGATGAGGTGATGTAGTTGAAGACTGCTGACTGCACCAGTAAAGGATAGAAGTCCATGTGTGATGAAGAGATTGAGATTTTATGATTAGATGACCTGATCAGTTAGTTGTGTTATGATTAATGATGTTCTTAATGTTTTGTTTTATCATCTAAGTGATTTGGTTTACCGAAAGATAGGGTTTATCAGTAGAGAACCGAAGTCTGTGAAATAGGACTTTAACCAATAAAGAAGAGATGTTTTGGTTGAATCGGTCGATCGGCGATAATTGGTGATTTGTGGTTTGGGTGGTGAATTTGTATCATGGAAAGGTGTATCTGACCAGAACCGGAACTTGTGAATATTACCAGAAGGCGTGTTTCAAATTTCTGATGAATTTTTCCTAAGGTTTTAGTAGGGTTTAAGACTGGTGAAGATATCATCAAACTAGTAATGATTTTTGTTATGTTAGTGATCAAAAACAAGTCTACATGAAGGTGATAACATGGCACAATCTGTGTGAAAATATTTGATTGTTGTTTTGGTACAATTCAAGAAAGAATTTATTGGGAATCAACAAAACGCATAGTAGAGTGTTTTAAGGTTTTGACTTTGGTACAAATCAAATTTTTTGTGATGGGTTACGATCAACCAATGGTTGATATTGTATTGTAACTTGTTGTAATGATCTATATATCAATCTGTGGTGATCTATTATGATTTGTATTGCAAATTCATGATGTAATTAGGGTTTAGTGACTAGCCTAGTTGAGATGGCTATTTAGGATGGAACAGTTGATGTTTTGATGTCGGTAGTCTTAGAGAATGTGTTGAGACATCCAAGTCAAGTGTGAGATCTGATTGAGAGTCGTAGAGTGTTGATCATAACTAGATCTGATCAAGAAAGCAGAGAAGTGCAAGTAACAAATCATTTATTCACGGTTGTTCCCTAACAATTGCAGTAGGTTAAATCCCTTAACTGGGTAGGTCCTAATAGGCCTTAAACATTTAAGTCCCCTAATAGGGCAGCTCTCAAAAGAGTGTTAAATCCTCTCATGAGGTTGATCCTAATAGATCATCAAGCTCCTAACCAGGCTGCTAGGCAAATCCCTTAATCGGGTGACTCCTAATAGGGTGTATTATAAGCTCCTAACAAGGCGCACTTTGAAAGAGTATAAATATTTGTGGGTGCCAACTTCCACCATGGTTTTTCCCTATTTTGGTTCTATGCCAAAAACCTATGGTGTTCATTTGTAGAATATTTCATGTGATGTTCTTGTTTAGGTTTCATTTCATGCATTATTTCTGAGACACCAGTTACGATGTTTTATTAGAGGTTTATTGGAGTTTACTAGTACTGATAAGGGTTGATAGAGAAAAGTGATTGATCCAATAAGATAAGTTGGTAAATAGTCAAATCTATATGATTGCTTAAGTTGTGAAAGAATTGATTGATGAGGTAAATGATTTGATTAATGTGTTAAGAAAATCTGATAGAGGTTGTCTGATCTAATTAAAGAAGTTGAGATATTTGTTAAATGGTTTTAGATTTGATATAAGTTTGTTTTGGTTTGAAGTTTCAATTGGTCTTAATACTGATCACCCCCCCTTATCAATATTAACCGGATCCTCATAGGATTAACACAATATCCTTGGATGGTAAGAACAATATTGATAATGTTTATTATATTGAAGGTTTGAAGCATAATCTCTTGTGTAGGACAGATGGTGCATAGAGGATTTCATTTGCAATTCAAAGATGGAAATGCAATATTATCAATAGATCTAGAATGGAAATTGCATCTGGAACTCAGACCAAAGGGAATATATTTCATTTGAACTCTGGTGAGAAGACTTGCTTGATTGCTCAGATTGATGAAAGTTGGTTATGGCATAAAAGGATGTGTCATATGAATTTTTATTGCATAGTAAAGATCAGTTCAACCAAGGCTATCAGAGATTTTCCTAAGATCATCAAGCCGCATAATCTGATATTTAGAGAATGTCAAATGGGTGAGCAAGTTGGAACTTCTTTCAAAAGCTATGGTTGAGACAAAAATAGGTTTGAAGATAAAATTCTTAAGATCGGATCAAGGTGGTGAATTTACATCCAGTGAATTCAACATTTTTTGTGAGAAATATGGAATCGGAAGAAAATTATCTGCACCTAGAACTCCATAGCAGAATAGAGTAGTGGAAAGAAAGAACATGACTATCTTAGATATTGCAAGGACAATGATGATGGAAGCCAAATTGCCTGATATCTATTGGAGAGAAACTATCAATATTGCAATCTACACTTTTAACAAAATACACATAAAAGGTGATATCGGTAAGACTCCTTATGAATTATGGTTGGGCCATACTCCTACTATGACTTATTTTAGAATTTTTGGAAGTAAATTCTATATCAGAAGAAATAATGGAATAGGGAAATTTGATCCTAGATGTGATGAAGGAATATTCTTAGGTTATTCTACTAAGAGAAAAGCATATAGATGTTTTAACAAAAGATTGCAAAGGATAGTGGAAAGCATAATTGTCAAAGTGGATGAGCAAAGTAACAATCAGATTAGATCATATGACTATGAACGAGAAAATGAGATTGTCAGATCAGAACTAGCAATGCAAGAATTAGATCAAAGCATTGATCTAGTTTCTCTGGTAATATCAGAAAATTCCACAGTAACTGTTGAAGAGCAGAAAGAGTCAAAAATTTAAGATAATCCAAAGACTCTTAAGTATGTGAAGTTGAATCATTATGAAGATCAAATCATTGGAGATAAGAGAAAAGGTGTGATTACAAGAAGAATATTAGATGTTGAAGAGGTATGTTTAATTTCTCAAATTGAACTAGAATTAGTTATTGAAGCATGTAAAGATGAGAATTGGATGAAAGCAATGGAAGAAGAATTAAATCGGATAGAAAAGAATAACACATTGGAATTGGTTCCTCGTCCTAAAGATAAAAACATTATTGGAACTAAATGGATATTCAAAAACAAATTAAATGATGAAGGACAGGTTGTAAGAAACAAAGCTAGATTAGTTTGTAAAGGATACTCACATCAAGAAGGAATTGATTATAATGAAACTTATGCTCCAATTGCAAGGATTGAAGAAGTAATACTATTTGTTGCCTATGTTGCACATAAGAACTACAAGGTATATCAAATGGATGTCAAATGTGCATTCCTAAATGGAGATCTTGAAGAAGAAGTCTACGTTGAGTAGCCTGGTAGATTTTTACTATTAGAGGATAAGGACATGGTTTTTAGATTGAGGAAAGCCTTATATGGATTGAAACAAGCCCTAGAGCCTGGTATGATAGATTGGATAAACATCTTTTGAAGCTCGGATTTAGAAAAGTTAATGCTAATATGAACTTATATTATAAGATTGAGCATGATGACATATTAATCATTGAAGTCTTTGTTGACAATATCATTTTTGGAGGAGAAGAAATTCTATGCATTACATTTGCTGATGACATGAAGAATGAATTTGGAATGTCTATGATTGGTGAGATGAAATTTTTCTTAGATTTGCATATTACTCAAACTGATAAAGGTATTTTCATTTGTCAAACTAAATGTGTGAAAGAATTGCTAAATAAATTTGGACTTGAAAACTCAAAACCAATTGGAACTCCTATGATAACCGGTTGCAAACTGTCAAAGACAGATGATTCTCCTAAAGTGAACTCAAGTAGATACAAATCAATTATTGGTGGACTACTGTACTTAACTTAGACCATACCAGATATAATGAATGTTGTCTACATTGCTTCAAGATTCCAGTCTGATCCAAGAGAAAATTATGATATTATTGTTAAAATGATATTCAGATATTTGAAAGGAACAAAAGATTATGGGTTATGGTATCCAAAGGATGATGATTTCAGATTTTTTGCCTATACAAACTTAGATTGGGTAGGAGATGTTGATGACTGGAAGAACACTATAGGGGGTGCATTCTTTCTTGGGAAGAAATTAGTCTCATGGCTTAGCAAAAAATAATCATGCACTTTATTATCTATTGTTGAAGTTGAATATGTAGTTGTTGAAACAAATTGTACTCAGATCTTATGGATGAAGCAAATGTTGAAGGATATAAAGTTAACTTATGATGAGCCTATTATTATTCATTGTGATAATACAGCTTCTATTGGTATGTCAAAGAATTTAGTATTTCATTCCAAATCAAAACATATATCTATAAGATATAATTTCTTGAAAGAAAAGGTTGAAGCAAAGGAAGTCGGATTGGTATATGTGCCCACTCAGGAACAAATTGCAGATATTATAACAAAACCATTGCCTAAAGATACTTTTTAATATCTCATAAACCAATTAGGGGTCACCACCCCTCCAAAAGAGACTTAGAGACTTAGAGATGCATCGATCCGGTGAGCTTATCAAAAATATCTTCTGATCCGAGTTGATGAGATGGTGCTACTACTAAAGGGGAGTAGTCATCTGATTGGTTAAGCCCTTTGTCCTTGATGTCAAAGGGGGGGAGATGTCCATGTGAAAAAAAGATAATTATATTCCAGTTTGGGAGAGAGGTTTTTGTTGTTTCTTGGAGATTGTTGGCATTCCTTGGCACTTGGATGTTTTTCACATTCAGTGTTACCATTAATGCCAAAGGGGGAGATTGTTGACATATGCAAGAATTGATTATGTGTTCTCATTGATGTCAACACTGCTCCAGTTGGACATGGTTTTGGTAGAGGTTATTAGAGATTCTACTCCAGTATGTTTAGATTGTTACATGTGGTTTTGGAAGGTTATTCATGATGATTATATGCATGTCATATTCAGTTGGTTCGTGATTTGGTGTTCTGGAAGCTATAGATTATGTTCTAGTTTCTCATTCGTTGTTCTTGGTCCTGATTGGTGATATTTGATGAATTGGTTAAGTGGTTTTGATGTAGCTTCTAGAAATGGTTCTTAACATGATGAAGGTGTTCTTGATTGTGTCCCAATTTTTTGGTGGCTTTGCATTGGCTAGCATGTAGATTTGGTGATCCTATTTGGGTCTGGTTTGATATCCTATGTTATTGACACTGAGGGTTTTTCCTGGTTGATGTAACGTGTTGTGGTTGACCTTAGTAAGATTTCCAGTGGATATAATTGTTTAGAAATTTGAATTAGGTCCATGATATATAATGTAAATCATAATATTGGTTCGGTAGTCAATCTTTGTATTGGGTGATTTAATTTTTGTTGAGGGCTGAGGGTTTAGCCGACCTTGTTCTCAAGGTTGATTATTTATATATATAGGTGATATGTTTATGTAATTTGGGTATGAGGATAGGTATTATGTTTGCATTATCGGAGAGAGGTAAATATGTGAACAAGGATATATTATTCATCAAAGTGTTGTGGGGAGTTTAGTTTTGTAGGGAAAACACTGTGCTTAACCAGAACTGTAACCAAGCATTCAGAGATGCTACTTTCACATTTCATTTCCTCCATATTGAAGTTCGATGTTTATGTAAATCGGTGAGACTTCCCTTTTGTGTTGAGGAGTGTCCTCTAGGTTGTTGACCTAATTGCAAGTGCAATACGCATTGTAATATTTTCACATACTACTACAGAAGTATTATCTGATTGTGGGTAGGGTTTCCCACTATGTTTTTTCCCTTCACCAGGTTTTCCACGTCAAAATATTGGTGTTGTACATTGTGTACTCTCATGCTTTATCTTTCACTATACATTTTTCATTTTTCTCTGATAGAAGGTTTGTAATCTACAATAATCATTTAACTTGTGGAAAACTAATTCACCCCCCCCCCCACTCTCAGTTTTCCTTGAACTCATTCTAAGAGGCTTATGCATAGGTCTCCTCCCATTTTTTAAAGTAAAAATCAATTTTATTCTCTTAGGGATATGCATATTGTTTGTTATCATTGTAATGAGTATGGTCATAGGAGTTATGAATATAAGAGAACTATATCTCAATCCTACAATAGATTTTCAAACTCATCATTCAATGTAAATGTAAAATGCTATCACTGTCAAAAATTGGGCCACATTTCAAAACACTGTAAGCTTATAGTAGCCAAATAAAAGAATAAAATGTCACCTTTGGAACCAAAGACAAAATCATATTAGAATGTAGTAATACAAAAGAAGCAAGAATCAAAACAAGCTTGGGTTGAAAAAGGAAAGGACAAAGATGAGTCAAGTTTGATTGTCCAAACTTCCCTACATGAATAAAGGAAGAATTTATGGGTAGTAGACAATGACTACTCCAATCACATGACTGGTGATAAGAATAAATTTATCAAATTAGAAAATTGGAATGGTAGTTCAGTAAGGTTTGGAGACAACTCGTCAATCAAAATCAAGGGTAAAGGTACACTAAACATTGATGGTAAACTGAAAGATCATGATGTTTATTATGTGGAAGGACTAAAATACAATCTGCTAAGTTTGAGTCATATGTGTGACAAAGGATATAATTTTGCATTTTATTCCAAAGACCATGAAATTAGAAAAGAGAGTAGTGGTAAGTTGGTTGCAGAAGGTAAAATGAATAACGGAAATGTATACAACTTGAAGGAGTTTTTTGAGTCTCAGTACATGATGCGACAAGTTGATGAGAGCTAGTTATGGCATAGAAGACTAGACCACATCAATTTTGATAACCTTATTAGGGTAAGAAAGAAAGTTTATGTAAGACACATACCTCAAATTATTAAGCCAACAAGCACCTTTTGTGATGAGTGTCAAAGAGGAAAACAAACCAAGGTCAACTTCAAAATAAAAGAATATTCTACCACAAGCCTTTAGAACTTGTGCATACTAATTTGTGTGGACCTACAATAACAAGAGCTCTAAATGGAGAAAGATACTTCATGTTGCTCATAGATGATTTCTCATGGATGGCACGGGTCACCTTCCGGCAACACAAATCACAAGCCTTTGAAAGATTCAAAATCTTCAAGAAAATGGTTGAGAAAGAAAGTGGATACAAGCTAAAGTGTTTAAGATCAGACCGCGGAGGTGAATTCATATCAAATGAATTTAAAGACTTCTATGAAAGACATGGAATCAGAAGACAATATTCAGCTTCTAGGACACCACAACAAAATGGTGCTATGGAAAGGAAAAATAGACAATCAAGGAGATGGAAAGAACAATTTTGAATGAAGCCAATTGCCTAATGTTTATTGGAAAGAGGCAATTCACACTGCTATATATACACTAAACAAAGTGCAATTAAGGGTGAACAACAATATGACACCTTATGAACTATGGTATGATAGGAGACCCTCCATCAAGTATTTCAAGGTGTTTGGCAGCAAATACTTCATCAAAAGTAATGAAGATGGATTAGGAAGTTTCCTTTCAAGAAGTGATGAAGGTATCTTTTTGGGATACTCAACTCATAGAAAGGCCTACAAATATTTCAACAAGAGACTAAAGAAGGTGATTGAGAGTGTACATGTAAGAGTGGATGAAGATCTGCCTAAAGGGAAATAAAGCATAATAAATTAGATTGAAGAATCATACACTAAAGATGAAGAGCAATCTGAAAGTGAAAAAGAAGAAGTACCCAACAAGAATCCAAATATCTATGTGCAAAAGAATCACCCTAAAGAGAAGATCATAGACAATAAAAAATGAGGGTGTACAAACTAGAAGAAGACTTGAAAGAAATAATGAACAAGTAAAATTTTGCCTTATGACTGAGATGGAACCCAAAATATATGATGAGGCCAGAAAAAGTGAGAAGTGGATGAAGGCTATGAAAGATGAGTTGTTGTAGATTGAAAAGAACAAAATATGGGATTTGGTTCCTAGGCCAATAGACAAGAATGTCATTGGGACTAAATGGGTCTACAGGAACAAGATGAATGAAGAAGGGAAAGTGATAAGGAACAAAGAAAGACTTGTGTGTAAGGTATATGCTTAGGTAGAGGGCATAGATTTTGAAGAAACATTTGCACCAGTTGTAGAATTGAAGCAATCAAAAAGTTTTTGGCATTCTCAGCCCATAAAGGATACAAAGTATATCAGATGGATGTCAAGTCTACATTCTTAAATGGCAATCTTGAAGAAGAAGTCTATATTAAGCAACCTGAAGGATTTTAGCTACATGAAGATGAGAACTTTGTGTGCAGATTGAGAAAATATTTATATGGTCTGAAGTAGGAACCTAGAGCATGGTATTCTAGGTTGGATAAGTACCTCCATCAGCAAGGTTTGAGAAAGGGAAATGCTAACAACAACCTGTATATTAAGGTGAATGGAGACCACATGATCATTGTTGTGGTGTATGTAGATGACATCATTTTTGGAGGCAACAAGGATATTTTATGCAAAGAGTTTGCTAATCAAATGCAGTCCGAGTTTGAGATGTCAATGCTTGGAGAGCTATCATATTTCCTTGGTTTGCAGATTTCTTAGTTAGATAAAGGAATTTTTATCTCACAAACCAAGTATGCTAGGGACATGTTGAAAAAGTTTCAAATGCAGGACAACAAACTAGTTAGTACTCCCATGGTGACAGGATGCAAATTAAGCAAGGATGATGAGTCACCTAGTGTAGATCAAACCTTGTCTAGATCCATGATTGGCAGTCTATTGTATCTCATAGCTTCAAGGCCTGATATTGTGCAAGCGGTGTGTTTGGTAGCTAGATTCCAAGCTTCTCCAAAGCAATCACATGTAAATGTGATTAGAAGAATCTTTAAATATCTATAGGGAACACTTAGTTATGGATTGTGGTATCCAAAGAAAGGAGATTTCACTTTACAAGCCTTTACTGATGCTAATTGGGTAGGTTACATAGATGACAAAAAGAGAACCAAGGATGGATCTTTCTTTATTGGAGATAGATTGGTGTCATGGCACAACAAGAAACAAGAATCTATCTCTCTATCCATAGCTGAAGTAGAGTATATAGCAACAACCACATATTGTTCATAGGTTTTGTGGATGAAACTAACCTTAAAGGACATTCAGGTAGAGTTTTTGGATCCTATTCCCATCATGTATGACAATTCAAGTGTAATAAACATATACAAGAACCCTATTATGCATTCAAGGATAAAGCAAATAGCAATTAATTATCATTTTCTTAGGGAGAAGGTTGCAGAGAAGGAGGTAAAGGTTGAATATGTTCCCACAAGTGAATAGGTTGCCAACATTTTCACAAAGCCTCTTCCAAAGAATAAATTTGAGTATCTAAGATATAATTTGGGTGTTGTTCCACCTTCCTTCAGCACTTAAATGCATTATTGATGTTTATATTTTAGGGGGGGCATTACTTTTTTTTTTTACAATTTTTTTCCTTGAACCTCGTGTATAGTCTCAGGGGGAGTTCTAAAATTATTATGATTAGTATCAAAGCTACCTTTTATATTGTAATCATGGTTGACATCTAGTGTTGACATCAATGACAAATTTCATTGCAACACATAATCAATTCCTCTAAATAACCAACAATCTCCCCCTTTGGCATTGATGGCAACACTAGATGTGAAAAATATCCAAATGCCAAGAAATGCCAAACAAGTCTCCCCCAATGGAAGACAGCCAACAATCTCCCATAGCATGATATGACAATGAGGTTCTGAACCAAATATCTTTATACCAATTAACCATCCATAGACTTGAACCAAACTCCCCCAATGGGAAACAACCAATCTAAAATTGTGTTCCTCCTCCTTGTGCCAATAATCTCCCCCTTAGACTAATATCTCTATAAAGCTCTGTTTCACATAAATATATCTCCCCCTAATGTATATAACTCCTTAATTTTTTCACATGAATATCTTCCCCCCTTTGACATCAATTCCAAAGATCTGACATAAATATCAAAGCAAAATCATAAACCACTGAATCACAAGACTAACTACTCCCCCTGAGTAGTAGCGTCACCACATCAATCCAGAATGAATGATAGTTCTGATAATGCATACCAAACTTATGCCAAATAGAATCAATTAGATCTCTACCAGAGGGGTAGAAAACCTCAACCTATCTCTCAAATGCTCAAATGATTCCTCAAACCAATCTGACTTCATTTGCTTCCACCTACTCCAGAAAATCATACTTGATAGAAATATCAGATTCTTTGATATTTCAATAACAACAAAGTTGTTACAATGAATAACTACCAGTACATAACAATCCAACTTTATATCCTTCAACATATGCCTCATCCATAGAACTTATGTATAGTTAGTAGCAGCAGCAACATACTCAGCTTCAGCAGTAGATAAGAAAGTACATGACTACTTCTTGTTGATCCATGAAATGTGACTCTTTCCAAGAAAGAAAGATTCACTGGATGAGCCTATTTGGTTAATTGTATCTCTAGCCCAATCTGCATCTGAACATGCTCATAGTGTAAAGTCATCATAAAATAAAAACCATACCATGAAATCCTTGAAAATATCTAAAAAAACCTAGCTACCAGAGCAAGGATTCAACATAATCAATTCCTTCCTTTTGATAATATCCATTGCAAACCAATCAATCCTAGTTCCAATAACATCCAAGTTCATGTGTTGTCCTTTTCTAACTGATCAAATTCCTCTTCCATAGCTTTCATCCAACATTCATCCTTACAAGCTTCAATAACAAATGCTAATACAATTAAAGAAATTAAGCATACCTCATCAGCTACCAACCTTATTCTTGTCCAATTATCTAATCTTCTAAATGATTCAGCCTTACATACCTAGGATTCTTCTACCTTTATGTTCCTCTTCCATGATCTTCAATTACTGTTGAATTTTCTGATACTGCTGGAGTAACTGGTTCTGCATTCTATTCTGGTTTAGGTGTTACTAGTTCAGTTAAGACCATTTCCATTGTCGGTTCTTGCTCAAAACTTTTGATTTGACTTCTATTCTTCTCATCCACCTTGACATTAGTGCTCTCCACAATTCTTGGTAAACCAAACTAGATCCAAGATCCAATAAATCTTTGTTGGTTAACCTTCAAACTGACTTCCAAAGATATAAAATAGGCTTTTAGACCACTAAAAGGGGAAATGCAAAATATGTCATCAATTTACCTCCCCCTAGGGAAAATGCCTTAGTTACCGGATGAGTTTCTTATCAGTGCAGGAACATTCTGCTCTGTCGGTTGAGTAACCGAGGTATATCCTTTAGCCAGATGAACATCTGGGGCAATTGATTATGTCAGTTGAGCCTCAGACTTCATAACCCACTTCTTCTCATGCTCCTTTTGAATTTCATCAACCTTTTTATTTCCCTTCTCATTATATTCATCACTTCCTGCTAGTAGGTTCTTGCTTCTGCAAAATTTAGCAATATGTCCTACTTTGTTGCATAATAAGTGACATTGTTCTTCTAAATTTCTTTGCTATAACCTTGACCAATCCTTGACCTGCATTGATTAGCCATGTGTCCAAACTTTCCGTATGCATGACATTTCACATTCATTCTACAATCTTTTGTCCTATGATCATACTTCTTACAATTTGAACACTGATCAGGTGTCTACTCCATCTATAATAATAATAACTCTAATTGAAATCTCAACCTGAAGTTTGGACATTCATCTGGTAAAGTTACTATTTTTAGGGCTAGTTTTCATTTAGTTATCAACCCAAGGACGTAAAACTTGAAATGGGTCTGCACTATATATGCACTAAGCTCCTTCGATGGCTATTTTACATTGCTGCAGTAACCAACATTATGCGAAAAGGAAAGGCAAGAATGGAAATTATAGAAGGCTATAGGAAAACTTATAAAAACAATGCTGGAATGATCTAATATAAATAGCAGAAATCACTATGTTCTCGCTTGGCTGCAGGAACAGTCAGTGGATCTATTTCCAATGGTTGCAGGAATAGTCAAGGCATGAACTTCTACTGCAACTAAAGAAGAACTAATTTCAATGAGCATAAACATAGGATCACTCAACAAGTGGCCCCCCTTGGATGAGTGATATCAATCTTCCATAAAAATACTTTTAGCAGATCAGAACAACATATCTTTTATTCATTGATTCCTGAAAATGATTACATGTTTTAAAAGAAAAACTCCAGAATGCTTATCAAAATTCTCTGCTCTATTCCTTTCTATTCTGTCTAACCTCTAAGAATAAAGGAAGAGCTTCTTAAAAAGCAAAGATCAACTACAATGGAAAACTCAAATCATGCCCAGAAGAAGAGGCAGATGATTGACTGATGAAGAAGATAACTAGAGCTTGGCTGCAAGAAACATGGATCTAGACTGAACCATAGTCTTTGCATGTCGTAGCGATATTTTGTGAATTCAATGCCCACTAGAGTTAAACTTTTGTAGTGCTACCTGGTTGCTCTGCTCATGTCATACCTTGCACTCGCTCGGCTCCTCTTCAGTTTGATCTCCAGTTATTTATTACGTGATTCTTCCTTCTTTAGGCATGAAAGGAGAATATCCACTGCAACATCATTTGTTATCTGCACTACAACAAAAACAACATACAAGGACATGCATATGTATTTTATTTAATTAATACATTCATTAATTCACATATGATATTACCCTAAATAATCCGCATAGCAACAGGAACAAATCACTTGGCTGTAGGAATAAATGGCATGGCTGCAGGAATAGACTGACAAAGTTCAAACATGATTTCATAAGTTCACGTTTAACACATGGAATACATATAGTCAATTTACAATACTTCACTACTACTATGAAAACCAAAAGATGTCAAAAACCTAAGAGTTTTGATGATAAAAACATGACAAAGTCTCAACTTATCATGCCCCCCAACTTTAAGAGTTTGCTGATCCTACAGCAAAAGGAAAATTTTTGACTCTTGCTGTAACTCTTAAATCACCAACGATGCCCTAGCCTGTTCCTCCTAAAGCCAAGTTCCAATAAAATCCTTTTATTTTTTCGAGCCTGGACCATCTAGTTGTTTCTTCTGTGACTGCATCATAGTTCTACTTTGTAGGCTGACATGCCAAAAGTGGCCACATAGAGATTGGGGGTTGAAAGATGAATGGTAGCCAGTTGTTGGCTTTCTCCCTACCTATCTGTATGTATCTAGGGGATCTTTGTATGGCTGCATGAAAAAATTTTAGTGAATAAGGTTCTCCCTATTTTAACTATTCTGGTAGATTATTCTAGCGCTGAGTTAACCCTCCTATTGCAGTTGTCCTGTCAATCTGAATCAAATGCTCATATGCTTGATAGACTTCTTCTCTCATTCAAAGCACTAATTTTCTAATATCATCTCTTACCAATAAGTTCTGCCAATCATAATAAAGAACTCTTGGTGCTTCTGATTCCCTTCTTAATGGTAATGGATAGACAAACTCTAATTTTTCATACTCTTTGTCTTATGCCCCCATGATAATCTCATTTTGGATCCATGACATTAAAGCTTTGATATGGATATCCCCAATATACGATAAAGGGTTCCACTCCCTATCTAAGGGTGCAACATAGTTATGTAAGTATAATTCACATAGAAAATTCTTCACAGTAGGTGGAGAGGTTTGGTAAGCATAAAATAATTCTTCAGGTGTTTCTAAAGAGGGGTTAAGGTCCCTAACAATGTGGTTTAGTTTGAAGTTCAGATCCCGCTCTTTCAAATGTACTGCATCAACTCAAGAACCATACCATAAATTATTTCTACCTTAGCCTCTAATTCCTCAATTCTATTATCTCTCTTTTCAATTTCTTTTTGTTGTTTATCAAAAATCCCCTGCAACCTAGCCTTCTCTATTTCCCATTGTCTATAAAATGTTAAAGAAATAGATAAACTACTTAGGGATGAAGGAGGTCTAATATGTACTACCTTAGACCGTGGGATTTCCTCAATAAACTCCTCAACCTGAGCTGGCATCTCTCCAATATTTTCCTCAAGCTGCTGTAGAATATCTTCAATAGTTTCTTCAAATTGTGGTGCCACAAAAGCAAGATTTTCTAGCTTATCCTCAGCAACATTTTCTTGGATTTCATCCTCTGCGAGGCTTCCTTCTTCTTGAGTTTCAATATCTGTAGGGATTCCTTCTTCTAAAGTTTCCACTATAATAACCTCTGCCAGATTACCCACAGGATGAGTCTTCTATGTCTTCCTATGTGTTCTTCTTACATAAACTTTTGGAATGGCTGGAGGAGTTGCTTCAGTTGCTGTAGGAGTTTTTATTTTTGTCCTACGCCTCTTGGCTGCAGGAGGAATCTGAGTTACCTACGGCTAGGTCATAAGTTCTTCATCTGTTTCATCCCTTTCCAACTCTTTTCCTTTCCTTCGCAAAATTGACAAATCTCTTTGAAGAGAAGTAGAGGGTTGTTCTTCACTTGATTTCGCTATCTTTTCTTCCATAATAACCATGGCTCCTTCAGCACCAAGCAAATCCTCATCTGCAACAACTACAAGGGAAGAGGGTTCTACAACATTTTATTCGTTATAATCCCTGATTTTCAAGAAGTAATCCAACCAGCCATGGTGTCTAAAATAATGCTCACAAAGAGCATCCTGCAACAACACTTCATGAACCATTGGCTCATGATGAATTGGATCACCACCCATCTCTTTGCTATTTTTTCTCTCTGCAGCTGAACCAAAATATCTGACAGTGTTGCTAAATTGAAATTCCCTTACATATCTCAATTCTGGAGGCAAAATTTATTATTCACTTGCGTGAAATAATAACATAATAAGTAATGACGGGGAAAAAATCAATTTAGAGTACCAAAAAGGACTAATAATTAATCACTTTGGAAATTGAACCATAAAGTACCCCCCCCAACTTAACCTAGCACATGTCCACACAAGCTGACAAGATTTTGGGTAGTGGAGTGGATTTAAACAGGATATAATCATAATGAACTAATAAATGCATAATTAAAATAAAACACAATATACATGTACCTGCAATTGTATGAAAACGATGGCGAAATGAAATGAAATGATAGGTAAGAACGTGGGATGGAATGTCATGGATGGGATTTTATGTACGGAGAAGAATATTTCCATATAATATGGAAATATTTTATTATGAATCAGCAAATATGTTCACTGCAAAGGCTATAGGAACTTTACCTTTATTACCTTGCTCAATTGCAACAAGAAGCTCATGAGTTGCAGCAGGCTCATTGTCAGTTGTTGCAGGAACCTTGTCAATTGCTGCAGGAACCTCTATGTCACTTTGTGGAGCAAACTGCTGTAGGAACTCTTCTTTAGTAGCTAGCTTATGATATAGACATAGTCGGTGACCATTTACTAAGAGTTTAAATCAAACAGGATCAATTATGGACAAACGAATAGCTCCATTCTGGAAAATTTCTTCTATCTCATACGGACCTAACCACCTAGTTTGAAGCTTTCCCATAGCATCTTTATATCTGGAATCATACAATACTGCCCAGTCACCAACTTTGAATTTCTTTTCCCTAATATATTTATCATGCCATTTTTCTCTTTGATTTTGAATCAATTATGTCTGTTGAACAACTATCTTTCTCCATTCATCTAGAGCATTTAATTGTTGAATGCATTCTTTATGTGCTTTAGACAATGTCATATTTAATTGCAAAGCTGTCCTCAGGGTTTCATGCTCAAATTCAATATGCATTATTGTTGTTTTTCCATAAACCATCTCAAAAGGTGTGAAACCAATTGGTGTTTTCCAAGTTGTTCTATATGCCCAAATTGCTTCTGAAAGCCGATGAGACCAATCTTTCTTGTGAACAGACACTTTTTTTGTAAGAATAGCCTCAAGCTCTCTATTTTGTAACTTCTATTTGTCCATTATCCTGTGGATGATATGGAGTAGATTTTATGTGCCTTATATTGTATTCATTGACCAAAGCCTTTATCAATGTTGAAGTAAATAGAGGTACCTGGTCTGAGATAATTTCCCTTGGTACTCCATATCTTGTAAATATCTCTTCATAAAGAAACTCAACTACCTTATTATCTCTTGCATGTGTCATGGCATGAGCTTCTACCCATTTTGTTACATAGTTTGTACATACCAAGATATAAGATCTGTCATTAGAAGGTGGGTCAATTGGGCCAACAAAATCTAATCCCCACTTGTCAAATGGTGCAACTGATATTTGAGGATATAGTGGCATCTCATCATATTTTGTAGTTCTTCCCATTCGCTGACATCTATCACATTTCCATGTGTATTGAGCTGCATCCTTATGTAATGTGGGCCAATAATATCCTGTATTGAGTATTTTCAGTGTTGTTCTTTTGGCAGCAAAATGACCTCCACATGGCTCATCATGACATGCATGCAAGATGTCATATGTTTCATCTTATATGACACATATTCGCATGACTTGGTCAGGTCCAGTATAAAATAGACAATCAGTAATCCATGAGAAGTTAAAAAAAATTTCAACTAGCAACCTTCTTTCCTTAGGAGAGAAATAAATTGGCATCCTAGCTGTAGCTAAATAGTTGGCAATATTAGCATACCAAGGAGTGTGAGATTGAATGAGAAACAAATGTTCATCTAGAAAAGTGTCATCTATTATTGTAGAATCTTCTTGTAATTGAAGACGTGAAAGATAATCTAC
Source organism: Cryptomeria japonica (assembly GCF_030272615.1). Taxonomy (NCBI): domain Eukaryota; kingdom Viridiplantae; phylum Streptophyta; class Pinopsida; order Cupressales; family Cupressaceae; genus Cryptomeria; species Cryptomeria japonica. The sequence goes on from NC_081407.1 coordinate 703,729,806, forward strand.
AACTACATTAGACTTCCCTGGTTTATCAACAACTGTGATATCAAATTCCTGCATCAACAATAACCAGCGAGCTAATCTACCAGTGATTGATGGCTTATTCATGAGATATCTAATTGTAGTATGATCTGTATGCACAAATATGGGATATCCTATGATATAGTGTCTATATTTGTTAAGTGCATATATGACAGCTAGCATTTCCTTTTCAGTAACTATGTAATTCAATTCAGGTCCCTACAAATTCTTGCTAATATAATATATTGCATTTTCCAATTTGTCAATTCACTGTCCTAGCATTGCTCCTATTGCATAATCAGATGCATCTGTATGGATTTGGAATGGTAGAGACCAATTTGGCCCTTTAAGAACTGGTGCTTGAGTCAAAGCATGCTTAAGCTTTAAGAAAGCTTCATTGCATGCTGGGGTCCATTTAAATTTTGCATCTTTAGTAGGAAATGAATATAAGGGACTTGTAATTTTACTGAAATCTTTGATAAACTGTCTATAGTATCCAACATGACCAAGAAAACTTCTTACATCTTTTTGCTTCACAGGGTCATTAATATGTTGAATTACCTCAATCTTTGTTGGATCCACCTGGATGCCTTGTATAGATATATGATGAGCAAGGACTATTCCTTCTTCCATCATGATAAAACACTTCTCATTGTTTAAAGACAAATTGTAGTCTTCACATCGGTGCAAAACTTTCTTCAGACTACCCAATGCTTGATCAAACTTAGAACCATAATTTGTAAAGTCATCCATGTAAATTTCCATAATATCTTGAGAAATATCAGAAAAGATACTGATCACTACTCTTTGAAAAGTGGTTGGAGCATTACACAACCCAAAAGGAAGAATAAAATATGCATACGTGCCCCATGGGCAAGCAAATGTTGTCTTCTCTTGATCCTTCGAGGCTATATGGATCTGATTGTAGCCACTAAATCCATCAAGGAATGAAAAATATCTCTTACTAGCTAGAGAATCCAATACCTGATCCACAAATGGTAAGGGAAAATGATCTTTTCTTGTTGCTAAGTTCAGAGCACTATAATCAACACATACCCTCCATTTTCCTCCTTTTTTAGGGACTATCACGAGAGGTGATACCCATTGACTATCAGAGATAGGATAGATAAACCCAGCTTTTAACCATTTCTGTAATTCTTCTTTAAATATCTCCTTCAAGGCAGGATTGACTCTTCTTCGAGGTTGTCTGAGTGGGCAACACTCATCCTTTATATAAATACGGTGGGTACAAACTACTAGATCAATCCCATTCATATCCATGTAATCCCATGCAAAGGCATTTTTATGAAGTTTCAACAAGTCCACAAGGCCCTCTTTTTGAGTATCTGATAGATCTCTATTGATATTCAAATATTTATTCCATTCCACCTCTATCTTAATAGTAAGATCAATCTGGTTTATATCAAAAAAATGAGAAGAAGATAATTCTTGTGGCAACAGAGTATGCAATATATCAGTGGCTACAGGAAAGTCCAAACCTACAATATTCGGAACCAATTCCTGCAATTTTTTCTCTTCTATAAATTCATTTATCATGATTTTATAAAGAATTGATTCCTTATCATATAACTGCATGAGTGGTCCTCGATTAATCATCATAAGGTGATTAATGAAGTCAATTTCTTCAGATTCTTCTCCCAAGATAGGCCAAACGGCTTGTTGCTGTTCAAGCTAGGGTTGTGCTGGAGAATACAAGGCTAATGTTTTTGTAGAACTCCCATCTGAAATAGTCATATGCCCTAATCTACACCCAATATATGCATCAGTTGTGGCAAGCCAAGGTCTACCCAAAATGACCGGATATCCTCCCAATGTTGCCTTTGGAGATAAAATCATAAAGTCTGCAGGATATTCCCAGGAATCTAGAATAACCACTACATCCTCTACGATACCATCAAGTCTCACTGTAGAGCCATCAGCAAGCTATAGAACTATGGGTGTACGCCTTAAACTATTGATCTCAAGATGTTTCATTACTTCCCTTGTCATTAAATTAATGGCTGCCCCTAAATCAATCAAAACATTTTTTATTTGACTGCCATTAATCACTATACTCACAACAGGACTACCTGGATCATAATACTTTGGAATGGCAATCTTACCTAACATAATATCAACCATTTGACCCATAACATGCACTATTTGTGAATCCTTTTTCTTCCTGCCAGGTTTTTTTAGACATGCTTCTCTCAATGCCTTACCATATATGGGAACATCCTTTATTGCTTGCAACAATGGAATTTTAACACAAATGTGCTTCAGTTGATCAATAATATCAAATCTTTGCTATTGTTTAGTGGGGACTTCTTTTTCTTGCAATTTAAGGGGAAATGGTGGCAATATTTGATTTTGGGGTATTGTATTGTTGGATTAGAGATTTCTTGCTCCTCCTGTACCTCTGTGATAACTGGATGAGAGGGATTAGGTAAAGTTGTTCCAGATCGGAGGTGAATGTCATCTAGTGATAAAGAATAGGCTGGGTACTGATTAACATCAGTTGAATAAGCTTGTTGTTGTTGCTAAGACTTGATATTTGGATTTGGCAACAGTTGAGTAGGCAATTGTGTTGGTTTAGGTGGTGCAGCAGTAGCTGCAGGAGGAGGCATTAAAGCAGGAGGTTGTGGCTGCTGAATAAGTGGCTGATAACCAGAAGATTGGGCTGGCCATGGTTGGATTCCCCTCCATTGAGAAGTAGGTTTCCAATTCCCTTGAAACTGGTTTCCTTGGCCCTGAGGTGGGTACCAGTTCCCCTATGGCTGCTGCCACTATGGCATTTGATTAGCAAAATGCTGCCCTTGGCCTTGTGAACCATACCAATTTTGATAGTTACCAAGATTTTGAGAATACTGTGGTTGCCATTGGTTATTTGGTGCATAAGAATTTCCACTATAACCAGAAAAAGAAAGTGGTTCAGGTGGCATACCTTGTCTTTGAAAATTTGGTCTTCTTTGAGCAACATTGAAGAATTTCTTGTCCTCATCTTGAATTGGCTTGAATTTAGGTACCTCCACGTTTGCAACCATCTTACATCTGCAATCTTTCTTTTGTTGTTTACAATGAGGACAAAATTCTGAAAGGAATGAATCAGCTTCCTCATGCTTCTTCTTAGTTGCTAGTGTATCCAACTGGGTAGCCATATTGTTTATAATGTCCTCCTTGAAGTCCTTTAACAGATCACTAAGTTCCAATCTAGAAAATCCAATTCCAAATGCTGATAATGGTGCCCCTAGTTTAAATCTCCTATTCTTCTTAGAAGTAGATCTGGAATACTTCTTGCAAATTTGTCCTATTTCAGCCCAAGTGGATTGTGTAATGTCACCTCCTCCCATAAGATCCAAGGAATCAGTGCATTCATCATTGATTCTCCTCAAAAATATAAATTTGAGGGAATCTTCATTGAGAGTGTTATGCTTGGACTTTTTGACACTAAATAGAAACCTTTCCAAGTAATCTTCAAGACTCTCATCTTCAGTTTGTGTCATTCTAAAGATATCATCCCCATGACAATTAGTACCCCTACAACACTCTTTGTATTTTGCAAGAAACAACCATTTCATCTCATCCCATGTATTGATTGTGCTACTATCCAAGCTCATAAACCATCTCAAGGATGACTCCTTCAAAGTGGCAGGAAAAATTTTGAGTCTATGGGCATCTGTAGTATAGTCAAAACTCCTACAGAGAACATCAAACTCAAACAGAAATGTGTCCGGATCCTCTATCACCAATTCATAGAATTTAGGGAGTGAAGATGTTGGAATGTTCTTGAGATTAGCGTTATCATGTTGATCAAAGATGGGAAACTCAAACGTTGGACTTGGTGGTGGTGGTGGATTATTCCCACCAGGAGGAGGGTTCCCTTGCATTAGAATTATGGGGGTTGTTGCTATAGAAAATTCTTCTTCTTGAAGACCAAAAAGGAACTGAAGACTACCTTCCAGAAATTCAGATTCAAGGTGATTCAAATTATGTGGGGCTTGGTAAAGTTCAGCAAAAGGATTTATATCTAGGAAATTATCTTCTACATGATTAGGATGAGTGGGCAGAAATCTACATCTGGGGTCTCTTCTTCTATGCATGCAGATTCATGAAATTTTCAAACAATAAGGAATCTCAAAAATAATTAATTGGAAACAATAATAACCATGAAAGGTTCTTAGTTTGACACCATCACCGACAATGGCTCCAAAAATGTCTACTCCAACTATAATAATAATAACTCTAATTGAAATCTCAACCCGAAGTTTGGACATTCATCTAGTGAAGTTACTATTTTCATGGCTAGTGTTCATTTAGTTATCAACCCAGGGATGTAAAACTTGAAATGGGTCTGCACTATATATGCACTAAACTCCTTCAATGGCTATTTTGCATTGCTGCAATAACTAACATTATGCAGAAAGGAAAGGCAAGAATGGAAATTATAGAAGGCTACAAGAAAACTTATAAAAACAATGCTGGAATGATCTAATATAAATAACAGAAATCACTCTGTTCTGGCTTGGCTGTAGGAACAATCAGTGGATCTATTTCCAATGGTTGCAGGAATAGTCAAGGCACAAACTTCTACTGCAACTAAAGAAGAACTAATTTCAATGAGAATAAACCCAAGATCACTCACCAAGTGGCCCCCCTTGGATGAGTGATATCAAGCTTCCAGAAAAATACTTTTAGCAGATCAGAACAACATATCTTTTATTCATTGCTTCCTGAAATTGATTACATGTTTTACAAGAAAAACTCCAAAATGCTTATCAAAATTATCTACTCTATTCCTTTCTATTCTGTCTAACCTCTAAGAAAAAAGGAAGAGCTTATTAAAAAGAAAAGATCAACTACAATGGACAAATCAAATCACGCCCAAAAGAAGAGGCGGATGATTGATTGATGAAGAAGATAACTAGAGCTTGGCTGCAGGAAATGTGGATTTAGACCGAACCACAGTCTTTGCATGCCGTAGCGATATTTTGTGAATTCAATGCCCACTAGAGTTAAACTTTTGTAGTGTTGTCTGGCTGCTCTGCTCATGCCGTACCTTGTGCTCGCTCAGCTTCTCTTTGGTTTGATCTCTAGTTATTTCTTATGTGATTCTTCCTTCTTCAAGCACGAAAGGAGAATATCCACCGCGGCATCATTTATTATCTACAGTACAATAAAAACAACATACATGGACATGCATACGTATTTTATTTAATTAATACATCCATTAATTCACATATGATATTACCCTAAATAATCCACATAGCAATAGGAACAAATCACTTGGCTTCAGGAATAAATGGCATGGCTGCAGGAATAGACCAGCAAAGTTCAAACATGATTTCATAAGTTTAGGTTTAACACATGGAATACATATAGTCAATTTACAATACTTCACTACTACTATGCAAACCAAAAGATGTCAAAAACCTAAGAGTTTTGATGATAAAAACATGACAAAGTCTCAACTTATCACCAGGGATTGCATTATTATTCTGATTTTCTCTATTCATACAATGCCTAGGCATATGACCAAATATATTGCAAACAAAGAATCTACCATTAAATTTATATGCATTGGGTTGCCTTACCAATGACCTCTTATTTTGGTTGACCTTTTGACTGGATGTGTTATCCTGATTTGTAGTACTGGAGCTTTATCCATGCTCAAATCCAAGACCTCTAGTCTCTCTAGTGTCCCTTTGATCCTTCAATAATTCATCAAACTTAGAATTAACTAACCTTGAACTTATCTTTATATTCATTTGCAATTGTCAAATCTCCTCTTAGGATTGTTACCATTCTTTCCAATTCTTTCTCATTGCTCAGTGATTGCACCAATTCAGTTCTCAACACGTCATTTTCATGAACCAACTGAATGCATTCCTCATATCTGTCTTTCAGAGATATAGCAATATTTTCTTCATTCTTCTTCTGGTCATCAATCTCCTTGGACATCCTCATAGTTGGGGCTTGCATTTCATTCTTCATAACAATATTCTCTTTACTCAACTTCTGACATTATTCCTTAAGGGCTTCCTTCTCTTCATCATCCTGATTTTGAAAAAGTTCCTTCCTTTTAGCTTGAATAGATGACAGCCTTTCCTATAGGATAAGAATGAATTTCTTCATAGATATCAACTCATCTTGCATCTTCATTTTCCTCAATCTTTCAGCATCATAGTCTTCAAGTGCTACTTGAAGTTCCTTCCTTAAACTTATCTCCATAGATTCTGAATATAGGATCTTCCTCAAGCTATTAGACTTACTCCGAGGAGCCAGACTCTGATACCAATTGTTGGGATCCAAGAACATTGAGAGGGGGTTTGAATCAGTGTTCTACTAGAATGGAGAATTTTAACCTTATTAATACAACAACTCAGTAACTGGTAAACATAAAAGCATATAACAATAATAAACAATGCAACTACAAAGATGAACACCATAACACCATAGATTTATACATGGAAAACCTTAAAGAGGAAAAACCATGGTGGGATTGGAGACCCACAATATCTATCCACTAATCAGATGAATAAATATTACAATAAGAGGCCTCCACATGCAAGAAGGCCAACAACCTAGAGCACACTTCTCATCACAAAAGGAGTCTCACTGACTACATAAAACATCGGACAACAATTTGGAATGAAGATTGAACTGCAAGTATAGCATCTCCCATTTTGGAGTACAGTTCTGGTTAAGCTCAATACCGGAGGCCTAAAACTTCTTCCACAAACCCAATTCAATCACCTATGATCAACAAAATCCTCTACATGAATGATTACTATATTATTCACTTGCATGCCATTCATAATCTTATCTGATCTACAAAGACATCTTCCATCATATTTATACAAACCTGGGACCTAAACAATTAGGTTGGCCACCTAAAGGATAATACAATAAATTCATAACTTAAACCCGCAATCTAATGATCAACAAAGCTGGCCTAAGACCGAAACAACATAATCCAACTAGTAACGCATCGGGAGCATCAACCCACACGTTATATAAACTTGTCCATAACCTAGAAGAATAGCCACCGAACCCAATTTAGGTCCACACATGCTAAAGAAATGATCCCAATCAGTCAAGACCTGAACACGATCATCAACAGCATCTAGATAACCTTCTAGAAGCTACACCAACACCACTTATGCATAATATCAAAAGATCTTCAACAAAGATCTACCAGTAAAACCCTCATCGGATCAGTAAACTAGGCTTACCAGCATATAAGATAGCATCTGATCACCAAATCAATACCATAGATCAAAGCATATCAGAGCATACCAAATCAACATGATCTTATCGACCAGAAACCAATCATCCTATTGAGACCAACCAATTACCGATAAACAGGAAAAGCAACGAGTGTTTACATCAATGACAAACATCATTGCAACACATAATCAATTCCTCCAAATTTCCAACAGAATCTACAAAAGATATCAATTGATAAGCATTGTCTAGGATGAATTTCTCCACGGGGAGAAGAAGTGTACATGTTTTATGGCAAGTGGTATGCAAGTCCCTTTTCCATTGTTGTCAAAGGGGGAGAATGAGTTGCTTGTGTGTGTTGACATCAATTCCAAAGGGGAGATTGTTGTCATTATTGTCATTGATGTCAACAAGTGATGCAAAGAAACAATAAGTGTTGTAGGGTGCAGAGTTATCATGCAGAAAATTATATGTGTGTGAAGGGCTTCAGTTGATGAAGATGCAGTGGAGAGTTTATATTGACAGATTGGCATCTCTGGCTGATGTGTCATGACCAGAAATTGTAAGTTCCATTCATTTCTATGTACCATTCATTTGGGTCTTTTTTATTTCCCTCAAGCTTAGGGTTTAAGCCTCATTGATCGAGTCCTTTTGTTAAAACTCTTAAACCTAATATGTTTTTGCGTTACCTTTTGACTTAAGCCCGAAGTTCATCTAGTCGTTGGAGGGGCCATGTCTTTTTTCCTAGGAATTAATCCTTGGTTTGCCCCTTTGTTATTTTCCTAAGTCTAAGCTCCTCATTTTATTTCCCCACGGGCAGGCCCCTTTTCTTTTTTTTGTCAGTCCCTGCAATGCCATGATGACCCTAAGTTGACCATCCTACACATCACGGGATTGCAAGGAACTACCATATGTCTCAGAGCGGCCAGCTGTCATAGTGTTATTGTCTGAGGCATGCAACAAAATAATTTTTAAGTCACAGGTCAGGGAGAGTATGTTAAAGCTCGAGCTACTAAGGGTGCTCCCTTTTTGCACATGTGTTAAAGGGATAAATATCTTTTAAGGCTGATCAAAAGGTGCTCGATGGTTAAGAAGTTAAGTTGGAGTTCATCATGGCAGAGAGGTTAAAGTGAGGTCGAGGATGTTAATCTTCATGGCATCACAAAATGATGCCATGTGTCCACATCAAGAGGTCAGTGTTGATGGTGGGGCCATAGGGATGAGTTGTGAGGAAGGACCGACATAGAATTTTCTTATTGGGCAAGAGTGGGGTCACTTGCCAACACGGAGGTCAATATCAGATTGACTATGGTGGACTATTCGATTTACCAACATGGAGGCGATCTACGGTGGAGATTTAAACTTGATTTAAAATTGTTTGGTGTCATTTCTTTGCAAAGGTTCCCAACCTTATCCCATGAGGTGTATAATAGGAAGATCAATCAAAGTATGAAGAGACCAACGATCCACATGGAAAGTGACTTGGATGATGAATAAGAAGATGACTACATGCCTCTAGACAAAATGATAGTCCACATATGCTTTGACAAAGTCAGACCTGACGATGTGGCATATATGAAGCGAATTAGAAGACATCTGTCGAAAAGATGAATGGTTACTTTGCTGACATATTTGATGATTTTAGCTGACTCTGATGTCATTTTTGTGAGTCGATAGACTTAGAGGTTCACAAGATTGCCAACTAGGATTGACAGAGTGACTTGGACATCGAATGTGATGACATGTGTGCTCCAGGTTTTCAAACAATAATGCAAGGATGTTGAACAAGGTGTTGATGGTCTAATGAAGCAAATGATTGATTCAAATAGGGCATGTAGTCGGTGAATTCATTAATGGAATATCTATAGCAGATAGGTGTGCGGCTCAATATGATCAACATGCTAGAGATCAGATCTTATGGACAAGAAATGAGATTGGATAGGTATTTGAAGCAGTTGAATCCAATCGGTGAGATGGATTGAGTTTTCTAAATATAGAAAACTAAGTACAGAGAATAGTTAGAGACCAAAGAAGAGACATTTAATGCAGTTGATTGATCCAAGAAAGAAGTCCAATTTGCTGGCAACCAAATCCCAGAGAGATAAATGAATCAATTTTATAATGAAAATTTGGAGAGAAAAAAATTCACTGATGTACGGTTGATTGAACAGAATAGTTAATGCAGTTGGATAAAATTAGTTGTTGTTGAAGAGATAGAGATAGACGTGAAGTGCTATTGAGAGGGTGTTGTGGTATGGTGAAGTATAGAGAGTATTGAAGCATAAAAGAGAGGGGAGTTGTGTGTAGCTGCCAAGAGAAAACAAAATATTCTAAAAAGCAATGTTGTAGCAGAGAGAAGAGGACAACCAGATAGAGGAAGAGGAAGAGGAAGAGGAAGAGACAAATTCAAAACAAAAATAGAGAAAGAGTCTCAGCAAGAAGAAATTTGTAAGTTTTACAAAACACATTTGTAATAAGGTGCATAATTTGTATTTGTAATTTCATTCACTTGTAATCTTTGAGTGGGTGCTCAAAGAAGGAGTAGGTGCTCCTTTGAGTTGTATCTCATGAAACTAGGGGTTGGTGCTCCTTTAGTTGGTGCTCAAAATATTAAGGGTTGGTGCTCCTTGGGTTGGTCCCCTAAAAAATATTGTAATAAGTGATTTCTTGTGAGGTTGGACTGGAGCAGTAGAATACAGTAGCTATTATCACAGAGGCTTTTCCCACATTGGGTTTTCCTTCTATATCTAGTGTTATGTGATGTTCTCTTGTGTGTGTGTGTTTGTTTGTATTACATTTCTAAAATTTTCACACTGAACTTAATGTTTTAAAATACACTGATTCACCCCCCTCTCAGTGTCCATTTGTATTCAACACTATGTCTTTCATATCACCAAGACTTTAATTTATATGTTGTTGATGAGGAATTTCATTTGGTCATCTCCTTTTGATTCAAGTTGATCTTATTGATTCACTTGGTGACCTTTTAATTTGGTATGTCTTTCTTATCGGGTAAACCTTCTCTAATCCCTTTCTTCCTCTTGGATTCCATCCCTTTATGCCCATCGCTGAGAGTTACAACGATCAAATATCATTGGTGGGATAGTAGTTGTCGGGGTCACACAAGAAACCCCTAGTCAAAGACTATTTTCTTACTGATATGATCATGGATCCTTTCGTTATTCTTCCTTATCGGTGTGGCTTCTCAAGTCGGGCTGAATTGCAATATTTCTTCATGATCTGAGTAAGTTTGGTCGATGAAAGTAATCTCCTATTTTACCTTTTTGGTGTGACAAATGGACCTCTTGCCGATATATTTAACTTTCTCCTATGTCGGGGTGACCTACTTAATCGGTCTATCTTTTGTGCTTTCATCCCGATAGTATCGGTCTCATGGATATACTTATCTCATCTTGTTGTTCATATTGAGGTGAGTCTATCTGATATATCACCATCTCCATCAAAATGACTTCTATCATCTGGCTGATTTTTGGGATCTCTCGCTGACTTCATGACTCCTGTCAATGTCAAACTCATCAGCCAAATTCTTCTCGATGGTTTTCTACCCGTGGATGTATATCGGTGAAACATATGACATCAGGCTGATGACTTCATGCTCATTTTGATGGTAATTATCACATCAATGCAGTTTGTCTACCTGTTATCGGTATGTCTCTTTTCGATGACAGTGCAAGTCCTCTTTTCACAAAAATATCTCTTATCGATCTAACAAGACAGTGTCTTCCTGATAGGCGCCTATAATGCCAATTTGAAGAATACCAATATGATCAATATGACTTAGTGGGGTCTTGTTGATTTACTTGTCTTGAGGCTTTTTGCTAAAATGAAATGTTGGGCTTATACATTATTCAAATTGCTTGTATTTTGACAACTTTAGGTGTGTCTAGGTAGTACCACTAAGGTCTGTGGGGACCAAAGTGCATGATAATGGAGATTCTAAGCCTATATGATAATATTTACATAGGGAGATCACTTCATTTTTTCTAGGTGCTAATAGTCCCCTCATGGCTATATGTTGGGCTCCACCCTTGTGGGAGCCCATTTTACCCCATATATAACACATTTGTTATTCATGTCTTTCATTGATGAACTTGTACCAAAAATAACTCCATTTGATAAGTAAATAAACCATTCTTCTCAAACCAATGTCATGGATTCAAGAATAATTATTAGCAATGTAGGGAGTATTTTCCAAGTTGGTGGAATATAATGATTTGATTGATGGTAAAGGTCAGGAAAAATGACTACTTTAAAATCCTAAGGAGAACCTTAATTCCACCAAAATTAATGGTTGCAACACTTTTTTTCTCAATATGCCACATCTAGTCCTAACTGGATCATCAAGTTTGATATCAATAACAATATTCATACAAATCTAACAATCTCCCCCTTTGTCATTGATGGCAAAACATCTCAAAAAGGATAATCTCAAAAACATATTCATTGAGACTCATTTCTCTGTTTACCTTTCTCCCCATTCCATTACTTCAAATTTCTTTCTCCCCCTTTGACATCAAGGACAAAGGGTACCTTTGATGAAAAAGAAAATAAATGTACACAATAACAAAAAGAATGTCAAAATTGTATATCAACCAAAAAGGGCTTCTTAACTGCTTTTCTTCTGAAAGATCTACTTGTATTTCTCCTTAATCTTCGGAAGGAGAACCTTCCATGAATGTACAATCAATTTGACAATAACAGATAAACTTTTGCATTCGACCAACACATCAATAACATGGGATAAACTATTTGGAACAGACAGATTCTACTCATAGTCAACCGCATCACTAAGCAATACTGAGAAGTGTTCCAGTTTAGCCTCAACAATCTCCTTGACTTTCCAAAAAATGCTCATGTAGTCTTCCTTCTTCCTTTGTAAAGATAACAATTCACACTATAGGGAATTTACCTTTTTTTCTCACCATCTTTGTCACTCAAAAAATCAAATGACTTACCCAGAGAGTTGAATTCTTCTTCAACAGATTCAACTTTTGCTTTGAATTTAACCATAGCAACCAGCCATTGTAGACGATATCTATAAACTTTGCTAGAACTGTTGATACAATCTCTCATCTCATTTATGCATTCAGTTAAATCCTTTTACCATCATCATATTTCTCTAACATATCTTGTATATTATCTACTTCTTTCTTTAAATCGTCTTCCTCTTTCTCTACAATCTCTAATTCTTCCTTAACCATGGGGAATTCTGGATCATCTAGCTCAATAACTTCTTCTTATTTCAATTCTTTTTGCTTCTTCTCAAGTTTTGGAGAGCTAGAGGACACAATCTCCTTGAGCTTCCTCTTTTAGCAGATCAAACCCTCCTCAGCCAAACAAGTAGTAGGGGATATCGGACCAATACACCACATATCCAGAAATGACTTAAAGTAAACATCACAAGCTTCTTCTCTCTTTTATAAACCATTTAGATACTGATAGATATGTCTAGCAACTGGGACTTGAGTTCCCATAACACATTTTCTTTCGCCAGTAAAGATCCTAGAAAATACATTGTCAAACATACAAGAAACAATCCAAATCGGAAGGGGTAACTTTGATCTTTTATCATTTTAATGTTTTTTAATAATTGATTCTTTAAAAATCCACACAAATCAAATATTGTATCTTCCATAGAAATCATGTGTGCAACATATACAATAATAGCTGAAGTATAATCTTCCATATTCCTAAAATAAACTGTGTAAGATATACCATACACAACATAGCTCACCACGTGATTCATTATTTTGTCAACTAATAGCACTCTCTGATCTCCCATCACCCCAGTTAGGGTTTCAACCTCCTTATTATTTACAACCTTCTTAACCAATACACTCCCTTTGTCACACAGACTGATAACAGTTGAAATAATGTCCTTCATGATTGGATAGGGTTTATCCAACATGATATAGTCATTTTACAATCAACTTAGAATTAATCTGATCACATCTTCACAGTCAAACTAAGGGACTTCACTCCACAAATCCAATCCTTTATGCCCTAACTCTTAGCCTTCTACAAAGCTACTTCACTTAAACTGCTCTCAATTTTCCTAATCTTTTTAGTGTCAAATTTTTCTAGTTGTACCTTTTCCAAATTTTGAAATCCTCTGCTACTCAATTTTGCATGATGACCATCTTCAATTCCATGATTACTTTCTCTACTTATCTTCTCTTCACTCTTTAGTTTTTTCTTCGCTCATTTAACTCTTTTTTTGCACAATGTAGAAAATGATCTCAAATTACAGATTCCTTCTAGGGTTTTGCCACCAAAATGTGTCTTGTTGATAATGTCGGCATATACACTAAATTATTGGATAACATCTCAAACATACTCATGTTTAACCCATGACATAAACTAACTCAAAAGAGGGGACCAAATTATTCTCCTTGATAACTCCCCTGAGCCAAAGCAATAAACTCAATTATCGGAGAAAGAGATGCCCGCACCGAATTTTAGTTTAGGCTTGCTTTCATTGTTCATCTCCTTCTTTCTCCATACCATGATTTTATTTTTCTCTGATTCACTAGTCTTCATCACATTCTTCTCCATAGGTTTACCAACTTCATTTTTGCATTGATTAGCATAATGTTCAGATTGCTTGCACTTGTAACAATTGATGTTTCTCTGCATTGAGTTTATTGAATTTGTCCTAGATCTGCACTGATTAACTTTTTGACCATAACCATTGCATACATGACAATATCAATGAAAGTTACGATTCATCCTACTCATTCCAACTAGAACATGATTCTAGTTCACAACATGATTTCTACAATAGTTTGCTTTGTAACCAAACATCTTGTAATTGTAGCATTTAATGCTTCTAAAGTCTGCAGCCTTATGACCAAATTTATTACATTGAAAACAATAACCATTAAATGATGGGTACCTTTGTGCATTCAGTTGACAAATAGGTGGTCTCCTTGCAGCAGACTTTGATTCTAGGTTTCGCTTGCATCTTCAGGTTTCTTTTTGGCTTCTACCTTGACTTCCTTGCCTTTGTTTTTGTCATTTGATTTGAATATTCACTGATCTGAAATCCTAGTCCAACCTTGTCTGAATTAGCTTTTTGCATGTTAATCAAGTCTTCTATCAGCTTGCTACTTTCAAGAACCTTACTTTCTACCTTTGGATTCTTTACTTCTTATTCCATCTTCTAACATTATTCAGTCTCTAGCTTAATTGAATCTTACAGGGTTTCTTCTATCTTGTTCTTTTCCTCAATTTTTAGCATCGAATCTTTAACTATTTTAATTCACCTGCTTCAAGTGATTATTAACTTCCTTGTGTCTCTACTTGAACTTCCAAATTTTTTCTCTCACTTTTTGCATGCATTCATTATCTACCTTCACATTCTCTTTCAACTCTTCATTCTCAGACTCCACACTTTCCAAATCTTCAAGAGTTGTCTTCAATTCTTGATCCAAATGATAATCTTTAGTCATACTCATCGGTGTCATGTTTCAACCAACAAAGATCTCCCTCAAGTGGTTAACCTATTTGACAAGGGACCAGGCTCTGATACAAATTGTTGAATGGTTGAATGGAATGGAATACTGAGAGGAGGGGTGAATCAGTATTCCCAAACTTATAAAACTTTTACAAATATATAAACCTCATCAACATAAATCAAATAATAAATAAACAACACAACCACAAAATGAACACTGTATTTTATATGTAGAAAATCCAAATCGGAAAAAACATGGAGAGGGTTGACTCTCAAGATAATATAGCTAGTTATATGGTGTTTACAAAATGAGTGGCTCATTGCCAAAATACAAATCGGCTCATTGTCGGAATGCTCACTATAATAGAAATAAATGAACTAAGGAAAATTGCATCTCCTAATGCATGAGATCAGTTCTAAGATAAGCTCATATATCAACTCACAACATATCTAGTAAGGGATCTCTCTAACCTATTAACAACTACTTACAAAAGATCAGGTAAGAGATTACTATATCACTATATGCACTCTGACAATCAAACTGGTTGCAACAAATCTGGTAAGGGATTACTGCATCACTATTTTCTCACATACACCTTCACTCTCACAAATATCATACTCCACTGCTCACACTGTATACTACTCACATACTACTACTGCCCTCTTGTCCACAACACTGTCACTCACACACCTCTTACTTTTCTATACTTTCTATTTGCTAAATGTCACTCACACACTTCTTACTCTGATATACTTTCTCTCTCTTGAATATCACACTCATGCATATCTTCTATATATATATGTCGCCCAAGCACAAATGATTTACACAATAATACTTTTCTCAGATCAACATGTTATCCAAAACATGCCTTGACCAAAAATAGGGTTACCAAGTTGGCCTTCACTAATCTTATACACACTTCCTTCACACACTTCATTTACCAAAACATATGCCTCAATTACCAAAACAAAACAAGGGTATGTCAAACCCAAAGATACAAACCCATAATCACAAATTCCAAGCACAACAACTTCTATCTTCCATATATAGATGCCACAAATTCCAGAACATAAATCATAATGCAATACAAACATTTGGATAATAATGTAACAAATACAATTGATACCAGAACTGGATGCAAACCATGATAAGCAAAACACAAGATTCCAGAGAAGAGGATCTTCCAGAAATAACTCTAGTAGCTCATACTTACCCTATTGCTTCATATCACATGCATACCTATCTTTCACTGTTCTTCAATATGCCACATACAGTCCTAACCGGATCACCAAGTTTCACATCAATGACAACATTCACACAAATCTAACACTAATTTATATAGAGAACTAGATCAAAGTGCCACTTTAAGTTGTTCCCTCTATAAAGTGATCACTTCTCCAAGAGGTAGGCCTTATAATTAAGGGTGGAAAAAAAATAGAAAAGAGATGGGTTTGGTTTCTGGTCACCCAAGTTACAAAAAGGGAGAGCATATACCTACCACCTTACAAACATGGAAGACGATGATTAATTAACCTCCTAAATTAGACTATATAAAACTATACAAAACATTCAAAAATGCAAGTCTAAAACTTAAATTGAAAGAAAAAAATCCTACAAAAATAACTTATTTGTAGTTTTAAATTTGCATCTTAGACATATGTTAAATAACTATACAGATTGTTAGTGACCAAATTTAGCTTAAAAACCAAATTAAGAAATCAGTTCTGAAAACTATGAAATATTAGTGTTAAGCCCACTATAACAGATGCACGGGAACAAAGACTATATGGGCAACATAATGAAATACAGCCATAAGAATACTCAGTGTATATGTAATAGGATTGAATGGATGCATAGAAGGATTGAATGGATGTGTAATTGGATAAGGTAAATGCACAACAGAATAGGGTGGATAACACTAGGATAGGATGGATGTGTAGTAGGATTAAGTGTCTGCATAACAATTTATAGAATGAATGTGTAGAATCAAGAGTTCCGAAGGTTTGCAGGAATGTAGTGAGATAACTAGTAAAAATTAAACTATATGAAAATTAAGTCTTTGTTATGGATGTGTAGGAATAGGTCACATATGTTTAGGAACAACCTGTTACACCTATAAACACTCAAAAACTCAATTTTTTTATGTCAACTTAGGGGTTGGGGCCCACAATGGGTCCAAAAATGTGATGATGGAATTGGAAAATACTATCGAACCTACTAAGTTACCACAAATTACTCTATAAATCCTACTAAACCATAATCAACAATGAAACAACTAGAAAAAAGAAAACTTTAAAGAAAATTCTAAATTTATACCTGTTAGCTGCAAATTCATTTTTCTTGTTTCATCGCATCCGATCACTTGAGATCTTGTTTTTGATAATGCTCTCAAAAATGTATTTTTTGTTTCAAGATGAATACAAGGAGAATGGACTTGTGGTTGGTTATGTGCATAATAAATGATTCTATGATGCAAAACTAAAATGATAGTGAGATGAAAGCTAATCAAGTTAATCTATTGAAGTAATAATATGAATATAATGATATCCTACTAAAATACCATGATAAAGCTAAAATGTAACAATGGAGGTGAATGTATTATGCTAATGAAAGCTAAAAGCCAAAGGTACACTCTTTGTTATGATTATGATCTCAAAATGCAAGTATAGTAGACACACTAAACTCTTGACTATTAGCCAAAATAAGGATATGAGTTCTCCTTTTATAGAAAATCCATGTCTTTGATCCTCGGTGTCAAAGATCAATGGATAAGAATTGGTCTTCAGAAAATAGAGGGCTAGGATTGAATTGGTTAGATTGTGAGAGAAAGAGTATGTTCCTCCTACATTGACAAGGTGGAGAAAATGTGGGAGGAGATACCACTTGTCATGATGCTCTCAATGAGCATGAGAAGGAGGAGGAAACATTCAAAGTTGTTAGAATGTGAGAGAAAAGGTTGGCCTACCTTTGACCATGGTGAGGTGGAAAAACCAAAGTCTTAAGAATAGGGAGGGTGGAGAATGAGTAGGAGATAAGGTGACACATAAGTCTCCCTATTCCTTTTGACTAGGGAATGATGTTTAGGATAAATAGCCAGTTAAATATTAGAAATATTTAATTTTCTTAGCCACATGAGGATGAAGTGGCAAGTGAGGTGTAAGGTTGATGTGGAAGAGTGATGTGGAGGGTGAGGTGGAGAGGAATTAAATAATTTAAAATTATTTAATTAATAAAAACTTTAGAAGAAATAGAATAACGTTAATCACATGGGTATGTATAGGATCATGGTGGGCCAAAACAAGCCCTTAAGTGGCAATGAAATTTGAGAAAACAAAGTTATGCAACTTGACATGAAAATTTGAGTAAGCTATGAACATTATTTTAAAAATATGTGAGAAGAGAATTTGTAGCAAATTGAATGTAGCTTCTAAGCTACTAAGTTGTTCTATGTAAGAAGTAGGTGTATGCCTGACCACCCTAACCAGAATCAAATCATAATATTTTTTTATTAAATTTTTAATATAAGTAGTAGAGTCATGTCTCAATGTGACACATATCTTTTGGTAATTTTTTTGAAGTAAATAATTAAATATTATTTTTTTACTACAACTTTTCAAAAATTTAAAAACTCATATGTCTGACCACCTTAACTTGGTCTAAAATTTATGAAATTCAAATTTATTTTATTAATCCTATAGTAGACAAAGCATAGAATGTGATACATGTTTTGGATTCAAAAACTGTGATACCGTTTGAAAGTTATGGGTGTTTTTCAATCAACCTATCAATCAAGACTTTAGTTAGAATTCAATTAGAAAATAAATAATAATTATTTATTAAATTCAAAATAAAGAAAACCTTATATTGTTGGAAAGTTGAGAATGTCCTTAAAAAACCTTTTCGTTTTATCAATTTCGGCTTAAAAAAAGTCTTCAGCCACTAGGGCGAAGTCTAGAAAAACAAGGAATACTCAAAAATAGGTTTTTTTTGTTGACTTTCTAGGCTTGGCATTTCCAAGCCAAATGCCAAAGAATTCCGAGACAAATACCAAGATTTCAAATTTTTATCAGAGATATAAGATATCCAATTAAATATCAGATATCCGATTTGTATAATTTTTTATTATGAATAAAATTAATAAAATTCGATATATTATTATATAATAAACATGTTATATATTAATACTATAATATATATATCTATATATTAAAATATATTATTAATATTCTTATTAATATATTAATAATAAAAGATATCAGATATTGGATAATATCTGATATTCGGTACTTTGTTTCAGAGAGAGAGAGAGAGAGATGGTTGGCAAGGGATAAAGGTCTGAAAGTGATCTAGATAGGGAGAGAGGGGGAAAGGGAGAGGGAGAGATAGGGAGACAAGGGTAAGGTGAAGGGGGAGATTGGGAGATAAAGGTAAAGGGTTTTAGAGAGAGATGGGGGAGAGGGAGAGAAATATCTGATACCTTGTTTAGGATATGAAGAGAGAGAGAGAGAGAGAGAGGGGGGGGGGGGGGAGGGGGCTGAGAGAGTGATATAGGAGCATCCCCGATCTATGAGCAATCTTACATCAACCAAAAATATTTTATTTTAGTTTTGTTCTAGTTGCAGTTTCTATGTTACTTTCAGCATTTTCTGGTAGGTGTTTATTTTTCGTTGCAGATTAGATTTTTGACTTCTAGGATTTTTCTTGTTCATCATTCTAGATTTCAAATTCATTTGGATTCTTTTATGACAAGTTATTCCTTCTGGAGTGTCTGTTTCTTGGTTCCAAAGCGGTTTTGAGCTTATCGTCTATGTTGGAGATTTCTTCTCATGTGGAGTGATTCCTTGGATTGTGGAACAATTTGGCACCAAACATGATGTCCTTAGTCCCTTGGTCGACCCTCCTTTGTGGTTTGCACTTCATGTTTTCTCTTAGCGGATGGGCTGACCTATTTTACATATTTCATTTTCCTTCCTTGGTAAATGTAATCTTTTGTGGCCAACCTAGATGTGTTTCGGATGGTATATATATTGGTGTGTGTGATCCTTTGAGACAAGAGGAAGTAGTATGATGATCTATATTCATGGATTTTAATTCAGATACTTCTTGGAGGTCTGGATGAATTTTTTTTGGGAATGAGTCTGTAACTGGGCATGTTAGTCTACATGTAACCTGGATGTTACTGGATGTTCTATGATGAATATTTGATGATGTGGATGTCTGATTTTCCATTTTCTATTGTTTGTGTTGTTGTTTCTATTGTGTTACTCTTGCTACATGATCTGGACTATTCTCTTTGAGGATCCTCTGGGTCATGGTTGTGTCAAATGGTATCAAAGTTGGTTGTGAACCTTTAGGCATTCCTTGGGGTGAACAAATCGCCGAATTGAGGTAGGTTGCAAGTGCATTCAATAGATTGTTGATGAAGAGGAAATTGAAATCTTGTATTCAGATTGCCAAGTTGAGGTAGTTGCACCGGAGAAAATGAGATGTTGCCAAGTAGGATGAACCCTAGAAGGGTAGAGAAAATGATGGAGGATTTCAAGAATGAGATGAGGAATGGGATCTGAAATACGTTGGATAGTTTGCAGAGGAATCCACAATTGGAGAATGAATTTAAAGAGGTGGAAGAAGAGATTGAGATCGAAGAAGCTGAGGGACCAACATATGAGGGTGAAGAAATATTCTTAGGGCAATAGCACATGTAGGAAAAGTTCATAAAGTTGAGGTTTCTAACTTTTCGGGTTTGTTGAATCTGGAAGACCCAATAGACTAGATCGGATAATTGGAGGAATACTTCAAGTTTGAATATGTTAAGGACCCACATAGAGTCTAGTTAGCATAAACTAAGTTAAACAAACATGCTTCTTTATGGTGGAAATATTTACAGAGAGATAGAGTGGACAATGGTGAGATGAAAATCACCTGATGGAGGCAAATGGTCATGAGATTGAAGGCTAAATTCATTCTAGGAGACTATGAGTTGGAGTTGTTCATAACGTTGTAGAACTGGAAGAAGAAGGACATGAGTGTAAAAGAGTATAATGAGGAATTCTACAAGGTGATGATCAGATCCAGTCATCAAGAGATGGATAGCGAGAAGGTGGCTGGATACATAAATGGACTTTGATTTAACATCTAGGATGTGATGAGTATGCTGAAGATTTCTATAGTTGAGGAGGCTTACCAATATGCTTTGAAGGCTAAAGATAAAGTGAAAAGGAGACAACATAATAGCCCTAGAGAAAAGGAGAGATATAAGGGGTAGGTGAATGGTAGTATAGAGAAGCATAATGTTGGAGAAGAACCAAAATCTAAATGGAGTAAAGAAATGGATCAGAAGACATAGAGAAAAGGTAGTGACAGTAGTAGTAGAGAATTTTTAGGTAGATGTTTTAAGTGTGGGTAAGCTAGACATAGATCTCTTGAGTGTAAGAAAGGAATGGAAAGTAATTGCATGGCAAATGAGGATCAAGAAGCTAGAGTTACTAGAGAGAATGTTGAGTTCCAAAGTAGGGCAAGTCCCTTTTGTTCAGAAGAGTCTTGATGGAATAGAACAGTGAAGATACCATACCTACTCAAAGGAAGAATCTTTTCCAGGTTGTTTGAAAATCAGGTGGTAAGTGCTGTAAGGTTATTATAGATATTGGAAGTACTGATAATTTTGTATCAAAGGAGATGGTAGTGAAGCTTGGTTTGAAGAGGCTTGAGTATCCTAGCCCTTACATGGTGAGTTGGTTGTAAGATAGTCATAAGGTGGAAGTGAGAGAGCAGTACTTGGTGAATTTTAATATTGGAGCTTTCAAGAATTAAGTCTTGTGTGATATTTTGTCTATGAGTGCTTGTCATTTTTTGTTGGGTAGACCTTGGCAGTTTGATAGAAGAGCTATCTATGATTGTAGAAGAAACCTAATCACTATTGAGAACGATGGACATAAGTTTACTTTGGGTTCTTTGAAGGGGAAGGAGAATGTAGTGAAGAATTTGAGTGTTGAGAAGAGTTGCAGTGGTGGGAAGAAAGTTGCAGAGGATACACCAGATCACGGCATGGATTTGTAGAAGGATCTAGTGGATAGGTCTAATAGAAAGGTCGTATCATATGGCAGTAAGGTTAAGGTGATGGTGGTAGACCAAATAAAATACCATGGAAAAAATAAGAGAGTAACAGTCAGAGACAGTGTGCACATATGAAGAAAGTAAAGGGAGATAAAGAAAAAAATAAGCTAGAGAATCTAGTTAAGGTTCCAGAAGAGTTTAGGAAGAAGTTTGCAGACAAAGAATACATTTGGATCAGAAATGAGCATGGGGTCTATATCTTGAATCCTTTTCAATGTTCATTAGTTGCCTCTCATGGAAAATCCTTTTCTACCTAGGGTGTCTGATGCAGGAGCATCCCTAGTCTATGAGCAATCTTACATCAACCAAAAATACTTGCTTTTAGTTTTGTTTTGGTTGCAGTTTCTATGTTACTTTTAGAATTTTCTAGTAGTCATTTATTTTTTATTGTGGATCAATTTTTTGTATTCTAGGCTTGTTCTTGTTCATCATTCCAGATTTCCAGTTCATTTGGATTCTTTTCTGGCAAGTTATTCCTTCCGGAGTGTCTTTTTCTTGGTTCTAGAGCAGTTTTGAGCTTATAGTCTATGTTCGAGATTTCTTCTCGTGCAGAGTGATTCCTTCAATTATGAAACAATTTAGCACCACACACAATGTCCTTAGTCCCTTGGCCAACCCTCTTTTGTGGTCCGCACTTCATGTTTATTCTTGGCGGATGAGATCTTCACGTTCTGGGGCTGACCCATTTTACATGTTTCATTTTCCTTCCTTGGTAAATGTAATCTTTTGTGGCTGACCTAGATGTGTTCTGGATGGTACATGTATTGGTGTATGTGATCCTTTGAAACATGTAGAAGTAGTATAATGATCTAGATTCATGGATTGTAATTTGGATACTTCTTGGAGGTCTGGATGAATTGTGTTCTGGGATGTAGTATGTAACTGGGCTTGTTAGCCTACATGTAACCTAGATGTTCTATGATGAATATTTGATAATGCAAATGTCTGATTTTCCATTTTCTATGTTCTATGTTATTGCTTCCATTGTGTTACTCTTTCTGCATGATATGGACTGTTCTCTTTGAGGATCCTTTGGGTCATGGTTGCATTAGAGAGAGTAATTAGGGGGAGGGAGAAAGAGGAAGAGAGAGAGAGTATTGGGGGGAGTATGACTATAGATTTCCTAAGGGATCATATGGTGTCCTAGGGGGTCATATGGGGTCCTAAGGGGTCACGCACATGTGTTAGAACACCATATGACCCCTTAGGACACAACATGACCCATTAGGACATCATATTGTTGTTCAAGGTCATATGGTGTCATAAGGGGTCATATGGTGTTCAGAGGGGTCACATGGTGTTGTTAAGTGTCATATGTGGTTATAAGGGGCAATGCATGTGTTAGAACACCATATGACCCCTTAGGACACCATATGGACATCATATGGTCCTAAGATGTCATATGGTGTCTTAATGGGCCATATGGTGTCATAAGGGGTCATATGAAGTCGTTGGGGGTTATATGATGTCCTAAGGGCCCACACATGTGTTATAACACCATATGATCCCTTAGGACACCATATGACCCCTTGTGACACCATATTATCCTAATCTCTCATATGGTGTCATAAAGGGTCATGTCACATAGTAGGATGTTAAAAGGGATTATATGGGGTCCTAAGGGCCTACATATGTGTTAGAACACCATATGACCCCTTAGGACATCATAAGACCCCTAATGACACCATATGATCCATTAGGACACCATATGACCCCTTAGGACACCATATGACCCATTAGAATATCATATTGTCCTAAGGGGTCATCTGGTCTCATAAGGGGTCATGTCATGTACTAGGATGATAAAAGCAGTCATATGGTGTTGTGAGGGGTCATATGGTGTCATTAGGGGTCATATGGGGTCTCAAGGGCCCACACATGTGTTAGAACATCGTATGATTGTTACAAGCTAGGGTTGTTGTTGCACCAAAAGATCGACCTATCAATGCCCGATATAACCACTAGACTTATAGAATCCATAGGATGTTGTTAAGCCAAATCGTGAATCCCCATGAGGGATGCTGGCCCACTGGCAACAATCCCCCTCCCAGTGACACTCACTGTAGCCTACGTGATTCGAACCTGTGACCAAGCTTTGATACCACTTGTTATAAGCTAGGGTTGTCATTGCACCAAAAGATTGTCTTGTCAATGCTTGATACAACTACTAGACTTATGGAATCCATAGGAGGTTGTTAAACCATGTCACGAATCTCCATGAGGGACATTGTCCCACTGCCAAAAATGACCCCTTAGAACACCATAAGGCCCCTAATGACACCACATGACCCCTTAGGACACCATATGATCCATTATGATATCATATTGTCCTAAGGGGTCATATGGTATCATAAGGGATCATATCGTGTACTAGGGTGTTAAAAGGGATCATGTAGTGTCCTAAGGGGTCATATGGTGTCATTAGGGGTCATATGGGGTCCTAAGGGCCCACATATGTGTTAGAACACCGTATGACCCCTTAGGACACCATATCACCCATTAGGACATTATATTGTCTTAAGGGGTCATATGGTGTCATAAGGGATCATGTCATGTCTTAGGATGTTAAAAGGGTGTTAGAAATTGACACTCATTTGATTGGTTTCAATATGTTCTTATTAATGGCAACATGTTTGGACTTCATATTTTAGTTTGGTTGTTTACCAGTACTGGCACCGACACTGGCAGGTATCTTCACCGGTTGGAAGGAATTCTTTGGTTACCAACATTGCAGGCCAACATAACTTCATCAGGTTATCAGTATTGGAGGCCGACATCATTTGGCAGATCTGACATTGGCAATTGATTTTGATATTCATGTATTTATATAATTGAGTCGACTTGTATATTCATTTTGTAATTATCTTTGTAAGTCGACATAAGGCATGAAAGTTTGTAAGGGGTATATAGGTTAGTTGATTATGTTCAACCCAACAATAAGAATAATAACTCCGGTTGAAGTCTCAACCCGAAGTTTGGACATTCACTTGGTAAAGTCACTATTTCCATAGCTAGTGTTCATTTGATTGTCAACCTAGGGACGTAATACTTGAAATGGGTTTGTACTATATATGCACTAAGTTCCTGCACTAGCTACTTTGTATTACTACAGCAACTAACATCTATGCAAAAAAGATAAGCAAGAATTGAAACTATTGAAAGGCTATAGGAAAACTTCTGCATTAACATAAATTCATTCAAGCGATACTGGCTAAGTTCAATGCTACTAAACAGAAATTACTCTATTTTGGTTTGGTTGTAGGAACAATCAATGGATCTGTTTCCAATGGCTGCAGGAATAGTTAATGCAAGAATGTCTACTACAGCTAAAGAAGAAAACTAATTTTAACAAAGGAACAGGAACACTCACCAAGTGGGCCCCCTTGGATGACTGATTTCAAGCTTCCCAAAAACAACTCTAAGTGCTCAGAATAACATATTTTTATTCATTTTTCTTTGGAAGTCATTACTTGATTCAACATCAAAAGAAACTCAAAACACTTGTAACTTTATTTCTAAAATCCTCTGCTCTTCTTTCTCTCCTTTCTATCTAACCTCTGAAAAGAGATAAAGACTTTTATTTAAAAGAAAATTATTTCCCATTACACAGATCATGCTGAAAAGAAGAGGCAGATAACTAATCAAGAAAGGAAACTGCCGAAGTTAAGTCGTTGATAATGTGGATCTAACCAAACCACAATCATAACACATCATGGCAGTATTTTCAACACTAATGTCCACTTGAGTAAGACATCAGTAAACTTTGCGTAGTTACTTTTCTTCTGTTGTTCCTTACACTCATGAGCATTTCTACTAATTCAATCTTTCAATCTCCTCCTTTAATATCTCCTAGTGCAACTGGTGCAACAAGAGAGCCTTCCCAACATCATCAATTTATTCTTGCAATATCAAAAAGAAAGAACATACAAGAACATACACATCTATTTTAATTAATCAAAACATCTATTAATTTCACACATGATATTTCCTAAACAATCCACATGGCAAAATGAATGAATAACATGGTTGCAGGAATAAACTAGCAAAGACAAAACATGTTTTAATAGGTTCAAGCTAACATCTAAAATAAATATAGTAAACTTCTGATATATTATTACTATTATGTAAATCAAAATATGAGAAAACTTAAGAGTTCTGAGGATAAAAATATGCTAATGTCTCAACTCATCATGCCCCCCAACTTTAAGGTCTTGTTGATCCTCCAGCAAGAGGAAAATTCCTAATTCTGGCACTAACTCTTAAGTCACCAACGGTTCCTTGACTTGTTCCTCCTTAAGGCAAATTCCAATAAAACCCCTTCATCTTTTCTAATCTAGACAATCTGACCTCCTTTGTAGTTGCTTCATAGGGGTGATCTATAACCTTACATCCCAACAATGGCCACATAAGTATAGGGGGTTGAAAGATCAAAGGTAACCAGTTATTGGTTTTCACCCTGCCCAGTTGGATATATTTAGGGGCTCTGTGCATAGTTGCATGAAAATTTGGTAGTGAATGAGGTTCCCCTTGTTTCAATTCTTCTAGCTAATTATTCCAGTACTGAGTTAGGCCTTCAATTACAACTGCACTTTCATTTTGAACTAAATGCTCATATGCTTGGAATATTTCTTCCCTCATTGGCAGCACTTGATTCCTCACATCTTGCCTTACCAATAGCTTCTGCCATTCATAATAGAGAACTCTTGGCTCTTTTGCTTCCTTCCTCAGTGGTAATGGACAATCAAATTTAACATCCCTATATATTTTGGCTTGAGCTCCCATGCTGATCTCATTCTAAATCCATGACATTAAGGCTTTTATGTGGATATCACCAATGTATAACAAGGGATTCCACTCACTATCAAAAGTTACAACATAGTTATGCAAGTAAATCTCACACAATAAATTTTTCACAGCTACTAGGGAAGTCTGATAGGCATCATAAAATTCCTCAAGGGTTTCTAAAGAAGAGCTAAGGTCGCTGACAATGCGGTTTAATTTAAAATTTAAATACCACTCTTTCAAATGCAGAGCATAAACTCTTGGCAGTGCCCTACATTGCATTAACTCCGGGACCATACTAGTGATTGTATCAACTTTGGCTTCTAATTCTTCACTTTTTTTTAACCCTTTTTTCAATTTCCTTCTGTTTTTTATCAATAATCCCCTATAATCTAGCCCTTTCTATCTCCCACTGCCTATAAAATGTTAATGCAATAGATAAACTGTTGAGAGATTATGGAGGTCTAATAGTTGTTACCTTTGGACACGGAATTTCTTCAACAGGTTCCTCAAGTTGTCCTACCACATATGCCAAGCTTGAAAGTCTGTCAACATCATCCTCCTTCTGAATTTCAACCTCTCCTAGGCTCTCTTCTTCTGATGATTCTACTGAAATAACCTTTGTTCATCACTTATTGGATGGAATTTTTGGGTAGTACTCCTAGTTCTTCTTGCATAAACCTTTGGAGTGGTTGCAGGAATGGTTTCTACCTGCTACTTTGCTATAGGAGTATTTATCTTCGGTCTACGCCTCTTGGTTGTAGGGGAAACTTGAGTTTCCTGTGGTTGAACCATAGGTTCATCTTTTGCATTAATTCCTTCTAATTTCTTCCCTTTTCTTTTAGAAGATGTTGATTCTCTTTGAATATAAGTGGAGGGCTGCTCCATGTTTGTCTCAACCATCTCTTCCTCCATAATGGTCACAACTCCTTCAACAATGAGCAATTCACTCTCTGCAAAAATTATGGGAGAAGAGGGTTCTCCCATTTCCTCCTTTTCAACTACTAACTCATCTGCAACAGGAGCATGTTCAACCCTAAACTGTAATATGTCTTCAAATACCCCCCATTCCATCTGTGAGACATCCGTAAGAGAATGTTCTACCAGCAATTTTATCAAACCATGATGGCTGATAGAATGATTTCCATTCTTTCGTGTTTCTTTGGCACTTGTGGAAAAGAGGTGATATAAAAAATTAAGAACATTCACTCTTCGGCCATGGCGTAAATGACTAAGCAAATTGAAATGGGGTGAATGTAAATTTGACTACATCCCTTCACAATTAATGTACTTCATTACATATAAAGTCACCTGGGGCCACTCTATTGGAAGGGAAACCCTCCTGGTTCCTTGCTTGTCCACTATTAGAGGTCCATCTATGGGGAGTGCAAATTCTGCTCTAGTGCTTCTAGCATTTTTTATTCTAGTAACAATTCTCCTTCCTACAGCAACCCTGTAACCTCAGTTATCTGCTGCTCTGTAGAAATGACCCTTAATCCTTTAATAGTATCCTCACCTTTGTTGAATGAATGCATAAAATCAGAGGCAATTTCTTCATTATAATCCCTTGATTTGAGAAAGTAGACAATCCAGCCATGTTGTTGGAAATAATGCTCACAAAGAGCATCCTATAGCAATACATCATGGATTATTGGTCCATGGTGGATTGGATCTCCACCCATTTCTTAATCTGTTAATGTAGCAATCTCCGCAGTTGAGAAACGAAGAACCAAAATACTCTACAGACTGAAAATTGAAACTTCCTTACCTATTTCCAAATTTGGCTACAAAGTTCATTACTTTCTTATGCCAAAGAATATCTCATTAAAGGAATGATGGCAAGAAATCAAATCAAGGTACCGAAAAGGATGAGTAATTACTAATTTTGGAAACCGGACCATAAAACACCCCCCCCCCCCAACTTACTTTAGCACGTGTCCACACAGGCTGAAAGGATTTAGGGAAGTGTACGTAGATTTAGCAAATGCAATAATCATAATGAAATCATAAATGCCTAATTAAAATAAAATAAAATATGTACATACTTGCAATCATGCGAAAAGAATGGCGAAATAAAATGAAATGATAGATAATGAAATGAGATGGGTTGACGTGGATAGAAAAATTTATTTATGGAGAATAATATTTCTATAAGACATGGAAATATTGTTGTGAAATGACGCGTGGAGAACTATGAAGTGGCAAGCATGTTCACTGCAAAGGCTGCAGGAACCTTACCTCCAATACTTTGCTCAATTGCAAAAGGAACTTAATCAGTTGTTGCATGAACTTGTGTTTGATCCGTTTTAGCAAATTGTTGTAGGAACTCCTCTTTGTTGGCAAGCTTATGATAAAGATGCAATTTGTGACCATTTACCAAAAGCTTGAACCAAACCGAGTCAATTGTGGTCAAACAAATAGCTCCATTGTTGAAAACTTTCTCTATCTCATATGGACCTAACCATCTGGTTTGCAGCTTTCCCATAGTATCTTTATATCTTGATTCATATAATAGTGCCCAGTCACCTACTTTGAACTTTTTCTCTTTGATGTATTTATCATGCCACTTGGCTCTCTAATTTTTGTATTAGTTATGTCTGTTGGGCAGCCATTTTTTCCATTCATCCAAAGCATTCAATTGTTGAATACGATCTTTTTGTGCTTCAAAAAGTGTTATATTTAATTGCAAAGTTGTCCTTAGATTTTTATGCTCAAACTCAATAGGCATCATTGTTGCTTTTCCATACACCATCTCAAAAGGTCTAAAACCAATTGGTGTCTTCCAAGTTGTTCTGTGTGCCCAAATTGCTTCTAAAAGTCTATGAGACCAATATTTTTTATGAACAACTATTGTCTTGGTAATAATAGCCTCAAGCTCCCTATTTGTAACCTCTACTTGTCCATTAGCTTGTGGATGATATGGGGTATATTTTTTGTGTCTTATGTTGTATTCATTGACCAAGGCTGCAATTAATGTTGAAGTAAATTGTGGTCCTTGGTCTGATACAATTTCCCTTGGTACTCCATATCTTGTAAATAGCTCCTCATAAAGGAACTCAGCCACCTTATTATCTCTTGCATGTGTCATGGCGTGAGCTTCCACCCATTTGGTTACATAATCAATACATACTAAAATGTAAGATTTTCCATTAGAAGGGGGATCAATTGGGCCAACAAAATCTAATCCCCATTTATCAAATGGTGCAACCAATATTTGTGGATACAATGGCATCTCATCAAATTTAGTAGGTCTCCCCATGTGTTGGCATATATCACATTTTCTTGTATACTGTGTTGCATCCTTATATAATGTGGGCCAAAAATATCCTGTATTCAATATTTTGAGTGTTGTTCTTTTAGCAGCAAAATGTCCTCCACACGGCTCATCATGACATGCATGCAAGATATCATATGTTTCATCTTCTCTTACACATCTTCTCATGACTTGGTCAAGTCTAGTATAAAACAAACAATCAGCAATCCATGAGAAGTTAAATCTTTTCTCAACTAGCAACCTTCTTTCTTTAGGGGAGAAATGAAGTGGCATTTTATCAGTGGCTAAATAATTGACAATATTAGCATACCAGGGAGTGTGGGCCTGTATAAGGAATAGATGTTCATCTGGAAAGCATCATCTATTGTTGTAGGATCTTCTTGTAACTAAAGTCTTGAAAGATGATCTACAACCACGTTGGACTTTCCTGGTTTATCAATAACTGTGATATCAAATTCCTGCATCAATAATAACCAGTGAGCTAATATACTGATAATTGAAGGCTTATTCATGAGACATCTGATTGCAGTATGATCAATATGCACAAATATGGGATACCCTGTTATATAGCACCTGAATTTGTTGAGTGCATATATAACTGATAACATTTCTTTTTCAATGACTGTGTAATTTAACTCAGGCCCCTAAAAGTTCTTGCTAATATAATATATTGCACTCTCCAAGTTATCAATATTTTGTCCTAAGACTGCTCCTATTGCATAATCAGATGCATTTGTATGAATTTGAAATGGTAAAGACCAATTCGGACCTTTAAGAACTGGTGCTTGGGTCAAAAGCGTGATTAAGCTTCAAGAAAGCTTCATTGCATGAAGAAGTCCATTTAAATTCCATATCCTTGGTAAGTAGAGAATATAAGGGACTTGCAATTTTGCTAAAATATTTGATAAACCTTCTATAATATCTAGCATGACCAAGGAAACTTCTAACATCTTTTTGCTTTACCCGTGCATTGATATTTTGAATAACTTCAATTTTTGCTGGGTCAACCTGTATTCCTTTTATAGAGATATGATGACCAAGGACTATTCCTTCCCACATCATTATGAAGCACTTCTCACTATTTAATAACAAACTATAGTCTTCACGCCATTGCAAAACTTTATTCAGGTTCCCTAATGCTTCTTCAAATTCAGAACCATAAGTTGTAAAGTCATCCATATAAATTTCCATGATGTCTTGGGAAATATCTGAAAAATATGCTTATCACCGCTCTTTGAAAAATGGTTGGAGCATTACACAATCCAAAAGGAAAAATAGAATGTGCATATGTTCCCCATGGACAAGTAAATGTAATCTTCTCCTGGTCCTCTAGGGCTATCTGAATTTGGTTGTAGCCACTGAATCCATCAAGAAATGAAAAGTATCTTTTCCCAGCCAAAGAGTCTAATACCTGATCCACAAATGGCAATGGAAAATGATCTTTTCTTGTTGCTAAGTTCAAAGCTCTATAATCAACACATACCCCCCATTTTCCTCCTTTCTTAGGAACTATTACCCAAGGTGATGCCCATTGAATATCAGAGGTAGGATAGATAAACCCAACCTTTAACAACTTCTGCAATTCCTCTTTAACTATTTCTTTTAATGCAGGACTGATTCTTCTTTGTGGCTATCTAAGTGGGCAACAATCTTCTTTTATGTAGATATGGTGGGTACAAACTGTTAGATCAATCCCATGCATGTCCTTGTAATCCCATGCAAAGGCATGTTTATGACATTTAAGCAAGTCCATGAGTGCTACTTTTTGAGTATCTGCAAGATCACTATTGATATTCAAATATTTATTCAAATCAATTTCTATTTTGATAGTAAGATAAATCTGGGATATATCAAAAAAATTAGAAGTACAGACTTCATGCGGCAACAAAGTATGCAATATATCAATGGTTGCAGGAAAGTCTAAATCTGCAATATTTGGTACCAACTCCTGCAATTGTTGTTCTTGTTTATACTCATTTGTCAGAATTTTATAAAGAATTGAGTCTTCATCATGGAATTGCATGAATGGTCCTCTATTAATCATCATAAGGTGATTAATAGAGTCAACTCCCTTAGATTGTTCTCCCAAAGTAGGACAAACGACTTGTTGTTGATCAAACTGGGGCTGAGCAGGAGAATAAAAAGCTAATATTTTTGTAGAGTTCCCATCTAAAATAGTCATATCCCCTGATCTACATCCAATATATGCATCACTCGTAGCAAGCCAAGGTCTTCCCAGAATCACCAGATATCCTCCTAATGTCACCTTTTGAGATAGAATCATAAAATCTGTAGGGTATTTCCAAGAATCCAAAGTAACAACCACATCTTCAATCATACCATCAAGTCGAACTGTAGAGCTATCAACAAGTTGTGGGACTGTAGGTGTAAGTCTGAGACTATTGATTTCAAGCCTTTGCATTACTTCTCTTGTCATCACATTAATGGTTGCCCCTAAATCAACTAAAATATTCCTTATTTGAGTGCCATTAATGACTATATTCACAACAGGACTACTAGGATCAGAATATTTAGGAATTGAAACCTTTCCTAGCATAATATTTGCCAGTTGACCCATCACATGCACTGTTTGCGGATCCTTCTTCTTCCTACTAGGTTTTTTTAGACATGCCTCCCTAAGTGCCTTTCTATATATAGGAACATCTTTTATTGCTTGCAACAATGGGATTTTAATACATACATGTTTCAATTGATCTATGATATCAAAACCTTGCTCCTATTCTATAAGAACTTCCTTTTCTTGCAATATCTGGGGAAATGGGGGTAATCTATGTTTCTGAGTGTTGGCATATGGACACTCCAATGAGACATTATGTGTGATTGAAGGTTTTGTCATTGATGGCAACCTTGCAATCCTATGGCACCAACAAGACATTATACTAGCAAAGCATTACATAGGCAACCTTGCAATCCTATGGCACCGGCAAGACATTATACCAGCAAAGCATTACATAGGCAACCTTGCAATCCTATGGCACCAGCAAGACATTCTACCAGCAAAACATTATTCAAGCAAGACAATGCACAAGCATCAGCAAGAACAATCTACACCGGCACCGGCACAGAAGAAAAGATGTATACTAGCACAGAGGCCGATAGGATTTTTGATATGTAATATTTTGTTTATTATTGTAAGCCGACTTGGCAAATTGTAAAATGACTCTTGTATATAAAAGAGATCATTGTAGAAATTTGTAGGATATGGATAGGAAGCATATAGAAAATTATTAGGCAGACCTAATGTGCGAATTATAGGTCAAGGGTATATGCAAAGAACAAGAGCAAAAACTGGTACTGAATCTAGCATTGAAGATGCTATTGTAAAGCAGTACAGAATATTGGATTTGTATAATCCTCATTGTAAGTCAGTGTGACTTCTTATTGAGCAGTGTGCTCTAGGCAGTTGGCCTTCCTGCATGTGTAGGCCCCTATTGTAAGTAATATTCTCTTATTGGCTAGTAAGTGAATATTGTGGGTCACAAATCCCACCAAGGTTTTTCCCACACCGGGTTTTCTCATTAAACATCTTGTGTTATGGTGTTCTTTTCATGTGGATGCTTTTGATTCTGTTAATTACATTAATTCTTGCATACTGGTATACTATTACCTTATGTTCTGCATGTTTTGTATTAAGAAAATTTCATTACCGGTCAAATACTGATTCACCCCCCCCCCCCCCTCTCAGTATCTGTGGGAACCCTAACAATTGGTATCAAACCTTGGTCCTCTATTTTTAGAAGCCTAATAGCTTGAGGAAGATCTTGACACCGGTAAAGATGGAAAATCTGATGAAGCAACTTGAAGGAGCTCTTACTAACTATGATGCAGAGAAGTTGAAAAATATCAAATTAGAAGATGATTTAAAAGTAGCTCAGGACACTATTCAGGCACTTCAAGAAAATCTTACTGTTACAAGAAATAAGAGAAGAGAACTTTGTGAAAAATTGCAAACTGAGAATGATGAAAAGGAATCACTTAATGATATGATAAGCAAATTGAAACAAGAGATCATGACAACAAAAAATGAAATGCAGGATATGACTATGAGATTTTGCAAAGAGATTGAGGACAAAAAGAAGAATGAAGAAGAATTGACCAGAAGACTAAGTGATGCAGCAAATGAGAACACAAGACTTAGCTATGAAAATGACATGTTAAAGACAGATCTGATGCATACTTAGAATGACTTGAATGAACTAATGAGACAAAAAGAAATCTTGGAAAGGGAATTGGAAACTGCAAATCAACACAAAGAAAAATTCAAGAAAAGCTCAGAAGAACTTGGTACCTTATTGAAGAATCAAAAACGCAAAGGTGACACTTCTGGAATTGGATTTGAAGTTGGAGAAAGCTCCGGTACTGCAAATACTCAGGATCATAGCAAACTGGTAAGACCTCCTGATACTTACAAATTCAATGGAAAATGATTTAACTGTAATAAATATGGTCATAGGGCAAATGAATGTAGATCTAGGAATTATCAGAATATCAATCCTCCCACCGGTCAATGCTCCAAATGCAACAAAATTGGTCATAACTCTGAAAACTACAGAATGAATGTAAGATGTTATGTTTGTGGAAGATTTGGACATTTATCAAATCAATGCAGAACACAAACCGGCATAGGTTATGGGAAAGCTATTCAAAAAAATAATGTAACTTGTTATGCATGTAACAAGATTGGTCATATTGCTAAATTTTGTAGAAGTAAAGGTACACTGGTAGACAACAAAAGTACTAGCTTGAAAGGTAAAGAAAAGGTTGAAGAGGTTAAGAAAGAATTCTCAAAGCAATGGATTAGAAAAGGTGATCTAAATATTGGGAATACTCCTCCACCAGTAGAACAAACAAATTCTCCACTGGCAAGACAATATGATGCTCCACCGGCAGGCCAGAGCAGTGCTCCACTGGTAGGAAGTTCTTCATCTAATTGAAGAAAATTATCTTGAGGGTTTGGCAATCTAATGACACATGTGCTATTATTCCCTCGGTTAGAGAAAAGAAGTTGAAAATCACTCATTACTGGCAAATAAAGTTAAGCTAATACATTACCAGCAAGTAATTAATGTGGTAGCTAGCAGAAAAGACTTTATAAAATAAGGTTTTGGCTCCATTTCACTTCACCGAGCATTCAAACTTTCAGAGAACGTGAAGATTTCCGAGCTAAGGCATTCCAAGCAAAGAGGCAAAGCATTTCAGCAATCAATCCATCCAAAGGCAAAAAAAGGTATTTATCATCATGGCATCCTCCTCTACACCTGAATTCATAGCAAACCCTACAGTAGTCAAGGTTATAAAATGCCCTAGGCCCGTATTTCAGCTAGTTCCCAGGGTAGCTAAGAAAGATGACAATATAGGTGCTTTTTCCCAAATTCCAAAAGGTGTTGTTTATGTAGAAGACCCTAGAATGTATATTCATTGCAACATAGAGGAATTAGGAGATGAAGAAATTAAAAACATGTATAAGACTGTTATATGTGACAATTCCAGAAATGTAAAACCTGAATGTAAAGTTGTTGAAACCCTAGGATTCACTGAAATCCTCTGCATTCCTGAATTTCCCAAGGAAGTGAATAGGATAGTTTTAAGTAGGGTACATGGTTCATTCTTTCAGCTTGATTCAGTTCACAAAATTACAAAGGAAGCTATGAAAGCAGTAACAGGGTTACCCTCCATCGGTAATAGACCTGACAAGACTACGAAGGTCTTCAATGACCTAGTAATGAACTTAACTGGTGCAACATCAGACAGAAGGTCTCTAAGGGTTAATGATGTGACCAATACAAATGTTATATTTGTTAGCATGATTTTAGGGTACAAAGCAACTCATGCAAACAAACTTAACTCAGTTTCTAGTTTATGCATTAAGAGTGCTCATGATATGGTAAAAGAAAATGTGAAAATTGATGTATGTGAATGGTTAAAAGATGAGTTGATTGATAACTTAGCCAAAATCAAGAAGGATAAGAAAGGAACTTTTAGATTTGGAAATTTATTTGTATGCTTAATGTTACATATAACCAAACAGGTTCCCGGTATAGGCAACAAAGATTTTGGATATGACATACCGGTAGGAAAACAACTATCAGACTTATTCAACAACATGGGTGAAAACAAGGAAAAGAATATCAATGAGTATTTTCAAGCACTAAAGGTCAGAATGAACAAAAGAATCAAACTATCATAGGAAATTATCAACAAATACAAGGTTGATATATGTTTTGTAATAAAAAGGATGAGATCTAGATGGAAGCAGTCATCCTAAGAACAATTTGGGTAACAGAGATGGGTTATGAGACCGATGATCATATCATTGAAACTTATGCCAAAGCACTTCTGGAAGCACCCTGGGAACCCTAACAATTAGTATTGGAAGAAGTATTTGGTAGTGCTGAGACCATAGAAAGCCAAATTCAGTCAAAGAAAAGAGTGAAAAAGGTTGAGGCATTTGTGAGAAAAGGATCCAGACAAGCAAAAGCCATAAAGGAAGATGTATTAAAGAAAACTGGCATAACTAAAGATGAGTTGGGAGCCCAACAACCTGAAACTCATCTATCACCGGTAGGTACTTCCTCAGAAGGAGATATGCCAGCAACTTTCAAAAGAGTTGTTAGGAAAAGAGACCCCTCACCGGCAACCACTCCTTCACCTAGAAGGACAAGGCAGAAGCAATAAGCTGTGAGATCTCCGATCAGAAAGGTCACACCTAAAAAGAAGCTGACCCCTAAGAAAAAGAAAAAGACAACAACTGACTTGGCACCTCTAGAAATTTTGTTAAATGAGATCACAGAGGAAGGAAAATTGAAGAACATAGGGAAAATTTATGACAGGGCAAGTTGAGGAGAGTGTAATATTACACATGGACATGTTTAAAAAGTTTTTGTTGCAAGTCTTAAATGAAATTCCTGATGACTTATACTAAAGACTTGAGGCCAGAAGGCAAGGTGTGATAGAATTGGATAAGAAAATTAAAATTGAGAAATTATTTGTTGTATATCCGATAAACTCACCTAAAGAAATTGATGACCTAATTGCTCAAGCAAACCGGTCAATGTTCTCTACTGCACACCAGCAAATTTCATTGATGGCAGGTAGAGTTACAAAGGTTTCGGAGGAAACAGAAAATGGTTCGGACATACTTTTGGTTGAAAAAGAAAAACAAGAAGAATATAGGAATCCCAAGCCTATTAAGGTATATCAGAAGGACAAGGGGAAAGGTAAAGTTGGTGGACCACCAAGTATCAAGGTTAGAGACAACTTACCCCCACCTCCTTTAAATACTCCACCTGTAAAATCAACAACTACTGAAGATCAACCGACAGCTGAGAGCATGGATACAGAGGGTGGCAATACTAATCCTGAAGTCCTATATACTGTGAATGTTGATACTCAGAATATCAACATAGTGGTAGATAAGGATACAACAAATAAATTAGATATAGCCAAAGAGCCTCCGGTAACAGGAAATACAGAACAACTGGCAGCGGATACAGGGAAAAAGGTGGAATCTGAAACACAAACAAAGAAACTGAAAAAGCTAAAGGCTCCAGAACAGATGCCACCGGTAAGAAATGAAGCAGGAAAACCAGTGCTTAAGGAAATGCAGACACAAACTGACCTGCCAAAGGTCAATACAAGCATGGTCACTTCCATCGGTACTCAGTTTGTTGGGTCACCATCAAAGTCAACAAATGTGATTGAGGTATTACTTGAATCTATCAAGAAAATAACTGATTATAGCTCACAAGCTTACAAAGCAATAGATGATTCAATCCCATTTTTGAAATCAATAGCTCCTAATAGTAAGATAGACAATAAAGATTCTTTAGGACAGTTGGATACACTTTGTAAATACATTTATGGAAATTTTGAGCAAATAAAGGTAGAATCTGTAAAGGAAATTGTAGAAAAGGAGAAACAGAAATTGTTTGAGGAAGGAATAAAGAAGTGTAACAGAGAGTTTGACACACTTCTACCGGAACTGTGTAATTTGTTAAAAGAGTACAAAAACTTGTATAAAGATACATGTAAAACAAATTTTTTGACTGTAGATATTGACAAGAAAATAAGCAAGGCACAGGATGAGATAAATAAACTTGCAGACAATTTTGTCAACACAACTGATTCATTATCAGTTTTTGAAGAGAAGATAGCAAATTTTGAGGAAGAATTGCTCAAATTGGAAAGAGAGAAAGAGAAAATAATAAACAAGGCAAAACTTTTGAGATCTAAACTAAGTCCAAGATTGGACTATTTAGCATCTCTGCGGAAGGAAATTTCAGAGGCATTAACACAGGGAAGCAAAACACCGGCAGAGCATTTGCAGTATCTCACCAGTACAGTAAAAAGAACTGAGACAGCAATAAAAGACAGTAAGAAGTTTATGGATGATATAAACTTAATTTTGGGAGATCTTCTTCAGATAATAACTACCCAACTACAAGGTTCAGGTTATGGACTAGTATAACTACTAACTCTACTAACCTTTGTCATTGATGCCAAAGGGGGAGTAGTAGGATGAGAAAATTCAAAATACAAGGATCATATGCTCAGGGGGAGCTCTCACATTTTTGGTAAACATTTTTGGCTCTCACATTTTTTAAACATTTTTGGTCTACACATTTTTGGATATCTTTTTGAAATTTCTCATGAGTGTTGCCATCAATGCCAAAGGGGGAGATTGTTGGCATATGGACACTCCAATGAGACATTATGTGTGATTGAAGGTTTTGTCATTGATGGCAACCTTGCAATCCTATGGCACCGGCAAGACATTATACCAGCAAAGCATTACATAGGCAACCTTGCAATCCTATGGCACTGGCAAGACATTCTACCGGCAAAGCATTATTCAAGCAAGACAGTGCACCAACATTAGCAAAAACAATCTACACTGGCACTGGCACAGAAGAAAAGATGTATACCGGCACAGAGGCCGACAGGATTTTTGATATGTAATATTTTGTTTATTATTGTAAGCCGACTTGGAAAATTGTAAAATGACTCTTGTATATAAAAGAGATCATTGTAGACATTTGTAGGATATGTATAGGAAGCATATAGAAAATTATTAGGTAGACCTAATATGTGAATTATAAGTCAAGAGTATATGCAAAGAACAAGAGCAAGAACTGGTACTGAATCTAGCATTGAAGATGCTATTGTAAAGCAGTACAGAATATTGGATTTGTATAATCCTCATTGTAAGTCAGTGTGACTTCTTATTGAGTAGTGTACTCTAGGCAGTTGGCCTTCCTGCATGTGCAGGCCCCTATTGTAAGTAATATTCTCTTATTGGCCAATAAGTGAATATTGTGGGTCACAAATCCCACCAAGGTTTTTCCCACATCGGGTTTCCTCGTTAAACATCTTGTGTTATGGTGTTCTTTTCATGTCGATGCTTTTGATTCTATTAATTACATTAATTCTTGCATACCAGTATACTGTTACCTTATGTTCTACATGTTTTGTATTAAGAAAATTTCATTACCGGTCAGATACTGATTCACCCCCCCCCCCCCCTCTCAGTATCTGTGGGAACCCTAACACTGAGGTATTGTGGCTATTGGATTAGAGATTTCTTGTTTTTCTAGCACCTCAATTATAACTGGAGGAGATGGATTAGGCAGAGTTATCCTAGATCTGAGGTGAATATCACTTATAGATAGAGAATAGGTTGGGTATTGATTAGGATCAGCTGAATAAACTTGTTGTTGTTGCTGAGATTTAATATTAAGATTTGGCATTGGCTAAGTGGGAAACTGTGTTGGTTTAGGTGGAACAACAGTGGCTACAAGGGGAGGCATTATTGCAGGCAGTTGGGGCTGTTGAATAGGTTGTTGATATCCAAAAGATTGGGTAGTCCATGGTTGACTCCCCCTCCATTGAGGAGTAGGTTGTCAATTCTCTTGAAACTGGTTCCCTTGTGCCTGAGGTGGATACCAATTTCCCTGTGGTTGCTGCCACTATGGGATTGACTAACAAAATACTGCCCTTGGCCTTGAGGACCATACAAGTTTGGATAATTACCAAAATTTTGAGCATATGGTGATTTCCATTGATTATTTGGTACATAAGAATTTCCACTATAAACAAAAAAAGAAAGTGGATTCGGAGGAATACCCTGTCTTTGGAAATTTGGCCTTCTTTGAGAAACATAGAAAACTTGTTCATCCTCACCTTGTATTGGCTTGAAGTCAGGAACCT
Organism: Cryptomeria japonica; assembly: GCF_030272615.1. Classification (NCBI taxonomy): domain Eukaryota; kingdom Viridiplantae; phylum Streptophyta; class Pinopsida; order Cupressales; family Cupressaceae; genus Cryptomeria; species Cryptomeria japonica. Next base: position 703,769,919 of record NC_081407.1, read on the forward strand.
CAAGATTTGCAACCATTTTACATCTGCAGTCCTTTTTTCTTTGTCTACAATGAGGGCAAAATTCTGCAAGAAATGCATCAGCTTCTTCATGCTTCTTCTTAGCTAAGAGTGTATCCAATTGAGTAGCCATATTTTTTATGATGTCCTCCTTAAATTCCTTCAACAAATGGCTAAGTTCCATTCTAGAAACTCCAGTACTAGATGTTGATGAAGGAAGTCCTGGCTTGAAACGTGTTTTTTTTAGAAGCTGATCTAGAATACTTCTTACAAATTTATCCTATTTCATTCCATGTATATTGTGTAATGTCACCTCCTCCCATAAGATCCAAATAATTAGTGCATTCATCACTAATTCCTCTTAAAAATATCAGCTTGAGGGAATCTTCATTTAGAGTGCTATGCTTGGAATTTTTGACACTAAACAAAAACCTTTCTAGGTAATCCTCAAGACTCTCATCTTCTTTCTGTGTCATTCTAAAAATATCATCCCCATGGCGATCAGTGCATCTACAATAGTCTTTATACTTTGCAAGAAACAATCATTTCCTCTCATCCCATGTATTGATTGTGCTACTACCCAAACTCATAAACCATCTTAAAGATGATTCTTTCAAAGTGGCAGAAAATATTTTGAGTATATGGGCATCTGTAGTATAATCAAAATTCCTAGAGAGAACATCAAACTCAAACAAAAATGTGCTTGAATCCTCTATCACTAATCCATAGAATTTAGGGAGGGAAGAAGCTGGAATGTTCTTGAGATTGGCATTATCACGCTGATCTGATATGTTAAACTCAAATGTTGGGTCTAAAGGTGGATTATTCCCACCAGGAGGTGGATTTCCTTGCATTGAACTTGTGGGGGGAGTTACCAAATGAAATTCTTCTTCTGGTGGTCCAAAAATGAAATGAAGGCTGCCTTCAAGAAATTCAAATTCAGGGTGGTTCAAGTTCTCTGGGGTTTAATAAAGTTCAGCAAAAGGATTTATATCTGGGGAATTAATTTATTCATGATTAGGATGACTGGGTACAAATCTACCTAGAACATCTCTTCTTCGCCTACGCATGTAGGTTCATATTTTTTTTGAACAATCAGGTATGCTAGAATAATAATTAACTAAAAAATGAAAAGACAATCACCATAACAGGTTCTTAGTTTGACACCATCCCCAGCAACGGCTCCAAAAATGTTCAACCCAACAATAAGAATAATAACTCCAGAGAAGTCTCAACCCAAAGTTTGGACATTCACTTGGTAAAGTCACTATTTTCATAGCTAGTGTTCATTTGATTGTCAACCCAGGGACGTAATTCTTGAAATGGGTCTACACTATATATGCACTAAGTTCCTGCAATAGCTACTCTGCATTACTGCAACAACTAACATCTATGCAGAAAAGATAAGCAAGAATTGAAACTATTGAAAGGCTACAAGAAAACTTCTGCATTAACATAAATTCATTCAAGCAATACTGACTAAGTTCAATACTGCTAAATAGAAATTACTCTGTTTTGGTTTGGCTGTAGGAACAGTCAATGGATCTGTTTCCAATGGCTATAGAAACAGTCAATGCAAGAATGTCTACTGTAGCTAAAGAAGAAAACTAATTTTAACAAAGGCACAGGAACACTCACCAAGTGGGCCCCCTTGGATGACTGATTCTAGGCTTCCCAAAAACAACTCTAAGTGCTTAGAATAACATATTTTTATTCATTGTTCTTCTAAAGTCATTACATGATTCAGCATCAAAAGAAACTCAAAACACTTGTAACTTTATTTCTAAAATCCTCTGCTCTACTTTCTCTTCTTTCTATCTAACCTTTAAAAAGAGATAAAGACCTTTATTTAAAATAAAATAATTATTTCCTATTACACAAATCACGCCGAAAAGAAGAGGTGGATAACTAATCAAGAAAGGAAACAATTGGAGTTAAGTCGCTGATAATGTGGATCTAAACCAAACCACAATCATAACACATCGTGGCGGTATTTTCAACACTAATGTCTATTTGAGTAAGACATCAGTAACTTTGCGCAATTACTTTTCTTCTGTCATTCCTTACGCTCGTCAAAATTTCTATTGATTTGATCTTTCAATCTCCTCCTTGAATATCTCCTATTGCAACTGGCGTGACAGGAGAGCCTTCCCAACGACATCAATTTATTCCTACAATATCAAAAAGAAATAACATACAAGAACATACACATCTATTTTAATTAATCAAAACATCTATTAATTTCACACATGATATTGCCTAAACAATCCACATGGTAACAGGAATGAATAACATGGCTGCAAGAATAAACTGGCAAAGACAAAACATGTTTTAATAGGTTCAGGCTAACATCTGAAATACATATAGTAAACTTCTAATATATCATTACTATTATGTAAATCAAAATATGAGAAAACTTACTAGTTCTAAGGATAAAAATATGCTGATGTCTCAACTCATCAGATTAGATCATTTTGATATATGGAGAGTGTGAAGGATATGCAATATCTGTGAGCAAGATCATGTATGTGAGGACATTTATGTAAGGGGTTATTCCAGTAAGGTTTTAGGGTTTCAGACTGGAATAGATAGAGCTTAACTAGAACTATATTCAGACATAGAAGATGCTATCATTGTAGTTCAATCATTTCTCCAGATTGTAGTCTAGATTTGTATGTACTCAATGAGACTCTTCTTGTGATTGAGCAATGTGCTCTAGGTTGTAAGACTTCCTGTAAGTGCAGGCCCCTATATTTTCTAATATCTCTTCATATGGCCAGTGGATTGATATTGTGGGTCACAAATCTCACTGTGGTTTTTCCTCTTTGAGGTTTTCCACGTATAATTCTTTGTGTTATGGTATTCATTTGTGTAATTGGCTTATTGGTTTCTTTACTTCTTTCAATTCTATATGTACCAGTATACCAGTTGGTGGATGCATGTTTTAATAAGGTTAAAATTGATCATTCTAGTAGACAATTGATTCACCCCTCCCCCCTCTCAGTTGTCTTTGGGTTATTTGAACTATTTAACAATTAGTATCAAAGCTCTGGTCCTCTCTACAGAAGCTTAACCGCTTGAGGAAGATCCTATGGCGACTAATAGTTCAAGTTCATCTAGTTCATCTGGAACTATCTTTCAGAGAGATATATGTGAAAAAAAATCTTTACAAAGATATCATTCATAGGGGGAGTTTGGTCTTTGTTTCAGAACTTCATTGCTATATCTTTGTGTGGGAGATTGTTGGTTGTCTTCCATTGGGGGACACTTGTTTGGCATTTCTTGGCACTTGGATATTTTCACATCTAGTGTTGCCATCAATTCCAAAGGGGGATATTGTTTCTAAAGTTCTAAGAGCTTTACCACCAACTTACAAAATGAAGGCTACTGCAATTAATGAATTGAGAACAATGGCTAATACTTTTGTCAATAGAGATACCTTGGTTGGGAAATTATCTTCTTTCGAGCTTGAAGAATTTGGACGCTCTAGACCTGTGAAGTCTGAACCTGCTTTTCATGCATCTACATCATCAACTGGCAAGCAAGATTGGAAAGCTCTATATGAAAAGGAATTAGATCATTTTGCATCTAGATGTCCTGAAAGGAATTCAAGATTTGAAGAGAGATCAAGAAGATCTTTTAAGCCTAACCCTGGATATTAGACCAAGTATAAGTACAGGAAAAATATAGACAAATCATGCTACATAGCGGATGAGGAAGGTGTGACTGATTTTGAAGATGAACCAATAGAAGAATCCGCTAGTGGTTCCAGCAATGGTAAGGAATGGGTGTTCTTGGCTATCAAGGAAGACGTTTCGGCACTGGAAAAAGAATGTACCTGAAGTGAAGGCACTTGCTGCTAAAATTCAAGATAAGGATGAATGGGTAATTGACAAAGGTTGTTCACATCATATGTCTTGAGATAGAGGGAAGTTTCTATTTTTACAAGAATTTGATGGCGCTCTGGTTAGATTTGGAGATGACAAAGCATGTATGATCAAAGCAAAAGGGACTATATCATTAGATGGTAAGCACAATACTCTTAATGTTTATTTTGTTGAATTTTTGAGGCATAATCTTTTGAGTGTAGGACAATTGGTGGATAAGGGATTTCCATTACAGTTCAAGGATGGAAAATAAAAAATCATTAATAGATCTAGTTTGGAGATTGCAACCGATACATAGATAAAAGGTAATATATTTCATTTGAATTCCGGTGATAAGACATGTTTGATTGCACAAATTGATGAGACTTGGTTATGGCATAAGTGGCCATGTCATTTGAATTTTGATTGCATTGTAAAGATTAGTTCAACTAAGGCAGTTAGAGAGATATCTAAGATTGTGAAGCCGTGTAATCCGGTATGTAGAGTGTCAAATGGGAAAACAAGTCAGAACCTCTTTTAACAATATACAAGATAAATCTAATGATTTTCTTGATCTTATTCATACTGATTTGTGTGGCCCTGCTAGAGTTAAAAGTTTTCAAGGTGATAGATATTTTTTGCTAATCATTGATGATTATTCTAGAATGATGTGGGTTACTTTTCTAAGGGAGAATCTGAGGATTTTGAAAAGTTTAAAATCTCTAGAGCTAAAGTTGAGACACAGATAGGATTGAAGATTAAATGTTCAAGGTCAAATCATGGTGGAGAATTCACATCCAGTGAGTTTAATAACATTTGTGAGAAACATGGTATAAGAAGACAATTTTTTGCTCCCCAGACACCTCAGCAGAATGGAGTTGTGGAAAGGAAGAACATAACTATCTTGGATGCTACTAGAACAATGCTGATGGAAGCTAGTCTACCTCATATCTACTGGAGAGAAGCAGTGAGCATAGCAGTCCATACATTTAATAGAGTACATATCAAAGGAGAAACCGGTAAGACACCTTATGAATTGTGGTTTGGCAATACACCTATAGTTAAATATTTCAGAATCTTTGGTAGTAAATGTTATATCAGGAGAGATGATGTCATTGGAAAATTTGATCCTAGACGTAATGAAGAAATTTTTCTTGGATATTCTAATGAAAGGAAAGCATATAGATGTTATAACAAGATATTGCAGAGAATTGTGGAGAGTGTTAATGTCAAGGTGGATGAACTGAATAGAAGTCAAATCAGAGTTTATGAGAATGAACTGGCAGTGGAAATGATCATCACTAGACTAGTAACACCTTTACCTGAATAGAATGTTGAGACAGTTACTCCGACAATATCAAAAAATTCAATAGTAACTGAAGAACCAGGAAGAGGAACAGAGTGTCAGAAGACTCCTAGGTATGTGAGATCGAATCATTCAGAAGATTAGATCATTGGGGATAAGAACAATGGAGTGATGACAAGAAGAAGACTGGCAATAAATGAGGTATGTTTAAGTTCTCAAGTTGAACCAGTATCAGTAATTGAAGCATGTAAAGATAAATGTTGGATGAAAGTTGTGGAAGAAGAAATAGATCAGATTGAGAAGAATAACACATGGACTTTAGTTCCTCGGCCTAAAAATAAGAATGTTATTGGAACTAAATGGGTTTTTAGGAATAAATTGAATGAAGATGGTCAATTTGTAAGAAACCAAGCTAGATTGATTTGTATAAGATATTCTCAGAAGGAAGGAATTGATTATGGTGAGACTTTTGTACCTATAGCTAGGATTGAAGTTGTAAGATTATTTCTTGCCTATTCTACCCATAAGAACTACAAGGCTTATCATATGGATTCTAAGTGTGCATTTTTTAATGGGGATCCTGATGAGGAAGTTTATATTGAGAAACCTGATGGTTTTTTACTTTCAGATGATAAAAACATGGTTTGCAGGTTAAGGAAATCTTTATATGGATTGAAATAGGCACCTAGAGCTTGGTATGCAAGGTTAGATAAATATATTTTGAAGCTTGGTTTTACTAAGGGTAATGTTGATAGTAATTTATATTATAAGATCACTGATGATGATATATTAATTATTGAGGTATTTGTTGATGACATCATTTTTTGAGGTGAAGATAATTTTTGCATGTAATTTTCTAAGAATATGGAGAAACAATTTGAAATGTTTATGATTGGAGGTCTACTTTATTTGACTCAGACTAGGATTGACATAATGAATTTTGTTTGTATTTCATCTAGATATTAGAATGATCCTAGAGAAAATCATGAGAGTGCAATGAAAAGAATTTGCAGATACTTGCAAGCTACATCAGAATGTGGTTTTTGGTATCCTAAGGATGATGACTTTACTTTATGTGCATATACAGATGCTGATTGGGCTGGTGATGTTGATGACCAAAATAGTACTTCTGGTGGAGCTTTCTTTCTTGGAAAGAAGTTGGTTTCATGGATCATCAAGAAACAGTTATGTACTTCTTTATCTAATGTTGAAGTTGAGTATGTTGTTGCTACTACTAACTGTACACAAGTTCTATGGATGAAGCAAATGTTGAAGGATATCAAAGTGCATTGCACTGGACTAGTAGTTATTCACTATGATAACTCTGTTGTTATTGACTTATCAAAGAATCGGATATTTCACTCTAAGACAAAGCACATATCTATCAAGTATAACTTTTTGAAGGAGAAGGTAGAAGAAAATGAAATTAAACTAGTTTATGTGAACACTAAAGAGAAGATTGTAGATATTTTCATTAAACCTTTGCCTAAAGAATCATTTGAGTACCTGAGAGACTTGTAAGGGGTTTTTGCCCCTCCGGCAGAGAATTGATTGATGTTTTTTCAGCATCAGTCTCGTATGTATTATCAGAGATATCATTCATTATGGCACTGATGTGGGGATGCTACTGCTCAGGGGGAGTAGTTAGCCTTGTGATTCAGTGATCTATTTTTTTTCTTTGATCTTTTTGTTAGATTTTTGGCATTGATGTCAAAGGGGGAGTAGTCTCAGGATGAAACCGGCAGATGGAAACCATGATCATTTTTCACATGAGTGTTTTCATCAATGCAAAAGGGGGAGATTATTGGCAATTGACACTCATTTGATTGGTTTCAATATGTTGTCATTGATGGCAACATGTTTCAGCTTCATATTTTGGTTTGGTTGTTTACCGGCACCGACAGGTATATTCACCAATTGGAAGGAATTATATGGTTACCAGCATTGCAAGCCGACATAAATTCATCAGGTTATCGATATTGGACGCCGACATCATTTGGCAGATCCAGCATCAGCAATTGATTTTGATATTCATATATTTATGTAATTGAGCCTACTTGTATATTCATTTTGTAATTATCTTTGTAAGCCGACATAACGCATGAAATTTTGTAACGGGTATATAGGTTAGTTGATTAAATCATTTTGATATATGGAGAGTGTGAAGGATATGTGAGATTTATGAGTGAGATCATGTATGTGAGGATATTTATGTAAGGGGTTATTCTGGTAAGGGTTTAGGGTTTCAGACTGGAATAGATAGAGCTTAACCGAAATTGTATTCAGGCATAGAAGATGATATCATTGCAGTTCAATCATTTCTCCAGATTGTAGTCTGGATTTATATGTAGTCAGTGAGACTCCTTTTGTGATTGAGTAGTGTGCTCTAGGTTGTAAGCCTTCCTACAAGTGTAGGCCCCTAAATTTTGTAATATCTCTTCATATGGCCAATGGATTGATATTGTGGGTCACAAATCCCACCATTTTTTTTCCTCTTTGAGGTTTTCCATGTATAATTCTCTATGTTATGGTATTCATTTGTGTGATTGACCTATTGGTTTCTTTACTTCTTTCAATTCTATATGTATGGGTATACTAGTTGGTGAATGCATGTTTTAATAAGGTTAAAAAAGATCATTCTGGTAGAACACTAATTCACCCCCCCCTCTCAGTGTTCTTGGATTCCAAAAAAGGGGTCATATGGTTTCCTAAGCATGCAAGGAAGTTAAGTAGCAAAACAAATTACTACACTAACCATGAGGAGGATAATGCAAAAACTTTTATAGATTTTTACAATAGTTACAAAAACTTAACAGAAATAATCAAAATATCATGCATACCACGACACAGCAACAAAGTGATTTACATTGGGAAGACCCTTTTAGGAGAAAAACCCCACACTCCAAAAGTAAAATATTATTCAGCAATCAATAACAGATTACAATATACTTGCAAAGAAAGCTCTTTGTAGGAGTACCACTATTCAAAGACTCAGAGGTAACTCAATCACAATAACTCTCTTACACACAACCTTTATCTCATGCACCTCATATATAGGAGATAGAATAAAAGAAACCATCAAATAATATTCCAAAACCATGGGCTAAAACCACCCAATAAAGTATAGTCAGCCTTATCTCCCTTCTAGATGCCCTGTGACATGTTAAAACACACACGTGTTGCTCCCTTTTACAACTCATTTATGTCCGATGTATTTTATATTTCCTATTCCAGAAGTTCTAACTTTCAGAGACCATAACTTGAAAACCATGTGTCCTATTGACGAACCGATTGAAGTGTTGGAAAGCTCGCAAAGTGTTTTATTGCCTTGTAAACTACTACACCATTTACACCCACTTTTCAAGGCATTTCAGGGCCTCTAAATTTCTCAAAATTAAATTTAAGCCCTTCATCGCACCCCTCCAAAATGAAAACTTTAATATCTTCAAAACTAGTTGTGATATTGCAACATAACTTTACCAAAATGTTTATCTAGCCAACTAGAAGCTTCGAGAATAATTTCACACCATTTCATGCTCAAATGAAAACTTAATAAAAATAGTAACCTCATGTAAATGCAAGGTTGAGATACCATTTTACCCAACATTCTCCCACTTGTTGAACACCTTGCAAGAGCAAAGGGAATATCAACACAATAAATCAATCGCTAGGGGCTATGAGGCCCATAGACTTCGAACACAATCTAAACTTCTTTATGCTCACAGCCTTCATTAAAGCATCTGTAGAATTTATCAAAGTTTCTACCTTAACCAACTTCACCCTACCATCATCGACCATATTTCTAACAAAATGATACTGAACATCAATATGTTTGGTCTGGGCATGAAATATCGGGTTCTTAGCTAGGCAAATCGCACTCTGACTATCACAATAAATTGTCACTCCACCTTGTTTTATTCCAATATCTAAACATAGTCTCTTAAGCCAAATGGCTTCTTTACAAGCATGAGTAGCTGCCATATACTCTACTTCAATAGTGGAAAAATCAACCACAACCGGTCACTTACTCATCAAACTAATTTCACCACCAAATAAAGTAAACACATAAGCATTCGTGGATGTCCTCCTATCAATATCACCTACCTAGTCTGAATCCACATAACCATGAATATCAAGGGAAGTCATTTCTCCAACCAAATAACCTTGACAGCACAAAGAATACTCAGAGTTACCCTTCAAATATCTGAAGACTCTTTTAACTGCATCCCAATAAATTCTACCAGGATTAGAAAAATATATAAAAAGAACTCCCACTGCTTGGGAAATGTCTGGTCTAGTACAGACCATAGCATACATTACACTTCAAATTACACTCTAGTAAGGCAAACTGCTCATGTCTTCCATCTTTGATAGAGATGTAGGACAATCTGAAATAGATAAGTTTGTTCCAACCACAAAAGGAACACATAATGGTCTGCAATCCTACATGTTGAACCTCCACAAAACTGAATTCACATGCTTACTTTGGCAAAGACATAGCTTTTTGTTCACTCTATCTCTTTTAATTTCCATCCTGAGAATGTGCTTTACAGTACCAAGATCTTTCATTTCAAATTTAACAGTGAGTTGAGACTTTAGTTCTAAAATCACACATTTCCCTTTACCAATGAATAACATATCATCAACATACAATGCAATGTACAAGAAATTATCACCATCAAATTTATAATAAACACAATGATCTGATTTAGAATTCTCAAATCCTAAACTCAACACATATGTATCAAATTTATGGTACCACATCCTAGGACTCTGCTTTAAGGCCATATAAGGATTTCTTCAATTTACAGAGCAAATTACTTTTACCTTTCACCACATAGTGCTTCGGCTGTGTCATATAAATATCCTCCTACAAATCACCGTGAAGGAAAGCAGTTTTCACATCCATTTTCTCAACCTCTAAATCATAAGCAATAGCAATAGAAAGCAAAAATCTAATGGATGTCATTTTTGCAACAAGAGAAAATATCTCACCATAATCAACACCCTCAACCTGAGAGTATCTTTTTGCAACCAACCTTGTTTTATACTTATCAATGCTTCCATATAAACCAATCTTTTTCTTGAACACCCATTTAAAACCAGCAGGCTTTCATCCTTCAGGAAATGGTACAAGATACCATGTAACATTCTTTTTCAAAGTTGTCATTTCTTCTTCAATAGCAATCTTCCAAGATTTTGCATCATTCATACCTAATTCCTCTTCTACAAATCTAGGTTCATCCACATTAGTATTCAAAGAAAAAATACATCTCCAATCATCAGGTGAATACCTTTCAGGTGGTTGTCTATGTCTTGTAGACCTTCGAACAAGTTGAGTTGGAGGTTCTTCCTCCTCTTCTGAAGATTCAGAGCTAGATGAGCTCTCCTCAACTACTTTCCTATTAAGGGGTTTCGATTCAACTCTCTCAGGAATAGAAGGGAATTGAATTGCATCTTGTTTCTTAGTTTTTTTTGGTTGTAATGTAACATAAGGAGACTTAATTTCTCTAAAAATAACAGTTCTACTATGAATTACCTTTTGTGCAATAGGATCTCAAAGCTTGTATCCTTTCACACCATAACTGTAACCAATGAAGATACATTTCACAACCTTATTCTCCAACTTTGTGCACTTCTCCTTTAGCACATGTGCATATGCCTCTCAACCAAAAACTCTAAGATGTCTTAATGAAGGATTGTGACCTGACCATGCTTCCATAGGTGTTTTATCAACAAGAGCTGATGTAGGAGACTTGTAAATCAAGTAGAAACAAGTGACAACAACTTCACCCCAAAAATTTTGTTCTAGACCAACACCACTAAACAAACTCCTAGCCTTCTCCATCAGTGACATGTTCATTCTTTCGGCAACTCCATTCTTCTATGGAGAATACAGAGTTGTCTTTTATCTGTTAATGCCACAATCTTTATAGAATCTATCAAAATCATTAGAGAAAAATTCACCACCATTATCAGTCCTTAAACATTTAATTTTCTTTCTAGTCTGCAACTCAACCATTGCTTTAAATTCTTTAAAATGACTAAAACTTCAGATTTACTCTTTAGAAAATATACCCATGTCCTACTAAAATCATCAATAAATGGAATATAATATGTGGACTTTCCAATTGAAGGAACATCTACAGGACCAAACACATCAGAATAAATAAGATCCAAAACACCACAAGGTTTATGAGAACTCGAGTAAAATTGAATGCGGTTTTTTTTTCCATAACTACAATGCTCACAGAAATCAAAGTCGAGATTACAATCATTCAAATCTTCAACAAGGTTTTTATTTTTTAGGTCCTCAAACCCTTTTCTCCAATATGGCCAAGTCTATGGTGCCATAACATAGTCTTCTCTGTAGGTAACATTGCTTTAGAAGAAAGAGAACCCTTAGATACCCAAAAGCCATGTCCATCCATTGAAGGTGAAACTCTCAAATCTTCTGACGGAGTATCCACAAATTTACTTTTTACAGAAGTACTATTACACTCAATAGTGTATGTCTCTAGATTATACAAAGTGTCGAACCTGACACCTCTAGTAATCACCATAGCACCCTTAATCATCTTATATCTTGCATCATAAAATGCTACCTGCACAATTACATCTATCAATTTTCTCATAGGTAATAAATTTTGTTTTAAACCAGGGATATGCAGCACACCGCTAATCCTTTTTATTCTACCATCAAAAAACCTGATCTTAACTTTATGTCAACCAACAATGTCTAAATGTGAACCATCACCCAAGTACACCTTGTCTCCATTAAATTCTTCATATTCAGAAAACCAATCTTTATTGGAAGTCATATGAAAAGATGCACCTGAGTCAATTAACCATACACCATTACCTACATGAGTAACCAAAGGTGCAATGATGCATCACCATCTTCCTTCTTGGATACAAAACCAAAATCAAACTTCTACTTTTTATTCTTCTTTTCTTCTCTACATTCCTTATGAATGTGATCTAGTTTACCGCAATTGTAACATATGACTTTGGACTTTCCAAAAGATTTGGATCTCCCTTTGGATTTTGACTTATTGCGCTTCTCATTCTTCTTTCCTTCTTCCTTAGGTCTTCCATGAATAGATAGGGGTTCCTTCAAACTAATGGATACCTTCCTTTGCATCTCTTCACCAAGTAGGGCACCCACCACATCTTCAGACTTCAAAAACAAAAGAAGTACTGCACACAACTACAGAAAAGAAGTAAAATCAGTTATAAGAAGTTTATCCCTAATATCCTTTTGAATATCTTGATCAAGCACGGGAAAAGAAATCTCAGAATACAAATAATTATATCTACCAATAAAATTTGTTACTTTTTCTTTAACACCTTGTTTGCAATGCATCGAATCAGTCAAAGTAACTTTAGGACCAATGTTATTGTGATATTGTTGAATAAAAGCATTAGCAAGTTGTTGAAAAGAAGTAATAAAATAAGGAGGAAAAGAACAATACCATTGCAAATCTCTCCCTTAATGTCCTAGTAAACAATTTCACTAACAATCTTTTGATAGTTCTAATACTTAATATAAGTACAGATCCAATAGCCAACAAGATGAGAGGGGAGGGGGGGGGGGGGGTGAATCATACAAACTTAATCATCCATAAAAACATCAGATTCAACCTCGGTAACATATATTTCAGTAATATAACCAAAACTGTCAAACATACAAACTCAAAAGCATATAAACATCATAAACCTCATAACACCAGATTTAACGTGGAAACCCAAATAGGGAAAAACCATTGTGGGATTTCGGACCCACTAAGAAATATACTCTTCTAGAGTATGCTTGGTTAAAAGAAAATCCTGTTAAAGATTACAAACACATTGCTAGATCTGACCCGGTTAAGGGATTTCCCTCAGATCTGTTAGGATCTTCACCTTGTTAGAAGTGACCTTGTTAAAGGATTTCAAACACTCAATCAGAATGTCACCTTGCTAGAGGGTTTTACAAATAAGACTGTCAAGTCCACTCGGTTAAGAGATTTTCTGTCACTTTCACAAAATAACAGTAATAAAATCTATCTGCAAATTCACATCTAAAATGCTAAAGCAGATTCTTATTTGTTCAATACAATCTAGACATATAACTAATCTTGTCTATCTACTGGGCTTCTATACTTTGTTATTCAAACAGGTCTTCAAGCTTTTGTGCTCGATAATCACTATGTAGCATCCCTGTGCATACACTTGCCCGCGTACATTGTTATCAACAGTTTCCTATTTATAAACAATTAGGTAACCACTTAATCTCCTTGATCACATTTCCCATGATCAATCATAGCCATCAGATCTTCGATCTTGTCCAGGTTCAATGCATCTTTAGATCTGAAAATGTTTTACCCCGCCTTAGAACTTGCATACATTTCTTAGAACTTGTGCCAGGGTATTGCGGTTCAATCTGAGCTGTAGATCTTCATGCTGACTTTCCATTGCCTTAGATTCATTAACAAACTTCATGCATAGCTCACCAATCATTTAATCAATTCCAGCTCATCAGCTTCCTTCATTAAATAACGCATGCAAACATTTAATGCATTATGTTATAGCTTGGTTACAACTCGGTAACAACTCGGTGAATACTAAACTTCACTTGGTAGACATTCCGCCTTTATTAACCGATAGCAATAACCTTAGGATTTACCGACTAGGTTCCTTAGGGTTTACTGACTAGGTTCTTTGCTTGATAACATAGTATAGTATTAACCTTTATAATTTACAACATATGTATGATGTTAAAACAATCTAAAACATCATGATCTCATCATTGTCTGACTCGGTACTAGTTGCCCATTGAATACCTTATTCATCCCCTTATTCATCATATTCTTTCCTGTGTCTTTTACCGACATCTTTATAATCTTCAAATCATACTTCTCAAGATATGGTAACATCATACTGAATTAGAAAATCAATTTCTTGACATCAATGACAAAATAATAATATCAAGATAGTAAACATCCTTAATCACTTATATCCATAATCATCAACAACCTTCTCAATATCCTTATGAAATGCCAACAATCTTTCATTGTCTATTATAATGCTATATTGTCAACAATCTCCCCCTTTGGCACTGATGGCGAAACCAATTGATTTAACCTAAAAAGATTCAGATTGTTGTGATTCTGAAATGCTGAAATGCTCTCCCCCATACATTAGACTTCTCATGTTTTCTTCAGTCTTCTTCCCAATCTGTAGTCTTCTCATTAGTCTTCTCCCCTGATATTAGTCTTCTCCCCCTTTGACAATAATGCCAAAAACTAAAAAACTAAAACATAATTTCTTTCTGTATGAAGTTATTTCCTGTTGTTGTGTATCAATTCAGTCTCGGTCAGAGCATTTTGTCTTCAATTCCTATTTCCTGTAATATGTCATGTACACCTTTAGAAAACATCCTAAAGTGTATAAATCAGCATCAACTACCAAAAGATATTCGATAGAGTCATTGGATTGATGCTTTCACCAAACTCAGTCAGTGAGTAGAAGATAGGAGTAGGACCCCTAACTTACTTCTGTGATATTCAAAAGTGTCCCTTGGTAGTGGCTTGGTGAAGATATTTGCTATTTGGTCCTTTGTGCTAACATACTCCAACACCACTTTCTTCTCTTGAGCTTCTTCTCTAAGATAATGATATTTGATAGAGATGTGCTTTGTCTTAGAGTGCATAACAGGATTCTTTGAAATATTAATGGCACTAGTATTGTCACAGAATATAGTTACTGGCTCGGTAACTTTCTCATTTATACCTTCCAACAGTTGTTTGATCTATGCAATGTTGGTACAAATCAATGTTGCAGCAACGTATTCAGCTTTTGTTGATGACTGTGAAACACATCCTTGATTCTTCCTAAGCCAACTCACTAGTCTTTCTCCTAAAAAGAAAGCTCCTCCACTTGTGTTTTTTCTGTCATCAATGTTGTCTGCCCAATCAGCATCAGTATAAACTTTTAAATCAAAATCATTTCCTTTCTGATATACCAAGCCATAATCCTCAGTGCCTTTCAAGTACCTAAAGATTCTTTTGATTGTTGTCATGTGTGTTTCCTTAGGATCTGCAGAGAATCTTGCAACTATACCTACTGCATGTGCTATGTCTAGTCTGTTGTGAACAACATATTGTAGCTTTCCAATCATGGATCGGTAAAGTGTCTCATCAACAGATACAGATTCATCATTCTTTGATAATTTACAGTTGGTAGTCATAGGAGTACTTACTGGTTTTGAATCCTCCAATCCAAATTTCTTCAAGATTTCCTATATGTACTTGGATTGAGTAATGAAAATCTCATTTTTCATTTGCAGTATCTATAAACCTATAAAATAGTTTATCTCACCAATTAATGACATCTCAAATTCTTTGCTCATTTCATTTCCAAAGTTCTTTTTATAAAGAGTCATTTCCACAAAATATAATATCATCAACAAATATGGCTGAGATCAGTATTCCATTTTCATCATTCTTCATGTACATATTGTTGTTCTCACTTGTCCTTATAAAACCAATCTTAATCAAATAAGAGTGCAATCTTTCATACCATACTCTAGGTGCTTGTTTCAAACCATATAAAGCTTTGTTCAATTTACATACCTGATCTTTATTATTGTCTTCAACAAATCCTTCAGGTTGTTCAATAAAAACTTCTTCTTCTAATATTCCATTCAGAAATGTAGATTTGACATCCATTTGATATACCTTGAAGTTTTTGAAAGCAGCATAGGCCAACAATGATCTCACTCCTTCAAGTCTAGCAATAGGTGCAAAAGTTTCACCATAATCAATTCCTTCTTCTTGAGCATAACCTTTGCAAACTAGTCTTGCTTTGTTTCGAATGACCTCTCCTTTTTCATTTAGCTTGTTTTTGAAAATCCATTTTGTACTGATTACATTCTTGTCCTTTGGTCTTGGGATTAGTGTCCATGTGTCATTCTTCTTGATTTGATCAATCTCTTCTATCATAGCATTTATCCAATGTTCACTGTTAAATGCCTCTTTCACTATTCTCGATTCCAATTCAGATATCAAACATGTGTTCTATCTCAGTTTGTTCCTTGTCATCATTGGATCATCCTTATCTCCTATAATCTGACTTGGTGCACGATGTCTTCTGACATACTTGGCTAATACAGGCTCGGTAGGCTCTGTATGATCTTCTTCATCACTTGGTAACTGGATATTTTCTTCATTTTCTTCAACAATCTTCTCAGTAAGACTTCTCGGTTGAACATAGACAAATTCATCATAGTCTTCTAGTTCCTTGGAATTTCCTTCATCATTTCTTTCTGCAAATTCATCAATTTTCACATTTTCACTTTCTACTATTTTGTTAGATGATTTGATCAGACATTTAATTGCTTTGCTTCTAGAAGAATAACCTAGAAATGTTCCTTCTTCACTTTTCTAATCAAATTTGCCATTTCTATCATCTTTATGAACATAGCATCTACTTCCAAAGATTTTAAAATAACTTACATTAGGTTTCTTATCATACCAAATTTCATATGGTGTCTTCAAAGTACCTTTCTTCAATTGTACTCGATTCAAGGTGTAAACTGTTGTGCTTATTGCTTTTCTCCAAAATGTTTGTGGCACCTTCTTTTCAATCATCAATGTTCTAGCACAATCCACAATAGATCTATTTCTTCTCTCAGCTATCCCATTCTGCTATGGAGTTCTCGGTGCAGAGACTTGCCTTTTAATACCATGATCATTGCAAAATAAGTTGAACTCATCAGATGTGAACTCTCCTCCTCTATTTGATCTAAGACATTTCAATTGTCTTTCTGTTTCATTTTCAACTCTTGCCTTGTACCATTTAAACATTTGAAAAGCTTCTGATTTTTCTTTTAAAAACATTACTGACATCATCCTTGAATAGTCATCCACAAATAATATGAAATATTTATCACCATAATAACTTTGAACTTTCATAGGACCACAAAGATCAGTGTGCACTAGACCTAAAATTCCCTTAGAAGTGTAAGCCTTACTTGTAAAGCTTGATCCTGTCATCTTACCCATTTGGCATCCTCTGCACATAACATTCTCAGGTTTTTCAAGACTCGGTAGACCTCTTACTCAGTGCTTCTTGCTTATTTTGATCAAATTATCAAAATTTACATGACAAAACCTTTTATGCCATAACCAGGTATTATCTATTTTTGCATGCAAACACTTATTCCGAGTTGAGTCAAGGTGAAATGTGTTACCTTTTGTTTGTGTCCCAGTAGTAGCTAACTTCCCATTCTTTTCATGAACTTTGACAATTCCCTTCTGACATTCTATTTGGTAACCTGTGTTGTTTAGCTATGCTACACTCAACAAATTGTATTTAGAACCTTCAACCCAATAAACATCATTGCATCTTGCATTATCAAGAAGTGTTATAGATCCTTTACCTTTCACTGGACATGGTACATCATTACCAAATCTAACATAGCCTCCATCATAATCTTCTAATATAACAAACTTGTGTTTATCTCCTATCATATGATGTGAGCATCCACTATCTATAATCCAAGAATCATTAGTGTTTATGTGAGATATTAGGGCTTTTTCTTCATGCCTTTCTTCATTTGATCCATCTTTGATAGCCACATAAACTACTTCCTCTGTATCAGTATCATCTGATTTATCATCATTGGATTCCTCATCAGCTATTAAGCATGTCTTTCTATCTCTTCTTCTGAAGTCTCGGTATCCTCTATAATGATTATCTTTCTGTCTATCATCTCGGTAATCTCTCTTTTCAGTAGAATCTTTGTTAGGATAGTTAGAAGCCATATGTCCTATCTTATCACAATTGAAACATTTCAAAGGTAGCTTTCCTTTGTACTTACCTTTGCCTCTTGGTAACCTTTTGGCTAAAAGTGCTTCAAACTCTTCTTGCTTTCTAATTTCCTCATACAGTTTGTGTACTGCCTCCATGTTCTTACGAAATCTTTCACTTGCTCCACTATGATCTCCTTCAGATTACTTATACTTTCTTTCATTGAAATCATTAGATTCATCAAGATGAAAAGAACTAGATGAAGATTCAACTTTATTTACCGAAGATCCACTGTTATCAAAGTTACTTAATTCAAATGCATGTAGCTTACCAATAGTAGCATCTAAAGAAACTGGCATATTAGGTATGGACCTCAATTCATTGATTGCAGAGACTCGGATTGCATAAGCTGGTAGAAGGGTTCTTAAAAACTTACTTGTTATGTCCTTTTCTTCAATAGTTCCACCTGCTCCTTTGATTTGATTGACAATCTCCTTTAGTCTTGTACTGTACTGAGTTATGTTCTCACCTTCATTCATCCTCAAAGATTCAAGTTGTCCTCTTAGACTATCTACTTTTTCTCTTTGAACATGTTTATCTCCTCCATATATTGATATGAGCTTATCCCACATTGCCTTTGCATCATTGTAGCCTTCTAGATCATTAAACTCTGAGTCAGTCAATGCAGATGTTATTTCAATCATTGCTTGAATATGTTCTTGCTTTGCCTTTATCTCTTCCATAGTCAATGGATAGGTGTTCGGTGTGACAAAATCATTCTCTAGATAGTATACAACATATTCTCCAACTCCTGATAGATGTAGCTTTATCCTTTTCTGCCATGTAGAGAAACTTGACTTGTTCAGCTTCGGTGCATCCCTCTTATACATCTTTGGATCTTTAACTCAAGTGCCTTTAAAATTTACTTTTGAAGTCCAAACCTCTGATACCAATTGATAGTTCTGATACTTAATATAAGTACAGATCCAATAGCCAACAAGATGAGAGGGGCGGGGTGAATCATACAAACTTAATCATCCATAAAAACATCAGATTCAACCTCGATAACATATATTTTAGTAATATAACCAATACATGCAAACATGCAAACTCAAAAGCATATAAACATCATAAACCTCATACCACTAGATTCAACGTGGAAACCCAAATAGGGAAAAACCACTATGGGATTTCGGACCCACTAAGAAATATACTCTTCTAGAGTATGCTCGGTTAAAAGCAAATCCTATTAAATATTACAAACACATTGCTAGATGTGACCCGGTTAAGGGATTTCCCTCAGATCCGTTAGGATCTTCACCTTGTTAGAAGTGACCTTGTTAAAGGATTTCAAACACTCAATCAGAATGTCACCTTGCTAGAAGGTTTTACAAATAAGACTGTTAAGTCCACTCGGTTAAGAGATTTTCTATCACTTTCACAAAATAACAGTAATAAAATCTATCTGCAAATTCACATCTAAAATGCTAAAGCAGATTCTTATTTGTTCAATACAATCTAGACATAGAACTAATCTTGTCTATCTGCTAGGCTTCTATACTCTGTTATTCAAACAGGTCTTCAAGCTTCTGTGCTCTGTAATCACTATGTAGCATCCCTGTGCATACACTTTCCCGCATACATTGTTTATCAACAGTTTCCTATTTATAAACAATTAGGTAACCGCTTAATCTCCTTGATCACATTTCCCATGATCAATCATAGCCATCAGATCTTCGATCTTGTCTAGGTTCAATGCATCTTTTGATCTGAAAACATTTTACCCCAACTTGGAACTTGCATACATTTCTTGGAACTTGTGCCAGGGTATTGCGGCTCAATTTGAGCTATAGATCTTCATGCCGACTTTCCATTGCCTTAGATTCATTAACAAACTTCATGCACGGCTCACCAATCATTTAATCAGTTCCAGCTCATCAACTTCCTTCATTAAATAACGCATGCAAACATTTAATGCATTTTGTTATAGCTCGGTTACAACTCGGTAACAACTCGATGAATACTAAACTTCACTCGATAGACATTCTGCCTTTATTAACCGATAGCGATAACCTTAGGGTTTAACAACTAGGTTCCTTAGGGTTTACCGACTAGGTTCTTTGCTTGATAACATAGTATAGTATTAACCTTTATAATTTACAATATATGTATGATGTTAAAACAATCTAAAACATCATGATCTCATCATTGTCTGACTTGGTACTAGTTGCCCATTGAATACCTTATTCATCCCCTTATTCATCATATTCTTTCCTATGTCTTTTACCGACATCTTTATAATCTTCAAATCATACTTCTCAAGATATGGCAACATCATACTGAATTAGAAAATCAATTTCTTGACATCAATGACAAAATAATAATATCAAGACAGTAAACATCCTTAATCACTTATATCCATAATCATCAACTACCTTCTCAATATCCTTATGAAATGCCAACAATCTTTCATTGTTTGTTATAATGCTATATTGCCAACATCTTTGATCATGAGCAAGGTCACTACACAAAGTTTGGAATGTTTTAACATGAGTTAAGGGATCACCTTTTCCATTATAAAGTTCCAATTGAGGGACTTATACATGTTAATGAGGGACAACTCTAACAATGTCATTGGATAATGAGATTGCTACATCAAATGTGGGCACATTATACTTAGATTTGATTCATAGAAGCTATTT
The DNA here is from genome assembly GCF_030272615.1 of Cryptomeria japonica. Classification (NCBI taxonomy): domain Eukaryota; kingdom Viridiplantae; phylum Streptophyta; class Pinopsida; order Cupressales; family Cupressaceae; genus Cryptomeria; species Cryptomeria japonica. The sequence goes on from NC_081407.1 coordinate 703,790,585, forward strand.
GTTATTGTAAGGAAGACATTGTTTGGGGTAGACTATTGATTTTATCTTCAGTAGAAGGATTTAAATTAGAAATGTTGGATTGAGAGGGAGGAGTAAAACTATTGAATGAAGGAAGAGCTTGAGAATAAGGAGGTGGGACACTATAATAAGTAGGTAATTAAGAAAGATGTGTAACACATGGAAGGCTCATAGGAGGAATGCAGGAATTATGGTTGAAGGAGTTTCCCCCTTGTAATATTTATAGGTATGACATTTTATGTAGAGGGAGCCATGATGTTTGATGTGAAGGTAGGGAAAGTACTCATGGGAGTTATTAAAGGAATGGAATGATTAACGTGACTAGGAGGTTGTGTAGAACCTAGGTTTTCAACACAACTCTTCATGGGCATGATATTAGAATCAACAATATGAGCAATACCATGCAAGATATCAACACCATGTTTATCACTTTGAGTCATTCTTTTTAATCCTTCAATCAATGGTAGAGCTTCACTTTCCGAGTATTCTTGACTCATCCATTGTTGAACATTGTCAAATTGATTGTCCATCTTGGCCAATTGGTAAATGGATATTCTAGTTAATGACTCCTTCTCATCATGAGAATTTTCAAGAGGATAAACAAGAATATTTGTAGGATTGGAAGAACCACCAATGTCCTCATTGAAAAAGATATCCCAATTAGGCTCCATTTCCTCGGTAATTAAACCTTGGGCAGCCTTATTTCTACAACTTCTCCTTATGGGGATACTATAAGTAGGACTAATAGTAGTAAAGCTCATGCACTAAGGGAGGTAAATTGGAAATTTGAATTTCAAAATTTAGAATGCAAAATTCTAGGAAAATGATTGAAAGAATAAATATTAATAATGCAATATCCTAGGAATTTGAAATTTAAAATTAAGGCTTTGCTAAAATAACCTCTTAATTTAAATTTAAAATTATCCCTTAGAAGATAGAAATTTAAATTTTAAATTAGGGCTGAAAATGACCTCTTAATTTTTAAAAATTGAAAATTGAAAGGAGGGAAGATTAAATTTAAAATTAGGGTTGTCTGAAGCTAACATCTTAATTTTGAAATTTAAAATTTTGGAATGTTGAAATATTGAATAACGCACTTTAATTTTAAAAATTAGGGTGTATGTAATTTGTTGGCATTATGTGAACCGGTATGAGGACATAATGACATTGTATGTTGTCATTGATGTCAATATGCTGAAGAGGTGAGAACCGGCATATGTGAGAACCGGTATAACACTGTGAACCGGCATTTGTGCCAAAGTGAAGTGGTGTGTTTGTTCAAGGTGAACCGGCATATGGTTATGGGAACCGGCACATGGAAGTGTTGTATGACTACCGGTTGGTAGTCTCAACTTTAGGGTTTCTGGTTGAAGTGCTTCAAGCCTGTGTGGCTCAACTGGTGATTTTGTGTGATGAGTTAGCATTGTAATGAAGAACAGATCATGTTGCCACATTAGCCTTGTGCGCATGAAGGATCTTGCATGAAGGAGATTATTCCTATCTACCTTGAGAATGTGCGAAGTCTGTAAACGGTAATAATGTGTGATGGGTTATCAGCCGCCATGAAATCGATGGAAAACAAACGATGGAGAATGTCTTGAGATTGGATCAAGACTATTGCATTTAATGTAGTATGCTCAATGGTCAGGATTGAACCATTTCAATTCCTTAACCTAACAGGTTTAGGGTTTATGCTACCGACCTATATATTTTCCTATAAGGTCGATGTCATGAATCTTTCTAAGATTGTTGGCAAAAGTTGTGTGTGTGTATCCAAGAGAAGAGATACGTGATTCTTGCCAGACCAAAGAAGAGAAGTGATACCTACAAAGTGTAAGTGCGGAAGGTGAAGAGGAGCTTAAGCGGATCTGCATTAGCATTGAGTGTTGTTACCAGATCATTGTAATACCTATTGATCTCTAACCACCTCAACAGTTGGAAAATCCCTTAACGGGGTAGCCTTAACCGGCTTGTTGTAAATCCTTTAACAGGGTGACTCAAAACTATTGAGTTCTTGAAATCCTCTAACAAGGTAACCTTTAACAGGTTTTAACTCTTAACCGGGTATTCTAGCCATCCCTTAACCAGGTGATCCCTAATAGGAACGGTTCCTAACAGAACCTATTGTATCAGTCTTTAACCGAGCAAGGCTCTTGACAGAGTGGACTTCTAAAGAGTTCAAAAAAAAGCTTGTGGGTATTCATCCCCACCGTGGTTTTTCCTAGTTGGGTTTTCATGTGAAAAATATGTGTGTCATGTGTGATGTCTTCTTCATATGATGCTATGTTGTTTTCTGTCAAGCAGTGAATCATGTTGATCTAGTTGCTTATATGTATATCTTTGATGGTAGATTACCTGTTCATGCATTAGGGTGAAATGGAAATGAAGTTTTAGATTAGATGAGAAGATAAGTGTCAACCGGTTTATTCTTGTCTCAATTATTCTAGGTTTTGTCAGTTGTACTCTGTTTAAGGACCGGTATTACTATTTGTCTGTCAATGCACAGTGTCTGCTGACAAACCAGTTTAAGAGTGTGTTTTTGTCTGTACTGATTCACCCCCCCCTCTCAGTACTAGTTTGGTAATATTCATTCATCATTGAGTTATCAGTTGGTATCAGAGTGTCCTCCAGGTCCTATGTGTTATAAGCTTAACTTCTTGAGGAAAAGATCCCAGTCAAATGATGAAGAGGGAAGGTCCAAAGTTTAATAGGGAAAATTTTAGTATATGGAAAGACAGGATGAAGATATACATCAGAAGCATGGGTGCTCAACACTAGAGCTATGTTGAGAATGCCTATGTTTCCCCTACCGGTACTCTCACCGATGACCTAAAGAGAGAGATGCAGGTGAATGGGAAAGTCATGGAATACCTAATTAGTAGTTTATCTGACATTAAGTTTATTGATGTCCAAGATAAGGTAAATCCCAAAGAGGTATGGGATACTCTTGAAAATATCTATGGCGGTGATGAGCATGTGAAACAAGTTAAGGGAGAAAGCCTTAAAGGGAAGTTTGAAGACATGCGGATGGTTGAAGGTGAGACCATTCAACAATATGGAACAAGAATCAAAACTATTGTTGGATATATCAAGAGTGCAGGTGGTAAAATGGAAGATTCCACTATGGTAAGCAAAGTCCTGAGATCCCTATTATCGGTCTATGCAATAAGGATTGCTACTATTCAGGAGTTGAGATCAATAGACAAGACTAAGGTATCCCTAGACTCCATCATTGCAAAGTTGATAGCCTATGAGCTAAATAGTTTTGATGGTAGTGTTCAAAACACTGAATCAACTTTTAAAGCTTATGTTGTACCATCCAGGAAAGGAAAAGAAGCTAGCACTAGTGGTGAACCAAGACAGAGCAAAGAAATGGATGATGAAGATATTTTGATGGCATTTGAAACTCTGCTTGCCAGGAAACTTCCTAAAGGAATTGGTAAATATAGAGGTAAGCTTCCTTTGAAATGCTTTTCTTGCAACCAGATAGGACATATTGTTGTAAACTGTCCTAATGGTCACAACAAGGACAAACCGGAAAGGTTCAAGAAATTCAAAGGAGGAAACTGGAGAAACTATTTTGTGGCAATTGATGAAGGTGTCACGAATGAGGAATCAGAAGATGAAGAAAATGAAGATATTGTGTTTGTTGCTATCAAGGAAGATGTGTCAGACAAGAAGGGTCTTGTCTCCCAGTTTGATAATTCCAATGAGAATATCATTGACAGTGGTTGTTCTCACCATATGAATGGTGACCAGAGCAAGTTTCTATCCTTGGAAGAGTATGATGGTGGTGTGGTTCACTTTGGTAATGATGCACCATGCATGGTCAAAGATAGAGGGTCCATCTCTCTGAATGGAAAGAGTAGTACTGACAATGTTTATTGGGTTGACGGTCTCAAACACAATCTTCTGAGTGTTGCCCAGCATAATGATAGTGGTCTCACTCTGGAATTCAAGAATGGAGTGTGCAGAATCAAAGGAAAGAATGGTGAATTAGTGGCCACCGGCATGCAGACCAAAGGTAACCTACTTCAGCTGAATGTAAATATAAATACATGTCTTATGGCTAAATTTGATGATAGCTGGATATGGCATAGGAGACTCTACCATGTAAACTTTGATAACATTGTGAAGGCTAGTAAGATCTAGGCAGTTAGAGGGTTGTCAGTGCTAAGCAAACCAGATAATACCTTGTGCAGAGAATGTCAATTGGGGAAAATGTCATCCTCAACCTTTAAAGGTAAATCTTTCACTGCTGACAATTTGCTTGATCTTGTGCATACTGATTTGTGTGGCCCTATGAAAACTAGGAGTGTGTAGGGTTATAGGTACTTCATGATTCTCACTGATGACTACTCAAGAATGATGTGGGTCACATTCTTGAAAGATAAATCTAAAGCTTTTGTAAAGTTCAAAACTTTCAGAGCATTAGTAGAGAAGGAAAGCGGTAAAAGAATCAAGTGCCTGAGAACTGATCAAGGAGGGGAATTCACTTCCGGTGAATTCAACAAGTACTATGAAGAACATGGCATCAAGAGACAACTATCTGCCCCCTAGACTCCACAACAAAATGGCCTAGCAGAGAGGAATAACCGGACTGTGGTTGAAGCAGCTAGAACCATGTTGATTCAAGGAAAGGTAGCTCACACCTTTTGGAGAGAAGCGGTGAGCACTGCAGTCTACACAATGAACCGGGTACTCATCAAGAAAGGTAAGGATAAAACTCCTTATGAGTATTGGACTGGTAAGACACCTATGGTTAGCTAATTTAGAGTGTTTGGTAGCAAATGTTTCATCAAGAGGAGTGAACACCAGAGCAAATTTGATGCGAAATATGATGAGGGAATATTCCTAGGGTATTCCACCAAGAGCAAAGCTCTCAAGTGTTTCAATAATAGGACTCAGAGAATCATGGAAAGCATCAATGTAACAGTTGATGAAACCTCTAAGAAAACTGAGGAAACCGGCAGTAAGCAAGCAGTAAATGAACTAGTTGTAACCTTCTAGGAACCGGTTGTCAGTCAACCAAGTACCAGTAACAATGTTACTACACCAGTAGATGTAGGTACTGATACTGATGGAGATGAGGATGAAGAAGAAAAGTGAGAGGAATCTATCAAGACCATTCCTTGGTATGTTAAGATGAATCATGATCCTAAGTAGATCATAGGAGATAAGGATACAGGAATCCTTACAAGAAGAAAGGTCAGAGAAAACTCATGTATGATCTTTGAATTTGAGCCTAAATCATTCAAAGAGGCACATAAAGATGAAGACTAGATCAAAGCAATGGAAGAGGAACTTGACCAGATAGAGAAAAATGGTACATGGTCTTTGGTACCCAGACCGAAGCATAAAAATGTCATTGGTACTAAATGGGTTTTCAGAAATAAGATGAATGAGGATGGCACGGTGATTAGAAACAAAGCCAGATTGGTGTGCAAAGGATATGCCCAAGAAGAAGGAGAAGACTATGAAGAAACCTTTGCTCCTGTAGCCAGATTGGAAGGAGTTCGTATGCTTCTTGCATATGCAGCTTTTAAAGGTTTCAAAGTATATCAAATGGATGTAAAATCTGCATTCCTAAATGGTGTACTTGAAGAGGAGGTGTATATAGAGCAACTAGATGGGTTTTCCCTATCTAAAGATAGTGACATGGTATGTAGGCTACATAAAGCCTTATATGGTCTAAAGTAGGCACCTAGAGCTTGGTATGAAGGTCTGCATTCCCATCTTGTCAAGATTGGATTTGAGAGAACAAGTGAAGATAGAAATATCTACTTGAAGTCTAAAGGAGATCAGATCTTGATCTATGAGGTATTCGTTGATGACATTATCTTTGGTGGAGATGACAAGATGAGTCATGAGTTTGCAGATGAGATGAAGAAAGAGTTTGAGATGTCACTCATAGGGGAGATTAAGTTCTTCATTGGACTGCAGATCTAGTAGATGAAAGATGGAATCTTTATCACTTAGTCCAAGTATGTCAAAGAGGTGTTGAAGACATTTGGCATGGAAGATAGCAAACTGGTTGGTACACCTATGGTGACCAGTTGTAAACTATCCAAAGAGGATGACTCGGTATTGGTTAATGGGAAGGAATATCGATCAATGATTGGTAAGTTGCATTATGTAGTGCATAGCAGACCAGATATTGCACATGCAGTTGGAATTACTGCAAGGTTCTAGAAAAGCCCAAGAGAATCCCACTTGGTTGCAGTCAAGCGGATTCTTAGGTATCTGAAGGGAACTGTTAACTATGGATTGTGGTATCCATATAGCAAGAATTTCAACTTGAAAGTATACACGGATGCTGATTGGGCATGTAATGTAGATGATCGGAAAAGCACAACCGGTGGTGCATTCTTTCTTGGTGGTAGATTGGTCTCATGGATGAGTAAGAAGCAGAGTTGTATCTCTTAGTCTACAACAGAAGCAGAGTATGTTGCAGCTTTCATGAACTACACTCAGACAATTTGGATGAAGCATGTATTAAATGGATTCAAAGTTCCTGTATCTAAACCAGTAAGTATATTTTGTGACAATATTAGTGCAATTAACATCTCCAAGAATCCAATTTTACATTCTAGAACCAAGCACTTTGAGCTTAAGTATCATTTCTTGAGGGAAAAGGTTCAGAACAAAGAGATTGCACTAGAACATGTTTCCAGTAAGGAGTAGTTAGCAGACATATTCACCAAGCCTCTCCCAAAGGCTACATTTATGTACTTAAGAGGTGAATTAGGGTGTTGCCCCTTCAGGAGGTAAACTAAAGGCATATGCTCCACATCTGTCAGGTATTGCATAGTCAATTTCTTTGTGGAATGATGTGTTGAAGGATGCTACTTCTCAGAGGGAGTAGCATAATGGAACAGGGAAGCCTGTGCCTTCACTTTGGCATTGTTGTCAAAGGGGGAGAAGATGTGAAGCAGAGAAGATATCTATAGAAATTGGGGAAAAGATGTGAAGTGGAGAGATATCTTTTGTATATTGCCATCGATGCCAAAGGGGGAGATTGTTGGAATTATGTTAATCGATATGAGGACATAATGACATTGTATGTTGTCATTGATGTCAATATGCTGAAGAGGTGAGAACCAACATATGTGAGAACTAGTATAACACTATGAACTGGCATTTGTGCCAAAGTGAAGCGGTGTGTTTGTTCAAGGTGAACCAGCATATGGTTATGGGAACTGGCACATGGAAGCATTGTATGACTATCGGTTGGTAGTCTCAACTTCAAGGTTTCTGGTTGAAGTGCTTCAAGCCTGTGTGGCTCAACTGGTGACTTTGTGTGATGAGTTAGCATTGTAACGAAGAACAGATCATGTTGCCATGTCAGCCTTATGCACGTGAAGGATCTTGCATGAAGGAGATTGTTCCTATCTACCTCGGGAATGTGCGAAGTCTGTAAACGGTGTTAACGTGTGATGGGTTATCAGCTGCCATGAAATCGATGGAAAATAAATGATGGAGAATGTCTTGAGATTGGATCAAGACTGTTACATTTAATGCAGTATGCTCAATGGTCAGGATTGAACCATTTGAATTCCTTAACCTAACAAGTTTAGGGTTCAGGGTTTATGCTACTGACCTATATGTTTTCCTATAAGGTCAATGTCGTGTTTCTTTCTAAGGTTGTTGGCAAAAGTTGTGTGTGTGTATCCAGGAGAAGAGATACGTGATTCTTTCTAGACAAGAGGAGAGAAGTGATACCTCCAGAGTGTAAGTACAGAAGGTGAAGAGGAGCTTAAGCGGATCTGCATTGGCATTGAGTGCTATTACCAGATCATTATAATACCTATTGATCTCTAACCACCTCAACAGTTGGAAAATCCCTTAACAGGGTAGCCTTAATCGGCTTGCTGTAAATCCTTTAACAGGGTGACTCAAAACCATTGAGTTCTTGAAATCCTCTAACAGGGTAACCTTTAACAGGGTTTAACCCTTAACCAGGTATTCTAGCCATCCCTTAACCAGGTGATCCATAATAGGATCGGTTCCTAACAGAACCTATTATATCAGTCTTTAACCGAATAAGGCTCCTAATAGAGCGAACTTCTAAAGAGTTCAAAAACAAGCTTGTGGGTATTCATCCCCACCGTGCTTTTTCCTAGTTGGGTTTCCACGTGAAAAATATGTGTGGCATGTGTGATGTCTTCTTCATGTGATGCTATGTTGTTTTCTATCAAGCGGTGAATCATGTTGATCCAGTTGCTTATATGTATATCTTTGATGGTAGATTACATGTTCATGCATTAGGGTGAAATGGAAATGAAGTGTTAGATTATATGAGAAGATAAGTATCAACCAGTTTATGCTTCTCTCAATTATTCTAGGTTTTTCCAGTTGTACTATGTTTAAGGACCGGTATTATTGTTTGTCTCTCAATGCACAGTGTCTACTGACAAATCGGTTTAAAAGTGTGTTTTTGTCTGTACTGATTCACCCTCCACCCCTCTCAGTACCGGTTTGGTACTATTCATTCATCATTGAGTTATCATAATTAACTACTTAATTTTAAAATTTAAAACAAAAATTGAAATATTGAAATTCATATTTGTTTTCGACCTTAGGGCGACCTAAAATCAATAAAATCTCACAAATCTCTGGAATTGAGTAGTAAAATACAATCAAAACAGACTCCCAAAATTTGAGGAGAAAAAGTCAAGACCGGGTAGTATACTTTTTTCCAAATTTTCAAGGAAGCAAGATATTGTGATTTTAATGTGAATTCCAAAAGGATATGCGAATTGAAGATGTCTATATATGTTAAAACAACTCATGAAGGTCGAAATAGGACACACTAAGGATGTTTGAGAAGATGATTAATTGAAAGAATAACAAAAAGGGCACACTTAAGGGCCGACTTTTATGATATTTATAAGTAAAACAAGATTCTTTAGATTCAATTAAGTCAATTAAATGCTTAAAGGAAAATCGAAAAGTGCACAAGATTTATTTAAATTAAAAAATAGAGTTTGTTGCATAAACCACTTAATTTTAAAAATTTAAATTTAAAAATTTGAATGTTGTAAGGTGGGAATTTGAATTTTGAAATTGAAGCAAGGATTCAAATTTGAAAATTAATTCAAGATCTACACAATCCACAAGTTCAATTTTAAAAATTAATAACTAGGGTATTTTTATTTGACCACTTAATTTTAAAAATTTTAAAAATTGAACATGTAAATGAAAACTTGAATTGTCAAATTGAAGGGTTCTCAAATCTGAAACAATCAATCCAATTTAGACAAATCACAAGCTCAATTTTGAATCTAAAAATTAGGGTTTTTGTGAATTTAACCTCTGAATTTTTTAAAATTGTAAGGAAATTAAGCTTGTAATTGAAAATTTGAATTTTAAATTGCATACACTCAAATCTGAAAACAAAAATCAGAATTAAGGATGTAACGAGTCGGGTTCACCAAAATGTAAAGGGGAAAATTTGGGTGAATTGGCAATTTGCAAGGTAGAAGGAGAAATCACCAAATCACCTATTTTCACTTTGGGGGAGATGCCTTTACATTCAAAAGAGGGGGTAAATCCACTAGATTTAGTCACTAATCAGATAAAGCTTAATTCCAGAGGTACAACTTCACACCTTCTTCCTACACACAAAAGAAAAGGAAAATGTATTGGGAATAGGGGTTTGCCTTTAGGTCAAACCCCAATTTTGGAATTAACCATGTGGTTGAAATAATAAAATTGAAACTACTGAAAGTAGAAATCCTCCTCTTTGAGGTGATATTGAATTGATTGAAAATGAAATGCTTATACCTCCTTGTGAATTTTTTCTTGCCTCCACATGGAATTTTGACTTCATTAATTAAGATGATGATCTCCTCTTCAATTTTTGAAACCTTGACTCTATTGTTGCTCTAAAGCTTGAAGGAAGACTTAAAATGATCAATTGCTCTTGAATGCTTGATAATGATTGTGGATGGTCAAATGAGAGGGGAAATCCCTCTTATATATTTTCCAGTAGGATGAATTATTTAATTTTTTGACATGAGCTGACATAGAGGGGGGTTTCCCACTTCAAATTTGAGATAGGTCAGAGGGAGGGGCCCAAGGATAGGTCCCCATTAAGGGGGACCAGGGTGCCATGCCCTAGTCCTACCCTAATTTGGGTTAGGATCAAGATGGTAGTTGGGTGCATCATTGAGTCGAATGAAGCTTTTGACATGTGTGAGCATAATCAAGTCTTTGATCAAGCCGAGGGGTGCAAACACTAAGGCAGAGATCCAAATGCGGTCGTAAATTTTAAGGGATGCAATTTTAGGACGCTACATTTAGCCCCCACTTTAGCGGGAGTATGAGCTTATGCAAATACTCGCGGTAAAGTACAAGGAATTTGTATTGAAAGGCTTTCACCACATCAAAGAGGAAAAATACACCAATCCCCTAGTGGACTTTAGGAACTTACGACTTCAATGATAAGGTAAAAGGGAAGATCATGAAAGAGAAAGAGAGAACCATGACTACAACTAGTAAGGTTCTCTTACTATGAGTCATGAAAAGAAAAAGCACCAAAAATTACAAAGCAAAGACAAAATTCACTAAGTAACTTTGAGTGTTAAGAGGGAGAATCATTGAGAAAAGTGTATGCCCCCATGTTAAAGAAATTGCACACACCTTGCTAGGAGCAATTTCTTTAAGGTAGGATACACCCAAAAAGATAAGCACGTTATCACAATAATTTAGCCCCCAAGAGAGGATGAATCAAAGGATAATAAACACAAAGCACAAAACATGAGGTGGTTTCACCTAATTTTGAAGTCGGTATGCTTTTTATGATAACTCATGTATATCATAATATATATATATATATATATATGTGCATAGAATTGTCCTCATCCCCAAACAAAGGAAACCACCATGGAAGAAGGGAACACATGTGTCTTTTGAGTCAACATGGAAGAGAACAAAAGAGATCTCAATGCTTTGAATTATCCTAAAGTAGACAACAATAGGAACAACAAATAGAAGATTAGGGGAACAAATAGAAGAATGTCTCAAACAAGCAAGAGAGTAGAGAGAAAGAGAATCTACGGTGCAAATGGAGATAATAAAGCATGTCGTCCTCCCCCCAATCTTGTGGATCATTCTTTTGAGAAGGTGGAAAACATGCAAGAGGAGCCACATCGAGCATAGTAGATGGAGCTATCACAAGTTCCAAACAAGGACCATGCTCTAATGATGACTCACTTTGTTCGTTGCTAGGAGCTAGGATTAATACTTTTGAAAATTTTGCAGATAAATTGTTGTCAACATCAATATATTCATATTCATCATCAGAAATATTAGAATCAACATTTTCATCATTAACAACATTTTCACCTATTTCTTCATCAAGATTTATAAGAATAGGAGTTATAATAGGAATAGAACTTGAACCATTATTTTTTAAGCATTTTGCATCTTGGAGAATTAGGTTGAACATCTTGTTTAGGAGAAAATGGAATCTTGTCAATAGTTGGTGTTTTAGGAGAAGAAATGGTTTGGGAAATATCTTCACAAGCTCTAGCACGATGTCTTCATCAGTGTTCTCTTGCACAACGGTTTCGTCTAGTTTTGGATGAAGGTTTAGGTTCATCAAGTATAGGCTTCGTCTCTTCTTTTAGGGAAGGATGAATCGGCTGAGGTCTTTTAGGTTGGACAATAGGAGAGGCTAATTGATTCTCTCTATAAGATGGAGGAGGAACCACACCATATAGAGAAGGAATGGGAGGTGTAGGAAGGAGATCGGGTCCATTATGAGGAGGAAGTATAGGTCTACCCTTAGGAGGAATAGATTGATGCTTAGGAGGAAGAGATTTTTTATCCTTGGGAGGAAGAATGGACTCATCTTTAGGAGAAGGAATAGATTTTTCTTTAGGAAGAAGAATATCTATTTTCTTAGGAAAAGGATACTCTTCTCTTTAGGAGAAGGAATAGGTTCTTCTTTGGGAAGAAGATTATTTCTTTCCTTAGGAGGAAGAATAATCTTATCCTCAAGAAGGGGTATATGATCATCAAGAGGAATTCTAAGTGTTGTATTTCTATGTTTACTCAAGGATAGAATCATTTCATTTTCCAGTTTTGATATGATCTAAAGAGAGCATCACTTCTAGGTTAAAGAGGTTGGAATCATTTAGACCAAAAGTAATCAAGACAAATGTCTCCATTCCTCACTACAAGTTGATACATGCTATGATTAATAGTTATGATTTTATCATTATGAGTAAATTTAAATCACTTATGAACTATGGAAGCGATCACTTTCATGGAAGAGAACCAAGGATGTCCCAACTTCACAACAAATTTATCGAATGTAGGAATGATAGCAAATTGAACATCTAAGAATTTAGTGTTTGCATCAATAGGAAGTATGATAGAACCAATAGTTGGACAATAAAACCCATCAATGACTTTAAATACCACATCAGTATCATCATATATCACTTTATTTAATTGCAAAGTATAAATAAATTCTTTAGTTATCACATTAACCATACAAGCAGGATCAATAAGCACTCCTCTAGAAGGTATACCTTTGATTTTTGCACTTATGTATAATGGGCCATCAGGTGCTTTAATGGTCTCACTAGGATCAAATGTGATGCATAAATCCTTAGGAGGTTCTTTTTGATCTACAAGGTTCACCACATTATTAGATTCAAGGCCAACATCATTGGGAGAAAAAGCAAGATGATTAGTCTCAATCACATTAGTGGAACAGGATGGTAAAGGATCAGTGAAAATCTAAAGATTTTGATTAGGAGGAGCTATGGATTTGTTTCCTTTCTCATTCACACTTGCCATAGATATGGTATTGTTATCAATCAATTCTTGAATCCTACTTCTCAATGAAAAATATTTTTCAGTATCATGACCAAGCTGATGATGGTATTGATAAAAGGATTTAGCATCAAAGTAAGGTAAAGTTGTCTTAGATGGATCAATCAGTTTGATTTGGGGAATTTTTAACACATTCTTTTGTATTAACTGAGACATAATTCTATGCAAAGATTCATTCAAAGGAGTAAATTATTTTTCTTTTAAAGTATTTAGACAAAGGAGACACACCTGTAGTGGCTACAAGCTGATTATTGTTGTTATTGTCATTGAATTTGATGAATCCTTTGTTTTCTTTGAACTTCGCAAACAGTTGTTGAGCACTATCACCCTTACCAGTCGGAGCCATAGAAGGAGATGATTGTTCCAATTGGCTAACAATCAATTGATAATTTTGAAGTACTATGCACAATTGTGGAAAGGAAGTAAACTCAATTAAAAGAAGTTTATCCCTAATATATTTTTTGTAAATTAGCAATAAAAATATTTTGAATATCTTGATCAAGCACAAGAAAATTAATCTGAGAATACAAATGCTTATATCTACCAATAAAATCAGTTACTTTTTCTTTAACACCTTGTTTGCAATGCATCAAATTAGTCAAAGTAACTTTAGGACCAGTGTTATTGTGAAATTATTGAATAAAAGCATTATCCAGTTGTTGAAAAGAAGTAATAGAATAAGGAGGCAAAGAACAATACCATTGCAAATCTCTATCCCTTAATGTCCTAGTAAACAATCTCACTAACAATCTTTGATCATGAACAAATTCACTACACAAAGCTTGGAATATGTTAACATGAGTTAAGGGATCACCTTTGCCATTATAAAGTTCCAATTGAGGGACTTATACATGTTTAGGAGGGACAACTCTAACAATGTCATTGGATAATGGGATTTCTACATCAAATGTGGGCACATTATACTTAGATTTGATTCATAGAAGCTATTTGTTGTTGTAAGGAAGACATTGTTTGGGATAGACTATTGATTGTAGCTTCCATAGAAGGATTGAAATTAGAAATGTTGGATTGAGAGGGAGGAGTAACATTATTGAATGAAGGAAGACCTTGAGAATAAGGAGGTGGGACACTATAATAAGTAGGTAATGGAGAAATTTGCGTAACATGTGGAAGGCTCATAAGAGGAATGAAGGAATTGTCATTGAAGGAGTTTCCCCCTTGTAATATTTATAGGTTTCAGATTTTGTGTAGGGGGAGCCATGATTTTTTATGTGAAGGTAGGGACACTAGTCATGGGAGTTATTAAAGGAATAGAATGATTAACATGACTAGGAGGTTGTGTAGAACCTAGGTTTTCAGCACAACTCTTCATGGGCATGATATTAGAATCAACAATATGAGAAATACCATGCAAGATATCAACACCATGTTTATCATTTAGAATCATTCTTTTTAATTCTTCAATCAATGGTAGAGCTTCACTTTCCAAGTATTCTTGACTCATCCATTGTTGAACATTGTCAAATTGATTGTCCATCTTTGCCATTTATCAAGAGGATAAACGAGAATATTTGTAGGATTAGAAGAACCACCAATATCGTCATTGAAAAAGCTAGCCAAATTAGGCTCCATTTCCTCGGTAATTAAACCTTGGGAAACCTTAACTCTACAACTTCTCCTTATGGGGATACTATTGGTAGGACTAATAGTAGTAAAACTCGTGCATTAAGGAAGGAGAATTGGAAATTTGGATTTTGAATTTTAGAATGCAAAATTCCAGGAAAATGATTGAAAGAATAAAGATTAAAAAATGCAATCTCCTAGGTATTTAAAATTTAAAATTAGGGCTTTGCTAAAATAACCTCTTAATTAAAATTTAAAATTAGGGCTGAAAATGACGTCTTAATTTTTAAAAATTGAAAATTGAAAGGAGGGAAGATTAAATCTAAAATTAGGGTTATCCAAAGCTAACCTCTTAATTTTGAAATTTAAAATTTTGGAATGTTGAAATATCGACGAGTAACGTAATTTATTTTTAAAAATTAGGGTGTATGTAATCAACCACTTAATTTTAAAATTTAAATTGAAAATTAAAATGTTGAAATTCATATTTGTTTTCGACCTTAGGGCGACCTAAAATCAATAAAATTTCACAAATCTCTAGAATTGAGCAATAAAATACATTCAAAACAGACACCCACAATTTGAGGAGAAAAAATCAGGACCAGGTAGTATACTACCTGGTCCAGTCAACGTTTTTCCAAATTTTTTAGTGAAGCAAGATATTGTGATTTTAATACAAATTCCAAAAGGATATGAGAATTGAAGATGTCTAGATATGCGAAAATAGCTCGTGAAGGTCGAAATAGGACACACTTAGGATGTTTGAGAAGATCATTAATTGAAAGAAAAACAAAAAGGGCATGCTTAAGGGCCGATTTTTATGATATTTAGAAGTACAACAAGAGTCTTTAGATTTAATTGAGTCAATTAAATGTTTAAGGAAAAGTGAAAAGTGCACAAGATTAATTTAAATTTAAAAATTAGGGTTTGTTGCATAAACCACTTAATTTTAAAAATTTGAATTTGAAAATTTGAATATCATAAGGTGGGATTTTGAAATTCAAAATTGAAGCAAGGATTCAAATTTGAAAATTAATTCAAGATCTATAGAACCCACAAGTTCAATTTTAAAAATTAAAAACTGGGGTTTTTTTATTTGACCACTTAATATTAAAATTTTTTAAAATTGAACATGTAAATGAAAACTTGAATTGTAAAATTGAAGAGTTCTCAGATATGAAACAATCAATCCAATTTAGACAAATCGCAAGCTCAATTTTGAATCTAAAAATTAGGTTTTTTGTGAATTTAAACTCTAAATTTTTGAAAATTGTAAGGAAATTAAGCTTGTAATTGAAAATTTGAATTTTAAATTGCATACACTTGAATTTGGAAACAAAAATCAGAATTAAGGATGTAACGAGCTAGGTTCACCAAAATGTAAAGGGGAAAATTTGGGTGGCTTGGCAATTTGCAAGGTATAAGGAGAAATCACCAAATCACCTATTTTCGCTTTGGGGGAGATGCCTTTACATTCAAAAGAGGGGGTAAATCCACTAGATTTAGTCACTAATCAGATTAGGACTGGATACTAAGTAGATTGATTGAAATGGAATATGTTTGACCCTCTTTTGTAAGTTGGCTAGTTGAATTAAGACTAAATGTTGGAAATGAAGACAAACATGAGAAAATAGTGAGTTACAGATTCGTGATTTCGTCGTGAACCTAGATCTAAGAAATTTCAGATGATTCGGAGCTACTCTGCAAAATCTACCAAAAGTAGCAAGGATCGTGTGTCCGGACTAGGTTGCCCACCCTCTTGATCCTCTGAACTTTCTGCATGACAAAAAGGGTTTCTTCGTCTCTACAAATAAAAATTAGTTATAAAGGTACAGTTGTGCACCTACTTCCTGCACACAGAAGGAAAGGGAAATGTGTTGGGAATAGGGGTTTGCCTTTAGGTCAAACCCCAATTTTGGAATTAACCAAGTGGTTGAAATAATATAATTGAAATGAATGAAAGTAGAAATCTTCCTCTTTGAGGGGATGTTGAATTAATTGAAAATTAAATGCTTATACCTCCTTGTCAAGTTTTGCTTGCCTCCACATGGATTTATGACTTCATGAATTAAGATGATGATCTCCTCTTCAATTCTTGAAACCTTGACTCTATTGCTACTCCAAAGCTTGAAGGAATACTAAAAATGTTCAATTGCTCTTGAATGATTGAATGCTTGATCTCTTGAATGTTTGGATGCTTGATAACGATTGTGGATTGTCAAATGAGAGGGGAAATTCCTCTTATATACTTGCGAGTAGGATAAATTAATTAATTTTCCAATATGAGCCGACATAGAGGGGGTTTCCTACTTTGAATTTGAGATACGTCAGGAAAAGGATCCCAAGGATAGGTCCCCATTGAGGGAGACTAGGGTTCCACACCCTGGTCCTGCACTAATTTGGGGTAGGATAAAGATGGCAGCTGAGTGCATCATTGATTTAAATTAATTTTTTGACATGTGTGAGCATAATCAAGTCTCTGATCAGGTCAAGGGGCGCAGACACTAAGGCGAAGACCCAAATGCGGTCTAAAATTGCAAGGGGTGTAATTTTAAGATGCTACATTGTCTTAAGGGATCATATGTCATCATAAGGGGTCATGTCATGTACTGGGATGTTAAAATGGGTCATATTTTGTCCTAAGGGGCCATGCGGTGTCGTTAGGGGTCATATGGGGTCCTAAGGGCCCACACATGTGTTATAACACCCTATGACCCCTTAGGACACCATAAGACCCCTAATGATATCATATGACCCACACCATATGACCCCTTAGGACACCAGATGACCCATTAGGACATCGTATTGTCCTAAGGGGGTCATATGGTGTCATAAGGAGTCATGTTGTGTACTGGGATATTAAAAGTAGTCGTAGGGTGTCCTAAGGGGTCATATGGTGCTCTGAGGGGTCATATGGTGTCATTAGGGGTCATATGGGGTCCTAAGGTCCCACACGTGTTAGAACAATATATGACCTCTTAGGACACCATATGACCCATTAGGACATCATATTGTCCTAAGGGGTCATATAGTGTCATAAGGATGCCACATACTAGGATGTTAAAAGGCTTCATATGGTGTTGTTAGGGGTCATATGGATTCCTAAGGGCCCGCACATGTGTTAGAACACCATATGACCCCTTAGGACACCATATGACCCATTAGGATATCATATTGTGCTAAGGGGTCATATGGTGTCATAAGGGGTCATGTCATGTACTATGGTCTTAAAAGGGGTCATATGGGATCCTAAGGGCTTGCACATGTGTTAGAACACCATATGATCCTTGAGGACACCATACGACCCCTTACTAGACCATATGACCCTTTCCCCTTCTCCCTCTCTCTCTCTTTCTACGTCTCCCTTTCCCCTTCCCCCTTCTCTCTCTCCCTTTCCCCTTCTCTCACTCTCTATCTTTGTTTCCCCTTCTCTCACTCTCTCTCTCCCTTTCCCCTTCCCCCCTCTCTTTATCCCTTTTCCCTTCTCACACTCTCTCCCCCTTTCCCCTTCCCCCCTCCTCTCTCTCTCTCTCTCTCTCTCTCTCTCTCTCTCTCTCTCTCTCTCTCTCTCTCTCTCTCTCTCTCTCTCTCTCTCTCTCTCTCACTCACTTTTCCTATATGTAAAGAAATCGGATATCAGATATGTATCTGATATCCAATTTGTCTACATTTGGGCGCCAACATTCAAATATTGGATGCTAATGGAAATTTTGGTGAACATATAAAAAATATGTATAAATATTGAATATTTGATTCAAATCGGATATTTGATATGTAGTTTGTTTTCTGCATTCCAAGGGTCCCTACATTCATGTTGTAGGTGATAATTAAGGGTTTTTAGACATATAGTGACAAAATTCTACTTTTCTAAGATTCTTCTGCACAAAATTATCATTGTCAATCATTTTAGAGTATCTTTGTGGAGGTATAATGGGGAGCAACTGTCGTTGAAAGCATAAACATAAAAGAAAGCTTTCAAATGAGCAAATTGAAGTATATAGACAAAGAGATAGAGAAGGTCATAGGAGGAGAAGACAAGGTGTGCCAAATATTGGTGAAGCTTTGCAAATTTTTCTTCAAGTGAAGAGGAAATTGAATTTGAAAATGAAAATAAAAATTTATATTTTGATATTAGAAATGTTGAACGTGATTCAAAAATATCAAATTGGGAATGACAATGTTAAAATAGATATTGAAAATGTGGGGATTGAAAGTGAAAATGTAGGAATTAATAATGAAGGTGAAAATTTGGGTATTGAAATTGAAGGTGAAAATTTGAGAATTGGCATTGGAGGTGAAAATTTGGGAAATTTTGACATTGAAGGTGGAATTGTTCAACCAAATGAGTATCTAACCGATGAGTAGTATTTCTTAAGTAAAAACATGCAGAACATAAAATAGCAGTATACCGATATGCAAGAATTAATGCAATAAACAAAATCAGAAACATCCACATGAAAAGAACACCATAACACAAGATGTTTAATGAGAAAACCCGGTGTGGGAAAAACCTCGGTGGGATTTGTGACCCACAATATTCACTTACTGGCCAATAAGAGAATATTACTTACAATAGGGGCCTGCACATGCAGGAAGGCCAACTGCCTAGAGCTCACTGCTCAATGAGAAGTCACACTGACTTACAATGAGGATTATACTAATCCAATGATCTGTACTGCTTTACAATAGCATCTCCAATGCCAGATTCAGTACCGGTTCTAACTCTGTGTTTTACATATACCCTTGACCTATAATTCTCACATTAGGTCTGCCTAATAATTTTCTTTATGCTCGCTACCTTACTCTTCTAAATGTCTACAATGATCTCTTTCATATACAAGAGTCATTTTACAATTTGCCAAGTTGGCTTACAATAATAATCAAAATATTACATATCACAAATCCTGTCGGCCTCTATGTCGGTATACATCTTTTCTTCTATGCCGGTGTCAGTATAGAGTGATCTTGTTGATGTCGGTGCACTATCTTGCTTGTGTAATGCTTTGTCAGTATGATGTCTTGTCGGTGCCATAGGATTGCAAGGTTGCCATCAATGACAAAACCTTCAATCACACACAATGTCTCATTGGAGTGTCCATATGCCAACAATCTCCCCCTTTGGCATTGATGGCAACACTCATGAGAAATTTCAAAAAGTGTCCAAAATGTGTAGTCCAAAAAAAATACCAAAAAGAATGTTTACCAAAAATATGAAGGGCTCCCCCTGAGCATATGATTCCTGTTTTTAAACTTTCTCATCCTACTACTCCCCCTTTGGCATCAATGACAAAGGTTGTCAAGATGTTAGTAGAGTTTGTAGTTATACCTGTCCATATCCTCAACCTTGTAGTTGGGTAGTTATTATCTGAAAAAGATCGCCCAAAATTAAGTTTATACTATCCATAAACTTTTTGCTATCTTTTATTGTTGTTTCAGTCCTCTTCATAGTATCGGTGAGATGCTGCAATTGTTCTACCGGTGTTTTACTTCCTTGTGCTAATGCCTCTAAGATTTCCTTCCACAAAGATGCTAGATAGTCCAATCTTGCACTCAGTTTAGATCTCAAGTTTTTTGCCTTGTTTATTATTGTCTCTTTCTCTCTTTCCTGTTTAAGCAATTCTTCCTCAAAATTTGCTAACTTATCTTCAAAAACAGATAGTGAATCCGGTGAGTTGACAAAATTGTCTGCAAGCTTGTTTATCTCTTCTTGTGTCTTGCTTATTTTCTTGTCAATATCTATAGTCAGGAAGTTTGTTTTGCATGTGTCTTTATACAGGTTTTTATACTCTTTTAACAAACTACACAGTTCCGGTAGAAGTGTGTCAAAGTCTCTATTACACTTCTTTATTTCTTCTTCAAAGAATTTCTATTTCTCCTTTTCTACCATGTCCTTTACAGATTCTTCCTTTATTTTCTCAATATTTCTAGAAATGTATTTACATAATGTATCCAACTTTCCTAAAGAATCTTTATTATCTATATTACAATTAGGAGCAATTATCTTCAAAATTGGTATTGAATCATCTATTGCTTTGTAAGCTTGTGAAGTGTAGTCAGTTATTTTCTTAATGGATTCAAGAAATACCTTAGTCACATTTGTTGGCTTTGATGATGACCCAACAAACTGAGTACCGGTGGAAGTGACCATGCTTGTATTGACCTCTGGTAGGTTAGTTTGTGTCTGCATTTCCTTTAGCACTGGTTTTCCTGCTTCATTGCTTACCGATGGCATTGTTTCCTTGTGAGCCTATTCCGGAGCTTTTAGCTCTGTCGGTTTCTCTGTTTGTGCCTCAGATTCCATCTTTTTCCTGGTATCCTCTGCCGGTTGCTCAGAATCTCCTATTATTGGAGGCTCTTTAGCCATATCTGATTTTTTAGTTGTATCTTTATCAACTGTTATGTTGATCTTTTGGGTATCAACATTTACAGTGTATAGGACTTCAGGATTTGGATTGCTATCCTCTACATCCATGCTTTCAGCTGCCAGTTGGTTTTCAAGGGTTGTAATTTTTACAAGTGGAGGTAGGTTGTCTTTAACCTTTATGCTTGGAGGTCCACCAATTTTGCCTTTCCCTTTGTCCTTATCCTTCTGATATACCTTAATAGGCTTGGGATTCCTGTATTCTTCTTGTTTTTCTTTTTCAACCAAGAATATGTCCCAACCATCTTTTATTTCCTCTGAAACTTCTGTAACTCTTCCTGCCATTAGTGAAATATGTCGGTGTGCAGTGGAGAAAACTATCCGGTTTGCTTGAGCAATCAGATCATCAATTTCCTTTGGGGAGTTTACCGGATATACAGCAAGTAGTTTTTCTATTTTTATTTTCTTGTATAATTCAATTACTCCTTGCCTTCTGGCCTCAAGTCTTTTGTATAAATCATTAGGAATTTCATTTATGACTTCCATCAAAAACTTTTTGAACATGTCCATATGTAATATTACACTCTCCTCAACTTGGCCTTTTTCATTAGCAGATAGGGTGTCATAAATTTTCCCTATGTTTTTCAGTTTTCCTTCCTCTATGATCTCATTTAGCAAAATGTCTAGAGGTGCCAAGTCAATTTTTGTCTTTTTCTTTTTCTTAGGAGTCAGCTTCTTTTTAGGTGTGACCTTTCTGACCGGAGATCTCACAGTTTGTTGCTTCTATCTTGTCCTTCTAGGTGAAGGAGTGGTTGCCGGTGAGGGATCTCTTTTCCTAACAACTCTTTTAAAGGTTGCTGGCATGTCTCCTTCTGAAGAAGTACCTACTGGTGATAGATGAGCTTCAGGTTGTGGGGCTGCCAACCCATCTTCAGTTATGCCGGTTTTCTTTAATACATCTTCCTTAATGGCTTTTGCTTGTCTGGATCCTTTTCTCACAAATGCCTCTACCTTCTTCACTCTTTTCTTGGACTGTATTTGTTTTTCTATTGTTTCAGCACTACCAAATACTTCCTCCTTAGGTTCATTGGGGGCTTCCAGAAGTGCTTTGGCATAAGTTTCAACTATGTGGTCATCTATCTCATAGCCCATTTCTGTTACCCAGATTGTCCTTCAGATGACTGCTTCCATCCGTATTTCATCCTTTTTAATAACAAAGCATATATCATCTTTGTATTTATCTACAATTTTCCAAGATAACCTTGTCGTTTTCTTCATTTTTGTCTTTAGTTCTTGGAAAAAGTCATGAATGTTGTTTTCCTTGTTCTCACCCATGGTATTGAATAGTTCTGTCAATTGCTTTCCTACTGGTATGTCATATCCTAGTTCTTTATATCCTATACCGGGAACCTATTTTGTTATATGAAGCATTAGACATACTAACAGATTTTCAAATCTGAAAGTTCCTTTCTTGTCCTTCTTTATCTTTCCAAGGTTGTCTATCAATTCATCCTTTAGCCATTCATAGATGTCAATTTTTGCATTGTCTGTTATCATATCATAAGCACTCTTAATGCATAAACTTGAAACTGAGTTAAGTCTATTGGCATGAGTGGCTTTGTAACCTAATATCATACTTAAGAATCTCACATTTGTATCCTTTACATTGTTAACCCTTAGAGATCTTTTATCAAATGTTGCACCTATTAGGTCTATGACTAAATCATTTGAAACTTTCTTATTTTTGTCTGGTCTTCTACCAGTGGCCGGTAACCCTGTGACAGCGTTTACCGCTTCCTTGGTGATCTTATGAATTGCATCTAACTAGAAAAATTCTCCATGAACTCTACTTAACACTATCCTAATCACATCCTTAGGAAATTCAGGAATGCTAAGGATTTCTGTGAATCCTAGGGTTTCAATAACCTTGTGTTCAATTTTAACATTGTCGGTATCATCACATATCTTGGTTTTATACATGGTTTTGATTTCCTTGTCTCCTAACTCTTCAATATTGTAGTGAATATACATTCTAGGCTCTTCAGCATATACAACACCTTTAGGGATTTGAGAAAATGCACCTAAGGTATCATCCTTCTTTTCTATTTCAGGGACCAACTGAAATACGGGCCTAGGTCTTTTAATTACTTCCACAATAGTAGGGTTCGCTATGTATTCAATTGCAGAGGTGGATGCCATGATAAAATACCTTTTTCTGTCTTGGATGGATGATTGCTTGGAGTGTGCTTGCTTCTTGCTCGAAATGCCTTAGCTCAGAATCTTCGCGCTCTCTGAAAGTTTGAAATCATAGTGAAATGAAATGGAGCCAAAACCTTATTTTATAAAGTCTTTTTCGCTATCTACCACATTAATTGTATGGTTAAGTATTCACTTAACATTGTTTGCTGGTAATAAGTGATTTTCAACTTCTTATCTCTAACCAAGGGAATAATAGCACATGTGTCATTAGATTGCCAAACCCTCAAGAAAATTTCTTCAATTAGATGAAGAACTTCCTGTCGGTGGAGCACTACTCTGTCCTGCCGGTGAAGCATCACTATGTCCTGCCGATGAAGCATTAGTTGTTTCTACTGGTGGAAGAATATTCCCAATATTTAGATCAGCTTTTCTAATCCATTTCTTTGAGAATTCTTGCTTAACCTCTTCAACTTTTTCTTTACCTTTCAAGCTAGCACTTTTGTTGTCTACCAGTGTGCTTTTACTTCTACAAAATTTAGCAATATGCCCAATCTTGTTACATGCATAACAAGTTACATTATTTTTCTGAATAGCTTTCTCATAACCTATGCTAGTTTGTGTTCTACATTGATTAGATAGATGTCCAAATCTTCCACAAACATAACATCTCACATTCATTCTACAGTTTTCAGAGTTATGACCAACTTTGTTGCATTTGGAACACTGACCAGTGGGTGGATTGATATTCTGATAATTCCTAGATCTACATTCATTTTCCCTATGACCATACTTATTACAGTTAAAGCATTTACCATTGAATTTATAAGCATTAGGTGGTCTTACCAATTTGTTGTGATCCTGAGTATTTGCAATACCAGAGCTTTCACCAACTTCAAAGACAATTCCAGAAGTGTCACCTTTGGGTTTTTGATTCTTCAATAAGGTACCAAGTTCTTCTGTGCTTTCCTTGAATTTTTCTTTATGTTGATTTGCAGTTTCCAATTCCCTTTCCAAGATTTCTTTTTGTCTCATTAGTTAATTTGAGTCATTCTGAGTATGCATCAGATCTGTCTTCAACATGTCATTTTCATAGCTAAGTCTTGTGTTCTCATTTGCTGCATCACTTAGTCTTCTGGTCAATTCTTCTTCATTCTTCTTTCTGTCCTCAATCTCTTTGCAAAATCTCATAGTCATATCCTGCATTTCATTTTTTGTTGTCATGATCTCTTGTTTCAGCTTGCTTATCATATCATTAAGTGATTCCTTTTCATCATTCTCATTTTGCAATTTTTCACAAAGTTCTCTTCTCTTATTTCTAGTAATAGTAAGATTTTCTTGAAGTGCTTGAATGATATCCTAAGCTACTCTTAAATCATCTTCTAATTTGATATTTTTCAACTTCTCTGCATCATAGTCAGTAAGATCTCCTTCAAGTTGCTTCATCAGATTTTCCATCTTTACCAGTGTCAAGATCTTCCTCAAGTTGTTAGGCTTCTAAAAATAGAGGACCAGGCTCTGATATCAATTGTTAGGATTCCCACAAATACTAAGAGGGGGGGCTGAATCAATATCTAACTGGTGAGTAGTATTTCTTAAGTTAAAACATGAAGAATATAAAATAGCAATATACCAGTATGCAAGAATTAATGCAATAAACAGAATCAAAAACATCCACATGAAAAGAACACCATAACACAAGATGTTTAATGAGGAAACCCGGTGTGGGAAAAACCTCGGTGGGATTTGTGACCCACAATATTCACTTACTGGCCAATAAGAGAATATTACTTACAATACGAGCATGCACATGTAGGAAGGCCAACTGCCTAGAGCTCACTGCTCAATGAGAAGTCACACTAACTTACAATGAGGATTATACTAATCCAATGATCTATACTGCTTTACAATAGCATCTCCAATGCCAGATTCAGTACCAGTTCTAACTTTGTTCTTTACATATACACTTGACCTATAATTCGCACATTAGGTCTGCCTAATAATTTTCTTTATGCTCGCTACCTTACTCTTCTAAATGTCTACAATGATCTCTTTTATATACAAGAGTCATTTTACAATTTGCCAAGTTGGCTTATAATAATAATCAAAATATTACATATCACAAATCCTGTCGGCCTCTATGCCGGTATACATCTTTTCTTCTGTGCCGGTGCCGGTATAGAGTGATCTTGTTGATGTCGGTGCACTGTCTTGCTTGTGTAATGCTTTGCCGGTATGATGTCTTGCCGGTGCCATAGGATTGCAAGGTTACCATCAATGACAAAACCTTCAATCACACACAATGTCTCATTGGAGTGTCCATATGCCAACAAATCCATGATAGAGAATATTAACAAACAAAACCATTTGTTCTCAAGGCAATCCAAAAACTCTACTACAAAATGGTTGTTGTAGTGACACAAAACACAAACAAAAATAATAACCAACACTTGCAAAGGTGTAAACAACAACAATGATCACACTAGCATTAATCCATGCTATTCCAAGTAACAAATCTCAAAAAAATAATAACTATGCCCTAGAGGGCACTATGTAACACAACACTTCTAGTTTGAGGATATAACATAAATGAATTAACACGAGAAAAAAGGAGAGCTCATATGTCTCCCCTTAAGATCTCAACATACCTCTAGATTGATATCTTAAGGTAGATAGTGATCAAGGATAAGCACCTTCAAGACCAAGAAGATACCCTTAATAAACATACATGCATTCCAAGCTAGGAAGAAAGATCCTTGTACATGCCTCATTGCTATAAGAAAGGAAGAGATAGTTGTAAAAAAGATATTTTTCAACAAGTGTAAAGGGATCATTTTAAAGAGGGAGGAAGAGATATTTTCCTAAAGATGTCTACCTCCAAAAATAGAGGAGATATTTAATAAAGATCGTCTTTTAAATTAAGAAATGGGTAGGAGATTAAGAATACAAACCTTCCAAATTGCACACTTCAAGGTATATTCAAACCTATTTGACCTAGGAAAGCCCCCATCAACAAACCTATTTTCATCATTTTGTCTGTAGGAAATTGATTCAGGAGTTACGTGTGAAGAATTTGGCAAAGTAAATGATGACAATCAAACTCAAATTTTGATCGCATGAAAAGAAGAAGAGTAGGCCAGTTCACACCTCCTACTCCAAAGAATTTTTGACAACCTTTTGATAGTAGATTTTGTGTACCATCCTAATCCAAAAAGCATTCATTTTGTCTACATCCGATAGTCATTGCTAAAATCAGTTTAATGTGTATTCATTTAGGGACCTTTCATAAAATATTCCCAACTTACACATCATAAAAGGATCTTAAAATATTCATTGTTTATAATGATAAGAATTTGGTTTTTCCATACACCTTCCTTTACTATTTTAAAAATATTATCAACCAAAAAATTGTGCAGTAGTAGTATGGAGTGTATTTCATCTATTTTATGCCCAAAGATTTCATCATACCACTTTCTTTTCAAAGGAACCCAAAATTTGATGTGTAGTTACTTCCAAA
The DNA here is from genome assembly GCF_030272615.1 of Cryptomeria japonica. NCBI lineage: Eukaryota > Viridiplantae > Streptophyta > Pinopsida > Cupressales > Cupressaceae > Cryptomeria > Cryptomeria japonica. The sequence continues at coordinate 703,817,110 of NC_081407.1, forward strand.
ATCTCTAAGATAACCCTACTTCTTGGTGTTGGAATCAGTTCTAAGATTTTATAACAAGATTTTCTATATTTTAAATGTATGTATTAAAATATCCATAACACCCCCAACATTCAATTGTTGTGCTGGTATATAAGAAATATATGCATATCAAACCTTGTTCCTAAAATCTTTAGTTTTTGAAATCATGGAAATATTACGTAATTTAAATGAAGGCAACCAAAAGAATTCAGAGAGATAAAAAAACTCTATATAGAGCAACTATTTTACATACCTTGAATACAAAATTGTAGGGTGGAACAATAAAAAATGGCAAATCAAGGAAAGAATGAAAGATCCACACCAAATTCTTATACAATGCAATCCAGTTGAAGGATTTTCATTCAACACAAGATAGTGAAGGGGTCATTATGATGATTTATTTGAAGTTTCATAAGTTAAAGATATTCACTAACATATAAAGAGTGAATAAATTGAAGATCCTGATGAATTGCCAGCGTAGCATGAGGATGTATGATGTTAACAATAGAAAAATGATATTATGATGGTGGCAAAACTACAAAAAAATTTGATCATATTTTTATTGAGCATGAAAGAAACCACCTTGAGCTCATGAATGATAGGCATCGTGTTGTAGAGTATCAACCCTTGTTGAACAAGGGTGTCACATTTTTTAGGCTCGATCAGTGCAAGGAGACATCCTCTTTGCTTCATATGCAGGTGAAGAAATATGAATATATGAAGTTGGTAATGGTGGCTATAGTGATATATTTCAGTTGAAGGATTTTCATTCAGCACAAGATAGTGAATGGGTCATTACTGACAGTAATATACGTGCAAATTTTGTTTGCATCTTTGTATAAAACATGGCACAAGTTGAAAAGTTGAAAAGTTTGAAAATTAAATATGAAGTGGTTTCAATTAGCCATTTTGTGTATTAGTAGAGAGGAGAGGTCAATGTCTTTGTTTATTTGCCTACAAAAAAATGAAAGAGGTCCTAATCAAGGAACACACATGTCCAAGCAAGGAGAGAATTTGGATTAAGGACAATTCTATGCAAGAAAGGATATCAAGTTATAAAAGATAAAAATCAACAAAGGTAAAGTAGATCCTTAAAAAAGAGGAACAATTGACAACTATTATTCTTGCTCCACAATGTAGAGACAAGAAGAACTAGCCTATTACATTGCCTCCCAAGTATGATTGCACATTAAATCGTAGTACCATGAATGACAATGAGCCCCTAATAGGTAATTAAGCTACCGATGTCATATAACAAGATAAAAACATAATAGGTTATAAATGTCATTTAGAAGGGATATGATGAGTGTATAACTCATTGTCACCTATTATTTAAATGTTACTAGAACTACAATAAGTTGTTGAATTTTAATCTCCAAATCATGACATTCATTAGTGGAATAGTTGATGATGCTTGGAAAAAGGATTGTCCTAATTTTGTTTATGGTTTTTTCTTCAATTTTTCAAGGGGAGAGTAATAAAGTTGGCCTTAAGAAACTCATGCAAAATTATCTCTTGTTGTGATTAAAAGTTGTTGGAAAAGTCATAGATATATTAGACAATGGGGGAGGGGATGTCAACAAAGGAGGAGGATAGAAACCTAAATCTTCTTCAGAAAAATGTAATGTATATTTCTCATGAACCTCCACACTTCATTGCACACATCCTAAATCATGTCCATTGCATCCATGTGTATAATTAAATGTGGTATTTAAATCATGTCTAGAGGAGTGTGTTCATTCATATTTTTAAAGTTTAAAGATCCTCAACCATCATCAAGACATGTGTTGGAAGAAGAGGTTGGAATAGATTTAGAAGAAGCTTGAATAATTGACACATACAACTCCCTTGAGACTTCATATTTGGATAGAGGGACCTTATATCAAATTAAGGAAGGCATGAGAGTGATATATGTATTAGTGTAATTATTATACTTTTTGAATATTTATCCTTAGTATAATATTGGAAATAGTATCTCATACTAATTATGGAGTCGTAATTAGGATATTATTTTCCCATTTTTAGTTGTTGATCTCATTATTTAAGACACAAATGATTTTCATCATTTCTTTTCTTAATGTGGAATATATGTCTAATGTAATTATTTATATTTTTAATAAGAAAATAAATTTATTGTAGTAATCATGTGGTTTTTTAATTTTATCTCTTGTCTAAGAGAAAGTATTGAAGATCATAACTCTAACATGGCGTTATTTTGGATGAGTAATGTTGGTGTTTACATCGCCAGACTTGGGCATAGCTTAATCAGGCTCTTCAGACCTCTTCTTTCATTGTAATTTTGAGATATATGCTTCAGTTAGTGACTATCTAATGTCTTCAGAAAATCAGTAGCATATCTCTTGGTGGTCAGCCTATGTAAAGATCCTATGATTACATTGGAACTGGTTTATAATAAGATTTGAATGGGCTTGTAGCTGTAATAAGTTTTCAGAGGTTGCATGACATGTTTGACGAAATGTCAATAATCTAGTGAAGTCTAATTTTGATACATTATTGTGACAGTCAATGTAATTTTAGATTAGCTGCCTATAACATGTATTTATGACTGTCAATGAGGCATTTGTTTGATTTAGATATGAAATAAGAGGAATTTGAGGTTGCATCATCATACGCCCATTTTTTGAGGACTCTTGCAAATTTGACAACGAATATTCTTTGTTTTTCAGTCATCATTGGACAAGGGATATTACACAATCATACTAAATAGATTTCAAACCCCATAATTCGTATAGAGAACAACAAATTTGAACTCAAGAGCTTCTAGAGTAATTTTTGAGGTTAAATGAATCTATGAACAATAGTTTAAACACGAATAGTGTTTATTTACACTATGAATATTATTTGATGTTGTGATTAATGTCTTAGGCATGGACAATGTTTTAGGTGTGAATAATGTTTTCAAGTATGAATAGGTTTTTTTGGTAATGAAGAGATTTTCTAGGGGCTATGAATAATGTTTTAAGCCTTGTGTAGTTTTTTTAGGATTTTTTTGCTTGCCTAAAGGAATAGTTTCATGAAAATAGACATCAGTTGGGAATACGATATCCAAATTTAAAAAAATAAATAGCCATTGGAATGTTGATTCTATGATATAAAACATCTTTAAAATATGTACCCTGGCAATTGCAGCTACAACATGTGACAAAATTCCTCTATTATTTATCCTATGATAGATGTTCATACCTTGTTCCAAAACTTCCAATTTCTATGAGGCAGTCTGTCAAATAGTCAGCGTGCCATTTCAAAGCTCTCATTTTCGCACAAGCTGGGGGATGTTGACAGAGCTTTACACCTATGCCTAGGCCAACAGAGAATCAGAAACATCACTATCTGCAGGTGCAAAATATATGGGTGACCGATACTAATGAATGAAAGAAGGGGAATGAAGCCTATTGGTCTTTAACCCCCAGGAGCATGCCCTATTCCATGAGCTGACATTGATCTCATTTTTGCACAGGCTGGGGATGTTGACAGAGCTTTACACCTACCCTATTCCATGAGTCGACATTGCTCCCATTTTCGTAAACCCTATTCCATGAGCCGAGAATGCTTGGAGTTGGCATTAATCGATCAAAATGATTCATGTGCCTCATCCAAAACCTGGAGTATGCTTACTCTGGGCGGTAGTACACTGCTAGGATAGAAATGTGAGAATGGGAAGAGGCCATGAAAATGATTTGAAATGTCTTGGTCTTTTATTTTGTTTTTTAAGTAATGCCCACGGTCGTCGAAATTTTGACAAACGTAGACACTTTTTGTAGAAAAGCACAAATTTCATTGCCAATTCCTTCTCTGCTAAAAATAGATATTGAATTATCATCGGAAATCCAATGAATGTGGGCAATTTTTCAAAAAAAAATCAAATTTGTTCACAATATACCTTCTTCGTCGGAAACCTCCATCTGAATTTTAGGCCAAATGTATTAGTGCAAAGAGAAGGCACTTGTTGCTAAAGTTGAAGACAAGGATGAATGGGTAATTGATAGTGGTTGTGTTGTCCATTTGGAGGAATTGATTATGTGTTGCATTGATGTTTTGTCATTGATGTCAACACTAGCTATTTGGGATGATTTACCAACACCTTTCTGGTCCCGATAGGATGTATGGTTTCTAGTTGATTTGGATCTAGCATTATCTGGTATGCTCCAGTATGGTTTGGTTATGGAATTATCTTATTCATGATACTCATGTTCATATTCAGTAAGTTGGTTTTGGTCTGGTGATCGGATGATATCTTGTTTGCTTGGAATCTTGGCTTGTGGTTCCAGCAACGGTTTCACTAGTAGAGCTTTGATGAAGATCTTTGATGGTATGCATAAGTGATGTTGGTGCATCTTTTGGTATGGATTCAAGATACTGATGGTGATCATGTTCGAGACTTGGTGAATGGAGATCATTGTTGTAGTGTGTGGACCTATATTGGGTCTCGATGTTATCTAGGTTATGGACTGACTTAATGTAACGTGTGGATTCGATCTCTCGATGTTCTTCTGGGATGTCTTATGTGTTGGATATTATTTGTTTGGTCTAAGGCCGACATTTTTGTAATTATTTAATTAGTTTATTATCTAGTGGCTGACCTGATTATTTATTGTCAAGGGTTTGTATATATAAGATGTAAGATCTCATTGTAGATTTTAATAAGGTATATGGTGAGGGAATAGGATTTGGAAGGGGATTTAATCGATCATTTGAGATCAAGTTGGGTTTATGTAAGAGGATTTATTCCTATGGTATTGAGCTTAACCAAAACTGTACTCAGGCATAGGAGATGTTATCTTTGTAGTTCATTCACTCTTCGAGATTGTAGTCCGGATTTCTATGTAGTCAGTGAGACTCCTTTTGTGATGAGCAGTGCGCTCTAGATTGTTGGCCTTCCTACAAGTGTAGGCCCCTCAATTGTAATACACATAATTACTGTAGAAGTATTATCTGACTATGGGTAGGCTTCCCACCATGGTTTTTCCCTTTATCGGGTTTTCCACATATAAATCTTCGTGTCATGTGGACAGTATTTATTCTCTGATTATTGTTTATGCTTAATTGGTTTAAGTGGTATTTGGGTATTTGGTTTAAGCATTCCAGTATTAAATTTTTAATTGCTAAATGTTCTGGTAATTTGTGACAACTGACTCACCCCCCACCCCTCTCAGTTGCCTTTCGGTTATTTGAACTATCTAACAATTGGTATTAGAGCTTTGATCCTCTCTGCAGAAAGATTAACCACTTGAGGAAGATCCTATGGTGGCTAATAGTTCAAGTTCATCCAGTTCATCTGGAGCTATCTTTCAGGGAGATATTCCTAGGCTTGATGGAACAAATTACACAATATGGAAGATTCAGATGGAGACTCATCTGAGATGTCTTGGCAAGGAGATTTGGGAGATCACACAGAATGGTGTCACCCCTTATAATCCGGCATCTGGAAATCCTCCTTTGGCAAACTTGGATAAGGAGATTGAGAATGATTATAGAGAAAGAGAAGCCCTCTTGTGTGCACTTTCTAATCAGCAAATAATGGGATTAACTAGAAAATCATTTGGAAAGGTATATGGGATAAGTTACAGAGCTTTAATGAAGGTGACCCTACTGTCAACATTGCTAAACTTGATGGTTACCAGGTGAGATATGAAAACCTAAAGATGGAAGAAGATGAAAGGATTACTACATTCATCAAAAGGGTAAATGAAATTGTTATGGGAATTCAATGTTGTGGTGGAACTCTGAGTGAAGATGAAATTGTTTCTAAAGTCCTGAGAGCCCTGTCACTGGCTTACAAGATGAAGGCTACTGCTAATAATAAGTTGAGAACAATGGCTAATACTTTTGTCAATAGAGATACCTTGGTTTGGAATGTTAGACACAATGTACCACTGAGAGGGGGGGTGAATCAGTGGTTCTCAAACTTTTTTCGTTTAACAACCTAGATGTGTATACCAGTTATGGGATCTAACACAATGCAGACTTACCAGTTATTGGGGAGACCAACACAAATGCAATCACACAAGGGGACATCATATAACACCAGCATATACGAGGAAAACCCAAGATGGGAAAAACCTCGATGAGCAATGTTCCTGGAGTCTACTGCCCCAATCTAGCCTCACAATCAAAACTATTACAATGTTTAGGGCAACAACCCAAGGAGAACCAACCCCTAATTTAAGGCACCAACCTAAGGAGCACAAACCCCTAACTAATTTATGGGCTAAAACCCAAAGGAGCTACTACCCCTACATCGAGCTACAACTCAATGATCACAATGATAACTTTAATTATAAAAGTAGTTGTCTTGTTACAAGTTAATCTTGCAACCATTTCATATACCTTACTCTGTCAGTGAGATATCTTCTTTGCTACACTGATACACTACCGATAAACTCTATCGATTCACCTCTACTCTACTGGATCTCCTCCTCACTGCTATGTTCTTCACTGGTACTACACTTTGTGGATCCATTGTCTACCTTCTCTGTAACTCTCTTCACTTCTAATCTGCCAGTATAACCACTACCGGTTCTGCACTGCTACTAGTTGAACACTTCAACCTGGTTCTCTCTCACACTCAGTCTCTTCTCAGATATTTGTCGAGTACTTGACTAATTTTTTCTCACATGCAGAAGTAACACTCTCTTCTTCTATGTACCAGCTCTACTCTCTTATCTAGCGGCAACCATCTCTATTTGTGGCTTGCATATTTATAGACTGGTTTTCCTGCCAAAAACCAATTCAAACTTTGAGTGGTTAGGGTTTCCTCACTTACCTCGAGGCAAACCAAATCCAATCAGATCTTCCTTGATCTGATTTCTCTGATAGTCAATTGTACACCTCTACCATTATCCCATCTTCTTGACCATGCCTTCTATCTTTGGCAATCTTGTTTTTACCTTGTCGGCTAATCTCTTGGCCAAGCACCGAGATTGGTCTTCATGTTTCCTTCAACCACCTTGATCTTCTCAATCATCTTAGCTATCTCTCAGTTCTCCTCTAGACCTCAACCCACAAACTTCTGTAATAGCTCTGCAACACATCCTGTGATTTGTGGGATCTGCCATTAATGTCGACCAACCCTATAATTGCCTCGTCGGTGTTCATACCATCTATCACTATATGCAAGTCTACCACCTTGACTCCATGTGGCATCCATGTCGACCATATGCCAACTTGGATCTTCATGTTGGTTCAGATAGGATCACTGAATAGACACTCTACCGGTTCCTCTTTTCTGTTGGTTTACTAACCCTGCAGGTATCTCACATTCTACTAGTTGACTCCTCATGTCTGCACTTTGTTGAACTATCAGTGGAACACCTAAACCGGTCTTCAAACATGTCTATCCCAAGAATGCACATTCCCACAAAGTGGGACAACATCTACATCTGCACCTTTCTCATATTATCAGTGACATACAAGTAAATACTCTTGATCTGTACCGACATCTCAACATGCCTTCTCAATTGGTTTAGTGCATATCCTTGATTTCATGCACTTGATGCACACCTCTTCTTCCTTATCTCACAAAACTATGATGCACGCAATGCATGATAGGATATAAGTTCCACTTATCGGTGGAGTGACACCTTGTCTTCTGCATCCTACAATGTACTCATGTGACTTCCTTGTTTGTGCAACATATCTTCAAACAGGCACATGTGATCCGGTGTGGGCACATTCACTGTTAGTCATTACTTATCATGATAACTGCATCTTCATCTGGTGGGAGTCCTAATGTTCTGCAACCACACGGCATATTGGTGACCTATTCATCCTTCTCCTCCTATGTTGATGTGATTTAGGTAAAATTTTCCCTCATCATCACAAACAACAGCTCAAGCACCTTGGCCATCCAGCATGTACACTGATCATGAGCTTTGCAGGCTAACAACTACTCACTTGGTTGATCTGACTTCTCCATGTCAACACATCACTTACTAGTTGACATCCTTTCCTTATTGGTGACATAATGTCTCGGTACTGGTCACCTTACCATTTCATCCACACAAGTCAGGCACTAACTTGTGTACTGGTGACTCTAGTGGTCATTCATCCTTACCTTACCGGTGTCCTACAACACAAGGTGATATCAAAGATATCTCAACCTATACTCCTCCTTGACAGTGTTGCATATACATCTCTCATACCAGTAGTCATTCCATACCGGTTGACATCAAAGCCAACACAATGCCAATAGGGATATTATCTTCTTTTGAGCTTGAAGAATTTGGACCTTCTGGAGCTATGAAGACTAAACCTGCTTTTCATGCATCTGCATCAAGAACCAGTAAGCAAGATTGGAAAGCTTTATATGCAAAGGAATTGGATGATATGAAGAGAGAAGATGATGAGTTTGAGCAACTTGAAGCACTATTTTCTAGAAGAGTACCTAAAGGACTGGTAGAAAGTAAGTATGAAGGAAAAACACCTTTTAAATATTTTGCATGTAATAAGATTGGTCATTTTGCATCTAGATATCCTGAAAAGAATTCAAGATTTGAAGAAAGAGTTAGAAGATCTTTTAAGCCTAATCCTGGATATCAAAACAAGTATAAGTACAGGAAAAATAGAGACAAATCATGCTACATAGCAGATGAGGAAGGTATTACTGACTTTGATGATGAACCGACAGAAGATTCTACTAGTGGTTCCAGGTATGGAAAGGAATGGGTGTTCTTGGCTATCAAGGAAGATGTTCCAGCACTAGAAGAGAATGTACCTAAAGAGAAGGCGCTTGCTGCTAAAATTGAAGACAAAGATGAATGGGTAATTGACAGTAGATATTCACATCATATGCTTGGAGACAAAGGGAAGTTTCTATCTTTGCAAAAATTTGATGGTGATCTGGTTAGATTTGGAGGTGACAAAGCATGTATGATAAGAGGAAAATGAACTATATTATTGGATGGTAAGCACAATACTGATAATGTTTATTTTGTTGAAGGTTTTTTTAGAGTAATCGAGTCTTTACCTGATTAATTAAACAATATTTGTTTAATTCTTTAAGTTCCCTATTATCTCTTTTTACACTTAAGCTAACATTAGGTGCATAATAATTAATTCTCTTATTAATTATTATGTGCAAACCTAGGTTTTCCCTTTTAGGGTTTCTTGACCTATTAGAGGTTAATTTTCTTTTCCTTGTATGATTATCACATTACACATTTTGTGAATATTGAGCTCTCATTCTTTTGAGCATATTTTTTGTGTTCTATTTTTTTGTTATTTGCTTCCTTGCTTCTCCTTGTAACAGATTATTCAGCTTGCAGAGATCTTTAGGCTCCTGTGGTGTTGTGTTTCTCAACTCTCATATGGTATCAAAGCTTCATATCTGCAATTATCTGTTATTGTTTTGAGAATTTTTGCATTGGAAGCAGATCTAGGATTTTAGGAAGTTTGTTTTATGTACTTAGGGATAGATCTTTTTTTCTGAGCACTTTGGGCCTAAACAAACCTCACCATTGTGCTCAGAAGGCCCAAAAACCCCCATAGTCATATAAAACTTGCCTAGTTTTGACTCCTGAGCATCTAGGGGTGATTTTTCTATAGTCATATAAAACCCCCATAGCCCTGGCATGTAGTTCGAGAAAAAATTTCAAAAAAAATTTTTTTGCCTTTTTACGGCATGCAGGCCAAATTTTTGATTTTTTGAAAAAAAAAATCAAAAATCAAAAAAATTTATGCAAAAGGCGAAAAGGTTTGTAAAAAATAAAAAAAAGGGGTTTGTGTTGGGCACAAGCCTCCGTACCCTACCGGAGTGATAGTCCGGCGCCGGCCTTGTAAGAGTGGGCCTCGCCCTACCGGCCGCCAGCCCCCTCTAGCCCCACCGGTGGTCTCCCCATCATTCCAACCCCGCCGACCCCTGTCGCCACTAGCGCCCACCGCTAGTGGTCGCCACTCCGCTTCAGCCTCCTCCGCTCCACTGCAGTCACCTCCTCTGCTCCTCCTACCACCAGCACCCACCGCCACTCCACCGCTCCTCCTCAAAGCACCGCCCGAGCACCACCACTGTCAGGCCCCTGCCACCAGACCTCCACCCTCTTGTCTTTTAAGGGGGGTTCATTTTTTGGCCATATCTTGACCATACGAAGTCATTTTTTTGAAAATGAATAGGTGTCGGAAAGCTAGTTCTGAGATGGACCTCGTGGTGTTGGAATTTTTCTTGGATTTTTCTATTTGACTATATTTTTTTTAGTCAAAGTCGAGACTCTTTTTGCACTTCCAGGGCCGTAGAATGGGTAAACAGACTTCGTTTTTCAAAAACGAATAGGCGTTGGAAAGATCTTAGCATGCTCTATTCAGATATGTGATCTTGTTTCTCATAATTTTCATCAAGTACATGAGATTTCAGTTTGAATTTTTTTTGCTTATGCACTACTTCCTTCTCATAAGTATGTACTAGTGTTTGGACTTATCTATTGTGGGGGGGTGTTTTTTTCTCACTTTCTATCATTTATATCAGAAATAAAGAACACATAAACTCTCAAAACAAACAAAACCTTATTCATCTTCTATCTATTCTGAAAGATCACATAATAAAAAAAAACCAACAAGCAGGTGCAGGTGCAGAGTTTTTTTTTTCATGGAAAATCCTTCAGTTGAGTTGTTGACTTCACACAACTATCACACCTAGAAGTCCCACATCACAAGGCTTCTCTGAGCATGAGGGTTGTGGTCTTGTTTGGATGAGGTTCAGCCTCTATTGTAGTGTCCTTATGAGCTTCTTCAACATAGAAACAAGATGGATGGGGCCATGGGTTTTCTCTCTTTGCATGTCTTCGATAGTCTTATGTTTCACCTTGATGAGTTGCTCACTCCTCAGGCTATGTGGTTGAAGTTTGATTCTCTCTTCGAGAGGGTTAATGAGATTCAAGCATTATAGATTGAGGCAGAGTTGGTTTCCTTGTCTTGAATATTTCGAATCTTCAAGACATTTGTAGAGAAAGACAGTAAACAGATAATTGGGGGGAGTATGTGAATCAGGCTTTCAGATATTTTTGCACTGAGCATGGTTTGCAGCATCAGTTTATTGTTCCCTACACCCCTCAGTAGAATGGTGTCATTGAGTGCAAGAACAAAACTTTACAGGAGATGGCAAATTGTATGATTCAGTCCAGGTCCATGGATTCATCTTTTTGGGCTGAGGCAGTCAATTGTGCCAACTATATTCAGAATCAGATGCCTCACAAGGCAATTCGACATATGACTCCTGAGGAGGCTTGGTCTCATGACAAGCCTAATGTTTCTTTTTTCTGAGTGTTTGGCAGTGAGGCATGGAATTTTATTCTTGATACTCAGAGTAAAGTCATGGAGTGGAAGATTTGACCCATCATTTTTGTTGGCTACTATGAGGATGTTAAGGCGTACAAGTTGTTTGATCCTGATTCTAGAGAGGTCATGTTTCACTGGGATGTTCAGTTTGATGAGCGCCTTCCCACAGTGGATACCCTGACTCCAGTGTCTACTCCTTTGCCTACTCCTCCCACTGCATCTCTTCAGGATTATTTTGAGGATGATTCTGATGATGGTGATGATGATCCACCATCCCCACCTCCACCTACTCCACCTCAGATGCCCAAGTGTGCTCGCTTTACTGTTGAGGTGGCAGGTTCCATGGTCGGTGATCCTTCAGATACTCGTCACACCCATTCTCATACTATGGGTTCTAGTCTGTTGATTCATGCCATTTAGATGATCCTCAGAGGTTTTTAGAGGCTACATGACATCCTGAGTGGGATTAGAGTCTTCTTCTTTGATGAGGAATCATACTTGGGATCTTTGTCCTCTTCCTAAGGGTAGAAATATGGTTAGGTGCCGCTAGTTGTATCGCACTAAGTATGATACTGATGGTTCCATTGATAAGTACAAAGCATATCTTGTTGTGAAGGGTTTCTCATAGGTTTAGGGTATTCATTATTCTGAGATCTTTGCCCCTGTCGCCAAGATGAACTCTATTCACTTTGTACTATCTCTTGCAGCTTCTTGGGGATGGCTTTTTTTTTAGATAGATGTGAAGAGTGACTTCTTGCATGGGGACCTACAGGAGGAAATCTACATGGAGAAGCCTCAGGGATTTATGTAGGATAATTCTTTGGTTTACAGACTTCGGCGTTCATTGTATGGTCTCAAACAGGCCCCTCGGGCTTGGTATGAGAAGATGGATTCTTTCTTTCTCTCCACTGGTTTCACCCGCAATCATTCTGATCACACAGTGTATATTTAGCTTCTTTAGGGTGAGATCATGATTCTTTTACTCTATGTTGATGATCTCCTCACCACAAGTAGCTCATCCTCTATGATTCAGCATATTCAGCGAGCCTTGATGGACCAGTTTGAGATGACAGATCTTGGTCTTCTGCACTATTTCCTTGGTCTTCAAGTGGTTCAGTCTTTTGATGGGATCTACATTTACCAGTAGAAGTATGCTCTTGACATGGTTTGGCGCTTTGGTATGCTTGATTGCAAGCCTTCTCCCACTCCTTTTCAATTAGGGGTTGTTTTGATTACTACTTGTCCCACTCCTTTAGTATATTCTACACTTTACAGTCAGTTGGTTGGCAGTTTGTTGTACTCGACTCACACCCATCCTGATCTTTCCTTTGCGATTGGCCTTGTCTCTTGATTCTCCCATGATCCTCATGAGAGTCATTGGCAAGCTGCCAAACATATCTTACAGTACATTTAGGGATCTATTTCTCATGGCATTCACTATATATCAGGGGAACCTCACATTGTTGGCTACACTGACTCATATTGGGCTGGTGATGTCACTAATTAGAAGTCTACTTTTGTCTTTATTTTCTATCTTGGCTCTGGTCCTATCACATGGTCTTGCAAGAAGCATACTACTCATTCATTATCATCTATAGAGATTGAGTACCAATTTGTTGTGCTCGTCAGTCAGGAGATCTTATGGCTTCAATAGTTGATGGTCAGGAGATCTTATGGCTTCAACAGTTGATGACTGAGTTTGGTTTTCCTCCTGATAGTCCCACTATTCTTTGGTGTGACAATCAGAGTGCTATTCATATTTCCTGCAACCCGGTAGAGCATCAACAGACGAAGCACATTGAGCTTCACATGTATTTTATCCACTAGTTTATTCAGGATGGTTCTCTCATTCTAGAGTACATTCCCACTGACGAGCAAGTTGCAGACATCTTCACGAAACCTTTTGCATCGCCCCGCTATCTTCAATTCCACTTTATGCTTGGGGTGAAGGAAGTTATCCTTGGGGGGTCTTTATGAGGCCTTCCTTCTTCTTCTTCTTTCAGAATGTTCTTTTATCTCTTTTTGGGAAGGAGTTTTTTCCCACTGGGTTTTCTCCTTTTTCTTCATTTTATAGAGATTTCATTGTATTTGGGTACCTAATCAGGCCTTGTTGTCAGGACCCATTTTTCATGCTTTCAGTAGTTGTTCTAGGTTTTAGCTTCTCCCTAAGTCTAGCTTAAGGGGGGATGTTAGAGTATTCAAGTCTTTACTTGATTAATTAAACAATATTTTTTTAATTCTTTAAGTTCCCTATTATCTCTTTTTACACTTAAGCTAACATTAGGTGCATAATAATTAATTCTTTTATTAATTATTATGTACAAGCCTAGGTTTTCCCTTTTAGGGTTTCTTGACCTATTAGAGGTTAATTTTCTATTCCGTGTATGATTATCACATTACACATTTTGTGAATATTGAGCTCTCATTCTTTTCAGCATATTTTTTGTGTTTTGTGTTTCTGTTATTTGCTTCCTTGCTTTTCCTTGTAATAGCTTATTCAGCTTGCAGAGATCTTTAGGCTCTTGTGATGTTGTGTTTGTCAACTCTCATAGGTTTGAAGCATAATGTTTTGAGTGTAGGACAATTGGTGGATAAGGGATTTCACTTACAGTTCAAGGATGGAAAATGCAAAATCATTAAAAGATATGGTTTGGAAATTGCAACCGGTACACAAACAAAAGGTAATATATTTCATTTAAATTCCGGTGAGAAGACATGTTTGATTACACAAATTGATGAGAGTTGGTAATGGCATAAGAGGTTGTGTCATGTGAATTTTGATTGTATTGTAAAGATTAGTTCAACTAAGGCAGTTAGAGATATACCTAAGCTTGTGAAGCCCTATAATCCAGTATATAAAGAATGTCAAATGGGTAAATAGGTCAGAACCTCTTTTAAGAGTATACAAGATAAATCTAATAATGTTCTTGATCTTATTCATATCGATTTGTGTGGCCCTGCTAGAGTTAAAAAATTTCAAGGTGACAGATACTTTATGCTAATCATTTATGATTATTCTAGAATGATGTGGGTTACTTTTCTAAGGGATAAATCTGAAGCTTTTGAAAAGTTTAAAATCTTTAAGGCTGAAGTGGAAACTGAGACAAGATTAAAGATTAAATGTTTGAGGTAAGATCATGGTGGAGAATTCACATCCGGTGAGTTTAAAATTTTTTGTGAGAAGCATGGTATAAGGAAACAATTTTTTGCTCCCAGGACACCTCATCAGAATGGAGTTGTGGAAAGGAAGAACAAAACTATTTTGGATGTTGCTAGAAACATGATAATGGAATCTAGTCTACCTCATATCTACTGGAGAGAAGCAGTGAGCATAGTGGTTTATACATTCAACAAAGTACATAACAAAGGAGAAACTAGTAAGACACCTTATGAATTATGGTTTGGCAATACACCTACAGTTAAGTATTTCAGAATATTTGGTTGTAAATGTTATATCAAGAGAGATGATATCATTGGCAAATTTGATCCTAGATGTGATGAAGGCATATTTCTTGGTTTTTCTGAAGAAAGAAAAGCTTATAGATGTTATAACAAGAGATTGTCGATAATTGTGGAGAGTGCTAGTGTCAAGGTGGATGAGTTGAATAGAGGTCAAATCAGAGTTTATGAGAAGGAACCAGTGGTGAAAATGATTATATCTAAACCAGTAGCACCTTTACCAGAACATAGTGTTGAACCAGTTACTCCGGCAATATCAAAAAATTATACAATAACTGAAGAACCAGAAAGAGGAACAAAGAGTCAAAGGACTCCTAAGTATGTGAGATTGAATCATTCAGAAGATCAGATCATTGGGGATAAGAACAATGGAGTGATGACAAGAAGAAGATTGGCAACTGATGAGGTATGTTTAATTCCACAAGTTCAACCGGTATCAGTAATTGAAGCATGTAAAGATGAATATTGGTTGAAATCTATAGAAGAAGAATTAGATCAGATTGAAAAGAATAACACATGGACTTTGGTTCCCCAGCCTAAAAGAAATGTTATTGGAACTAAATGGGTTTTTAGGAATAAATTGAATGAGGATGGTCAAGTTGTAAGGAATACGGCTATATTGGTTTGTAAAGGATGTTCTCAGAAGGAAGGAATTGTTTATAGAGACTTTTGCACATGTAGCTAGCATTAAAGTTGTAAGATTATTTCTTACCTATGCTGCCCATAAAAACTACAAGGTTTATCAGATGGATGTTAAGTGTGCATTTTTGAATGGGAATCTTGATGAGGAAGTTTATATTGAGAAACCTGATGGTTTTTCACTATCAGCTGATAAAAACATGGTTTGGAGGTTAAGGAAAGATTTATATGGATTGAAACCTGCACCTAGAGCTTGGTATGCAAGGTTGCATAAATATCTTTTGAAGCTTGGTTTTACTAAGGGTAATGTTGGCAGTAATCTATATTTTAAAATTATTGATGATGATATATTGATTATTGAAGTATTTGTTGATGAAATTATTTTTGGAGGTGAAGATAAGTTGTGCATGGAATTTTCTAAGAATATGGAGAAAGAATTTGAAATGTCTATGATTGGGGAAATAAAAAAATTCTTAGGTTTGTAGATTACTCAGATTTACAAAGGTATCTTCATCTGTCAAACTAAGTATGCTAGGGATTTATTGAAGAAATTTGGTATGGAAGATTCTAAATTGGTAAGTACTCCTATGGTTACAAGTGAGAAACTGACAAGGAAAGATGTTTCTGCATCGGTAAATCCTACAAGATACAAATCTATGATTGGAGGTTTGCTTTATTTGACTCAGACTAGGCCTGACATAATGAATATTGTTTGTATTGCATCTATATTTCAAAGTGATCCTAGAGAAAATCATGAGAGTGCGATGAAAAGGATTTTTAGATACTTGCAAGGTACATCAGAATATGGTTTGTGGTACCCTAAGGATGATGACATTACTTTATGTGCATATATAGATGTTGATTGGGTTGGAGATGTTGATGACCGGAAAAGTACTTCTGGTGGAGCTTTCTTTCTTGGAAAGAAGTTGGCTTCATGGATCAGCAAGAAATAGTCATGTACTTATTTATCTATTGTCGAAGCTGAGTATGTTGCTTCTTCTACTAACTATACACAGGTTCTATGGATGAAGCAAATGTTGAAGGATATCAAAGTGTGTTGCACTAAACTAGTAGTTATTCACTGTGATAATGTTGCTGCTATTGGCATATCAAAGAATCTGGCATTTCATTCTAAGACAAAGCACATATCTATCAAGTATAAATTTTTGAAGGAGAAGGTGGAAGAAAATGAAGTTAGATTGGTTTATGTGAACACTAAAGAGCAGATTGCAGATATTTTCACCAAATATTTGCCTAAAGAACCATTTGAGTACCTAAGAGACAGGTTAGGGGTTTATGCCCCTCTGTCAAAGAACTGATTGATGTTTTTTGGCATCAGTCCGATATGTATTATCAGAGATATTATTCATTCTGGCACTAATGTGGGGATGCTATTGTTCAGGGGGAGTAGTTAGCTTTGTGATTCAGTGATTTATGTATTTGCTTTGATATTTTTGTTAGATTTTTGGCATTGATGTCAAAGGGGGGGAAATATTGATGTGAAAAGGAAAAAAAGGGAGTTGTTTACATTAGGGGGAGAGATATATGTGTAATTTAGAGCTTTAGTGAGATATCATTCACAAGAGGAGTTTGGTCTTTGTTTTTGAACTTCATTGCTTTATCATTGAGTGGGAGATTGTTGGTTGTGTTCCATTGGGGGAGACTTGTTTGGCATTTTTTGGTACTTAGATGTTTTTCACATCTAGTGTTGCCGTCAATACCAAAGGGGGACATTGTTGGCCATTTGGAGGAATTGTTTATGTGTTTCATTGATGTTTGTCATTGATGTCAACACTAGTTGTTTGGGATGCTTTACCAACACCCGTCTGGTCCTGGTAGGATGTATGGTTTTTGGTTGATTTGGATCTAGTATGATCCGGTATTCTTTGGTATGGTTTGGCTATGAAATTGGCTTATTCATGATACTCATGTTCATATTCAATAAGTTGGTTTTGGTGTGGTGATCGAATGCTATCTTGTTTGCGTGGAATCTTTGCTTGTGGTTTCGGTGACAGTTTCACCGGCAAAGCTTTGATGAATATATTTGATGATATGCATAAGTGGTGTGGTGCATCTTTTGGTATGGATTTAGGATGCTGATAGTGATCATGTTTGAGACTTGGCATATGGAGATCATTGCTGAAGCATGTGGACCTATATTGGGTCTCGGTGTTATCTAGATTATGGACAAGCTTAATGTAACATGTGTATTGAATCTCTTGATGTGCTTCTAGGATGTCTTATGTGTTAGATATTATTTGTTTGGTCTAAGGCTGACATGTTTTGTAATTATGTAATTGGTTTATTGTCTGGTGGCCGACCTGATTGTTTATGGTTGAGGGTTTGTATATATATGATGTAAGATCTCATTGTAGATTATCATAAGGTATATGGTCAGGGAATGGGATTTGGATATGTAATGTGCAAATAATGTAATATCTTTTAGGCATGGGATTTGGTTGATCATTGGAGATCGAGTTGGGTTTATGTAAGAGGATTTAGTCCTCTAGTATTGAGCTTAACCAGAACTATACTCAAGCATAGGAGATGTTATCTCCAGGATTGTAGTATGGATTTTTATGTAGTTAGTGAGACTCCTTTTGTGATGAGTAGTATGCTCTAGGCTGTTGGCCTTCCTGCTAGTGCAGGCCCCTCAATTATAATACACATACTTACTGCAGAAGTATTATCTGATTGTGGATAGGCTTCCCACCATAGTTTTTCCCTTTATCGGATTTTCCATGTATAAATCTTGATGTCATGTGGATAGTATTTATTCTCTGATTATTGTTTATGCTTAATTGGTTTAACTGTTATTCTGGTATTTGGTTTAAGCATTCTGATATTAATGTTTTGTGTTCCGGTATTAAAGTTTTAATTTCTAAATGTTTTAGTAATCTGTGACAACTAATTCACCCCCCTCACCCCCTCTCAGTTGTCTTTCGGTTATTTGAATTGTCTAACAGGTTGACATCATATGATTGAAGATAAAAGGAAATTTCTATCTTTGCAAAAAATTGATGGTGGTCTGGTTAGATTTGGAGATGACAAAGCATGTATGATCAAAGGAAAAGGAACTATATCATTGGATGGTAAGCACAATATTGATAATGTTTATTTTGTTGAAGGTTTGAAACATAATTTTTTCAGTGTAGGATAATTGGTGGATAAGAGATTTCAGTTACAGTTCAAGGATGGAAAATGCAAAATCATTAATAGATCTGGTCTGGAGATTGCAACCGGTATATAGACAAAAGGCAATATATTTCATTTAAATTTTGATGAGAAGACATATTTGATTGCACAAATTTATGAGAGTTGCCTATGGCATAAAAGGCTATACAATGTGAATTTTGATTGCATTGTACAGATCAGTTCAACTAGGGCAGTTAGAGATATACCTAAGATTGTTAAGCCCTATAATCCAGTATCTAAAGAATGTCAAATGGGTAAACGGGTCAGAACCTCTTTTAAGAGTATACAAGATAAATCTAATAATATTCTTGATCTTATTCATACTGATTTGTGTGGCCCTGCTAGAGTTAAAAGTTTTCAAGCTGAGAGATATTTTATGCTAATCATTGATGATTATTCTAGAATGATGTGGGTTACTTTTCTAAGGGAGAAATCTGAAGCTTTTGAAAAGATTAAAATCTTTAAGGCTAAAGTTGAGATAGAGACAGGATCAAAGATTAAATGTTTAAGATCATATCATGGTGGAGAATTCACATCCAGTGAGTTTAATAACTTTTGTGAGAAGCATGGTATAAGGAGATAATTTTCTACTCCCTGAAAACCTCAACAAAATGGAGTTGTGGAAAGGAAGAACATAACTATCTTGGATGCTACTAGAACAATGATGATAAAAGATAGTCTACCTCGTATCTACTGAAGAGAAGAAGATAGCATAGTGGTTTATACATTCAACAGAGTACATATCAAAGGAGAAACCGGTAAGACACCTTATGAATTATGGTCTAGCAATGCACCTACAATTAAGTATTTCAGAATATTTGGTAGTAAATGTTATATCATGAGAGATTATATCATTGAAAAATTTGATCCTAGATGTGATGAAGACATATTTGTTAGTTATTCTAATGAAAGAAAAACATATAAATGTTATAACAAGAGATTGCATAGAATTGTGGAGAGTGCTAATGTCAAGGTGGATGAGCTGAATAGAGGTCAAATCAAAGTTTATGAGCAAGAAGCAGTGGTAGAAATGATTATATCTTAACCGATAGTACCTTTATCGGAACATAATGTTGAACCAGTTACTCCAGCAATATCAAAAAATCCAACAGTAATTGAAGAACTGGGAAGAGGAACAGAGAGTCAGAAGACGCCTAGGTATGTGAGATTGAATCATTTAGAAGATTAGATCATTGGGGATAAAAAAAAATGGACTGATGACAAGGAGAAGATTGGTGACTAATGAGGTATGTTTAATTTTTCAAGTTGAACCGGCACCAGTAATTGAAGCATGTAAAGATGAATGTTGGTTGAAATCTATGAAAGAAGAATTAGATCAAATTAAGAAGAATAACACATGGACTTTAGTTCCTCGGCCTAAAAATAAGAATGTTATTGGAACTAAATGGGTTTTTAGGAATAAATTGAATGAGGATGGTCAAGTTGTAAGGAATGAGGCTAGATTGGTTTGTAAAGGATATTCTCAGAAGGAAGGAATTGATTATGGTGAAACGTTTGCACCTGTAGCTAGGATTGAAGCTGTAAGATTATTTCTTGCCTATGTCGCCCATAAAAGCTACAAGGTTTATCAGATGGATCTTAAGTGTGCATTTTTGAATGGGGATCTTGATGAGGAAGTTTATATTGAGCAACAAGATGGTTTTTCACTTTCAGATGATATAAACATGGTTTGCAGGTTAAGGAAAGCTTTATATGGATTGAAACAGGCACCTAGAGCTTGGTATGCAAGATTGGATAAATATATTTTGAAGCTTGGTTTTACTAAAGGTAATGCTAACAATAATTTATATTATAAGGTCACTAATGATGATATATTGATTATTAAAGTATTTATTGATGACATCATTTTTGGAGGTGAAGATAAGTTGTGCATGGAATTTTCTAAGAATATGGAGAAAGAATTTGAAATGTCTATTATTGAAGAAATGAAATTTTTCTTAGGTTTGTAGATTACTCAGACTGACAAAGGTATTTTCATCTATCAAACTAAGTATGCTAAGGAATTGTTGAAGAAATTTGGTATGGGAGACTCTAAATCGGTAAGTACTCCTATGCTTACAAGTGAGAAATTGACAAGGAAAGATATTTCTGCACCGGTAAATCCTACAAGATACAAATCTATGATTGGAGGTCTACTTTCTTTGAATTAGACTACGCCTGACATGATGAATGTTGTTTGTATTGCATCTAGATTTCAGAGTGATCCTAGAGAAAATCATGAGAGTGTGGTGAAAAGGATTTTTAGATACTTGCATGGTACATCAAAATATGGTTTGTGGTACACTAAGGATGATGAATTTACTTTATGTGCATATACAGATGTTGATTGGGCTGGAGATGTTGTTGACCAGAAAAGTACTTCTGGTGGAGCTTTCTTTCTTGGAAAGAAGTTGGTTTCATGGATCAACAAGAAACAATCATGTACTTCTTTATCTAATGTTGAAGCTAAGTATGTTGTTGCTACTACTTACTATACATAAGCTCTATGGATGAAGAAAATGTTGAAGGATATCAAAGTCCATTGCACTGGACCAGTGGTTATTCACTATGATAACTCTGCTACTATTGACATATCAAAGAATCTGGCATTTCACTCTAAGAAAAGGCATATATCTATCAAGTATAACTTTTTGAAGGAGAAGGTGGAAGAAAATAAAATTAGACTGGTTTATGTGAACACTAAAGAGCAGATTGTAGATTTTTTCACTAAACCTTTTCCTAAAGAATCATTTGAGTACTTGAGAAATAGGCTAGGGGTTTCTGCCCCTCTGGCAGAGAACTGATTCATTCTTTTTGGCATCAGTCCGGTATGCATTATCAGAAATATCATTCATTTTGACACTAATGTAGGGATGGTACTACTCAGATGGAGTAGTTAGCTTTGTGATTTAGTGGTTTTTATTTTTGCTTTGATTTTTTTGTCAGAATTTTGGCATTGATGTCAAAGGGGGAGAGATATTGATGTGAAAAACTTGAGTTGTATACATAAGGGGGAGAGATATTGATGTGAAAAACTTAAGGATTTGCATAAATTAGGGGGAGAGATATATATTAAAAACAGAGCTTTATAGAGATATCATTCATAGGGGGAGTTTGGTCTTTGTTTAAGAACTTCATTGCTATATCTTTGTATGGGAGATTGTTGGTTGTCTTCCATTGGGGGAGACTTGTTTGGTATTTATTAGTACTTAGATATTTTTCACATCTAGTGTTGCCATCAATGCCAAAGGGGGAGATTGTTGACCATTTGGAGGAATTGATTATGTGTTGCATTGATGTTTTGTCATTGATGTCAACAATAGCAATTTTGAATGTTTTACTGGCACCCTTCTAGTCACAGTACGATGTGCGGTTTTTGGTTGGTTTGGATCTAGCATAATCTGGTATGCTCTGGTATGTTTTGTTATGGAATTGGCTTACTCATGTTCATATTTAGTCAGTTGGTTTTGGTCTTGTGATCAAATGCTATCTTGCTTGTTTGGAAGCTTGGTTTCTGGTTCCAGCGAGGGTTTCACCGGTAGAGCTTTGATGAAGATCTTTGATGATATGTATAAGTGGTGTTGGTACAGCTTCTAGTGGAGATTCAGAATGTTGATGGTGATCATGTTCGAGACTTGTCAGATTGGGATCATTGGTTTAGTGTGTGGACCTATATTGGGTCCCTGTTGATCTAGGTTATAGACTGGCTTAATGTAACATGTGGATTGGACCTCTCGATGTGTTTTTGGGATGTCTTATGGGTTGAATATTATTTGTTTGGTCTAAGGCCGACACGTTTTGTAATTATGTAATTGGTTTATTATCTAGTGGCCGACTTGATTGTTTATGGTCAAGGGTTTGTATATATATGATGTAAGATCTCATTTTAGATAATCATGGTCATAGGTATGGGATATGGATATGTAATATGCGAATAATATAATATCATTCTGTTAGGACCTAGAGGCAACTGAGAGGGGGGGTGAATTAGTTGTCAATTAATTTCAACCCAAATATAACTTAATCAAACTTGATACTTAATACTAGTAAACCAAACTTAATGTTGGTAGATAGATTAGCAGTAAATATTAATACCGGTGAAACTTAATGCATAGAACAAAAAGAGAAACAACATCCACAACACATAACCTAGGGATTTGTATGTGGAAACCCTATAAGGAGAAAAACCATGCAGGGAAACCTTAGCCACAATCAAATTATACTACTGCAGATAGTATGTGTATACAAATGGGGTCTGCACATGCAGAAAGGCCAACTGCCTGGAGCTCACTACTCAATCACAAAATAAGAGTCACACTAACTACAATTGGATGGTTAAATCCAATGATAATGTACTGCTCAAAGTAGCATCTCCAATGTTGGATTCAGTACCGGTTAAGCTCTGATAATCACCTTCAAACCTTCCTTTAACCTTCTTTATGGTCTACTCATATGATCTTCAATATTTGCACATACCATGTTACAATACCATAACCATATATCATCACATTCCTATATATTTATCTCACAAATGAGATCTTACATATATACCAAAACCTAAGACCAAGTGTGTAGGTCGGCTTACCAAGAATATTACAATTAAACCAATTACAAATAAGTCAAGATGTGATGCATCATATCAGCTCAATAAATTTACAATAATATCTAATGAATTAAATCATCTCCATAACGTGTCGTGCTGATCTGGAATAGATAATGCATGTCGGTCCATAACCTAGACCAATTTGTCGGTAATAGCAAATATGTCAACCCGTTTAGACGAATAACCAAAATACAAAAACCAAGTGTCCAAACCATGTCTTCGACATAACCAAGTGATCTCCAGATGATAACAAGTCATCCTCAGTGCCGATGAACAATATAACCTGTCAGTGAACAATATACCAGTGATTGTGCATAAGTCACTAAACTTGTTGGTGAACATAATATGTCAGTTCAACATAACCAAAGATCTCCAGAAGGATAAGTGTTGACATTAATGACAAAACCAATTCAACACATCCATAATACCAACAATCTCCCCCTTTGGTATTGATGGAAACACAAGATGGAAAAACATCTAAGTGCCAAAACAGAATGCCAAAAACCAAAAACCAACAATCTCCAGAATAGATCAATAATAGAAATCAAAATAAAAATGCAAAGAGTATATATCTCTCCCCCAATGAATAATCTCTCCCCAAAGGATAATGTTTTTCCATAGATATCTCTCCCTTTTTGAAATCAAATGCCAAAGCAATACAAATACCAGAATATACAACCAATTACAATAACCAATTGTTATAACTAGCTACTCCCCCTGAGAAGTAGCTCTCCTCCATCAAATCCGGAAAAAGGTTTCTCTGTTAATTCTGCTAGTTTGATGCCAATCAACAACTCTCTAAGTCTCTACCGGTGAGGGTATGACCCCAAGCTTCTCTCTAAGATATTCAAAAGTTTCCTTAGGTAAAGGCTTAGTAAAGATATCTGCAATCTGCTCTTTAGTATTCACATAAACCAATCTCACTTCTTTTGCTTCAACATTCTCTTTCTAGAAAATTATATTTGATAGAAACATGTTTAGTTTTAGAGTGAAATACCGGATTCTTGGATATATCAATTGTTGTTGAATTATCACAGTAAATGATTATAGGTTCTTTGTATTTTACCTTTATGTCCTTCAACATTTGCTTAATCCATAATACTTGAGTACAATTAGTTGTTGTTGCAATATATTTTGATTCTGTTGTTGATAATGATGTATAACTTTGTTTCTTGCTCAACCATGAAATCAATCTGTTGCCAAGAAATAATACCCCGCCAGTGGTGCTCTTTCTGTCATCTACATCTCCTGCCCAATTTGCATCATTGTATGCACATAAATCAAAATTTTCATCTTTAGGATACCATAAACCAAGATTTGTTGTGCCTTGTAGATACTGGAAAATCCTTTTCACTACCGATTCATGATTTTCTCTAGGATTACTCTGAAATTTTGAAACAATACATACTGCATTCATTATATCAGGTCTTGTTTGTGTCAAATACAATAAACCTCCAATCATAGATTTATATCTTGTCAGATTAACAGGAGCTGAATAATCCTTCAATGTCAATTTATCAGTTGTAGTCATAGGAGTACTTACCAGTTTGGAATTTTCCATACCAATTTTTTTCAATAGTTCCTTCAAGTAGTTTGTTTGACATATGAATATACCTTTATGAGTCTATGAAATCTACAATCTTAAAAAGAATTTTATCTCCCCAATCATAGACATTTCAAATTCTTCTTGCATCTTATTAGCAAAGTCTTTACACAATCCATCTTCTCCTCCAAAAATGATATCATCAACAAAAACTTCAATAACCAAGATGTCTTCATTATTCACTTTGAAATATAAGTTGTTGTCAGCATTACCTTTAGTGTAGCTAAGCTTCAAAATATATTTGTCCAATCTAGCATACTAAGCTCTAGGAGCTTGCTTCAATCCATACAAAGCTTTCCTTAATCTGAAAACCATATCTTTATCATTTGTCAATGAAAATCCATCAGGCTGTTCAATGTAAACTTCATCTTCAAGATCACCATTCAGAAATGCACATTTTACATCCATTTGATATACTTTATAATTCTTGTGGGCTGCAAATGCAAGAAATAATCTGACTACCTCAATTCTAGCTACTGGTGCAAAGGTTTCATTGTAATCAATTCCCTCTTTCTATGAATATCCTTTACATACTAATCTTTCTTTGTTTATAATTACCTTACCATCTTCATTAAGTTTATTTCTGAATACCCATTTAGTTCCAATTACATTTTTATCTTTAGGTCAGGGAACCAATGTCCATGTATTGTTCTTTTCAATTTGTTCTAATTCATTTTCCATAGCTTTAATCCAATGTTTATCTTCACACACCTCAATAACAGATGTTGGTTCAATTTGAGAAATTAAACATACCTCTTCATTTGTCAGTCTCCCTCTTGTCATAACACCTCATGATATTTATTCCCAATTATCTGACTTTCAGAGTGATTTAGTCTTACATACCTAGGTGCATTTAGTTGTTGTTGTTCTTCAGTCACTGTGGAATTCTTTGATGATGTCGGTGTGACTAGATCCACACTCTATACCGGTACACTCTGTATAGGCTCATTTATGATCATCTCAATTGCCGGTTCAGAATCCATAGACCTTGAATTTCCTCTAAATTGTTCATCTATCTTCACATTTGCACGCTCAATGATTTTCTGCAATCTTTTATTAAAACATCTATATGCCTTGTTCTTAGATGGATAACCAAGAAATATTCCTTCATCACTTATACGATAAAATTTACCAATATACTCATCTCTCCTAATATAGCATTTGCTTCCAAATATTCTAAAGTATTTAAGAGTAGGAGTATTACCAAACTATAGTTCATAAGGTGTCTTACCGGTTTCACCTTTGATGTGAACTCTATTAAAAGTGTAAATGGTTCTATTCATTGCTTCTCTCCAATACACATGAGGTAGATTTGCTTCTAATATCATGCTTCTAGCTGCATCCAGAATAGTTATGTTCTTCCTTTCCACAACTCCTTTTTGTTGAGGTGTCTTTGGTGCTGATAGTTGTCTTCTAATTCCATTCACTTCACAAAATGTATTAAACTCCTTAGATGTAAATTCACCTCCTTGATCTGATCTTAAACATTTGATTTTCTTACTAGTTTCATTCTCTACCATTGCCTTGAATAGTTTGAATTTCCTAAAAGCTTCTGATTCTCCTTGAGAAAAGTAACCCAACACATTCTAGAATAATCATCAATGATTAGCATAAAGTATCTATCTCCCTATAGACTTCTTGTTCTTGTCGGATCACACAAGTCAATATGGATTAAATCAAGAACATTATTGGATTTCTCAAAAATACTCTTAAACGTTGTTCTAACTTTCTTTCCCATTTGACATTCTTTACATACCAGATTATGAAGTTTTACAATCTTAGGTAAATCCCTTACTGCCTTAGATGAACTAATCTTTATAATGCAATCAAAATTCACATGACAAAGTCTTTTATGCCATAACCAACTTTCATCGATATGTGCAATCAAGCATGTCTTTTCATTGTTGTTCAAATGAAAGATATTACCTCTAGTTTGATTACCGGTAGCAATATCCAAACCAGTTCTATTCATGATTTTGCATTTACCATTCTTGAACTATAACTGAAATCCCTTTTCAACTAATTGACCAACACTCAAAAGATTATGATTCAAACCTTCAACATAATAAACATTGTTAGTATTGTGCTTACCATCAAAAGATATGGTGCCTTTTCCTCTAATCAAACAAACTTTATCATCCCCAAATCTTACTAGACCTCCATTGTATTCCTGAAAAGATAAGAATTTACTTTTATCACCAGCCATATGATGTAAACATCCAGAATCTATAATCCATTCATCCTTTTCTTCAATTTTAGCTTCCAGGGCCTACTCTACCGATGGAACAATAGATGTTGGTTGATCTTCTTTTATTGCAACAAAACCCCATCCATTGTCTGTTGGTTCTTCATCAAAATCATCAGTAACTCCTTCATCAACATAGTAACATGATTTATCTCTGATATTCAGGGTTAGACTTATATGTTCTTTTAGCTTCTTCTCTCAATCTTGCATGTCTATCAGGACATCTAGATGCCATATGACCAATGTTATTGCAGCTAAAACATTTAAATGGTGCTTTACCTTCATACTTACTTCCAATAGGACCTTTAGGAATTTTCCCTGCAAATAGTGCTTCGAGCTCTTCCAGTTCTTCATTTTCCTTTTTGATATCTTCAAGTTCTCTCGCATAAAGTTCTTTCCAATTAGATTTATCAGATGATGGTGGTGGTGGTGCAGATGATGATGCTCGGAAGGCTAAATATGTCTTAATTGTAGAAACATTTTCAAATTCCTCAAGCTCAAATGCTGAAAGTTTTCCAACCAAGGTATCTCTAGATACTGAAGTATTAGGCATTGTTCTCAACTCATTAATAGCAATTACTTTCATTTTGTATGCTGGTGGAAATGCTCTTAAAACTTTAGAAACAATTTCATCTTCACTCAAGGATCCTCCATAGCATTGTATTCCCAGAACAATTTCATTTACCCTTCCCATAAAAGAAAAAATTCTTTCATCTTCTTCCATTTTTCAGATTTTCATACCTGACCCGGAAGCATTCCAGTTTTACAATTTTGACAGTGGTATCACCTTCATTCAATGTCTCCAATTTATCCCAAATATCTTTAGTAGTAGATCAATCTGATAATCCCATGATTTTCTGATCTGACAAGGTGCTCAAGAGTGCTTCCCTTGCTTTGCAATAATTCTCTTGATCCTTACCCAATGTTGGTGGATTAGGTTGATTCGGTGTAGGACCAACATAGCCATTCCTTGTAACATCCCATATGTCTCTTTCAATACAATTAAAATGTGTCACCATTCTCATCTTCCATATACCATAGTTAGTTCCATCAAGTTTCGGACTGTCCTTCCTGAAAAAAGTTTGTTGCCATAGAATCTCCTCAAGCTGTTAAACTTCTAAAAAAAGAGGAATTAGCTCTGATATTGATTGTTAGGACCCGGAGGCAACAGAGAGGGGGGATGAATTAGTTTTCAATTCATTTCAACCCAAATATAACTTCATCAAACTTGATACTTAATATCGGTAAAACCAAACTTAATGTCGGTAGACATATTAGCAGTAAATGTTAATACTGGTGAAACTTAATGCATAGAATAGAAAGAGAAACAACATCAACAACACATAACACAGATATTTGTTCGTGGAAAACCTGTAAGGGGAAAAACCACGGTGGGAAACCTTACCCACAAGCAGATGATACTACTACAGATAGTATGTGTATACAAATGGGGTCTGCACATGCAGAAAGGCCAACCGCCTAGAGCTCACTGCTCAATCACAAAATAAGAGTCACACTGACTACAATTGGATGGGTAAATCCAATGATAATGTACTACTCAAAGTAGCATCTCCACTGGATTCAGTATCAGTTAAGCTCTGATAATCACCTTCAAATCTTCCTTGAACCTTCTCTATGGTCTACTCATATGATCTTCAATATTTGCACATACCATGTTACAATACCATAACCATATACTGTCACATTCCTATATATTTATCTCACAAATGAGATCTTACATATATACCAAAGCCTAAGACCAAGTGTGTAGGTCGGATTACCAAGAATATTACAATTAAACCAATTAAAAATAAGTCAAGATGTGATGCATCATGTCGGCTCAATACATTTACAAAAAAATCCAATGAATTAAATCATCTCCATAACGTGTCGTGTTGATCTAGAATAGATAATGCCTGCCGATCCATAACCTAGACCAATTTGCCGGTAATAGCAAATATGTCAACCTGTTTAGACCAATAACCAAAATACCAAAACCAAGTGTCCAAACCATGTCTTCAACATAACCAAGTGATCTCTAGATGATAACAAGTCATCCTCAATGTCGGTGAACAATATACCAGTAACTATGCATAAGTCACTGAACTTGCCGGTGAACATAATGTGCTAGTTCAACATAACCAAAGATCTCCAGAAGGATAAGTGTTGACATTAATGACAAAACCAATTGAACACATCCATAATACCAACACATTCAGGTAGAGGATTTGGTCAATCATTGGAGATCAAGTTGGGTTAATGTAAGAGGATTTATTCCTCTAGTATTGAGCTTAACTGGAACTGTATTCAGGGATAGGAGATGTTATCTTTGCAGTTCATTCATTCTTCCGAATTGTAGTCTAGATTTCTATGTAGTCAATGAGACTCCTTTTGTGATGAGCAATGCACTCTAAGTTGTTGGTCTTCCTGCAAGTGCAGGCCCCTCTATTGTAATTCACATACTTACTGTAGAAGTATCATCTAACTATGGGTAGGCTTCCCACCATGGTTTTTCCCTTAACCAGGTTTTCCACATATAAATCTTGGTGGCATGTGGATGGTATTTATTCTCTGATTATTGTTTATGCTTAAATGGTTTATCTGATTTTCCAGTATTTGGTTTAAGCATTTTGGTATTAATGTTTTGGGTTCTGGTATTAAATTTTTAATTGCTTAATGTTTCGGTAATCTGCGATAACTGATTCACCCCCACCTCTTAGTTGTCTTCCAGTTATTTGAACTATCTAACACCCCTTCAAGATGATACATGGTATTTTGGTGGGAGGCTTCCACGTGTTGATAAGAAGTTGACCGACAATGTGACGAAGGAAATTCAACAATTTTGGCACTCTAATTCTACAGTATCACCCAATGTAAAGGATGTTTTAAAGTTAAGAATTGGCAACCAAGACCGCACACCGCATCCTAAACATTTCTTGAAATAAACCCAAATAATGTTGTACAATTTTTTTTGTGAAACACATCTAAATTTACAAATATCGCAAGGGCCTTTGAATCTTTGAAGCCATTTGGTGCAGCCATGATCCGGTGGGTCCTCAAAGAGAAGACCGGGTCATGCAGCAAGAGTAACACAATGGAAGCAATAGTAAAACATTGAAAGATTACAAAATCAGATCATATTATCATCTTAGAACCTGTGGTAACTAATCGGTTATCATCATACATTCATCATAAAACATCCGGTAATCAATCGGTTACATGCAGGCTAACATGCTAGATTACAATCCATCTGAAACTCTCAGAGTCATTTAGATCTCTATTCATGAATCTAGAATCTCCTACTACCAAAATGCCCTACAAATGATCACATAAAACCATATATATACCCTCCAGAATGTATTTGGGTCAGCCACAAAAGATTACTTTTACCAAGATAGAATAATGAAATGTGTAAATAGGTCGGCCCCAAGAATGAAAGGAAATTCTCTAGAAAAGAACCACCAAGTGTGGATCAATAGGAAGGTTGACCAAGGACTTAGGAACATCTAGCAAGACCCAAAATAGATCCACACACCAAGAAACCACTCCAGAAAAGAAGAAATCTCCAACCGGTAAGCCCAAAACTACTCCAAAACCCAGAAATAGTCAAAATACAAGCAATATCTTGTCGGAAAAGAATCCAAATGAACTAAGAATTTGGAATTAAGCACAAGAACCAGCCTGGAAACCGAAAATATGATCTACAACAAAAAGCAAGCAACTACCAGAACATACAAGAAGAAACACACAAAACTACACACTGAACTGAACAAGAGCTAAACAAAAGGAAATATTTTTGGTTGATGCAAGATTGCTCATAGACCGGGGATGCTCCTGCATCACTATTTTATTGTGTACCTCTTAAGATTCCTAATACTTGTTGCTGCAAATACCATGTAGAGTTTTCAATGTACCATGAACTTTTATGCTATATTCGTTCTACTATGCATACTAATGATATGTTGAAAGAATGCGGTGCAATGCAATTTCCGGGATCATCAAGAGACTTCCTAGATCTATTTTTATGTCCTAGAGATGATGGATTCTTTTTCTATAGAAATGATTGTTTGAATGAGAAGTTTTCACAATGTTGTGGGTTGTCAAAGTTTGTTTTGTGTTTTCATGAGGGCAGTGAAAATGAGTTTGGAAATACTATTGTTGAGAAAAAAAAAGTATGAGATAGTGAAATATATTTTGAAGAGTGTAGGTGAAGGTTCTTTATGCGAGCTGGTCTCCAAAGAAGTTAATGTTTCTGATTTTATTTTGGATTTTAAGGAAAATATTTTCTACAAGTATGCAAGGCATACCCATAGGTTTCAATGGTTGGATCAGCAATTCAGGATGTGTAAGAGCTCTTTCTCAATTGGCACTATTATATCAGTGATCAATTTTACAGAAAATTATACTTTGCAACCACAAAATGATGTATAGGCTTAGTATTACAATTCAATTCATATTGTCATTTTTGTTCACATAACATATAGAGATGCCCCTGATAGTACAAAAGAGAATAGGAAGATAATCAGGCAGTATCATTTTTATATGAGTGATGATTGATCTCACTCCTCTGAGTCTATGCAACATTGTTTCAAGAATTTTTTTGAGTTCTTGGAGGAGAAAGATATTTCAATAAATCGACATCTCACATGGTCAAATAACTACACAGGTCATTTCAAGAATGCTCGTATGTTTTATTGGTTCAGTAGAATGCATGTAGAGATGTGTGTACCTCATATTTGGAATTTTTTTTAAGTAGGGCATGGGAAGGGGGAGCATGATGGAGCAAGTGCATGTTTGAAGAGAGCTCTAGTTAAGGATCAATTGAGGATTTTAGGTGCAAAATTCTCTAATGCATGTTCTATTGTTGATTGGTGTAATTTAGAAATGTCATAGGCAGGGACTCTTGATTCAAAAGTGTGTTGATTCTTTTGGTTGGTTGAGGAGGGCATAGTGGGAGACTGATTGGATTGCCAAATAATTAAAGATTCTTCAAAGATGAATTCATTTCACAGCTCAGATGCAAGTACATGGACCATTTGGACATGAGAATTGGCTTGTTCTGTCAAAGTTGTGTTCAGTGTGATTGGGATCAATGTGAGTCAAGTGAGTGGGTTGATACATGGGTTCCACAATATCTAACTCTATCTCAAATAATATCCATGTCAAATGATGACATGGAAAGTTAGTTGAGTATGACTATCTTTCAGATCTTCTACATCCAGGACATGTTTTTGCAGTGGTTGCACCATAAGGGAATGATGAGAGATCGGACTATTATTTGGCATGGTGTGTACAGGGAAAGTAGAAGCTAACATAATTGGTGATAGATGATGATGGGTTCATGTATCCTAAAGGTTCAGTTGTTGTTGCAATAAATTGGTTGCAAACATACATGATTAGAAAGAATGGCATACCTGCATTTGAAGACTACTAGATACACAAAACCATTCTCATGTATTTGCACCTTATTATAGCTACAAATGTCAAGTTCTTGAAGCATCAAGCAAGACCGAAGATAAAAGAACTATGGATAGTGACTAGTGTTGATCATGAAGCAATACTAGATACTCTTAAGCAAAGAGATGACCCTTTAGGTAAACTTGAGTAGCAGGTCTTTATTATCTCTTTATTTTCTATCATTCATTTCATTTTAAATAATGATCATAAAACCTTTATGTTCAATTTTTCTATGTGTAGATTAACAATTCTTAAAAATGTAGGTCTTTTTTATGAACAATTCTATTTAATCACAATTTTTGCATCAATGTAGTGGGTACACTTGATATAATTCGCAAGGATGTATCTTCACGATGTATAATCCGACCTCTTCATTTATTATCATGCATTTAATTTCAAATAATGATCATAAAACCTTTATGTTCAACTTTTTTATGTGTTGATTAATAATTCTTAAAAATGCAAGTCTTTTTTATGATATACAATACTAATGCATCACGATTTTTGCATCAACATAGACGGTACACTCCATATAATTCATAAGAATGTATCTTCGGAATGTATAATCCCACCTCTTCATTTATTATCATGCATTTCATTTCAAATAATGATCATAAAACCTTGATGTTCATCTTTTTTATGTGTAGATTAACAATTCTTAAAAATATAGGTCTTTTTGATGATATAAAATACTATTGCATCAACATAGTGGGTACACTCGATATAATTTGAAGGGACATATCTTCACAGTATATAATCCCACCTCTCTATTTATTATCAGTATTTCATTTCAAATAATGATTATAAAACCTTTATGTTTGTCTTTCATATGTGTAGATTAACAATTCTTAAAAATGCAAGTCTTTTTGATGATATACAATACTATTGCATCACGATTTTTGCATCAATGTTGTGTTAGGTCCCGGAGACAACTGAGAGGAGGGGGGTGAATCAATTGTCAAATAAATTTAAACCAAAACAACTTAACCAAACTTAATGCTTAATACCAGTAGATAGTTTATCAGTTAATTGCAGTACCGATAAAGATTAATGCATGAAACAGAAAGACAATAACATCCACAACACATAATACCAGTATTTGTACATGGAAACCCTGTAAGGGGAAAAACCATGGTGGGAAACCTTACCCACAATCAGATGATACTACTGCAGATAGTATGTGTATACAATAGGGGGTCTGCACATACAGAAAGGCCAAGTGCCTAGAGCTCACTGCTCAAACACAAATAGGAGTCGCGCTGACTACAATTGGATGATTAAATCCAATAATGATGTACTGCTCAAAATAGCATCTTCATATGCTAGATTCAGTATGGTTCAGTTCTGATATGTCTTCACAAAAACCTTCCTTCAACCTTCAAATGATGTCTGTGTGTATTGCTCTTCTTATTCTTGAATATACCTTATTACAAATCTTTTTCCCAATCGCCTTTCAATCTTACAAATAAGATCTTACATATATACCGAAGCCTAGGACCAAAATGTATAGGTCGGCTTTACAAAAGATATTAAAATAAAAACAATTTACAAGTAAAACAATAACCGATGCAATATCCAATTCAACATGTCAGCTTAATTCATTTACAACATTAATAAATCATCTCCATAGTGTGTCGTGCTGATCTAGAATAGATAAGCCTGTCGGTGCTTATCTTGGACCTATTTGCCAATAATAGCAAATATGCAAACACGAGTATACCAATGAACAAATATTCAAGACAAAGTGTCCAAACGATGTCTTCGACATAACCAAGTGTTTTCCATGTCATTCCAAGTTTTGATGAACAATATATCCTGTCGGTCAACAAGATACCGGTGACTGTGCATAAGTCACTTGCTTGCCGGTGAACATTGCCAGAGTTGATAAATGTTGACATCAATGACAAAACCATATCAACATATCCAAAATACCAACAATCTCCCCTTTGGCATTGATGGAAACACAAGATGGAAAAACCATCAAAGTGCCAAAACAGAAATGCCAAATACCAAAAATCAACAATCTCCCAAAAGAGATCAAAACCAGAAATCAAAATTCAGGTACAGAGAGTGATCAATCTCTCCCAAAATACAATCTCTCCCCAAGGGATAAAGTCTCTCCCCCTAGGAGTAACATGTGTTTTTCCATATCAATCTCTCCCCCTTTGACATCAAATGCAAAAGCAATACAAAAACCAGGTTCAATACAAAATACCAACTTATTCAGTATACCAACTACTCCCCCTGAGAAGTAGCTCTCCTCATCAAAGCCAGAGTAAAAGATTTATCTGTTATTTCTGCCAGTTGATGACAAACATCAATTGTTTAAGTTTCTACCGGTGGGGGTATGACCCCAAGCTGATCACTGAGATATTCAAAAATCTCCTTAGGCAAAGGCTTAGTGAAAATATCTACAATATGCTCTTTAGTATTCACATAAACCAGTTTTACCTCTTTTGCTTCAACATTCTCTTTTAAAAAATTCAGTTTGATAAAGACATGTTTAGTTTTAGAATGTAGTACCGGATTCTTAGATATATCAATTGTTGTTGTATTATCACAATAGATAGTTATAGGTTCTTTGCATTTTACCTTTATGTCCTTCAACATTTGCTGAAGCCATAATACTTGTGTACAGTTAGTTGCTGCTGCAACATATTCTGATTCTGTTGTTGATAAAGATGTGCAACTTTATTTCTTACTCAACCAAGAAATTAATCTGCTTCCAAGAAAAAATGCTCCACCGGTGGTGCTTTTTCTATCATCTATGTCTCTTGCCCAATTTGCATTTGTGTATGCACATAATTCAAAGTTTTCATCTCTAGGATACCATAGGCCAAGATTTGTAGTGCCTTGTAAGTACCGGAAAATCCTTTTTATTACTGATTCATGATTTTCTTTAGGATTACTCTGAAATCTTGAAACAATACATACCGCATTCATAATATCAGGTCTTTTTTGTGTTAAATACAGTAGTCCTCCTATCATAGATTTGTATCTAGTCCGATTAATAGGTGTAGATTCATCCCTTAGTGATAATTTGTCATTTGTAGTCATAGGTGTGCTTACCAGTTTAGAATTTTCCATCTCAAATTTCTTTAGTAACTCCTTCAAGTACTTAGATTGACTCAAGAATATACCTTTCTTAGTCTGTGAAATCTATAATCCTAAAAAGAATTTTATCTCTCCAATCATAGACATTTCAAATTCTTGTTGCATTTCAATAAAAAAGTCTTTACATAATCCATCTTCTCCTCCAAAGATTATATCATCAACAAAAACTTCTATAACCAAGATGTCATCATTAGTCACTTTATAGTATAAGTTGTTGTCAGCATTACCTTTAGAAAAATGAATCTTCAAAAGGTATTTATCCAAACTAGCATACCAAGTTCTTGGAGCTTGCTTCAACCCATACAAAGTTTTCCTTAACCGGCAAACCATATCTTTATTATCTGTCAAATAAAATCCATCAGGTTGCTCAATGTAAATTTCTTCTTCAAGATCTCCATTCAGAAATGCACATTTAATATCTATTTGATATACTTTGTAGTTCTTATGTGCTACAAAAGCTAAGAATAATCTGACTGCCTCAATTCTAGCTACCGGTGCAAAGGTTTCATTGTAATCAATTCCTTCTTTCTGTGAATATCCCTTACACACTAGTCTTGCTTTATTTCTGATTACCTTACCATCTTCATTAAGTTTGTTTATGAATACCCATTTTGTTCCAATTACATTTTTGTCTTTAGGCCAGGGAACTAATATCCATGTGTTATTATTTTCAATTTGTTCTAATTCTTCTTCCATAGCTTTAATCTAGTGTTTATCTTCACATGCCTCATTAATTGATGTTGGTTCAATTTGAAAAATAAGACATACCTCTTTATTTTCTAGTCTTCCTCTTGTCATAACTCCTTGATATTTGTTCCCAATTATCTGATCTTCAAAGTGGTTCAATCTTACATACCGGGGTGTCTTTGTTTGCTATTGTTCTTCAGTTAGAGTGGAATTTTTAGAAGATACCAGTGTAACTAGATCTTCATTATGTACCAATGTGTTCAATGTAGGTTCATTTGTCAGTATCTTTGTTGCCGGTTCAGAGTCTATATACCTCGAAGTTCCTCTAAACTGTTCATCAATTTTCACATTTGTACTCTCAACAATTTTCTGGAATCTCTTGTTAAAACATCTATATGCCTTGCTCTTAGATGAATAACCAAGAAATATTCCTTCATCACTTCTAGGACCAAATTTGCCAATATACTTATCTCTTCTAATATAACATTTACTTCCAAATATTCTGAAATATTTAATAGTAGGAGTAATACCAAACCATAGTTCATGAGGGGTCTTATCAGTTTCACCTTTGATGTGAACTTTGTTGAATGTGTAGAATGTTGTGCTTACTGCCTCTCTCCAATATACATGTGGTAGATTTGCTTTTGATAACATACTTCTAGCTGCATCCAAGATAGTTCTATTTTTCCTTTCTACAACTCCATTCTGTTGGGGTGTCTGAGGTGCTGATAATTGTCTTTTGATTCCATTTACTTTACAGAATGTATTAAATTCCTTAGATGTGAATTCACCTCCTTGATCTGATCTCATACATTTGATTTTCTTACCAGTTTCATTCTCTACTAGTGCCTTGAATAGCTTAAATTTCCCAAGTGCTTCTGATTTTTCTCTGAGAAAAGTAACCCAACACATTTTAGAATAGTCGTCAATGATTAGCATGAAATATCTATCAACTTATAAGCTTTTAGTTCTAGTTGGACCACATAAATCAATATGAATTAAGTCAAGAGCATTATTGGATTTTTCTGGAATACTTTTAAATGATGCTCTAACTTGTTTTCCAAATTGGCATTCCTTACGTACCGGATTGTGAGGTTTAACAATCTTAGGTAAATCTCTAACTGCTTTAGTTGTACTAATTTTCACAATGCAATCAAAATTTGCATGATAGAGTATCTTATGCCATAGCCAACTTTTATCAATATGTGAAATCAAGCATGTCTTTTCATTGTTATTCAAATGAAAGATATTACCTCTAGTTTGATTACCGATTGCAATTTCCAAACTAGTTCTGTTCATAATTTTGCATTTCCCATTCTTGAATTGTAACTGAAATCCTTTTTCAATTAATTGACCAACACTCAAAAGATTATGCTTTAAACCTTCAATATAGTAAACATTGTCAGTATTATGCTTACCATCAAGAGATATAGTACCTTTTCCTTTGATCTAACAAGCTTTATCATCTCCAAATCTTACTAGACTTTCATTATATTCGTGAAATATCAAGAATTTACTTTTATCATCAATCATATGATGTGAACATCCTGAATCAATGATCCATTCATCCTTAACTTCAATTTTAGCTACCA
The DNA here is from genome assembly GCF_030272615.1 of Cryptomeria japonica. Classification (NCBI taxonomy): domain Eukaryota; kingdom Viridiplantae; phylum Streptophyta; class Pinopsida; order Cupressales; family Cupressaceae; genus Cryptomeria; species Cryptomeria japonica. Next base: position 703,855,008 of record NC_081407.1, read on the forward strand.
GGGCCTACTCTACTGATTGAACAGTAGGTGTCGGTTGATCTTCTGTTATAGCAACAAAGACCCATCCATTGTTTGTCGGATCCTCATCAGAATCATTAGTGACTCCTTCATCAGCAAGATAACAAGACTTGTCTTTATTCTTCTTGTATATAGTGAAAATGGATAACAACAATATCAAAAGACTAAATGAATTCAACCACAAAACCTTAGCCTAACAACAACAAAGATCCACAATAACATATGAAGATTACCTAAGACAATGCAAATCAAATGAAATTACAAAGATTATACCATCACATGTCCAATAGGGTTTGGATCTCCATTCTTCATATCTCCATTGATCTTGCTTGATATAGTTGCTCTTAGATTTTATGTGCACAAGAGCTCAACAAAGAACAGAAATGTGGTTGCAAGTAGGATTGCATATGCAAGTTTGAAAGCGTAGTGTAGTCGAGTGTGCAATTGAGTTAGTTAGGATGCATAGTTGAGGGTTGATAATGAAGGAAGCATATCCTTATATAGAAGACACTATAAGAAATGGAGGGATAAGATTGAGAGGCGTAAAAGTTAAATGGTCGGCTATGGTTAAAGGGTAGGTAAAAGAAATAATAAAATAATGAGAGGGTAGGTAGTGTAGGAATTAAGAGATGAATGACATGTGTCATAGGTAGAAAAGGCTAATGAATTAATTAAATAAATAAAGATTTATTTAATTAATAGAAGAATAAGGATCAATTAAATAAATAAGATATTTATTTAATTTAAGAAAAGGATAATTTAAATAAATAAATGTATTTATTTAAAGGAGAAATAAGGCTAGAAGAGGATAAATGAATTAATTAAATAAATAAAGATTTATTTAATTAATAGAAGAATTAGGCTAAAATAATTAAATAAATAAAGATATTTATTTAATTAGACATGACAATTTTAGGTGTCTACATTTTGCCCCTCTTTGAGATAATGCAGCTTGTCGCGTTGTTTCAAAGAAGAAAAGATGAACTGATACAAAGTTGCCCCAAGATGGGAATGATATGCCCCCTCGAGAGATTGGATGAAAATGTTTGGAAAGATTGCAGACAATCTCTCGATAAGAAAGAAAGGCTAGAATGGACTGACTAGATATGATAGAGTGATAGAGTCACAGGATAATGAAGACCGACTTGAGAAACGAGGGCTAGGGCTAGGGCAGTCTATAAGATAGACCATGAAGGGAACACATCCTCATTGTCATCCACACATCCAAGAAATGAGAGTGCAAAGAGAGAATTGAGCAGCAGCTATCAACAGTGATGGCATTGGTGCATAGATTCAATCACGTTCATTGATATCAGAGGCCAGCAGATGCAGGAGAGCCGGTGAGTACCACAAAACCTCCTTGTACTTTGTCACATTAATTATTGTCATAAATGCATGCTAGGTAGTGCAATAAATGCGCTTTAGGATAATGTCAAAAAATTATCAAAAATATGTAGGCACGTCTACGTTGGTGTTAGGCGCATCTATGTTGGCTAGGAATGTCTGCGTTTGTGCCAGGTGCGTCTATGCTGGGAAAAGTGTCTATGCCAGATGCGAGTGCATTTGCATTGTGCAGGTGTGTTTGTGAAATGTGGGAACGTCTATGCCAGATAGGCGCATCTGTGCAGAGCATAGGCACGTCTGTGTATTTCAGGCGCGTCTGTGCAGAGCAGGTATGTCTGTGCAGTCTGTAAGCACATTTATGTCATGAAGGCACGTTTATGTCTTCAAGGTCAAATCAGCAGTTCTGTGATGAACATACGCTGTCAATTGGATAAGCTGCTGAGAGGATACACTCAAGCAGGTCCTCTAGGGAAGACTAGGATAGCAGATAGGGCTAGGATTGACAATTCTGTGATAGAACATACGTTGCCAATTAGGAAACTACTCAAGAGGATACACTCAAGCAGAGGCCCTAAGATATGATAGATCGAGGCACTTTGTGATGAACAGGGAGTACCAAGACATAGTACTTTGTGATGAACAGGGAGTACCAATAGGAGCAACACTTTGTGATGAACAGGGAGTGGAAATATGAGCAGCACTTTGTGATGAACAGGGAGTGCAAAACACGCAGTACTTTGTGATGAACAGGGAGTACCACAAGGATAGAAGCAACACTTTGTGATGAACAATAAGTTTCACTAAGATAGATAGAAACACTTTGTGATGAACAGTGAGTGTCACTAGGATAGATAGTAACACTTTGTGATGAACAGTGAGTGTCACTTTGACTGACATGATTGCTTTGCTTGACTGCAAGAGTACTTGCCTATGTTGGAGTCACGAGAGAGATTCCAATCGACTCAAAGGTTACAACTAGAGCTGACATTCGAGGACAGGGCTGCCATTGAGGTTATGGGTCTGAGATACATTTTGTATGTGCCTGAGTTTCGGGCAAACATGGGTTTGCTAACTACGCTTGCTGAGAGGTGGCATTCTGAGACATGCACTTTTCATTTGCCAATGGGTGAGATGATAGTCACCTTGAAGGATGTGTATAGGATATTGAGGATACCAATCGATAGGGAGTTGATACCCTTGATCGAGATGGAGATAGGGATGCCCTGAGATGAGTGTTCCAGGATCTAGGACCGGAGATGAGGGTTGGACATATGGCATGGGACACAATGATAGTGACAGGACTGGCACTACCAACAGTGCTAGGAGGAGTGATTAGTGGCTTCCTATGTCCAGATAGGGTGACACGGGGGTTGGTTGTAGGCTGGGAGAGAACCTTAGAGACACTAGTTACATAGCATACCATATATGCCTGGGGACCATGCATGCTGGTACACTTATACTATGAGCTTCATCAATTTGTTTACCATGGATCTGTAGGATTGGGCTGTGGACTTACATTGTTATAGGTATGGGCATATGAGAATCTATTAGTCACATGGCCAATACATTTCAGAGGCAGGGGTCATGGATGCAGTTTTGTTCATCTATATGATATAATTACCTCACAGTCACGGATTGGCAAGTTGGAGCACTGGCGTCGAGTGATCGATGAGATTGACACTGTGATATGGAGGCCGTACCGAGAGTATGAGCAATGGGAGGATGATGCAGTGGAGCTACCATATACCTTCAGGAGTAGATATTTGATTGGGCAGACACCCTATGTACTGGAGAGGCAGTTAGTGGACAAGGTATGCAGGCAATTTGGTAGGATCCATCGGATGCCACGGGGTTCGGGTATGTATGCGTGGACAGTGTGAGACCAGGCACACTTTGGGCCACTATTGTCATATGATCAAGCAGTGATGTAGCTGGTAGAGATGGTGCCCATGCCATGGGATATGTGGCCTGAGATTGAGGATGCAGGGATGGATGTAGAGTACACTGCATATTGGGCTGAGCATCCATTTCCATGACTGACAGATCCAGGGGAGAAGATAGATGGAGATGGTGGGGGGGATGAGGATGATGATGGAGATGGTGGGGGTAGAGGTTGACGGAGGAGGCAGGGGGCAATTGGAGAGAGGAGAGTGGCTCCATGGAGAGAGGGTGGGGAGGAGAGACAAGCTTGGGTGGTGATGGGTCGCGGTGGATTGCCACTACAGGTGCTAGTAACACAGGGTCCTAGACAGGTGCAGGGACAGGGATAGAGGCAAGTACAAGTACAGGCAGAGGCATAGCCATAGCCACAGCCACTAGTACAGGGGGAGACACAGGAAGAGCCACAAGCACAGGGGACCGAGGAGGAGGAGGATGAGCTATTTGAGCTGAGGGAGATCTGTCGGGGACAGGCAGATGAGATCTAGGATCTAGAGAGGGAGACAGCTAGGCTCAGGAAATAGCTAAGGGATACTAAGTGGGAGTGGGATCCGGCTATCCACTGCTATACTAAGGCTGAGACAGCACTGAGGGCTAGGAGGTAGACTATAGAGGACATAGGGAAACATGTGATGCTCTCAGTTCCACACCCATCACTAGATGTAGGATTTTCCTTAGCCATAGATAGGAGCTGATTTATTATGGATGGAAAGGGTGAAAAGGGGGTTATTATGAATGGCTAACCAATCTTAGGTAGATCAATAACAAGCCATGATGGGAATGGGTAAGTTTATTATGGATGGATAGGTTGTGTGTGTGTGCAAAGTGAAAGGATGAGATGGAATCTGAAAGGAGGGAGGAGCAATGTCTCTATGTATGGCATTAGTGACCCAGTTTTCACCATGGTACTTGCTTAGGGTGCCACCAAAGTGGTTTTCACCATTAGATGAAATGGTTTTTTTTTTGTGTGTGTGTCACAAGGCACCTATTTGCTAGTTTTTCACCAAGTAACAATTTTTTATGTTTTATGATTTTTTTGTATTTTTGAATTTTTTCATTTTTTTGTGTTTTTTGAATTAGGATACTCTGAAGAGCTATGTGTAAAACTTGCGAAGATGTATGTTGTTGATAGGATCCTCCAAAGGTTCACCCTCTTTAGTTGAGAGTTGATATGCACCAAATCCATAGGCTGTTGTGATAATGTAGGGACCAAGCTAGTTCGGTTCAAACTTTCCCTTCTTCTCTCTGTCTTGCTAATTTTTAGGATTTTCTTTGAGAACCAAGTCACCTACCTCAAATGTGCGAGGCTTTTTTTATGATTGTAGCTACGACTCATTCATTGTTGATAAGCCTTGAGATGATTAAAAGCAGTTTGTCTTTGTTCATCCAATAGTTCAAGTTCTTGTAAGTGAGAGACCCTATAGTCTTCATCACTGATAATGTTTTGCAAAGAGACTCGTAAAGAGGGTAACTCAACCTCAATAGGCAAGATAGCTTCAGTGTCATAGACAAGTGAATAGGGTGTCACTCCTGTAGGTGTGCAAACACTTGTGTGGTAAGCCCAAAGTGCGGGATTAAGTTGGATATGCCAATTATGGCCAGCATCGTCGACTATCTTTTTCAAGATTTTAAGGATTGTTTTATTAGACGCCTCAGCTTGACCATTACCTTGGGGATAATAAGGTGTGGAAAAATGATGGGTAATATGGAAGTGGTCATAGATTTCATGAACATCCTGATTTTTGAATGGACGCCCATTATCAGTGATGATGGAAATAGGAATACCGTATCGATAAATGATATAGTTGAGAATGAATGTAGCAATTTGTTTTCCAGTGACTTGTGTGAGAGGCACGACTTCAATCCATTTTGTGAAATACTCTGTGGTAGTGATGATGAATTTATGACCGTTGGAAGATGGAGGGTGAATCTTGCCTATGAGATCGAGTCCCCACTGACAAAAGGGCCAAGGAGTCGCAATTGGTTGAAGTTCTTACGCTACCGCATGGATGAGGTCTCCATGAAGTTGACACTGCTTACATTTCTTGAAAAACTAATATGAATCTTTTTCCATATTGGGCCAATAATATCCAGTCCTAATGAGTTTCTTGGCTAAGGTAGGACCACTAGAATGTGGACCACATATCCCTTCATGTACTTCACATAACGCAACCTAAGCTTCGTCGCTTTCTAAACATCTAAGAAGAGTTCCATCTAGACCTTGACGGTATAGGATACTGGCTAAAATGGCATATCAAGAAGAGTGGTGAATGAAAGTGTGACATTGGTTATTGGATAAGTCAGGAGGTAGGATATTGTCACAAAGGTATGCAAAAATGGAACCGTATAACTGGGACTCAGGACCAACAACACATATCATCTCAATAGGAGTGATTTCATATGAGGGAACCAAAAGGTTATCCACCAAGAACTCATAGCGGGTCTCATTCGATGGTAGATCAATTAGTGAAGCAATTGTAGCCATGGCTTCCGTAGCTCGATTCTGCTCTCTAGGTATCTGCTCAAATTCTATCTTCATGAAATGTTGTTTTAGGTCATCCACCATAATTTTGTAAGGAATTAATTTATCATCCTTTATTTGGTAGTCATTAGTTATCTAACAAATTACAAGTTGAGAGTCCCCAAAAACATGTAGTTCCTGGATCTTCCACTGAACTGCAATCTATAATCTAGTTGTTAATGCCTCATATTCCGCTATGTTATTAGTGCAGGGAAATGATAATCGATATGATTTTGGTATAGAATCCCCTTGAGGAGTTATGAAGAGGATGCCAGCTCCTGCCCCATGTGTGTATGAGTTGTCAAAGTATAATTGCCAAGGCTTTGCATGTGACACTGTTAAAATGGATTCATATGGAAATTCTGAAATTAGAGGAACATCATCTATCATGGGAGCATCCGCTAATTGATCTGTGATAGCTTGTCCTTTTATTTCTTTTCTATCCATATACTCAATGTCGAATTCACTCAGGAGCATCACCCATTTGGCTAGTCACCCAATAAGTGTTGCTTTATTGAGAAGGTATTTCAATAGATTGATCCTTGCAACCAACTTAGTCTTATCAGTTAGCATGTAATGTCATAATTTCTACAAAGCAAAGACCACAACGAGACATGCACGCTCAATTGGTGTGTAGTTTAGCTCATATCCCACCAATGTGTGACTGATATAGTATACTACCTTTTCTTTGCCCTCAGCAACTTGTTGTGCTAAGAGTGTCCCCAGTGCTGTTGAAGTAGCTGATATGTATAGTAATAGAGGTTGGTCCAGAACTAGTGGCATCAAAACTGGTGGATTCAGAAGATAATCTTTAAGTGCCTGGAAAGCTTGTTGACAATTAGCATCCCATTTGAATTTGATGTTTTTATGTAGCAAGTGCTGAAAAGGATTACACTTATCTACAAATTGTGCTATGAATCTTCATATGGACTAGAGTCTCCCTTGCAAAGATCAAAGTTGACTGATATTTCTTAGTGGTTGCATCTCTAGGATGGCCTTGACTTTTGTTGGATCGGCTTCAATTCCTCTTTTTGATACAATGAATCCTAGGAGCTTCCCGGAGGTTACTCCAAAGACACATTTCTTAGGGTTTAATCTTACTTTATACTCTTCCAACCGATCAAAGATGACTGAAAGTATGTCCAAATGTGTATCTTTGTCTATTGATTTACCCAAGAGGTCATCAACATAATCTTCCACAGTCACGTGCATGAGATCATGAAAGATAGTAGTCATGGCTCTTTGATATGTAGCACCTGCATTTTTTAGCCCAAAGGGCATAACATTCCAACAAAATGTTCCCCAAGGACAAGTGAATGTTGTTTTGTGCTAGTCCTCAAATGTGATTTTTATTTGATTGTAACCAGAGAATCCATCCATCAAAGATAACATCGCATGACCTGCTATGAGATCGACAATCAAGTCAATATTTGGTAATGGAAAATCATCCTTAGGACAAGCTTTGTTGATGTCTCTGAAATCTTTACATATTTTGATACTATGATCTGGTTTACTGACAGGCACTAAGTTGGAGATCCATTCGGGATAATCAATTGGGTGTATGAATCCGACATCCAATAATTTCTCAAGCTCTACTTTGACTAATAATGTGACTTGTGGATGCATCTTTCTTAATTTCTGTTTTACTGGTTTTGCCCTTGGTTTAACTGTCAAATGATGCATTACCAAATCCAGATCCAATCTAGGCATATCAGCGTATGACCATGCAAAGTTGATTTATCGTTCTGTGAAGAAACTTATTAATTTTGACCTTTCTGATTCTGTCAAAGATTGAGCCAAGAATATGTTGTGTGGAACTTATTATGTGCCAATGTTTGTTTTGATAGTCTCCTCTACCAACATGGATGACTTTTCCTCATATGATGCTGGGAGAATGTCGATCCTTCCATCTTCAGGTGCCTCAGAGAGGTTTTCATCCTCAGATACATCCTTTCTTTTTACTTTTTTGGGGTCAGACAGCGCCACAATGTGGTTTTCGCCATAAGACCCTTGGTTTGTTTTTATTTTTATATTTTTGTCACTAAAAGGCCCGACACCCTCACCAAAATATGCCATGCTATTGAGTTCTATAGTGTATCCTGCTTTATGGTCCCTAGGGGGAAGATCATCTCGTATGCCAAGATAGTCAATAAAAGCTTTATCATTTTGGAAGGTGTCAAACTGTGCAGGTCCTTCATGGTCTCAGTCAATAAGTTGGTGGTGAACAAGGGGAAGGCCTTTGATGTCTTCGAAGTTAGCAGGGCTAAGAGTGAAGATGCAGTTATATTCAGGTATGTCAAGGTAGTTATCAAGGTCATCATTGGCAATCTCCTCATCATTCTCGATCGTGAACGAATCCAAATTATCATCACTAGTAGCACATTCTGGGATAGATGTTCTCATTCTATGTGATTTCAACCTAGGACCTAGAGGCAAGGACTGTATGGGATCCTCCGAGGTTGTTTCTTGGCCAACTTTGAATTTATCATAAAATTCCTCTTCTTCTATGGGTTCATCTGGCTCTCTGAATGTCTTGGTGAGCTTGTAGTCACTGGCAGATTTGTCTGAACCCCATTCCCATTCATTGGAGTCTGTGGAATAGCGATTCTCTTGTTGAATTTGGCAGCTTTGATTTGTAATGCTTCTTCTGTCCTTTGAGTGTGGACCTTGGAAGTCACAAAACCAAGTCCCTTCGAGGGTTCCTTTTTTAATGTCAATTGAGGTTGTAAAGGTTCAATGATGCCTTCCTTTCTTAATCCAAGAGGGCTTTTGCCATCATACCCAAATTTTTGTAGGATCTTGAACCCTTTGCCATACTTTTCACATGGTATGCTGATGTGATCTTGCGTATCATTTTCAAGGTCTTTGTAAAGCATTTTGTATAAGTCTTCCTCTTCCAGTTCACCCCATCTTTGAAAGATAGTAAGGTCCCATTTGAGTATAATGATAGATACCTGCTTATTAGGATGTGGTCTTCCATATTCTTTTGGTGAACTCATGACTTGTTGAAAGTACATGGTTTGATTCAAAGTGTATTCACCCATGCCCTTGTCCTAAAATTTGCCTTTAAGCTCACCTTGTTTTGATGTTGAAGGTTTTAATGACTCAAGATCAATGTATGCAGAAGAAGGAACAGCTTCGCAATTACTGGGAATGATCATCTCAGTTTTCAATCTCAAGTTATTGCAGTATATGAATGGATTAGGATCTCCATTAACTGTTATTTCAACTCCATTGTGAGGAAACTTAATGCATTGGTGATATGTAGATGGGACTGCCCTCATTTCATGAATCCAAGGACATCCTAGTAATATATTGTATGTGAGATCTAGGTCTGGGACTTGACAAACCACATCCTTTGTAACTGGCCCAACTCTCAGAGGCAAGGTGACTGTGCCTTTGGATGAATGCTCTTCATCATCATATGCCTTGATGGTAATTTGGTTTGTAGAATTCACAGTTTTATCAGAATATCCCAATTGTTTAATAGTGCTCAATGTACAAATGTTTAGACCTACTCCTCCATCTATCAGGACTCATTTTATTTGATGTTTGTGTATGAAGGCTTCAATGTGTAAAGGTGCATTATGTGGCTAACTTACGGAGGCATCGTCAGCTTCTGTGAATGTAAGGGAGTGTGGAATGGAAAGGTATCCCACCATGGCTTGAAACTGGTCCACATTCAAATCAGTAGGAACAACAGTGTCTCTCAAGATTTTATCAAGAATGGCTTTATGTGCACGGGATATACGTAAGAGCTCAAGGATGGAGATGAGTGCAGGTGTCTTCCCTAACTATTATACAAGGTCATACTCAAGCTTGGCCAATGAGGAAGCTATGTTTTTGGTTGGAGTACCTTGCAAAGTGAATTTACCTCGACGAGTTGTAACATTACATTCAGAGGTAGGTTCGAAAGAAGATCCAATGCCTTTTAGGATAATCTTGGGTCTTTGGGTAGAATTCTCAGGCGTTTTGTCCTTGATGATAATGATAGAGACATAATTGTCCATCAAGATGTGATTGATAGTTGAATCATAGTTATAAGATGCTCTAGTATAGTTGGTTTGGTCATCTGTGGCTTTAGACTTTCCCTTGTCATGTTTTGGGAATGGTTTCTTAAACATCTCATGTTCTTGGTTGGATGAGTGTCCTTCAATCCAATGTCACCTCTATCAATGAGATCTTGTATGATGTTCCTCAGTTGATGACAATTTCCTATTTTATGACCCTTGCTCTTATGAAATTCACAATACTCATCATCATTCCACCAATTTGGTTTAACCTTTGGCTCATATGGGGGAAAATCTGGAACTGTGATTACTTTGTTTGCCACTAGCTTTTTGAAAAATGACTCAAGTGGTTCTCCCAATGGGGTGTACTTCCTTCATGATTTGGAAGTTGTTTGAGTATTCACTTGATTGTTTGTAGAGCTTGATCCAGAAAAAATGATTTTGGGTCGCACTGTATTGGCATCAACAACACCATCATTGATTGTGTTCTTATTTTTATTCCAAAATCTTGGCTTATCTTTTCCTTTAAAGTCATCTTTGTTTTCCTTGAATATCTTAATGACTCCTTGTTCAATTAGGACATTCTCTATTGCTAAGCCTTTTTCAATGACGTCCTTGAAGGTGGACAAAAAAGCTTTTCTTAGGTCATAACCAATGTCTTTGTTGACATTCTGGGTGAACATCTCTACCATTTGTTTTTGTGGAATTTCACAAGAGCATCTGCTAGCTAGATTCCTCCATCTTTGTAAAAATGATGAAAAAGATTCTCCATCATTTTGCTTGGTGTTGCACGAGGTAGTGACAAATATGTCTGTCTCTATGTTGTATGAGAAATGTTGTATAAATGCCTCTACTAAATCACCCCATGACCTAATTCCAGGTGGGAGTTGGGAGAACCATTCCATAACTTGACCACCTAAGCTTTGTGGGAATAATCTCATCAAATATGTCTCTTCTACTGCTACCTCAATGCAAGCTATGAAAAATTGTCTTATGTGTGCCTTAGGATCCCCTTTTCCTCTATACTTATCAAACTTAGGTGTCACAAAGTGTGTAGGAAAAGGAGGCATTGGAATGCTCTTGTCAAATGGATAAGGACATATGTCTCTCATTGTGTATGTTGGCTTTGGTGTATTTATATCCTCCATTTTCTTTTGTAAGTCCCTGATTTGTTGTTCCAAATTATTCTTAGGTGGAGACCAACTTCTTAGACCATACCCCATGCCTGAACCACTAGGTGGAGGAGGAGCATGTTGCATATATGGATGATATTGATCATACACATGTTCATATGGAGGAGGTCTATAATGATGATGCCTATACGGACCACTTGGTATAGAGTCATGGTGAGGAATGGAATATCTACTTTGTCCATGTATACCATACTCTATAGGCATGTCATAAGTTTGTTCTAGTGTGTTGCCCCCAAATTTGACACGGGGTTTCCTTGTGTCCAAATTTTTAGCATGCTTTTGAATATCCAATTGCTTTGGTGGTTGATCCTTAGCATTGGTATGTGATTGAGCATATTTTTCTGCATAAGACTTCCATAATGGTCTGTGAAGGTGAGTATCATATGCTTGACCATGTGTGTATGGGACCTCTGGTTTTTGAAACAAAGATGATGGTGATTCAGGCACCATATGTGGTCCTCTATTGCCTCCACTATTTGGCCTCCTTTGATCCATGTTGGAGTGAGATTGTTGCAAAGGTTGATTTTCCATTATTTGAGACATGTCAAAATCATGAGGTATCTTGGCTCCACTTTGTGCCATCACTTGTAGAAAGTATTGTCTATCTCTCCTCATTATTTCCTCAACCAATCGATTGAAATGGGGATTCATAATGGTATCTTCCACTTCTATTGAATGTACGGAAAATTTGTCCATATTGTCATTGTGTGTATCATTGTTGTTTGTAGTGTCCATGTTCTCAACATTTGTAATGTTTCTATAAGAATCCATATCAAGTAATGTAGTATGATCAGAATTGAAAAAGACATCATTGTCATACTCATAGGAACTCATGTTTGCGGACTCTTGAGCCTCTTTAGTTTCTCTCCTAGATTTTTGGGAATGGGTTTCAACCATGAACTAGGTATTGACCAAGATGTGTGAGAGTAGATGAAAATGGAAAGAGTATGGAAGACTAAGAGTTGGATGGAATGTAAATGAATCTAAGGTGTACTTGCAATGTCCAAAGTGTAAGACCAAGTATGTATGTAGTAGAGTAGGTGTGTCTTCGAAAGAGATGATAGTTTCTCTTGATGAGGTAAGTTGACCTTGACTCTAAGTAAGACCAAATGAGACCCAAAGGTGAGAGACCTTGATGAGGGACCACTTAGCAAAATGTTGTTGTATGTAGTGTGTTGACAAAGTAAGATGAGGACAAGCAAGTGACCTTTTGACTCAAGTTTAGACAAATGTGAATGTAATGTAAGGTGTAAAGCAATGATGGACTTTGTGAGACCCAAAGACAGGTTGAATGCTAGATGAAAAACCCCAGAGAGATAACCTAGGAAGATCAATAAGTCTGAAACTGATTGTTCTTGTTTGTTGAATTATGAAAGTTTTCAATCTTGAACACAGACGTGCCTGTATACTTCACAGACGCGCTTAAAGGACACAGACGCTATTCTATCAGACAGAGACACGTTCTGAGATGCTGCAATGTTGCTCAAAAGACACAGATGCATTTCTGCCCTTCACAGACACGTTTAGATGACACAAACGCGGGTCTGTCAGACACAGACGCATTTCTGCCCTTCACAAATGCATTTAGATGACACAGACGTAGGTCTATTAGACACAGATGTGTTTCTACAAACTTTGTGCAATTTTTCCAATCTATGAAGTTGTTTTGTTGTGACCAAATCTGAATGTTTGACTATTTTTTGTGACAAGAGAACACAGTGTTGATGAGGACTCAATGTTTGCAAGTGTTTAGACTCAAAATGACTCAAAGAAAAGTGTGTTGTTTGATGTAAAATTGTTTTGCATACACTTGAAGACACAAAAGACACAATCTTTTGGTGTTTGGTCTTTAATGTTTGATTGTTCAAAATAAGTCAAGCACAATTCTTATGGCTGGCCAAGACAATAGTTGTTGATCCCACATGGAGCTTCCCCCCAGGCTATGCTATTCAGAGTGGATACTTAGATGCTTGACCCCACTAGCTCCACCCTCGGCACTCACTTCTTGGGGTAGCCAAGCATCAGTCCCCATGAAAACTCCTCGTGGTGAACTTTGTATCTCTACTAAGAACCGTATGTGTGTGGGCCACTACTAGAGGTCCGACCTCTTGCCCCAACAACTAGAAGGATTTTGGCTTCTAAAACAAAAAGGTGCTAGTAAGGGCATCCATTCGTTTGGCCATACATGCGACACTTTCAGCTCTATAAATATATAAGGCTCCTAGCCAGTAGGGGTTACGCCCTACAAATGATCAAATAAATTTGATCAAACGTGTTTATGGGGAGACATAGTGTCGGTATGAACTAATCAACACATGTTATCCATAGTTTTCACCATGGATACAGTTATTTATAATGGTTTGGAAGAAGATGGCTTTTTTTTTGCTACCACTTGGGTCGTTCTCTCCTCACTAGTAGTCCTAATGACCACACGGGGAGACAAGCCCTCTAAAGATTAAACAAAAAGAGCCTATTGCTCAAGACACAAAAGACAATGGTTCAATTTTAGTGCACCAATTGAAGTGTTTGCTAATCTATGAAAACAAGGCACACAATGAAAGATCAAAAACCCTTGCCAAGGTCCTGCAACAAAGATCTATTAGTAGTTTGGATTGTTTGAAATAATCACCCCTTCCTGCAAGCACACAGGTTAGGTAAATTTTAGATCCAAAAGACTTTGTGAAAATAGGGGCCTTCAACAAAACGATTTTGCTTTCAAGACAAGCTGCACCAATTTTGTTAGCTAGATCTAAAGATGTTAGCTCAAAATAAACCAAATTTGAAATCTGAATGACACAAAACCGAATCAAAGAAAACCCCAAAATGTAACAAATTCACACAGACGTGGTTATCAGAAACACAAATGCTATAAAAATTCGTAGACTCACCTAAAGCCGACACAGACGTGGTTCCAGAACATAAACGTGGCTCCTAGATGCAAACGTGCCTGAAAACTCCACAGACGTGACTAAGGCACACAGACGTGACTTTTGGAATCTGCAGAAAAAAATAAAATAATGTCGTGGACGCAGATGCGATTCCAGATGTCACAGATGCGGTAGAAAATCAAAAACAAGATCAAAAAGTATGCAGACGCGAAAATATCAAAATGTTGTCGGAAATGTCAGATCTGCAACTTCAAAAGACAAAATCTGCAACAAAAGATGTTAAATGCAAAAGGGACAAGAGTCCCACCAGGCGTGCCAAAATGTATATGGTGAAAATGGATAACACCAATACCGAAAGACTAAATGAATTCAACCACAAAACCCTAGTCTAACAACAACAAAGATCCACCATAACATATGAAGATTACCTAAGACAATGTAAATCAAATGAAATCATAAAGATTATACCATCACATGTCCAATAGGGTTTGGATCTCCATTCTTCCTATCTCCGTTGATCTTGCTTGATATAGTTGCTCTCAGATTTTATGTGCACAAGAGCTCAACAAAGAACGGAAATGTGGTTGCAAGTAGGATCGCATATGCAAGTTCGAAAGTGTAGTGTAGTCGAGTGTGCAATTGAGTTAGTTAGGATGCATAGTTGAGGGTTGATAATGAAGGAATCATATCCTTATATAGAAGACACTATAAGAAATGGAGGGATAAGATTGAGAGGTGTAAAAGATAAATGGTCAGCTATGATTAAAGGGTAGGTAAAAGAAATAATAAAATAATGAGAGGGTAGGTAGTGCAGGAATTAAGAGATGAATGACATGTGTCATGGGTAGAAAAGGCTAATGAATTAATTAAATAAATAAAGATTTATTTAATTAATAGAAGAATAAGGATCAATTAAATAAATAAGATATTTATTTAATTTAAGAAAAGGATAATTTAAATAAATAAATGTACTTATTTAAATGAGAAATAAGGCTAGAAAAGGATAAATGAATTAATTAAATAAATAAAAATTTATTTAATTAATAGATGAATTAGGCTAAAATAATTAAATAAATAAAGATATTTATTTAATTAGACATGACAATTTTAGGTGTCTACACTTCTTAAATTTGTATCTCTAATATTCAAGGTTAGGCTTGTATGTTCTTCTAGCTTCTTCTTTCAATCTTGCATGTATGTTAGGGCATATTGAAGCCATATGACCAATCTTATTACAGTTAAAACATTTAAAGGGTGCTTTACCTTCATACTTACTTCCAACTGGACCTTTAGGCATTTTCCTTGCAAATAGTGCTTCAAGTTCTTCAAGTTCTTCATTTTCTCTCCTGCTTTCTTCAAGTTCTCTTGCATAAAAGGATTTCCAATCAGACTTGTCAAATGATGATGCAGATGATGTTGATGCTTTAAAAGATAAATCTGTCTTTATAGTAGCAACATGACCAAATTCCTCAATTAATAGCTGAAAGTTTTCCAATCAATGTATCTCTAGTTAATGATGTATTAGGCATTGTTCTTAACTCATTTATAGCAGTAACTTTCATTCTGTATGCCGGTGGAAATCCTCTTAAAAATTTTGAAATAATTTCATCTTCACTTAAGATTCCTCCACAACATTAAATACCCAAAACAATTTCATTTACTCTTTCCATAAAAGCAAAAATTCTTTCATCTTCTTCCGTTTTCAGATTTTCATACCTGACCCGGAAGCTTTCAAGTTTTGCAATTTTTCCTGTGGAATCTCCTTCATTCAATGTTTCCAAATGGTCCCAAATAGCTTTAGCAGTAGATCTCTCTAATAATCCCATGATTTGCTGATCTGATAATGTGCTCAAAAGTGCTTCTCTTGCTTTGAAATCATTTTCTTCATCTTTTCCTAAGGTTGGTGGGTTAGGTTGACTGGGAGTAGGAGCAATATAGTCATTCTTTAGAACTTCCCAGATGTCATTTCCAATGCAATTCATATGTGTGTTCATCCTGATCTTCCATATGCCACAGTTGGTTCCATCAAGTTTAGGACTATCCTTCTTGAAATAGTTAGAAGACATTGGATCCCCTCAAGCTATTAAACTTCTGCAAAAAGAGGACTAGGCTCTGATACCAATTGTTAGGTCCCGAAGACAACTGAGGGGGGGGGGGCTGAATCAGTTGTCAAATAAATTTAAACCAAAACAATTCCCATCTATGTACTGAATCCAGCATATGAAGATGCTATTTTGCTCTGCTTATTCTCACATAAACCTTCCTTCAACCTTCAAATGATGTTTGTGTGTATTGATCTGCTTATTCTCACATATACCTTATTACAAATCTTTTTCCCAATCGCCTATCGATCTTACAAATAAGATCTTACATATATACTGAAGCCTAGGACCAAAATGTATAGGTCGGCTTTACAAAAGATATTACAATAAAACAAATTTATAAGTTAAACAATAGCCGATGCAATATCTGATTCAACATGTCGGCTTAATGCATTTACAACATTAATAAATCATCTCCATAGCATGTCGTGCTGATCTGGAATAGATAAACCTGTCGGTGCTTATCCTGGACCTATTTATCGGTAACAACAAATATGCAAACACGAATATACCAATGAACAAATCTTCAAGACAAAGTGTCCAAATGATGTCTTTGACATAACCAAGTGTTTTCCATGTAATTCCAAGTGTCGGTGAACAATATATCCTTCCGGTGAAGAAGATACCGGTGACTATGCATAAGTCACTTGCTTGCCGGTGAACATTGCCAGAGTTGATAAGTGTTGACATCAATGACAAAACCATATCAACAAATCCAAAATACCAACACATTGTGGGTACACTCGATATAATTTGAAAGGACGTATCTTCGTGGTATAAAATCCAACCTCTCCATTTATTATCATGTTTTTTTAATGTATAGATTAACAATTCTTAAAAATGTAGGTCTTTTTGATGTTGTTCACATTGCTTATGTTGGTCTTTATTTATATGCAAGCATTTCTCTATGTAAGCTTGACTCTTAGGATGTAAGGATATCTGATGCATATGAAGTGGGATGTTGTATTTGTATACAAGTACATTTATGTAACTTTGTTATGATGATATACAATATATTTGTACATGAGAACAAATATATACAATGTATTTGCACATGAGCACATTGTTGTAGTTCTATTGATGATATTTAATGTATTTGTACATGCGTACATTAGTGTAGTTGTATTGATGATATACAATGTATTTGTATAGTGGTTTAGTTGTATTGATGATATACAATGTATTTGTACATGAGTACATTGGTGTAGTGGTATTGATAATGATAAAAATAGATGCATAGACTAACAAATCTTATGTATATGGCCCACTTATGTATGTTCATGGATTTTACATGTAAGTCTAATGGTAATTATGTGTCTAGAATATATGCAAATATTGATGAGCATGATTATTACTACTTCCCTAAATTAATTACTACTTAATATAGGATTGTTAGTCTATATGTATCCTTATCATCCTCATTATCATTTAATATAGGCTTGTTTGATAATTTTTCGCACTTAGGGCACTTAAGAGATGACGTTGGTAGGGTATGGCCCTAAGAATTCAACCGAGTGGGGGGGAAATAGGAGCATTTCTAGGGTAAGAATGCCTAACCAGATGTGTTGGAACTGACGATTCACACCCACAATGAGTAGAATGAGATTTTGCCTGCATGGCAACTTTTCATTGAATGCATCTTACGATATTTTGGTCAATTGAAAAATCGCTACCCTACAAAAACTGCTCTGAATTTTGAAAATATGAGACATGCTATTATAGGTAGCCCTCACATGACCCTATAGGTTCAAACATATCATTCACAAGTACCACAAATTTTGAAAAAAAAATCGCACTTAAGGCGCTAAAGTGGTGGTGTCAGTAGGATATGGCCCTGAGCATTTGATCGAGTGGGGGGGTAAAACAAGAGCATGCCTAGGGTAAGAATGTCTAACTAGACATGTTGGAGCTGATGGTTCATGCCCACGACGAGAAAAATGAGAATTTGGCTTCGTGCCAACTTTTCATTGAATGCATCTGACGATTGTTTAGTCAACTGAAAAATTGCTTCCCTACGAAAACCGCTCCAAATATTAAAAATATGAGACATGCTATTGTAGGAGACCCTCACATTCTATTGTAGGAGACCCTCACATGACCTTGTAGGTTCAAACGGATCATTCACAGGTGCCACAGATTCTAAGATACAACCTATCAAATTTTGATAGTTTTTTGCACTTAGGGTGCTCAAGGGATGACCCCAATAGGGTACGGCCCTGAGTGTTCGACCAAGTGAGGGAGAAAATAGGAGCATGCTTGGGATAAGAATGCATAACCAAACGTATTGTAACTGACAGTTCACGTCCATGACGAGTAGAACGATAATTTGGCTCTATGGCAACTTTTCATTGAATGCATCTAACGATTTTTTGGTCAACTGAAAAAATGTTGCCCTACAAAAATCGCTTTGAATCTTAAAAATATGAGATAGGCTATTGTGGGAAGCCCTCATGTGATCCTATAGGTTCAAATGGATCATTTGGAGGTGCCATAGATTCTGAGATACAACCTATCAAATTTTGAAAAAAATTCACACTTAGGTTTCTCAAGGGATGGTGTCGATAGGGTGTGGCTTTGAGCTTTTGATCAAGTGGGGGGGCACAACAAGAGGATGTCTAGGGTAAATTTTCCTAACCAAACGTGTTGTAACCGATGGTTCACACCCACAATGAGTAGACCAAAAATTTGGCTCAATGGCAACTTTTCATTGAATGCATCTGACGATATTTTGGTCAACTAAAAAATTGTTGCCCTACAAAAACTGCACTGAATCCTGAAAATACGAGACACCCTACTATAAGCATCCATCACATGACCCTGTAGGTTCAAACAAATAATTTGTAGGTGCCACAAATTTTGAGATACAACCTGTCAAATTTTGACAATTTTTCACACTTAGGACGCTCAAGGGACGACATTGGCAAGGTATGGCCCTGAGCGTTTGAACAATTGGGGGGGGGGGGGGAAACAAGAGTATTCCTAGGGTAAGAATGCCTAACCAGACGTGTTGGAACCAATGGTTCATTCCTACGATGAGCAGAACGATAATTTGGCTCTGTGGCAACTTTTCATTGAATGCATCTAACAATTTTTTGGTCAACTAAAAAATTGCTGCCCTATGAAAACCACTTCGAATCTTGAAAATACGAGATAGGCTATTGTAGGAAGATCTCACATGACCTTGTAAGTTCAAACGGATCATTTTCAGGTGCCACAAATTTTGAGATATAACCTATCAAATTTTGACAATTTTTCGCATTTAGGGCACTCAAGGGACAACACGAGTAGGGTATGGCTCTACGTGTTCGACTGAGTGGGGGGAAAAATAGGAGCATGCTTGGGGTAAGAATGCCTAACAAGACATGTTGAAACCAACGTTACAATGCATTATGAAGCACAATATACCTACGTTTAGTGGGGGGTGGAGATATTTTGCACGTGATAGTAAAAGAAAGGAAGCTAAAATTTGTATCTTTCAATAGCTAGATGACAATCAAAATAAGTTTATGTTTAGAGTTCACATATTAAGGTCTTAAATTTAATAGGAAACATGTGTAAATAGACCTCTTCATAGTATCTCCCCACTGAGATGGCTTTAATGATGGGGGGATTGTTACTAAATGTAACCAATGGATTATGAAAAAATTGCATTTTGTTGTAGAAGATGCTTTGCTACTTTTCATTTGTCATTACTAAGTATCCATGTTATGATTAATAACAATACTAATATGGTCATTAAATTTGGTGAAGTTGCCAAAGGCAACCAAATTTAACACTTAAGATTTAGATAGAACAAATTATATCGAATCTCAAGATTATACAAACAACATTCTATTGTTCATTATTTAACCATTGTTAATTACTAGATTGAAGATTAAAGTTTAAAAGAATGACGTCATGCACATGAGGAACAAGTTATATCAAATCTCAACTTCTAGATATCAAAATGTCGAATAATTACAAGTGTATGTCCATATACAAAAATGGCATAAATGCCAACTCAAACAAAATGTATGTCCATATACAAAATATAAATGCCAACTAGACATGTAAGTATCCCAAAATGTTCTATCACATCCTAAAGTACTGATGGATCATCAAAATGGATCCTTTTCGTAGCACTACTAGGCTTTGAAGGATCCTGCACAAGAAAAATCAAACCGCAATTGAGATTAGCTATATTATATAATTTACATTAGAAAAGTTAATATGAACTATAATTGAACTCTAAAATTGAATTCTTGATTACCTCATCTCCATGTTTTTTCTTAAACTTGGGAGGAATCTTGGAATATGTCATAGGGAGAGCAGGGTTGTCATCAAGATTTTTGTAGACAACCTATATATGTTCACAAACATAACATTGATACAAGTTAGCATATAATTGTCTATGAAAGGAACAAATTATATCTTAGAAACACAAAATAAAATAAACACACGTACATGAGGCATCTCTTCTGCTTCTTCAAATATAGTGGGTGTAGTCAACAAGGATGTGAAGCCAATGATTCTCTGTACAATAAAGACGCCAAGTATGTGAAACTATCAATCTATGTAGACATGTATAATCATTATAAGTTATTTAAACTCTTAATTAAATCATGTTTTCTTTCAATTACCTCTTCCTTGTCTCCAACTACATTACTAGAGCCCAAATCGTGTGGCACCGCACTCGTGCTACGTGTGTCCTACAAGAGTAAAATAAGATAAACATGCAACTTACTATATAATTTAAATGATGAGCATGTATGTAAAATAAAAGTGTAAATGACTAGGTGCAATAATATATGTACCATATAGCTATCAATGCCAAATGAAATTGTCATCAAGGTGCCACCATGGACCTATTATAACTCCTCCTTAATCATCAACTGTTAAATACACCATGTATATAAATATTAGTATTTAATACTATCTCTTATAAATATTCATTTAAAATAAAATGTACTATGAAATTACAAGTCTTACCACTACATCGTCAATGTATGATGAAGGTACCTCCTCGTCTCTAGCATGTGAGGACTCCCCAGGGTATGCTCCAATCCCTATCGTTACATCTGGTGCATCAGGCATATCATGCACCTCATAATCAACAGTGTCTATTGGAGGATCAACAGGCTCTCTAATAGGACCTAAGCATAGTTGCCCACACAAATATGTGGAGCTGAAGAGGATGTTTTAGCACCACTAGATCCACCAGTAGCATCACCAAAAGGTTAAGCTAGTGCCCCATTTTGAGAAACCAAAAGGCTACTCAAAGAGTGAATAGCTGATATAGTCTCTGATGTTGTCTTGACAATAATATCTGGATTTTTTACTGGAGGAGGGGGAGTGTATGGACCCTATAATACTCTAACTACCCCAGGTCTATCTTGAGGCATACCTAAACCCACACCCTGCAAAAGCTTGATGTCAAAGTAGTTCACATTCTTACCCAAAACAAACTTAGAATACAATTGTTTTATAAAATAAAATGGGACATCAAGATTGTTGTTGGGTGGTCTATCAAAAACCATCCACCAACGATCCCAAAAGTTATTTACAATATCTTCATTTTGACACCATTTAATGGAAAGTTTTGTTTTTTTCACATCTACTAGTTGTCTAGTGCGAGGATTGATAAATAATGCGACAATATCAACTTTGGGTATCTCAAGTTCCTTGACCTAATCATAGGTCAAGCCATCCACATATCTATTCCTCATGGACTTTTGCCACAAAAGAGCGACATTGTGCTCCGCGGTGATGGTTTCTACATTGTTTATTATGGCATTAAGTGGAGCTAACATTGGGGCCAAAAGACATATTATACTATAAAAATTTGCAATGCCCCTCAATTGGCTCAAATTTTGACTAATTAAATCTTGAATTGAGGGGGGTTTGGTAATGAAGGGTTTGGTAACAGAGGGTTTGGTGGTTGTGGCAATTGTGGTTGTTCAAGATTGTCACTGTTATCCCCCATTTTACCTGATTGAAATTGAAAAATTGAATTCAATCAACAAATTTCAAAGAATAATGTATTTCAAATGAAAAAACCTAATTTCTATTAAAAAAATCTTTTAAAAAATTTTTTTAAAAAAAATTGATAAAAAGACAACAAAATCGCAATAAAATTATACCTTTGCTGAAAATTTGACAAAAAAAGCCTTCAAATCGGATATCTGATTAAATCCAATATCAGATTTCAATACTTTGTGCAACCCATGGGTGAGAAATGACCCACGAGCTGACTCAGTGGGTATAAAAATACCCATAGGAATCGAATATCCAATCCAAATCGGATATCTGATATCTAAACCTTTTTCTAGAATATCTTATATATTAAATATTATATATTAAACAATATATAATATATAATATGTAATTTATTATATAATATATAATATATAACATATTATATAATATATAATATATTATATTATATAAATTATAATAGACAAGTAGTAGACCTCTAAATTAAAAATGGAGAGCGAAAAGTAGAGTGATAGGTAGAGGAGCGAAAAGCAAAAGAGCGCATACGAATGGCGGAATGGAGATGTTGCGGACATGGGATTGTGAAGACCTGCGAAATGGAAAATATTGGAAGTAGATTGGGATAACTCCGAATTTCCATGCGATGAGCAGACAAAATCAAAGGGAGGCACAGACAACTGTGGAGATAGTTTAATCCATCGCCCTCTTACAGAAAAGGGGAAGTCATCTGGCAGCATTGAAATTGACCTAACCGAAGACATGGATAAAGAAAAATTGATCTTTGAATGACATGCAATCATCGTAAAAATTATGGGGCCAAAATTACCAAGGAAAACTATTCATGCCTGGATCAAGGACAACTAGGGAAAGAACATAATGATTAAATTTCTACCCAAGGGCTTCTTCATTGTCATTTTTCCCGAAGAAAAAGAATGAAACCACATTTTGTGTCTTAAAAACTGGTTTTTGGACAATCACCCATTGTATATGCAGCCTTGGTCTCCGAATTTCAATCCCACATCACCTGAAGTATATGATAAACCTATATGGATCCGATTGTGTAACCTACTAATTGAATATTAGAGTGAGAGAAGTTTGGAAAAGATTGGAAGAACCCTTGGAACTTTATTGGAAATTAATGAAGATGTAATTGAGGGAGATCTATATACTTATGTCATACTCAAAATCGCAGTCGTGAAGATAATTCCCTCTTTGATGTTGTTACTCTCTATGAATGGTGAATGGAAGCAACAGATAGAAGTGGAAAACAAAATTAGGGCTTGTTCGAGATGTGGAAGTTTACTTCACAATGCTCACAAATGTAGACTATTTGTTAGAAAGGCCTTCGCCCGCCCTCCCAGAAAACCAAAACAAGTATGGAAGAAAAAAGAGGAAAATCTAGAACCAGAAACCCTGCTCTTAGATGGCCCTAAATCCACCAACATTGAATCAAAACAAGGTGCAAGCAGGGAGACTCCTGCACAAGACAACCCATTGGATAATAACACTGACATGCCCAATTGAAATCACACTTGTAGAGGTTGCACTACAGGAATCTAAATCAGAAACATCTGAGTCGGACAATGATGGAGATGAGTTGAATATGGTTGATCCCATATGTATCAATCAGTCTGCTAATAACATCCTTGGAAGAGCGATAAGCACAAGAGGAAGGTAAAGTCCTAAAGCAGTTAGGGAGTAGAGGGAAAATGAGAAGGGTATTGTTAGTATGTTGAAATTTTTGAATCACTCCAAGGGAGGAAATCCCTCCCTTGGGGGAAGATGAGGATCATTTCATGGAATGTCAGGGGCCTATCGGCCCCTGACAAAAAATGCTTGGTCAAGAGGACCTTGGCCAAGCTTGATTCAGAAGTATACATTCTACAAGAAACAAAGCTAAGTAAGGATAAGGTGGTTGAGTTCATCAAATACTATTTTAAATGGGAAGGCATTTTTCAAGATGCTAGAGGTGCGGCTAGGGGTTTGGGAATCATGTGGAACCCCTAAAAAATTGAAGTACATCCAATAGCTTCATTCGATCATTGGATGACTTGCATCATTGTTTGCAAACAATCAAATCCTTCCTATCCATTATTTAATATTTATGGACCTACCAAAACTGAGGAAAAATAGAAAGTTTGGAATGAAATCACCAACCAAGCTAAGTTGTTGGAAATGGGCAAGGTCATAGTTGCTGGAGACTTTAACACCCTTTTGGACATTGATGAGGTGGTGGGAGGTCTTTGGAAACCTTCGAAAGTCATGGAGGATTTTAGAGATTTTGTATCTAATTGTAAGCTGATCAATATCATTCCTAAGAATGGTAAATTCACATGGACTAATAGGAGGCTAAATTTTTCCAATATATCTGAAAGACTAGACTGATTTCTGGTAGGTGAGTGATGGATTAGCTGCATTTACTCATTGGAAACTAAAATTGTTCCCCAAATTGGATCGGATCACCTGCCACTATCCCTATCCATTGCTTAGGTTACTCGTAGCATGAAGAATTACTTCAAATTCTTAAGCATGTGGTGGTAGGATGAGAAGTTTCTTGACAATATGAAAGAATGGTGGAAACAAGGTAACATCTATTTTGGCTCCCCTAGCTTTAAATTTGTTAAAAGAATTCAATTCGTGAAAAATAAAATAAAAGATTGGAACAAGGTGTCCTTCAAAAATGTTTTTGTTGAGAAAAGTAGAATTGAGGATGAACTAGAATAAATTAGCAATTTGGTTATGCGATTCAATATGACTAATGTAGAATTGGAATTGGAGAAAAAACTTAAAACCCAGTATATGGAAATTTTGAAGTGGGAGGAACTGTACTGGAAAGATAAGGCTAGGGAGCTTTGGATTGTTGAGGGCGATCTCAATACTAAATTCTTTCATGCCTCTTCCAAGGCTAGAAGGATCAACAATAAGATATGTTCGATCAAAGATGAGAATGGGATTTTGAAAAATTCAACTAATGATATTGAGCTAATTGCTCTCAGATACTACACGGATATATTGGGTTATTCTGAGCAAGATTCGAGTTTGATACCAATGATTGAGGAAATCATTAACCCTCAGATTTCTGGCTCTGATTGTGATATATTACTTGCTCCTTATTCTTTGGAGGAAATAAAAATTTCCATATTTTCTTTGCATCCCCATAAGGCACCCGGACCTGATGGCATAACGGTTGAGCTTTTTTAAAAATGCTAGGATTTCATGGGCAAGGATATTTGGAACATGTTTGAGGAATTCTGGAAAAAGAATAAATTTGTGAAAGAGATCAACCACACTATTATCACACTTATCCCGAAAAAATAGGACTGTGAATCCATGTCTGATTTCCGCCCAATATCATTATGCAACACTATCTACAAAATAATATCCAAGGCCATGGCTAAAAGATTGAAAAAACTGCTACCAAAACTTGTGTCTAAAAATCAGAATGATTTTACTCCGGGCCGTGAAATTGCAAACAACATCATTCTGGTATCTGAAGTCATACACTCACTCCATAAAGAAAAACTTAAAGGTATGGTTACCAAACTTGATGTCGCCAAAGCATATGATAAGGTGATTTAGAATTTTCTTATACAAGTCCTTGCCAGATTTGGTTTCCCTGCTAAGCGGCTCGAATGTTTATAATTCTGCATTAGCACTGTGAGCTTTTCCATTCTTGTCAATGGCAATTTGAATGGGTTTTTTGGTGCCACAAATGGTCTATGACAAGGAGATCCATTATCCCCTTCACTCTTTGTTCTAATGGCGGAATTTTTCGGGAGGTTAATTAGAAAAAGACATAGTGAAGGCATTTGGCAAGGAATCAAAGTTCATGATCAATTTGAGGCCATTACGCACTCCCAATTTGCAGATGATACAATCGTATTTGGAGAGGCCTCCATCCGGGAAGCAATTGGAATCAAGAACACACTGGAGGAATATACAATGGCATCAAGACAAGTTATGAATAGAGAGAATTCTCAATTGCTCTTCTTTAATACTAATAAGATGGTTCAGATGAGAATTGCACAACACTTGAATATAAAAGTTGTTGAGCTCTCGATCAAATACTTGGGGATTTGGATTGACAAAGGATGTAGACAATCCCAAAATTGGGATGATGTTATAAACACATGCCAGGTAAAATCAAAGAATTGGAAGAATAGGCGATTGTCCCAGGCGAGCAGATTAACCATGATTAAATCAGTTTTATCTGTCATTCCAATATGCAGTATGTCCTACTTCAAAATGTCATTCGCTACTGGAAAAAGTCTGAACAATCTGCTCAATAAATTTGTTTGGTATGGTGCCAAAGACAATAGGAAAATACCACTAATCAATTCGAACACACTGTGCTTAATTAAGGAAGATGGGGGAGTCAGCTTAAGGAAAATGGAGCTGCAAAATTCTGCCCTTGATGCTAAGCTCTCCTAGAAAATGTGTAAAGAACCTCAAAAACTCTAGGTTAGATTGTTTCGAAAGAAATATATAGACTCGGATGACCCCAACCGAATTCTTAGAGTGGCCAGTTCGGGCCAGGGCTCAGCTACGTGGAACTTCCTATGGGATTGCGGACACATTATCACTGAGCATATTTCATGGCAGATAGGGAATGGCAATTCCGCAATGTTTTGGAGAGATTCATGGAATGGATTTCCATCTCTCTCTGAAACATTTGAAGATAAGGAGTGGATAAATCTAGTCAAGGATTGCATTGG
This sequence comes from Cryptomeria japonica, assembly GCF_030272615.1. Taxonomy (NCBI): domain Eukaryota; kingdom Viridiplantae; phylum Streptophyta; class Pinopsida; order Cupressales; family Cupressaceae; genus Cryptomeria; species Cryptomeria japonica. The sequence goes on from NC_081407.1 coordinate 703,881,710, forward strand.
GTGACATGTATGCAATTATATGGAAAATCATGAGGACACCAATGGTCTGAGAAAATGGAAAATAATCAATATTGGTAAGCCAGTATTGTGTGCAAAACTTTGGGAAGTTATAAAAGATAGGAAAATTCCAGCCTCTAGAGAAGATGATAGCATATTTTGGTGTGCCTCAAAGTCCGGGGAGTATAGTGTCAAACTTGGATATGAAATACAAAGACAAAGGGGTACTTGTGATGCATGGCCTCATAAACTATGTTGGAGTAATAAAATAATGCCAAAAGTTGGGACATTTCTGTGGATTGCACTACATGGTAGAATCCTCACTGGTGAGATACTTAAAACTATAGGCATCTCGGGTCCTAATCAATGTGCGATGTGTTGTGCAGATGATGAGACTGCCAACCACTTACTCTTCAGTTGTCCAGTGGCAGAAATTTGTTGGAACTAGTTCCTTGCCCAGATAAATTGGACTACGGCTAAGAATAAAATGCTATTGGACTTCCTGCTTTCCTGGCCAATCAAGCAGAAGTCAAGATGGAGTGATTTATGGTTGATTGGTCCATCTATGATTGTTTGGCACATTTGGAAGGAAAGAAATAGAAGAATTTTCAAAGAAACATCACTATCAAATATTATGTTGATAGACAAAATAAAAGGTGCAATCGAGGAAGTGATAAATGGTAAGATACTAAATGACAGTCCAAAAAAATACAATAACTGGGATAGCCAAATGGAAAAATATTGGTCTCTTAAAATATTAGATAATTTTTCCCCCCTTTGAAGTCTATCGATATAAACTCTATCAGATGGAAGGACCCTCCTAAGGATTGGACAAAACTCAATTTTGATGGAGCTAGTAGAGGGAACCTCGGGGAATCCGATATTGGTGCCATAATCTGAGATGAACGTGGTAATATTATTAATGGACTGTATGAAGCGATTGGATCTGCAACAAATAATGAAGTTGAGATCTGAGCTCTGGAGGTAGGTTTACGACTCTGTATTCAGCAAAATATTACTCATGTCATCATTGAAGGAGACTTGCAGATTATTATAAATGGGGTTATTAAGTCAAATTTTCATAACTAGAAACTCAAAATGTGGCTGCCAATAATAATTGATCACCTCAAATCAATCAATAACTATGAAATAACTCATGTGTATAGAGAGGGCAATCAAGTAGCAGACTTTTTGGGAAACCTTGGGATTGAGAGGAATGACGATCTTGTCACTTTCAATCATGTCTCGGCTACTAATGATATCACAAGATATTGCTTGAAGGACTATTATGTTTCCCCACGGCAAGGTATTGGATAGAAAACCATCTTTAATCGGATTCGCACCCGATCTTGGGTTATAGGTGGTAGTGATATATGCCTTTGTAACATGTAAACAAGTACGAATCTGATTAAAAGAGGCAGGGTGTCTACACTTTGATCTTGATATCTAAAATTGATGGAAGATTGGTACATCACATGGATATGGCTTGACCTGTGCACTTGGGAAATACTGGATGCAGTTTGGGACACATCTTCACTATGAGATTGCTTTAGTTCAGATTTAGAATCTAGTGGATTTTGGCAGAATGATAATAATTGGCATCCGGTTCATTCTCCTTTCCATAAATACTTTTCATAGGATATGTTACACAGTGTGGTCTGTGTTGTGGTAGTAAATGGCTCATTTCGGAGATGTTAGTTGTGTCAATTGTAGCAATGCGTTGGGAGCAAAACTAAGGAATCTATTTGTCACTGAAGACTTTGTCTATGATGCTATCCGGGGATTAAGTGGCATCAGTCTCAATTTCGAATGGCACTGGTGTGATGCTATTGTTCTGGAGGTAGTTCTTATGCCCTTGATCAATGTCATGGAATCAGGGGAGCATGTGGTGGAACTTTTTGAGGGCTTTGTGAAACCATTCATCATGGACAATGTGGCTAATGACATCCTAAGCCTAGATGAGGGAACCAAAGTGGGCATATTAAAGGTGTATTTCCAGGTTGAGGATTACCTATCCTTGGAACCTAAGGATACCCCTGAGGAATCTGATGAGGACAGTGGTGGTTTAGTGGATAGCGATACCAGACAAGAGATGGCCTGGCGGGAAGTGTGGCTGGAGGAGCGCGTGCATCTGAAGGTGTTTGGGGAGAACGCATGGGAAGTGTTCCGGTATGTGGTGTTTAATGGAAACATGGCGCCCTTCAGAAACTTGACTAAAGCTATGGAGTGGTGGCTTCCTGAGCAATACACCAACAACGTCATTAGTATTGGAGAATATGCGGCTATAATTTACCAAGCATTAAGTGGAAATATGTAATTTGACTCGGGGGCCTGGGGACTTGTTTTCTTTTGTATGGAATGTATGGTCATATGACAGTCGTGTCTTGCTGACACAGTGGTGTTTAGTTGGATGCTCAAAAACTTTATGTAATTTTCCTTTTAAATTAATATAGGGCGCTATCCCCATAATGATAGTACTTACCTTAATAAAATAAAATTTAAAAATTTAAAAAAATTTAAAAATAAATATTATATTATATAAATTATATAATATATCATATATAATATATCATATATAATATATTATATAATATAATATACATATATATTATATCATATATTATATCATATATAATATAATATATATTTTATTAATATTAGATATCCAATTTTCTTGGGTTTTTGCCATGGCTAGATGTACTAACATCCAAGCCAAGGAAAAAGTCAACACAAATTTTTTGTGTTTTTAGGCGAGTGCAGAAGGTAATTTTTTTAATATCGCCACATTTTGGCCACTCATGATTCTGCACGGGCCCACATAAATAAATTAAATAATTTATTTATTAATAGAAGAATAAGCATTAATTAAATAATACATATTTAATTAATTTATCTCAAGCCAATTTTAGGTGTATATATATACATATATGTGTATGTATATATATATATGTGTGTGTGTGTGTGGACACACACACACACATAGAGAGAGAGAGAGAGATACATGCATACATACATACTGTAGGCATCTAAAAATGGTCAATGCTTGCGATGTCATACTTTGATATGTCTGTGTTACCTTCTTTTAGTTTTTTGCATTTTACTAACACTTCCTCTATGTTGCACATTTGGTCTTCATCATTTGTCAATGCACATTTGTTCTTTATCATTTGTCAACATCTCATCATTCTTCTGCTTTCTCTTCCTATTCAATTCATTTTAGTCCTTTCAATTTGGGTCTTATTAATATCAATCTCAATTGTGATTTCATGATCATGGTTAGCTATCAATTTCATAAAATCATCATTTTTAATCCTAATCAATTCCAATAAATTCTCAATGTCATGTCATCAACCATTATCAATCATCAATCGATTTTCCATCAATCATTTATCTTCGTCAATTGTCCTTGTCATTTCAATCATTATGATCAATCTTGATCCTTGATTTCAATAAATTTTAGTAAATTTGTCAATCATTATCCTGATCATGTTAATTATTTCACGACATCATCTTGATTTATGTCTCTCTTAGGGTTTAATAATTCTTTAATTATTAATCCTTTACTAATATTCCTGTTAGGATAAGTGAATTTATTCATTTACTCTATGTCTTGTGTCACAATTAAATATTTATTTAATTGGCTAATTGAATTTCCTCCTTTTTTTGTGAATTAAGTAATGAATAAAAACATATTAATTAATTCACCTAATTTTTATTTCATCATTTCTAATTTTCCTAACTTCCTAATTCATAATTTCGACCTCATTTTCTAATTTGCTAAATTCAATTTCCACCTAATCAAGTCTTCTTCTAGTTGCTCCTATTTTTGTGCTTCCCTTGTCATAAGTTGGAAGCATGATTCTCTCAATTTGTCATTAGTGTTAAAATAGAAACATGTCATAACTCTTGACATAGCAATTTGTCCTCACACCTTGCATGGTAAATTTGTCATAGTCATGACATAGAAGGTGTCATAACCCTTCTCTTTTCAATTCAATTTTTCAATTTCAAATCAAATTACCCCTTTTGAGTCTTCCATGCTAATTTCATCATTTCTTCAATTTGTCTATAAATTGGTCTCTTTCATCAATCTTTTAAAAAAAACCACATTTTCAAGAATCCTCGCGCTGTCAAATTCAATCTTGCTCCATGGTTTTGCACTTGTAGGTGAGATCCACACAAGCCCAATTTGGAGGAGAAAGAAATCCAATGAAGAGACATGAAGGAGATGCTTTGATGTCTTATGGTTTGCATTTGTTTTTAGCATCTTGTCTTCATACCTTTATATTGTGTATTAGGAGTTATTTTCATAAGCTTTTAGGTTTGTGGTTGCCTAATTGTATGCTTTGATGCCTTTTCTTGAATTCCTAGTTACATTTTTTGGTGAACCTAACGTGAACATGTAAATCTCACAATTTTGTGCATCTTATATTTGCATGCAGGTTTTATGTGTTGATATATATTTGCATACAGGTTTTATGTGTTGATACATATTTGCATGTAGGTTTTATGTGTTGATATATGTTTGCATGCAAGTTTTTGGTGTTGATATGTTCTTTCATGTGGGTTTTTTGTCCTAATATATTGTTGCACCCAGGTTTCAAGTGTTGATTTGTAGTTGCATGTGTTTTTTTTTGCACTAATCCATTGTTGCATGTAGGTTTTGTGAACTAATTTGTTGTTGCATGTGATGAATAATGATGAACAGCAGATACCCTAACTGGTACTGAGAGGGGGGGTGAATCAATACATACAAAAACTTCTTATCAACTTATCAAGTTAAAACAATACTAACCGGTTGTCTTCATTACTGAACTTAACCATGGCAATACCGGTAAAAAACAGTAAGACTTCAGACAACATAAACCAGTAAAACTGAACCCTTCAAATACATTCAATACTTGATAAATACTTCACCCATAAACATATGCATGTAGTATATCAGCAATACCATAACCATTAGCTCTACATGCATTATTACTCAAACAAAGAATACTTAATCATCACATAAAAAATGCACAACTCATGACACACAGATTTTTCACGTGGAAACCCAAATGGGAAAAACCACGACGGGTATGAATACCCACAAGCTTGTTTTGAACTCTTTTGAAGCTCGCTCTGTTATGATCCTAGTCCGGTTAAAGACTTTATAATAAGGTTCTACTAGGAACAGATCCTGTTAAAGATCACCCGGTTAAGGGATGACTATATACCCTGTTAAAGGTTGAAACCATGTCAAAGCTTACCTTGTGATAAGTCGATGCTTTGACATGTTTTTTATCATGACTCCTAGGTTTTTTGGTATCTTTTGGGTTGCATTGTGATAGTAAAGTATTGTGAATTGACTATATGTAATCCATGTTTTAAAACTGAACTTAAGAAATCATGTTTGAACTTTGTCAGTTAATTCCTGCAGCCATGCCAATTTATTCCTACAGCCAAATGATTTGTCCCTGTGATATGCAGATTATTTAGGATAATGTCATATGTGAGTTAATGAATGTATTAATTGAGTAAGATACATATGCATGTCCTTGTATGTTGTTTTTGTTTTTGTGCAGATAATAATTGATGCTGCGGTGGATGATTTTCTTTCGTGCCTAAGGACTGGAGAATCACGTTCAGATAACTGGATGTCAAACTGAAGGGGATTCGAGCAAGCGCAATGTATGGCATAATCAGAGCTATTATTTCACCATGGGATTTTAACTCTAGTGCATATTGAATTCACAAAATATCGCTTATGCGTGCAAAGACTATGGTTCAGTTTCAGATCCACGGTTCCTGCAGCCAAGCTCTCAGTTTTCTCCTTCATCTGACAATTATCCACCTCTTCTTCTGGGCATAACTTGAGTTGTCCATTGTAGTTGATCTTTTCTTTATAATAAGCTCTTCCTTCTTTCTTAGAGTTAGACAAGATGGAAAGGAATTGAGCAGAGTTTTGATAAGCATTTTGAATTTTCTCTTTTAGAATATGTAATCATTTTCAGGAAGAAATGCATAAGAATATGTTGTTCTGATCTATTAATAGTACTTTGCTGGGAGTTTGATATCACTCATCCAAGGGGGCCCACTTGGTGAGTGATCCTGTGTTTGTAATCATTGAAGTTAGTTTTTACTTAGTTGCAGTAGAAGTTCATGACTGGATTGTTCCTCCAGCCACTGGAAATAGATCCATTGACTGTTCCTGCAGCCAAGACAGAATGGTGTGATTTCTGTTATTTTCATTAGATCATTTCAGTAGTGGTTTGTGAAGCTTTCATGTAGCCTTTTATGATTTCCATTCCTGCCTTTCCTTTCTGCATAATGTTAGTTACTGCAGTAATGCAGAATAATCATTTAAGGAGCTTAGTGCATATATATTGCAAACCCATTTCAAGTTTTACGTTCCTAGATTGATAACTAAATGAACACCAACCATGAAAATAGTAAACTCTCCCATATTAATTTCCAAACTTCGGATTGAGATTTCAATTAGAGGTATTATTATTATCATTATAGTTGCGGTAGACACCTTGCTAGAGGATTTAAAGAACTCAATGATCTTGAGTTACCTGGTTAGAGGATTTACAGTAAGCCTGTTAAAGCTACCCAACAAAGGGATTTTCCTTCTGTTGAAATGGTTAGAAGACAACAAGTAAAACTCTGATCTGATAACAACACTATATGCTAAGGCAGATCCTTTTTGATTCCTCTACTCTGCAATCACACTCTGCAGTTTTCTCTCACTGGTCTGGCAAGTATCTCATCACTTAGATACACACACAACTTTTTCCAACAACTTACAATAACAAACATCATCGACCTTATAGAAAACAATTAGGTCGGTATCATAAACCCTAAACTCTAAGCATTTGGGTTTACAATTACAGTCGGTCAAATCTTGACCGTCCAAACACTTTCCATAGAGTGAAGCAATCTCAAATAGATCACAAGTCATTCTGTATCATCCATTCTTCACCGCACATAGAAATCAATAGCTCATCACGCTTTCTTCTCATACTGCTAAGAAGAATGTTCATTCCCAAGATAGACATTTAATGCAGTCGATCTTCACATGCAAGATCCTCAAGGAAATCCTTCACGTGCACAAAACTAACATGACATCTCGATCTCATCTTCATCTCTTAGCTAACTCATCATAGAATGTCATCGGTTGCATCGCACAAGCTGGATTGCCAAACCAGAAACCTTAGAGTTAAGACTACCAATTGGTAGTCACGCTTAGTGAAACCAGACACCAGTTTACTACAACTCTTCATATCGGTTCACTTGCACTTATTGACATCAATGACAACATACATTATCATCATATCATCATATTGGTTCATCAAATGCCAACAATCTCCCCATTTGGCATTGATGGCAATACTCAGTGTAGCATTGCAACTAAAAACATCATAGACTAGTGCCTCTAAAATATCTTCTCCCCTATATCATATATCTTCTCCCCCTTTGACAACAATGCCAAAGTGGAGGCACAATCTTCCATACTCCACTATGGTCCTCCCCCTATGGAGTAGCATCCTTCAACACATCAATCCTAAAATATTTGACACTGTAATATCTAAATGATGTGGAGCACACATCTTTAGTTTACTTCATGAAGGGGTAAAACCCCTAATTCACCTCTCAAAAAGGTAAATATAGTCTTTGGTAAGGGCTTAGTGAATATGTCTGCTAGTTGCTCCTTACTAGAAACATGTTGTAATACAACCTCTCTGTTTTGAAACTTCTCTCTTAAGAAATGATACTTGAGCTCAATGTGCTTAGTTCTATCATGCAATACCGGATTTTTGAAAATATTGATTGCACTAGTATTGTCACAAAATATACTCACTGGTTCAGATATAGGTACTTTGAAACCATCCAATACATGTTTCATCCTGATTGCCTGAGTGTAGTTCATAAATGTTGCCACATACTCTGCTTCAGCTATAGACTAAGAAGTACAACTCTGCTTCTTGCTTGTCCAGGAGACTAATCTTCCACCAAGAAAGAATGCTCCACCGCTTGTGCTCTTTCGGTCGTCCACATTACCTCCCCAATCTACATCGGTAAATACCTTGAGATTAAAATCACCATTGTATGGATACCACAATCCATAGTCAATAGTTCCTTTCAGGTATATAAGAATCCTCTCGACTGCTACCAAGTGGGATTCTCTTGGACTTTTCTGAAAACAAGCTACTATGCCCATTGTTGGCATTTCAATAGAAGGAGATTGTTGATATTCATTAAGGATATTGAGAAGGTTGTTGAAGATTATTGATATAACTGAAGAAGGATGATAACTATCTTTATAACATTATTTTGTCATTGATGTCATGAAATTGATACTTTGATTCAATATGATGTTGCCATATCTTGAGAAGTATGTGTTGATGAGTATTAAGAAGGTCGGTAAAGGACACAGAAAGAATGTGGTGAATAAGGGGAGAAATAAGTTATTCAATGGGCAACTATTACTGAGTTAGATAATGATGAGATCATGATGTTTTGATTGTGTTGATATCCTACACATGTTGTTGATTATAAGTTTAATACTATACCATGTCACCGAGCAAAGAACCTAGTTGGTAAACCCTAAGAACCTAGTCGATAAACCCTCAGGTTATCGATATCGGTTAAAGAAGGCAGATTCTCTACCGAGTGAAGTTCAGTATTAACCGAGTAACAACCGAGTTATTATAGATCGCATTGGATGGATAAAAGCATTATTTAATGAAGGATGCTGATGAGATGGAGATGGATAAATGATTGGTATGTCGTGCATAAGTTTGTTAAGGATCTACGGCAATGGAAAATCAAGAGGAAAGATCTACATCACAGATTGAACCGCAATAACCTTGCACAAGTTCCTAGGAAGGAATGCAAGTTCCAAGGTGAGGTAAAACATTTTCAGATCAAAGGATACATTGAACCTAGTCAAGATTGATGATCTGATGGCTAAGATTGGTCATGGGAAATGTGATCAAGGAGATTAAGCGGTTAGAAATTGTTTATAAATAAGGAATTGTTGATAAACAATGCATGCGAGCAAGTGTAAGCACAGGGATGCTACATAGTGACTACCAAGCACAGAAGCTTGAAGACCTATTTGAATAATAGAGTAGGGAGCCCAACAGAGGGACTAGTTAAGTCCTATGACAAGATTGTTTTGAGCAAATAAGAATCTGCTTTAGCATTTTAGATGTGAAGTTGTAGATATATTTTTATTACTGTTATTTTGTAAAGTGACAGAAAATCTCTTAACCGAGTGGACCTAACAGTCTTATTTGTAAATCCTCTAGCAAGGTAACATTCTAAATGAGTGTTTGAAATCCTTTGACAAGGTCACTTCTAACAAAGTGCAAGACTCTAACAAGTCTGAGGGAAATCCCTTAACCGGGTCACATCTAGCAATGTGTTTGTAATCTTTAATAGGATTTGCTTTTAACCGAGCATACTCTAGAAGGGTATATTTCTTAGTGGGTCTGAAATCTCACTGTGGTTTTTCCCTATTTGGGTTTCCACGCTAAATCTGGTGTTATATGTGTTATGATGATTATGTGTTTATGAGTTAGCATGTTTAGCAGTTTTTGGTTATATTGCTGAAGTATAAGATACCAAGGTTGAATCTGTTGATTTTATGGAAGATTAAGTTTGTATGATTCACCCCCCACCCCTCTCATCTTGTTAGCTATTAGCATCAGAACTTTACAATTGGTATCAGAGCTGTGGAATCCGAAAGAAAAGTTTAAAGGTACTTGAGGCAAAGATCCGAAGATGTATAAAAGGGATGCACCAAAGTTGAACAAGTCAAGTTTCTCCACATGGCAGAAAAGGATGAAGCTGCATTTATCAGGAATTGGAGAATATGCAACATATTATTTGGAGAATGATTACATACCACCAAGCACCAACCCGATGACCTTGGAAGAGATAAAGGCAAAGCAAGAACATATTCAAGCTATGATTGAAATAACATCAGCATTGACCGACTCAGAGTTTAATGATCCAGAAGGCTATAATGATGCAAAAGCAATGTGGACCAAGCTCATATCTGTGTATGGCGATGATGAACATGTTTAGAGAGCAAAAGTAGATAGTCTAAGAGGTAAACTTGAATTCATGAGAATGAATGAAGGTGAGAACATAACTCAATACAGTACAAGGTTAAAGGAGATTGTCAATCAAATCAAAAGAGCAAGAGGAACTATTGAAGAAAAGGATGTAACAAGTAAGTTGTTGAGAACCCTTCTATCTGCTTATGCCATTCGAGTCTCTGCAATCAATGAATTGAGGTCTGTACCTAACATGCCAGTTTCTTTGGATGCTACTATTGGTAAGCTACATGCATTTGAGTTAAGTAATTTTGATAAAAGTGGGTCTTCGATAAATAAAGTAGAATCTGCATTCAGTTCTCTTCATATTGGTGAATCTGATGATTACAATGATAGAATGTATAAGTATACTGAAGGAAATCATAGTGGAGCAAGTGAAAGGTTTCACAAAAACATGGAAGAGGTACACAAACTATATGAAGAAATAAAAAAGCAAGAAGAGGTTGAAGCATTATTAGCCAGAAGGTTACCGAGAGGAAAAGGTAAGTATAAAGGAAAGCTACCTTTAAAATGTTTTAACTATGATAAAATAGGACATATGGCTTCTAACTGCCCTGAAAATGAATCTAGTGAAAAGAGAGAATACCAAGATAACAGGCAGAAAGACAACCAATATAGAGGACACCGAGACTTCAGAAGGAGAGATAGAAAGACATGCCTAGTAGCTGATGAGGAATCCAACGATGATAAATCTGATGAAACTGATATAGAGGAAGTTGTTTATGTGGCTATTAAAGATGGATCAGATGAAGAAAGGTATGAAGAAAAAGCCCTAATATCTCACATAAATAATAATGATTCTTGGATCATAGACAGTGGATGCTCACATCACATGATAGGTGATAAACACAAATTTGTTAAATTAGAAGACTATGATGGAGGCTATGTAAGATTTGGTAATGATGCACCATGTCTGGTGAAAGGTAAAGGATCTATAACACTTCTTGACAATGATAAATGTGATGATGTTTATTGGGTTGAAGGTTTGAAATACAATTTGTTGAGTGTAGCGTAGCTAAACAATACAGGATACCCAATAGAATTCCAGAAGGGATGTGTCAAAGTTCATGACAAAAATGGAAAGCTGGCTGCTACCGGGACACAAACAAAAGATAATACATTTCATCTTGACTCAACTCAGAATAAATGTCTATACGCAAAAATAGAAGATACCTAGTTATGGCATAAAAGGTTTTGTCATGTAAATTTTGATAATCTGATCAAAATAAGTAAGAAGCATCGAGTAAGAGGTCTACCGAGTCTGGAAAAACCTAAGAATTCTATGTGTCGAGGATGCTAGATGGGTAAGATGACAAGATCAAGCTTTACAAGTAAGTCCTACACATCTAAAGGAATTTTAGATCTAGTACACACTGATCTTTGTGGTCCCATGAAAGTTCAAAGTTATTATGGTGATAAATATTTCATATTATTTGTGGATGATTACTCAAGGATGATGTCAGTTATGTTTTTAAAAGAAAAATCAGAAGCTTTCCAAATATTTAAATGGTACAAGGCAAGAGTTGAAAATGAAACAAGAAGACAGCTAAAATGTCTTAGATCTGATAGAGGAGGAGAGTTCACTTCTAATGAATTTAACTTATTCTGCAATGATCATGGTATAAAAAGGCAAGTGTCTGCACCGAGAACACCTCAGCAAAATGGGATAGCTGAGAGAAGAAATAGATCAATTGTAGATTGTGTCAGAACCCTGATAATAGAAAAGAGGGTACCTCAAACATTTTGGAGAGAAGCAATCAACACTATAGTTTACACCTTGAACCGAGTACAACTGAAGAAAGGAACTATGAAGACACCATATGAAATCTGGTATGACAAGAAACCTAATGTAAGTTATTTTAAAATCTTTGGAAGTAGATGTTATGTTCACAAAGATGACAGAAATGGAAAGTTTGATCAGAAAAGCGAGGAAGGAACATTTCTTGGTTATTCTTCTAGAAGTAAAGCATTTAAATGTCTGATCAAATCATCTAACAAAATAGTAGAAAGTGCAAATGTGAAAATTGATGAATTTGCAGAAAGAAATGATGAAGGAAATTCCAAAGAACCAGAAAATTATAAAGAATTTGTTTATGTTCAACCAAGAAATCCTACCGAGAGAGTTACTGAAGAAAATGAAGAGAATATCTAGTTACCAAGTGATGAAGAAGATCACACAGAGCCTACTGAGCCTATATTAGCCAAATATGTCAGAAGACATCATGCATCAAGTTAGATTATAGGAGATAAGGATGACCCAGTGATGATAAGGAACAAACTGAGACAGAACACATGTCTGATATCTAAATTTGAATTGAGAATAGTAAAAGAGGCATTTAACAATGAGGATTGGGTAAATGCTATGATAGAAGAGATTCATCAAATCAAGAAAAATGACACATGGACACTAGTCCCAAGACTGAAGGACAAAAATGTAATTGGTACAAAGTGGATTTTCAGAAACAAGCTAAATGAAAAAGGTGAGGTCATTCGGAACAAAGAAAGACTAGTTTGCAAAGGTTATGCTCAAGAAGAAGGAATTGATTATGGTGAGACCTTTGCACCTATGGCTAGACTTGAGGGAGTAAGAACATTGTTGGCATATGCTGCTTTCAAAATTTTCAAGGTATATCAAATGGATGTTAAATCTGCATTTTTGAATGGTATACTAGAAGAAGAAGTTTATATTGAACAACCTAAAGGTTTTGTTGAAGACAGGAGTAAAGATCAGGTATGTAGATTGAACAAAGCTTTATATGGTCTGAAACAAGCACCTAGAACATGGTATGAGAGATTGCACTGTTACTTAATCAAGATTGGTTTTATAAGAACAAGTGAAAACATCAATATGTACATGAAGAATGATGAGGACAAAGGAATATTGATCTCAGCCATATTTGTTGATGATATTATTTTTTGTGGAAATGATTCTCTATGCAAGAACTTTGGAAATGAAATGTGCAAAGAATTTGAGATGTCATTAATTGGTGAGATAAAGTATTTTATAGGTTTACAAATACTACAAATGAAAGATGAGATTTTCATTACTCAATCCAAGTACATAAAGGAAATCTTGAAGAAATTTGGAATAGAGGATTCAAAACCAGTAAGTACTCCTATGACTACCAACTGTAAACTATCAAAGAATGATGAATCTGCATCTGTTGATGAGACACATTACCAATCCATGATTGGAAAGTTACAATATGTTGTGCATAGTAGACCAGATATAGCACATGCAGTAGGTATTGTTGCAAGATTCTCTACATATCCCAAAGAAACCCATATGACAACAATAAAGAGAATTTTTAGATACCTGAGAGGCACTAAAGATTATGGCTTAGTATATGAAAAGAGAAATGATTTTGATTTAAATGTTTATACTAATGCTGATTGGGCAGGAAACATTGATGACAGGAAAAGCACAAGTGGTGGAGCTTTCTTTTTAGGTGATAGACTAGTAAGTTGGCTTAGCAAGAAACAAGGATGTATTTCACAGTCAACAGCAGAAGCTGAATATGTTGTTGCAGCATAGAATTGTACCAATATAGCATGGATCAAGCAATTGTTGGAAGGTATAAATGAGAAGGTTACCGAGCTAGTAACTATATTCTGTGATAATACGAGTGCCTTTAACATTTCAAAGAATCTGGTAATGCACTCTAAGACAAAACATATTTCTATCAAGTATCATTATCTCAGAGAAGAAGTTCAAGAAAAGAAAGTTGTGCCGGAATATGTTAGCACAAAGGAGCAAATTGCATACATCTTCACAAAGCCACTACCAAGAGACACTTTTGAGTATCTCCGAAGCAAGTTAGGAGTCCTACCCCTATCTTCTACTCACTGATAGAGTTCAGTGAAAGCATCAATTCGATGACTCCATAGAATATTATGTGTGGGTTGATGTTGATTTACGCACTTTAGGAAGTTTTCTAAAGGTGTGCAGGAAATAGTGAATAGAGACAAGTTGCTCTGATCGAGTTTTAGATGTTACATTTGCATGTGTAACTCAGCAAAAGCAAGCTCTTCACAGCAGAAGAGTTCATGATTTAGTTCTTTTACTTTTTGGCATTGTTGTCAAAGGGGGAGAAGACTAAATGGTAGACTAAATGGTAAAGCCCTAAATGAAGAAGATAACAGAAGACTAATGATAGGGGGAGAAGATTGCTGAAAAGGGGAGAAGACTAAATGCAAGATAACAGCTCAAAAGACTAATGAAAGAGGGAGAAAGCCTAGAAGACTTCAGAAGAAGAAAATGACTCAAGGATAACAGGAGAAGTCTCCACAGCAATCTGAATCTGAATCAATTTCAATATCTTGTTGGTATTACCATTTAAAAGTTGGTATTGTCATCAATGCCAAAGGGGGAGATTGTTGGCATTTCAATAGAAAGAGATTGTTGATATTCATTAAGGATATTGAGAAGGTTGTTGAAGATTATTGATATAACTGAAGAAGGATGATAACTATCTTTATAACATTATTTTGTCATTGATGTCATGAAATTGATACTTTGATTCAGTATGATGTTTCCATATCTTGAGAAGTATGTGTTGATGAGTATTAGGAGGTCAGTAAAAGACACAGAAAGAATATGATGAATAAGGGAAGAAATAAGTTATTCAATGGGCAACTATTACTGAGTTAGATAATGATGAGATGATGATGTTTTTATTGTGTTGATATCCTACACATTTTGTTGATTATAAGTTTAATACTGTACCATGTCACCGAGCAAAGAACCTAGTCGGTAAACCCTAAGAACCTAGTCAGTAAACCCTAAGGTTATCGATATCGGTTAAAGAAGGCAGATTCTCTACCGAGTGAAGTTCAATATTAACAGAGTAACAACTGAGTTATAATAGATTGCATTGGATGGATAAAAGCATTATTTAATGAAGGATGTTGATGAGCTGGAGATGGATAAATGATTGGTATGTCACGCAAAAGTTTGTTAAGGATCTACGGCAATGGAAAATCAAGAGGAAAGATCTACAGCACAGATTGAACCACAATAAACTTGCACAAGTTCCTAGGAAGGAATGCAAGTTCCAAGGCGAGGTAAAATGTTTTTAGATCGAAGGATACATTGAACCTAGTAAAGATTGATGATCTGATGGCTAAGATTGATCATGGGAAATATGATCAAGGAGATTAAGCAGTTAGAAATTGTTTATAAATAAGGAATTGTTGATAAACAATGCATGCGGGCAAGTGTAAGCACAAGGATGCTACATAGTGATTACTGAGCACATAAGCTTGAAGACCTATTTGAATAACAGAGCAGGGAGCCCAGCAGAGGGACTAGTTAAGTCCTATGACAAGATTGTTTTGAGAAAATAAGAATCTGCTTTAGCATTTTAGATGTGAAGTTGCAAATATATTTTTATTACTATTATTTTGTAAAGTGATAGAAAATATCTTAACTGAGTGGACCTAACAGTCTTATTTGTAAACCCTCTAGCAAGGTAACATTCTAAATGAGTGTTTGAAATCCTTTGACAAGGTCACTTCTAACAAAGTGCAAGACTCTAACAAGTCTGAGGGAAATCCCTTAACCGGGTCACAACTAGCAATGTGTTTGTAATCTTTAACAGGATTTGCTTTTAACCAAGCATACTCTAGAAGGGTATATTTCTTAGTGGGTCCAAAATCCCACAGTGGTTTTTCCCTATTTGGGTTTCCATGTTAAATCTAGTGTTATATGTGTTATGATGATTATGTGTTTATGAGTTAGCATGTTTAGCAGTTTTTGGTTATATTGCTGAAGTATAAGATACCGAGGTTGAATCTATTGATTTTATGGAAGATTAAGTTTGTATGATTTACCCTCCCCCCCTCTCATCTTGTTAGCTATTGGCATCAAAACTTTACAGCCATTGCATGAGCAATATCTGGTATGTTGTGCACCACATAGTGCAGCTTACCGATCATTGATCGGTACTCCTCATTCACCAACGTTGAATCATCTTCCTTAGTCAGTTTACAGTTGGTCACCATCGATGTACCAACCGGTTTGCTCTCCTCCATGCCAAAGGTCTTCAATACCTCTTTGACATACTTGGACGGGGTAATAAACATACCCTCTTTCATTGGTTGAATTTGTAAACCAATGAAGAACTTTATCTCTCCAATCAGAGACATCTCAAACTCTTTCTTCATTTCATCTACAAAAGCATGGCTCATTCCATCATCTCCTCCAAAGATTATGTCATCTACAAATACTTCACAGATCATAATCTAATCACCTTCAGATTTTAGGTAGATGTTGCTATCCTCACTTGTTCTTTGAAATCCTATCTTCACAGGATGAGAGTGTAACCATTCATACCATGCCCTAGGTGCTTGTTTCAATCCATACAAGTCTTTGTGTAATCTACACACCATGTTACTATCTTCTAATAAGGCAAATCCATTTGGATGCTCAATATACACTTCCTCTTCTAGGATTCCATTCAAGAACGTAGACTTCACATCCATCTGATAAACCTTAAATCCCTTGAATTCTGCAAATGCAAGTAGCATTCAAACACCTTCTAGTCTAGCCACAGGGGCAAAGGTTTCTCCATAGTCTTCTCCCTCTTCCTGAGCATATCCTTTGCATACAAGTCTTGCCTTGTTCCTCACAACTATGCCTTCTTCATTTAGCTTATTCCTGAAAAACCCATTTGGTACCTATAACATTCTTATGTTCTAGTCTAGGTACCAGGGACCATGTTGCATTCTTTTCTATCTGGTCTAGCTCCTCTTTCATTGCCTTAATCGAGTCTTTATCTGTAAGTGCTTCTCTGGAAGTCTTGGGCTCCAATTTAGAAATCATGCAAGAGTTTTCTTTCACCTTTCTTCTTGTGAGTATCCCTGCATCTTTATCTCCTATGATCTGCTTTGGATCATGATGTAGTTTCACATACCTAGGAATGACTCTAGCTAGTTATGCTATCTTTTCCTCTTCTTCTTCACTTACTTCTTCTTCTTCACCTACTGCAACTTCTACCGGTACATGAACACTGAGATCTTTACTTGTTTCTTTCTTAACCGATTCCCAGAAGGCTATACCCAGTTCATCTTCCACTTCCTTGCTGCAGGTTTCCTCAGGTTCCTCAGGGGATTCATCAACCCTGACATTGATACTCTCAAAAAATTTATGTGTTCTATTGTTGTAGCACTTGAGAGCTTTGCTCTTAGTGGAATATCCCAAAAATATTCCTTCATCACATTTAGCATCAAACTTGCTCAGATGCTCACCTCTCTTGATGTAACACTTACTACCAAATACTTTAAAGTAACTCACAGTGGGAGTTTTCCCGATCCAATACTCATAAGGGGTTTTAACTCTACCATTCTTGATGAGTACCCAGTTCATAGTATAGACTGCAGTGCTCACTGCTTCTCTCCAAAAAGTGTGAGCAACCTTTCCTTGGATCAACATTGTTCTGGCTGCTTCAACTATAGTCTTGTTATTCCTTTTTGCTATGCCATTTTGTTGTGGTGTCCTTGGGGCAGACAACTACCTCTTGATACCGTTATCTTCATAGTACTTGTTGAATTCATCAGAAGTGAATTCACCTCCTTGATCAATTCTAAGGAATTTTATCTTCTGACCACTTTCCTTCTCTACTAATGCTCTAAAGGCTTTGAATTTTCCAAATGCCTCAGACTTGTCTTTCAAGAATGTGACCCACATCATTCTTGAGTAGTTATCAGTAAGAATCATGAAATACCTATCTCCCTGAATACTTCTAGTTTTCATAGGACCACACAAATCAGTATACACGAGATCAAGTAAGTTTACTGTTGAAAAAGAGTTACCTTTGAAATTTGAGGAAGACATCTTCCCAAGTTGACATTCTCTGCACAAAGAATTCTCCGGTTTGTTCAGCAAAGGCAATCCTCTTACTGTCTTGATCTTATTATCCTTTACAATATTATCAAAGTTCATCTGACAAAGTCTCCTATGCCATATCCAACTGTCATCAAACTTCGCCATCAAACACCGACTCATCTTGGCATTCAGCTGAAACAAGTTACCTTTGGTCTGCTTACTGGTGGTAATAAGTTCACCACTTTTCCAATTATACTACAGACTCCACCTTTGAACTCCAAACTGAGTCCTTTATCATTTAGCTGAGCAACACTCAATAGGTTATGCTTAAGACCTTCTACCCATTAGACATCATCCGCACTACTCTTTCCATTTAGTGAGATGGATCCTTTTCCTTTTACCAAGCATGTGCATCATTGCCAAATCTGACAACACCTCCATCATATTCTTCTAGAGACATAAACTTTCTCCGATCACCAATCATGTGGTGATAACAACCACTATCAATAATCCACTCATTAGAGTTGTCAATGCAAGAGACAAGTTCTTTCTTGTCATACACTTCTTCCTTTACAACTACAAGCATTATGTCCTCATTTTCTTCATCCTCAGATTCTTCATCAGTAACACTTTCATCCACTGCAACAAGACAATTTCTTCTATTTACTCCTTTATACTTTCTAAACCTCTCCAGTTTATCCTTATTCTCATTGTCAGGACAGTTAACAACTATATGTCCTATCTTATTGTAGGAAAAACATTTTAAAGGAAGCTTACCTCTATATTTTCCAGTACCTTTTGGAAGTCTCTTGGCAAGAAGAGCTTCAAATTCCATCAGAATCTCTTCATCATCCATACCTCTGCTTTGCATGGACTCATAACTGGTATTTACTTCTTTTCCTTTTTTGGTTGGTGCAATAGATGCTCTAAAAGCTGACTTGGTCTTCTGAACACTGCCATCATAGCTATTCAGCTCATATGCAGTTAACTTTGCAATGATAGAGTCTAGGGATACCTTGGTTTTGTCAAAAGACCTTAGTTCCTGAATAGCAGCAACTCTGATTGCATAGACCGGTAACAATGATCTCAAGAATTTACTAACAATGGTGGCATCATCAATTGTTCCACCAGTGCTCTTGATATCTCCAACAATAGTCTTGATCCTTATGCCATATTGTTGAATGGTCTCACCTTCAACCATCCTCATGTCTTCAAATTTTCCTCTAAGGCTGTCTTCCTTAGCTTGCTTTACATGCTCATCGCCGCCATAAATAGTTTCCAATGTGTCTCATACATCTTTAGGAGTGTCCTTATCTTGTACATCAATGAGCTCAATATCAGACAAACTGCTAATAAGGGCTTCCATGACTTGCCCATTTTCTTGAATCTCTCTTTTCCAATCATCAGTTAGAGTGCCAGTGGGGATTACATAGACATTCTCAACATAGCTCTAGTGTTGAGCACCAAAACTCTTGATATATATCTTCATTTTGTCCTTCCATATTTTAAAGTTGTCTCTATTGAACTTAGGACCTTCCCTCTTCATCAAGGCAGGATCTTTTTCCTCAGGCGGTTAAGCTTATATCACCAAGGACCTGGAGTTGCTCTGATACCAATTGATGAATAATGTTGAACAATAGATACCCTAACTAGTACTAAGAGGCGGGGCTGAATCAGTACATACAAAAACTTCTTATCAACTTATCAAGTTAAAACAATACTAACCAGTTGTCTTCATTACTGAACTTAACCATGGCAATACCAGTTAAACACAGTAAGACTTTAGACAACATAAACCAATAAAACTAAACCCTTCAAATACATACAATACTTGATAACTACTTTACCCATAAACATATGCATGTGGTATATCAACAATACCATAACCATTAGCTCTGCATGCATAATTACTCAAACAAAGAATGCTTAATCATCACATGAAAAATGCACAACTCATGACACAGATTTTTCACGTGGAAACCCAAATGGGAAAAACCACGGTGGGGATGAATACCCACAAGCTTGTTTTGAACTCTTTTGAAGCTCACTCTATTAGGAGCCTAGTTCGATTAAATACTTTACAAT
This sequence comes from Cryptomeria japonica, assembly GCF_030272615.1. Lineage (NCBI taxonomy): Eukaryota > Viridiplantae > Streptophyta > Pinopsida > Cupressales > Cupressaceae > Cryptomeria > Cryptomeria japonica. The sequence continues at coordinate 703,901,726 of NC_081407.1, forward strand.
AAGGTTCTGCTAGGAATCAATCCTGTTAAAGATCACTCGGTTAAGGGATGGCTATATACCCTGTTAAAGGTTGAAACCCTGTCAAAGGTTACCTTGCTAGAGGATTTAAAGAACTCAATGATCTTGAGTTACCTGGTTAGAGGATTTATAGTAAGCCTGTTAAAGCTACCTGGCAAATGGATTTTCCTTCTATTGAAATGGTTAGAAGACAACAGGTAAAACTCTGATCTGATAACAGCACTATATGCTAAGAAAGATCCTTTTCAGTTACTCTACTCTACAATCACACTCTACAGTTTTCTCTCACTGGTCTGGCAAGTATCTCATCACTCGGATACACACACAACTTTTGCCAATAACTTACAATAACAAACATCATCGACCTTATAGACAACAATTAGGTCGGTAGCATAAACCCTAAACCCTAAGCATTTAGGTTTACAATTACAATCGATCAAATCCTGACCGTCCAAACACTTTCCATAGAGTGAAGCAATCTCAAATAGATCACAAGTTATTCTACATCATCCATTCTTCACTGCACATAGAAATCAGTAACTCATCACGCTTTCTTCTCATACCGCTAAGAAGAATGTTCATTCCCGAGGTAGACATTTAATGTAGTTGATCTTCACATGCAAGATCCTCAAGGAAATCCTTCGCGTGCACAAAAATGGCATGGCATCTCAATCTCATCTTCATCTCTTAGCTAACTCATCATAGAATGTCACCGGTTGCATCGCACAAGCTGGATTGCCAAACTGGAAACCCTAGAGCTGAGACTACCAACCGATAGTCACGCTTAGTGAAACCCAGACACCGATTTACTACAACTCTTCATACTGGTTCACTTGCACTTATTCACATCAATGACAACATACATTATCATCATATCATCATACCGGTTCATCAAATACCAACAACATGCAGGTTTTATGAGAGGATCTATTATTGCATGTGGGTTTTATGGAGTGTAAATAATGATCCATGCATGATTTCTTAACATGCAATGAACAACAAATCTTCACGTAGTTTAATTAGAGGGTTTTAATGAACAACCATTTTTAAGATAGCCTAAATAGGATGTTTCAATGAACAACAATTTTTCACATAGCCTAATTAGGAGGTTTGAATGAATCCTACTATTCTCACATAGTTTTAACTAGGATTTGGGTCAAACAACAACAACAACAAAAATCACATTTCATGATGCAAAGGGTCTACAATGAACAACAAATTGTATTTAATCATGGTTTAAATTGATAAAATCTTTTTCAAATTAATGTGGAAATAACCTCATCTAGTCTTAATTAGGATGCAAATGGATCAATAAACTCATTTCATTTTCTAAAGGTTAAAGAATCATTGTTTGTCATGTCCTCTTTTATTTTGCTTGTGTGTTTTTATCTTTAGAAGTGGGCCTGCCTCCTTATTTTCCTGGCACTTCACACAAGTATTGGTGAGAGGGAGTGACTCAAAGTGGTGACAGGCTAAGGCAAAGCTCTTTCAAACCACTATAAATAAGTATGGTTGCAATGAAAGTTGTAGACAATGGGTGTTGGAATGGCATAGCAATGATTAAATTCACCGGATCTACATCCACCCAAACAGATGCCCTAACTAGAATCCTTTGTTTGTAGAGACCAAAAACCTTCTATTTGTTGGCCCAGGCATTGTGATACGTGCATGTCGAAGACACCTCTCATGTACTCCTCAGTTAGAGATAGCAAGTTCTTGGGAAGTGATGCCCCTTGAACTCAAAGCTTGGTATGCCCAAGAAGTGAGTGCACTATAAGGGGGAGTGAGTGCTACCAAGAATCTAGCTATCCAGCTGAGTGTTGTATTTTATGGTTAGAGGATTCAACAGATATTGCCCCGTCTAGCCATAGGATTTATTGTTGAAGGTGCATGATTGTCTTGGGTCAAAGTCAAACAAACATCTTGTCTTCTATGCTTGTTAAAGGTTGAATTAAAAACAATTCTCACAAGTGGTCATAAACAACCTTTATTTTCAAAATCAAACAAGTTTTCAATAAGTCCAAACAATTGTCCAAATAAGATCAAAACAAAGTTCAAGCAAAGGTCCAAATTTTGTCCAAGTATTTATCCAACATTTGAACATGGCTTGTCAAAACATTGGAAATCCTTGTTCCAATTTTTGCATATTTGAAACCTTAGGTCTTAGGACCCATAGACATTACCTTTCATTTTAATGTCCTCATTTTGCACGTTTAAAAACATTTCCCTAAGTCTTCATTTCATTGTCATACCCAAGCTAGGTTTTCACTTAGGTGACATTTTTGCATTATCATTATCATACTAAAGTTAGGTCTTGGCCTAGTTTGCATTTTGCATTTCCAAAGTCATTGGTCCTCATATATCCATATCAAATTGGCTTTATCATTGCATAGTCCAAACCCTAGTTGTGTCTTATCTTGATCTTGTCATATCATTTCATATCTCCAAGTAATAACACATCTTGACATCATTTTCATATCATATTTTGGGTTCAAATCCCTAGGTCATTATCAGTATCATTGTCCTTTTGCATAATAATCTCAAAATCATGTTTTGTCAAGTTTGAAGAATTCAAAACTTCAGATTAAACCCTAAGTTGTTGATTAGGTAGTCTTGACCTTGTCTAGCATTTGTTCTTTTGTCATTATCATTTTGTCAAAGCTAGCTTAGTATCCAAGCATATAGGTGAGACATTTTCATTTTGTCCTATTGTCATTTGGTCCTTTTGTCCTTTGTCAACTAAGGTCTTGACTTCATTTCAACTTCCCAAGGTTGAGTCTTTAGGTTTGTATTTCAAAAGTTTGTCCAAATCTTCAAAAAAACAAAAAAACATAGGTTGCATTTTTTTCCCTAGATTGCACTTAGTTGCATATCATTATCATTCCAAAAATCCAAAGAGTCCAAAAATATAAGTTGCATTGTTATCCTCTTAAGTTGCATTTGTCAATTCCATTAGTTGCATTGCATAGTGACATGTTTGTTGAAATGAGGTCCCAACCTTCTTATGAAGCCATGTCATCACAATTGAACAATCAATCATTTCAATCCAATTTCTACATATCTCAAAACTTGGATCAAACTTATCATGATGATTTAAGTGTCCAAATACGAAAAGTAGAGGAAAAACTATCTCAAGAAAGAGAGATTGTAGAACAAAAAGCGAAAAAAAGTTACAAGATTAGATCCCAAATGATGAAAACACTTTGAAAATTTAGAAGTTCAAATACAAACCTTGAGCAAGTTGATGTGAAGGATCTCATTGAAAAATTAGACATACCTACTCTCCTTTCACAAATAGAGACGATGAAACAATTTCAAGCGAAGAGCACAAACTTTGACCAAGTTCCAAATCAAACCTCATTCAACCAAATCCATCAAACCTTGTTTGATCAAACTCCATTCAGTCAATTTTTGAATGAACAACCAATGATCCAACAACATCCAATTATCCAACAACAACCAGTGGTCCAACATTTACAACCAACACAACCAATTTTGCAATTTCAACAAAATATCCAACTAATGATTCAACCAACACAACCAATGGTCCAATATACACAACCAATACATCAAATGGTGCAATTTCAACAATATATCCAACCAAACACACAATGTCAACAATTGGTTCAACCAATTGTCAATCATCAATATCCAACTCAGTCAACAAACCACTATCAACAACTTCAACCAGTTATTCAAAAACCAAAGTTGAAACTCACATCAGGCCAAGTTTCAAACATGTCAAACCAATTCAACAAAGTCCCAAAACAAGTCCAAAATCAAAACCCAACCATGTCAAAACCTTGCAAGGATTCAAATGTGTCTCCAAAGAAAGGTGGCTCTTTTACACAACTCTTAAAGAGAGCCCTAAGTGATTTTTCTAAGAAAGATCAAAATTGTGCACCTATGTCTAACAATGGCTCATCCCCCCATAATAAAATTGACTCTCCAATGGCATCTATTTCTACACCTCTTGAAAATTTGCAAGCACCTTCCATGTCATCCTCACCAAACAATACACCCAAGGATGAAGTTCCCCAAGGGCTATCCATAATTGATTGCCAAGCTAATCTAATTCATGATGCAAGTTCCTACCATGTTTCAAAAATGCTAGACTCAATGCCACTATGTGCTTCATTTCCCATTAAACCTATTGCAGAGGATCCCATCCAAAGTCCATCTCCCTCATGTCAAAGCATTGATTCCTTTCCAGAATCCCACACGCATATCCAAAGTCCAACCCCATGTCAAGAGGATAATTTAGCGCACAGAGAAATGAGTCCTAAAACATATCAAGATAAAGATATCCTAGCCCATCCTATCCCAAATGATCCCCTTCCACGTCATGACCACATTGTCCTTTTAAGTCCCATTGACATTCCACTCCCTGAGCAAGGTCAAAATATCCATTACATTCTTTCTGATCATCATTGAAAGTCAAGAGTAGAGAACCTTTAAAGAAGAATCCAATGATCTTCCTCCTTGTCAAGATCAATGTACCCTTTCTGATCCATGTCCACCACAAGACCTTGCCATCCCTTTAGATACTCCACAAGATCTCTTTGTTCCTCCATATACACCCCAAGATCTTATTTATTTTGATGATCCCATTATTCTTCCCACTTCATCACACGAAGAGCCTATCATTGATCCTAGTTCCCCTCATGGTCCTGATCCCCCTAGTGATCTCGACCCCCCTCATGATTCTAACATGTTGGTGCAAGATGTTTGTGAAGCCCCTACATGCATAGTGGGTTCCTCCACTTTGGTCCAGTATGATCCTCTTTGTGATTCCATCATTTCCAACATATCATGTCCATCTCATAATAGAATTGCATCTTCTTCCCAAAGCAAAGAGTATCATACAAGTCAAAATATTCATAAAGGCAAAGGGGTAGACCTTCCCAAGCAAGAACCCCTCAATATCAAATAAAATATTAATGGTCATGGCTATATAGCCCACTCTCAAGATGTTGGTATCCCTCCATCAAACCCAAACATATGCCTTCCATGTCATCCCTTCCATCCATCTTAGGTCCCTATATCCTTTTGTCCCCTATGCAAAATTGGCAAAGGCACACATATTTGAGCACCTTCCATCCATCCAAACGACCTCCATTTCATTCCTATCCACACACACATTCCTTTCCCCCTACAAACAATTTGGATGCCAAGCATAAAAGTCATAAGTCCAACAATCCACATGTATTCAAGGATCAACATGTCCCATCTAATAGACATGTCAAAACAAAGAAAAGTATGATCCAAAAAGAAAAAGAAAAATTCAAAAGGCCACAAAGGCCCACTGATAAAAAGAAAGTGAAGTATATATTTATATGGGTTCCTAGATCCCTTGTGCAAGCAATGCGTTCCAAGGAAACACAAAATAATGAAAAATAAAAAACTATGTGGATTCCCAAGAAGCTCCTTGAAGTACAATAGTCTAAAGCAACATCCAAATTGGCATCTAAGATTTCTATTCCTCCATCCAAACCTTCCAAGTCTATTCCTCCATCACCTCCTTCATCCATTTTGGGTCCTTATGTCCCAAAATCCCTATCCTTTCCTCCATCAAAATCTCAATATCCAAAATCCATTTTTCCTCCATCAGTCAACCACCCCTCAAGGTGTGTGCAAATATTGAACTGGCCAACATTTCCATCCCCTCAATCCCAATTCTTCCAATACCCTATCCATTATCTAGCACCTCTTTTCCATCCTTTCATCCATCATATCCAATCCTTGGCCTAAATCCTTAGTCCCATCTCATTTTCATGTCATAATCATGCCAACGTCTTTGAGCATACCTTTCATAGCCATGGTCTATTGTAGCACAAATGTAAAGGATACTATCCAAATAATAAGATGCTTGAGTCCTTCCATCCCCTATCATATGCCCATTTTCTTCCAAAAAGTCAAAAGTAAAAATGAAAAAAATAAAAAGCAAAAAATTAAAAAGTAAAAAAAAAAAGTTTAAAAAAAAATTTAAAAGAAAAAAAATAGTAAAGAAAAATCATTTGTCCTCTAGTGAAAACCTAGCAAATAGGTGCCTTGGACAAGTACCATGATGAAAACTTGACAAACAGGCATCATGTGTAATATATGAACATCTTGCATACCATACTTGGGGGCAGGTTTCATTTATGCTATCCTATCATATCCTATTGCCCTTCATTATCCTATCATCCTATCATTTGTTATATCCTAGAATATCCCTATCATACCTTCCATTATCCTATCTTGTCCACATTCCCTTTTCCACCTTTGATCTTGACAAGTTTGAAGATCTTCATGAGCATCATGCATCTTATTCACAGCTTTTAGTCTATCATAGCTTTTGGTTTTTATCAATTGGATTATTACAACCCTTCATCCATATTTCTTGGCTTATTGCAACCTTTTGTCATTATCCCTTAGCCTATCACATCCTTATCCTATTCATATCCTTTATCCATTTTTTATCTTGCTTATCTTGTCCATATCATGTCATCATCCATACACTCATGTCCCTTGATCTTGATCTTGATCTGACATAAGGACATGAAATGCAAACATGGTTTCAAAAGCCTCTTGACATGTCCCTCAGTCCATGCCATTGCTTTACATTGTCATATCCAATCCCTTATCCCATCGCATAGTAGCCCTTGGGAAGTGAATTTGCTCTACCTTTTCCATAATAAATGGCCTTTGTCTTCCTTCTATCCACCAAAATTTCAAAAAGCTTGTTTATCCATCTATCATATTCCTTGCCTTGCTAGACACTGGGGGCAAAAGCATAAAAAATCCCTAAAAATCAAATAAAGTCCTGAAAAAATCCCTAAAAATCAAATAACAGCCTGAAAAAATCCCTAGTGATTTTGCCATTTTCGAATCAAATTGCTTTTCTCATCCTCTTTCATACTAATTTCATTATTTCACCAATTTCTCTATAAATTGGTATCTCTCATCATTTGGAATCAACCACATTTTCAAGTATCCTCGCGCTATCAAAATCAATCTCGCTTCATGCTTTTGCACTTGTAGGTGAGATCCACATAAGCCCAATTTGGAGGAGAAAGAAAGCCAATGAAGGGACATGGAGGAGTGTTGCTATTTACTAAGTTGTCATTAGTTTTATGCCCAAAGTCATCCTATATACACTAGTTGGTTTATACTACCGAAAAGTCCAGTCAATAAATACCAAGGTTATCGGTGTCGATTACAGAAGAGAGACAAGTCACCGAGATTATATACACCGAGCTATGAACTGAGTTAATATGTCTACCAAGCAGCAAAGAAGGTATACCGAGTTAATCTGAACCGAGTGGAAACGTGTTACTAGATTCAATGAACCTAGACACACATGTGAAACGCGTTACAAGATTTGAGAAGATGAAACTGTTATTACATAGGAAATTGCATTTAAAGATTTTGTATGATTTTGAGGAAGAATTTCCAATGAAATAATTTCTATGTTTATTCATTCAATAAAACATGTTTGTATGATCGAAGCATGAACATATCACCATCTCAAAGATCTATATAAACAAAATGATTTGAGTATTTGAGATATGACATGACAATCAAGAGAGAAGATACAAAGTGATGATATAGTTAAGTGTGAAGAAAGAAGATTGACAGAGATATTCAGAGGTTACCGAGAAGGTTTTAGAGAATAGTTTAAGGGACAAAGTATACAGAAGTGGTTACCGAATTTATTTATCAATTACCGAGGAATGCTATGAGCAAGGTAATTTTATATTGAGCACATAGAGTCTGCTATAACATTTCAAATGTGAAGTTGCAGATATTTTGTAAAGATTTTGATTGAATTATTAAGTTGTGTTAGAAACCTTTAACAAGGTAAAAGACTCTAATAAAGTCTATAAATTGTAAAGCCTTTAACCAGGTACAACATTTTGTAGAAGTGTTTGTAAAATCCTTTAGCAAGGTAGATCTAAAGATCTTTATACTCCTAACAGGGTAAGCTATCAGAAATAGCTAAACATGTAGCTCTAATTGAGCAATCTTGATTACTGCAGTAGTGAAGTTGTGGGTGCCATCCCCACCGCAGTTTTTCTCTCTAACCAAGAGTTTCTGTGTAACCAAAAATCTTTGTGTTATGGAGTGAAATTTTGATGGATATCATTTCTATGATTATGTTTTAGTATTATATATTTATGAGATCAGCAATACTTAGTTTGTGTTTATCAGTAAAATTATTTTTCAAGAAAAGTTTTGAAGTACTGATTCACCCCTCCCCTCTCAGTACATTAGCTTTCCAAGTTAGACCTAACAAGGAGATCCTTTGATGTCTTATGGTTTGCATTTATTTTTTAGCATCTTGTCTTCATACCTTTATTGTGTGTATTAGGATTACTTTCATTGCAATCTAGTTAGGTGGTTGGCAAGTTTGTATGCTTTGATTTTGCAAGTTTCTTTGAGGGATTGTTTTAAACACATAAGTGATTTTGACAACATATAGATAGGCATTTGAGTAGACGTCAAACATAAACACATAAAGACTTCGCTTTGACAAAATCGCATATCAATAGATGAACTGTTCAACCGAGCAAGTATTCAAACTAATCAAAGTTGTCGTATCAATCAAAACAACATCAACATTATCAACCCTCTTGTCAACATTATCATGGGTCCTATACAGGGTCTTATAAAGGGTGTCAACATTATTTTGAGTAGCCTAGTGCCCAAGATTGAGAAACCAAAAGGCTACTCAAAGAGTGAATAGCCGATATAGTCTGTGATGCTGCCTCGACAATAATATCTGGATGTGGGGGATCAGCTAGAGGAGGGGGAACATATGGACCTTATAATACTCTAACTACCCCAGGTCTATCTTGAGGCATACCTAAACCCACACCCTACAAAAGGTTGATGCCAAAGTAGTTCACATTCTTACCAAAAACAAACTTAGAATACAATTGTTTGATAAAATAAAATGGGACATCAAGATTGTTGTTGGGCAGTCTATCAAAACCCATCCACCAACGTTCCCAAAATTTATTTACAATATCTTCATTTTGACACCATTTAATGGAAAGTTTTTGTTTTTTTTCACATCTACTAGTTGTCTAGTGCGGGGATTGATAAACAATGCGACAATATTAGCTTTGGGTATCTCAAGCTCCTTGACCTGATCATAGGTCAAGCCATCGACATGTTTATTCCTCATGGACTCTTGCCACAAAAGAGCGACATTGTGCTTCGCAGTGACGGTTTCTACATTGTTTATTATGGCATTAAGTGGAGCTAACATTGGGGCCAGATGACGTATTCTACTATAAATATCTGCAATGCCCCTCAATTGGCTCAAATTTTGACTAATTAAATATTGAATTGAGGGGGGGTTTAGTAATGGAGGGTTTGGTAACAGAGGGTTTGGTGGTTGTGGCAGTTGTGGTTGTTCAAGATTGTCACTGTTATCCCCCATTTTACCTTATTGAAGTTGAAAATTTGAATTCAATCAACAAATTTCAAAGAACAATGTATTTCAAATGAAAAAACCTAATTTCTATTAAAAAAATCTTTTAAAAAAATTGATAAAAAGACAGCAAAATTACAATAAAATTATACCTTTGCTGAAAATTTGACAAAAAAAGCCTTCAAATTGGATATCCGATTAAATCCAATATCGGATTTCAACACTTCGTGCAACCCATGGGCGAAAAATGACCCACGAGCTAACTCAGTGGGTATACAAATATCCAATCCAAATCAGATATCTGATACCTAAACCTTTTTCTAGAATGTCTTATATATTAAATATTATATATTAAATAATATATAATATATAATATATAATATGTAATTTATTATATAATATATAATATATAACATATATAATATAATATATAATATATAATATATCATATATAATATATTATATATCATATATAATATATTATATATCATATACAATATATTATATAATATAATATACATATATATTATATTATATATTATATCATATTTAATATAATATATATTTTATTAATATCGGATATTCGATTTTCTTGGGTTTTTGCCATGGCTAGATGTACTGACATCCAAGCCAAGGAAAAAGTCAACACAAATTTTTTGCGTTTTTAGGCGAGTGCAAAAGGCAATTTTTTTAATATCGCCACATTTTGGCCCCTCATGATCCTGCACATGCCCACTTAAATAAATTAAATAATTTATTTATTAATAGAATAATAAGCATTAATCAAATAATAAATATTTAATTAATTTATCTCAAGCCAATTTTAGGTGTACACACACACACACACACACACACACACACAGATGCATACATACATACCTTAGGCATCTAAAAATGGTCAACGCTTGCGATGTCATACTTTAATATGTTTGTGTTACCTTCTTTTAGTTTTTTGCATTTTACTAACACTTCCTCTATGTTGCACATTTGGTCTTTATCATTTGTCAATGCACACGTGTTCTTTATCATTTGTCAACATCTTGTCATTCTTCTACTTTCTCTTCCTATTCAATTCATTTTAGTCATTTCAATTTGGGTCTTATTTATGTCAATCTCAATTGTGATTTCATGATCATGGTTAGCTATCAATTTCATATAATCATCATTTTTAATCCTAATCAATTCCAATCAATTCTCAATGTCATGTCATCAACCATTATCAATCATTTATCATTTATCAATCATCAATCGATTTTCCATCAATCATTTATCTTCGTCAATTGTCCTTGTCATTTCAATCATTATGATCAATCTTGAGCATTGATTTCAATAAATTTTAGTAAATTTGCCAATCATTATATCAATCAATTAATTCAATCATTAAATCCTTATCCTGATCATGTTAATTATTTCACGACATCATCTTGATTTATGTCTCTCTCTTAGGGTTTAATAATTCTTTAATTATTAATCCTTTACTAATATTCCTCTTAGGATAAGTGAATTTATTCATTTACCCTACGTCTTGTGTCACAATTAAATATTTATTTAATTGGCTAATTGAATTTCCTCCTTTTTTTGTGAATTAATTAATGAATAAAAACATATTAATTAATCCACCTAATTTTTATTTCATCATTTCTAATTTTCCTAATTTCCTAATTCCTAATTTCGACCTCATTTTCTAATTTGCTAAATTCAATTTCCACCTAATCAAGTCTTCTTCTAGTTGCTCCTATTTTTGTGCTTCCCTTGTCATAAGTTGGAAGCATGATTCTCTCAATTTGTCATTAGTGTTAAAATAGAAACATGTCATAACTCTTGACATAGCAATTTGTCCTCACACCTTGCATGGGAAATTTGTCATAGTCATGACATAGAAGGTGTCATAAGCCTTCTCTTTTCATTTCAATTTTCCAATTTCAAATCAAATTACCTCTTTTGAGTCTTCCATGCTAATTTCATGATTTCTTCAATTTGTCTATAAATTGGTCTCTTTCATCAATCTTTTAAAAAAAACCACATTTTCAAGTATCCTCCCGCTGTCAAATTCAATCTTGCTCCATGCTTTTGCACTTGTAGGTGAGATCCACACAAGCCCAATTTGGAGGAGAAAGAAAGGCAATGAAGAGACATGGAGGAGATGCTTTGATGTCTTATGGTTTGCATTTGTTTTTGAGCATCTTGTCTTCATACCTTTATTGTGTATATTAGGAGTTATTTTCATAAGCTTTTAGGTTTGTGGTTGCCTAATTGTATGCTTTGATGCCTTTTCGTGAATTTCTAGTTACACACACACACACACATATTTATTTATTTATGTGTGTGTGTACATACATATATGTACACACACACATATATACACATATATGTGCATATATATATCAAAATAAGAGTACCAATTCAAACATGTGTCACATCATTACAAAAACATGTGATGTTAGTATATGTGTATGTGGCTATATACATCATCATATCTACATCAATGTATCTCTATCAAAAATCACTATGCCACAAATGAGTGTACAAAATTAGGATCCTACTAGTGCATGAGTCCTTGACCCTACAGGCGTCAAGATATCACAGTCCAAGCGAGGTGGCTATCTAATTGAGATGGAATGGGAGTGAGTAGTTGATCCACTCTATGTATGAAGTCCCCTCAGCTCTATATTCATATCTACTATGGTCTCCCTTTGGAATGTTATCTACTCCACCTATGCTACTAGTTCACCCCTAAGAGTGTCCTCTTGCTACCTCGCAACTACTAGATCATCCATCAACTAGCGCACTTGAGGGTGATCGAGGTGATCAACAATGTCGCTTTGTGTAGCCTCGACCTACCTCTGGGGGACCTAGATCTATAGGGTATCATGTTCCTGCTTGACACTCCTTGCTTGCATCACTACCTCATCTCTCTCCAAAAGGACAATTCAAACCTTAGCAACCCCTAGTCACTTTGACGTGTCATATGCTCAACTAGGCCCCCTTTTGCACCAAGTCAACTTAGATGTCCTTCTAGGTTGCCTTGAGTTATGCTACTAGCTTGAATAGCTAGATGTGTCTCACAGTCGTTTCTGGTGCCCAATAGGCATCCAAGACTAGACCTCAGATTGCACAACTAGTATGATCTCTGCTAGTGCTTGGCTGATGAGGCCAAGCCACTTTGATACATGCACTACAACCACAAAGAAAACATTAATATCACTATCTACATCATCATCATAATCATGCATATGCGTCTATATAAAATGAAAATATCTACATCATACTCAAAATCACAATCAAACCTAGATCACCCATCTGCTAATCAAGGTTTGTTAGGGCAATTTTGTTGCTCAAAGCCCTTGGTGTCTCCTATGGTGTGGCTGGGGGTACCCTGGTAGCCTGTGGTGGTCACTCCATCAAAGGCATAGGAGCATGAGGTCTCGATGGTGATACCACCAAAATAACTAATGCTACCACCAAAGATGGTACTCTCCTTCGCCAATGGGGCTGCCTCTTCGCTTCTACCTCATCATCTCCACTAGTTGTTTGGTGGGCAACCTGTTGCTCCTTCTTTGGACATCAGATATATGAACACTAAGATCATCTCTAGGAATGTTAGGTGGGAATATGGGTGCTAGACCTATGGCCTATCACCACCCTACAAACCTATTTGTGACACCAACATCATTGATGTCCAGTGCAGGTGAGAAGCCATCATCGTCACTTTTGCTATCACTACATTCCACTTCATCAATGGTGAGCCAAGGTCAATCTTATGGCCTAGTTGCACTCTTGGTTGAGCGAATGTAAGTAGGGATGACCATCAGTAATGTCTATACCTAGCCAAACTATAACATACATCGCCACTAGTAGTATGCGACCGTGATCTAGGAATGGCAATTGCTGAGGAAGCAATCTTGTTGAACGTAAGGAAGCTATTATTGGTGTATTCTCCCTATAGCCATGCCCCAATATGATTACCACAATGTCAATCTCAAGGTTGTCTATAATCAATCTCCAAAATAATAGACCTCCAAATCTCCACTCATAGCGTACTAATGGATATGCATGTGCTTGGGGATCATATCCATCTATATAGCATGGGAATCCTTGGTCTAGTGCAGGTAATATGCTCCAAAATCCAAACCTGCAGTAGGGTGCAAGCAACGATGTTGTAGAACTCGAAGAGGACATAATGCCCAAGGTTGTGATACAAGTGCACAAGCATGCTAGAACCCCAGGCATATACTGTCCCTTTCTCCTCCATCTTCTTGATACATTGGGCAAGGCCTACCTGTAGGTGGGAGCCTCGTCCATCCACTACCACCCTCAACACCATGGTGACAATCATGATGCATTAGATCAAGGGGGTGGTAACTCTCCCCTAATCTAACCATCAAAGTGCAATGTGTCCTATGGTGGCCAATGGGATGACCTGGCTGACATAGTACATATGTTTGTCTTGGACATCTCGTGTAGATAAGGCCTCATCGACTGAGACTCTCTCCTTGAATGAGGAGGTGTAGAATGCGATAGACATCCATGAGAGCAATCATCATCTACCCTACAGGGAGATGGAAAGATGATGTTCATGTCAAAATGCTCCTCAATGCCATGAGCATAGGCCAATGGAACCGTAACTCAGACATCTAGTAGACCCACCGGAGGCCTACTTGGCACATATGTTTGTGCTCTACCAGTGTCACATCTACTACTTGACCATGCACAAGTGACAACAAATGATCATCAGTAATGCTCCCGAGCCTTTGGAAGAACCTACAAAAATAATAACTACATCACATAAATATTCCATTCTAAGCATTATCCAAAGCCTTTGGATTAACCTGCAAAAATGATAACTACATCACATAAAATTTTTATTCTAATCATTATATTCTATTCTACTTTACCAATATATTATTTTCTAACCTTTCTAGCGTATTTCTTTAGATAGATGCATTTAAGATATCTATACTAGTTCATGTTAAATTTGATCTCATATTACTAATTTGCTTAATTCCCATATCATTATAAACTAATTTTTTAATAAAACCCTCACAACTTAAATCTCTTTCAAACTCTAATTTTGCCATTATTTAAAAAAAAAAAAATACCCACCAAATTATTTAACAATTGCACAACATATGAAAACCTTATCTCTGTCCATCAGAAATTTAATGCGATTGCAATTGCTACCTTTATAAATATAATTCTCAAATTTAAAATAGTTTAATGTGTATTGTTATTCCCAGGGCCACCTAAAAGTAAACTAAACATCAGATTTGGAATAAAATAGACATAAATCGGGGTGAACCGGGCTGAATAATCCATGTCTAGTCCAGAGCGTATACCAGTAAACCTTTCAAATAATAGTAAACTATTAAGATTATCAGTAAACTATACTATCAGCTGAAATCAAAGGTAGGAAATGGTACGCCCATGTCGCGATCGAGCTTCCGTGATGTAGTGCGCCGTAACATTTTGATTAATTAATTAGCAGTAAAACCGTGGGTTTTGTATCAGGAATGGCAGTAATTGGGATTCTTATCCGTAAAAACAGACAAATCTGGAGTCGAAACGTTGCATAAGCTGGCTTGAGGAACAAAAGTCCGGGGTCATGGGGAAATATGGCATGAAGCATCGACATTGCCGGTCACAATAAACAATTCATCTAAAAATTAAAAAAATATGAAGTTGACCCTAAAACCTCTATAATTAGTCCAATTGAACGATTTAGAGGAAGACGAGCTCTGTTTGGGTACCCAGGATTGTGTGACTGAGTTGCCTGAAGCTGTGAAGTATGGCGATCATGCGCGGAAAATGGTTGCAGGTATGAATTTGCTCATGTTTTGTATTTAGGGATCTCAATTGTGAAGCTAATTGGGTTTATCGGTGGACTGCGTTTTGTAGGCAGAGCAGAAGGAAGGAGGACCAAAGGCGCGGAGCTCACACGCAGTGGCAGTGGTGGGCAAGAAGGCTTATGTGTTCGGAGGGGAAGTGGAGCCTCGCGTGCCGGTGGACAACGCAATTCATGTCTTCGATCTGGAGGATTTTTCATGGAGTGTGGCGGAGGTCAAGGGGGCGCCGCCGCCTCCCAGGGTGGGCGTCACCATGGTCGCCGTCGGCCCTGTCATTTACATTTTCGGCGGCCGCGACAAAGACCATCAGGAGCTCAACCATTTCTATTCCTTTGACACCCGCTCCGGGGAGTGGAAGCTCATTTCCTGCGACGCCGATGGTCCGCCGCACCGGTTTTCCCTCTTTCTCTGAAACCCTGTTTTTGCCCTCTTGCCGTGTGTGGGTTTCTGGTCTTTAATTGAATGATGCTTTGTGCAGGAGCTACCATGCAATGGCGGCGGATGAGAATCAGGTGTATGTTTTCGGCGGCTGTGGCCAAAATGGGCGCCTGAACGATCTGTGGGCCTATAACATTGAGGAAGGAAAATGGCACGCCTTGCCCGGCTGCAGCAAATTGGCGGCCAGGGGAGGACCGGGACTTGCAGTCACTGATAATAAGGTTTGGGTTGTGTTTGGCTTCGGCGGCAAACATGAGCTCTCTGATGTCCATCGCTTTGACTTGGAGACGAATCTGTGGGAGGAGGCGGAAACCAGTGGGGAGAAGCCCAGCCCCAGGAGTGTCTTTTCCTGTTTTGCTCAAGGAAAGTATATTGTTGTGTATGGAGGTGAGGTCGACCCTAGCGATTTGGGTCATATGGGTGCTGGGGCCTTTGTCAGCGATGTGTTTGCTCTTGACACTGAGACACTGGAGTGGAGTAAGGTCCATGATGGTGCTGATGATGGGGAGGGCAAGCCTCATCCTGGACCTCGTGGATGGTCTGCCTTTTCGCCTGGGCAATGCTGTGGGAGCTACGGAATGCTTGTCTATGGTGGGAATTCCCCTTCCAATGCAAGACTGGAGGACATATTCTTCCTTCAGCTCCTTTGATTCGGTCCACTTATCTGCTCTACGCTTGTATTACTGTAGACAATTGCATCTCATGTTTGTAGGTAGAATAGCTATCCCATGTTAGTAGGGTTTTGGATACCTCTACCTTGCAAGTTTCATCTATCTTTTTGGTTTTTTACTGCTTGTCATGTTCCCTGTGCCCACTTTGTATAGTATGCAATAGTAAATATGTACGTTTCGATGTTTGTGGTGCTCACTGTGTTTTTTTCTGAACATGGTTTCTGATCAGTTGTTTTCACTTTCCTGCAATCTATAGAACTTTTGTCATCCTTGGGGACATGGTGTTAGAAAACTGTAATATAGTTTCATTTGCTCTTCCACTTTAGGATAGACATTAAGATTGACATGGTGTTAACACTTAAGCATCTCCGAACTAAATCAGTATTGGTTTTGCCTGCTGATTTCATTGAGGGAACCCAGAATTTGCCTGTAAGTTAATCTCAGGAAGTCAACATGACTCGCATTGAGGCAAAACATCCAGCTTTCCAAAGAGTTAAGTGCATCACAACAAACAATAATGTGTATGAATTAAAAAAATAAAAATAAAGCTCAAACATCCAAAATGATCTTTGCATGTCATAGTATATAGACTCTGTGTCTATGCAAATTTTAAACAGTGAAAGTGTAAGATGCAATTAAAATTAATCATCACAGGATACTCTGCATCGATGATTAACAGATTAATTGTTTTATTCTGCAATTCCTCATTTAAGTCGAAGATATCATTTTCCCAGGCTCACTCTATCTATTAAAATAATAAAAGTCAATCATTACCTGGGCAGAAAGAGAATTGAAGTGACCAAATTAACTGAAACCAAAATCAAAGGGTTGAAAAAGAGGCAGTGGACTGACTCTGCATTGACTGAACCAGGTTGTTTCATTAGCTTTTATGAGTCAATTTGTCCATAGTTTTTCTTGTCTTCTGTTCACCAATAATGACCATGTTTCCATACGACTTGGAAGGTTGCACTGTAAAAACAGGATCAAGTAAAAGAAACGTCTGATTAACAGCCATTCTATATTTGATTTTAAATTTGGTTTTGTTTCTCTTTTACGCATCCTTGGATCTGGTCGCATCTTTGAAATAATCCATTATAAAAAATTGAAAGGCTTATGCAGTTCTGCTATAAACTCTGGTCCCTCATCATCCACCTAAGTAACATGGTGGGTACATCTTGTCAATGATATTGGATCCAGAAAACTGTGACCATATAATGGTCTGGTTTGAAAATCTATCTTATCGGTAACTAATATTAAACCTCAAGGTCTGTATCAGATACATAAGATGATTAGCTTATATTTTATGTAAGCTCACAATGCTTGTATTTGAACAAGTATCTACCAAACAGGCAATCTGAAGTGCAATCCTAAATCCTCTCACAAGTATTGTTCTCAAAGATAAGACGTTTATGATTAATTAGATAAGTTGTGCCTTTTGTGCGAAGGCGATCATTGTAAAATCCCTTTTTAATTATGTCCTACATTCAAGTTAATTATTTTCCAAGTAAATAAATTAAAATATAACCAAATTAAAAATTCGCCCCCTTCCGTTTTCAAATCATTAATCGTTTTCCCAGTATATACAAGGAAACAAAATGAAATTGAAAGTTTGCTTTGTCCCAATTTCAAATCATTCACTGGCAAAATAAGCAGCATGCTAGTTTGTATATGTTAATCTGTCATAGATCACTCGAATAAACCCATGTAGGAGGTTGTTTGGCAATGGCTAGTGGAAGCCAATGTTACGGAATAAACCACCTAACTTGCAGTCATTTAGTGCTCAATCGTAGGGATCATTTGAGTCCAAGATTGAGATTAATTTAGAAGCTGTGAATATGCCACATTCACAATGACATCAAACTTTGCACCAAAGAAATAATTCAAACTGAACTGAATTACCAGCCTCCTATCATTATAATTGAGATTGGCAAAATAGTGCCACTCCTTTTGGGAAAGCATTATTTCGATACAGGCAAAAAGTTTTATTTGTTTCTTTCCCAGCCCCTCCACTTTTAAACCAATAATTCTTTTCAAAATGAATATGACATATGGCTTTCCAGAAGCAATAAATACTTATTTTTATTGAAAAATGTAAAACTATTTATGTTGCAGGTCTTTTAACGCTGCTCTGGAGGATATGGCTAGAAATAGCCAATTGAATGTGAAACATTACCTTACTGCAAAGCAGTGAACTTGCCGTGATTATACCATATTCAGCAATTCACTCAACATAGATCTAAAGCTGATGCCTAATTCTAGAAAACATTAACTGATATGGTTCTGCCAAGCTAAGTACTTTACAACTCAGATCAACTACCATAGAAATAGCCTGGCAGTTTTTTATATTCTTAACCAATTTTTTCTTGATTTGTAAGAGCACATATCTATTAACTAAGATCAAGTATTAAATATTACACTTTGCATGACAAAGTCTGATTTTCAGAACAGAGTATTTCATCCCATGGTTACCACATTTGGTAGTAACTAGTTGAAATGAATTAGACTCATGGCAATTGTGAAGGAGAGAGTGCTTCTGTTAACTTTACTGATAAGCCTTCAAACTCTTATCATCACCTGGGAATTTCTAGCTTTGCAATGGATGAATCCAAATGAATTAGAAACAACAAATCGTGCCCACTTGATAACCTTGCAAATTAGATTATTCTTTGCAATAAAATAAAATTGTCAATGAATAATGAAATTATTAACCATTATACTTTTTAACTTCCCATAACAGGAAAATATCTGTTACCAGGCTGACAGCAATTTCATAAATAAATCAATGATAAAAGCTTCAAATCTATCAAACAGATCAATTGGTGGAGGTGTGAAATTTGTCCTAAGGCTGAAAATGACACTCATAATGATAGAAGAGGCACAAATCAAGGGGAAATTGATTCAAAACTAAGGGAGGAAGTTGGCTCTGCATTGCTCAAGCCAGTTTCTCTCACAAACTCTTGAGAGTAAATATATGTATGTTTTTCTCTTATCTTAAACACATCCATGTGCACCATACAGTTGTACAACTAGTGAGGTCATGCTGAATAAATAGGATAAGGTTGTGAGAAGAAAATGAGTGAACTCTGCTGAATGGCAATCCAGTTGATTTTGATAGCCAAAAATAGCCTTGCTTACTACTGTACATGAATTTGATTTTCTTTTGCAGTTTCTTTCGGAGGAAGATGTATATTGCGTGCATTTCACATGGTTATATCTTTGACAAATCAATTAAATCATAAAAAGGCTTGTGCGTCTATTCTATATCATTGAATCAGACCATAAATAACAGTGAATGTGTAATTAGCTACTTTAATGCCTCGTAAATATTCATTTGCTGCCTTCACGTTTTTTTCATCAGAGTCTCAGATATTAATTGAAAATCTATATTTTCACTTAAGAACCCCAATTGGTACCTGAAAATTATTCTTAAGGTTTGCAATATATAATTAATAATTTAGATGATATACATTCTAGTATCAGACTAGGGATAAATCCTCTTCTGCTACCGCCATATATTTTTGCACAAGACAATGGATTGAAAATCTATGTTCACCAAAGCAACCCGATAGGTGGCGAAAAACTATTCTTGAGGTCTTATATAATTTAGATGGTTTGTATCTAATCTAGTATTAGACTAATGATAAATCCTAGTCTGCCACCATATTTTTTTTGCATCAGACAATGGATTGAAAATCTATATGCTCACCAAAGAACCCTGATCAGTACCCAAAGATTATTCTGAAGTTTATTTGGATGATTTGTATCTATTCTACTTTCACACTAAACATAAATATTCTGAAGGTTTGCAACATATAATTTAGATGAATTACATCCATTTTTGTATCAAAGTAATTATTCTTATATTTGAACATGTATTACTGAACGAGTAACCTGAAGTTTTGTACAAAACCCTGTTCATTCTTTTTGTTCTTAAAGATAAGGTGCCATGGCACTTTTTAGTTGCTTGTAACATTACTATAAGAATTCATCTGTCACCTTCATATTTTTTCTATTAGATTGAAAATCAATATTTTCACCAAACAACTCCAATCAGTACTCAAAAATTATTCTCGATGTTTGCAATATATAATTTGGATTAGTTGCATCAGACTAGTGATTCTTGTATTTGATTATATATTACTAAACGAGTAACCTGAAGTACTGTACAAAATCCCATCATTCTTATTGTTCTTAAAGATAAGGTGCCATGACACTTTTCTGTTCCTTGTAACATTGTGATGGTAAGGGAGACTCTGCATGGCCAACTGCAGAGCGCTGCAGTGACAATAGAGTTCATCTTTTTCAAGGTTAATTTATAATGAATGAAATCAATTTGGTGATTTTATCACATGTTTTCAAACTCATATACTTGAAGAAAAGCATGATGCCAGGATCTTATCAATCCCCAGTAGACTACGCTGATGAAGTCCTCCAAGAGGCAGTTTGCTTATGGTCTTTGAAGTCCAATAAACTTGAAACCAATTTTTCTCTTCTACATAGGGACTTGCAGAGCAGTACCTATCTCAGTCATAAGTCAAAATCCGATGAAAGTTTTTAAGATAGTTATAATAGTATGGAAGATTATTTGGAGTGCAACTGTCATTTGCAGTTGAAAGCAACCTTCCAAAAATTAGCTATAATCTAATTGGATCACCATTCTATGTGATCATTAAAATTTCAAAGTTTTGACAAGTCTGTTGTAAGAGATTACAAAACAGCCTTTCAAAAGCTAGTATTATCTAATTGAATCACCTTTTTATATGATCATGAATTAATTGGCATAGTTTTCACAAGCCTTTTGTGAAAGAATGTGTTGGTGTAAATAATTATTCATCATGGATATTATTACACTTACTTAAGTTTACTTAGGATAATGCATTTCATAGTAGTTTGGATATGAGACACTTGGGTGTTTGTGCCACATTGGGATAGTGTGTGTAGGAGAAATTCCACCTCTTATGGTGTTGATCTTGTTATTACACTATCATATCCACTTATTGTGGAGTGATAATTCCACCTTCGGTGGGTGATCCACCTCATGTGGAATATTATATTATTTCTCCTACCTACCCACACCTATTTCCTACCTACCCTTGTTTCTTATTGAGCCACATGTCATATTTGTGTGCTCATACATATCCCTAGCCTTGCCTATATAAGCAGGCTCATCTACATTGTATGTAACAACTATTGAACAGTTGTTGATCATTTTCTATTGATGAGAATACAGTTTATTCTTGTCCCATATTATGTCTCTATCTTGTACATTTCAATGACTTCTTGATCTTGGCAAAATCCAACATGGTATCAGAGCGTTTGGAGCTTCATTGATTCGTCTTGAAGAGGCATTATTGTGACGTCAAGAGGCAGATCTGAGGAGCATCGTCATTTGGAGGCGTCCTAGACCAGATCCGACCTCTCCATTGTGTCCGGAAGGCCATTTCCATGAATTTTGGTTATAAAGTTGGCCTATTTTGGTGAGGAAAAATTTTTTCCCCAATTTTGCTTATCGTTCGGATTTTTCGAATTTCAGATAATTTTTTTCAAAAAAAAAATTCTTTTTTCAGAAATTTGTTTTCAAAAATCAAAAATCAAAAAAAAATTGAAAAAAATTGAAAAATTCGAAAAAAAATAAAAAAAAATCAAAAAATCGAAAGCAAAAAAATTCGGAAAAAAAAAATCAAAAAATACTTTTTTGGGGGGTCCGCAGACCCCCCCCCGTGCTCCGTAACCTGCAGGTCGCAGGTGTACTACTTTACGCAGGCCGTACCTCGATCTTCGCCCCGTACCCCCGTCATCTGCAGGACTGTCAGATCGTGAACTGCGCGCTCGTACTCCCTGTCCGGCCCGCCCGTGTACCTGCTGTTCCGGCACCTTTCACTGCGCGGAGTACCCTGTCTGCCGCAGATTGTACCTGGTTCTGACCGCCGTCTGCAGACTTGCCCGGGCACCGACATAGCTATCTCCTCCTCGGACTCCGCCCACTTTCCCGCTCCCCGGTCGCAGCGTCCACCGTTCTGGCGCCCGTCCCTCCGCCCAGCAGCGACCTCCCCGGACTCTGGTGGCTCCTCCGCCCACCGGTCTCCGCCTCCTCCCGGCTGCGCGTCGGCTCTTTCCGCGGGCGATCCCCGGCACCTCCCGCGTCCTAGCCTCCTGCGCCAGCAGCTCCTCTGCTTCGGGACCGAGCGACTGTAACGCCCTCCGGCGCCGCTCCACCACTTCGCCTCCCGCTCGTCAGACAGCGCCACGTGGCAAGCCACGCAGACCGCAGGTACACCCGTCCAGCGCCACATCATCCGCCACGCGGACACTCCGTCAGACACAGTCAGCTTCTTCGTACGCCCGGTCAGCAGTACGGACTGCCACATCAGCAGACCAGTCACCTCTGCCACATCATCATCCGTACAGTACGGAATATCCAGTCAGCTGTCCACGCAATCTGTCCGTACGGTACGGGCGCCCAGTCAGCTAGATAGCGAAGTTTTGGCGACAGTCATACGACCGTCAAATTTAACCCAGTGAATTGCTGACGTCAGCGCCACATCAGCAGGGTTTGGAAATTTTTTGACCCCCTCTCATTTGCATTTTTGATTTTGCAGTTCAACTTCAAATGGCCATAACTTGCTCATTTTTGCTCCTTTTTGGGTGAAATTTTTTTTGAAATGGGCTAGAATTTCGTGCTCTCCGCAGTGGTGAAAGAATTTTTTGATTTTGATGCACGGATTTTTCAGAAAATGCAGTTTTTGGTGACTGTCTCTGAGTAATCCCAGTTTTTGCAACTTCAGAGGCTTCGTTTGGGGTCATCCGACCTCCTTTTCAGGTGCCGTTTTTTTTGAAAGTGCGTATTTTTTCGTCTAATTTCACATGATGCTATCAGATTGATGTCATTGTAAGTAGAAATTGTACTTTCAGATCTTGGCCATTCTTGGCTCTCTTGGTACTTGTATATTTGCTTGAATCTCAGTTAGATTCATTGCACTATTGATTGAAGTCTCTTGTATCTCATTTGAGAAGTTGTAAAATTTGCATCATAAGCCCACTTTGCCTTGTTTTGCAAGTGGCTCATTGTAATCGCACTAAGTATAAAGTGCCAAAATCATCACTTTTGGGGGGGTACTTTGATTGATTGAATTTGGGGGGTGTCTCTTGTGCTTTTGTGCTCTTGTGTTTTTTCCTTTTTGCTGCTATGAGTTCTTCTAAGTTTCCTCTCTTAACTCCACATAATTATGCTACTTGGAAAATTGATGCATGGAGTAAACTTATGGAAAAAGGACTCACTCATTACATTGATGGAACTATTGTTGCTCCAGCTGATCCTAAGGCTGATCCAGTTGGTCACTTAGATTGGCTCACTAAAAATATCATGGCAATTGGTACCTTAAGAAAGTATGTATCAAAGGATCTCATATTTCATATTGAGAAATGCACTCTAATCAAGGATGCTTGGCAAAAGTTTCAAGACTTGTATGGTCAAGTTGATGAGATTAGGGGATATCAAATTGATAGTGATCTCACCATGTTAGATCCCAAGAACTTTGATACTATACAAGATTATGTCACTAAGGCAAATGAGTTGAGGGCACAACTCAAAGATTGTGGCATTGATAAAAAGGATACTCAATTGATATTCAACTTGATAGGGAAGCTTCCACAAGAATATGCAGCATTTGTTTCTAGTTTCCAAACTCATAGGATGACAATGGGTTCAAGCTACAAAATGCCTACATTTGATGCTTTCAATGAAATGTTGATGATGGAACAAACTAAGTTGATAAGCATGGGCATTCTTAAGACTTCTTCTAAGTCTCAAGCATTGGTGGCAAATCAAGGAAACAAAGGAAATCAAGGAAAGGACAACTCAAACAAGAAGAAATGGCAATCAAAGCCTAAGGATAAAGCACAATCTTCTCCACAACAAGGAGATTCATCTTCTTCCAAGAAAGATAATTCACCAAAGAGAGAGAGACCTACTTGTGCTTATTGTAAAAAGATTGGTCATGATGAGCATCGTTGCCATACTAAGAAGATTGATGAGCTCACACATATCATCAAAAAGCATAACATTGATTTGCCTAAAGTCTACAAGAAGGATGATTCATCAACTTCCACTTCCTCGCATTCAAAAGGAAAAGGGCAAGCATTCATGGCTTCTACAAGTGGAAAAACTCACTCTTTTGGAACAAGAAAAGGACAAGCTCTATGTGCTACAACAAATCATACTTCAGAGAGATGGCTTCTAGATTCAGGGGCTTCTCATCATATGGCATCTTCACAGTCTATGTTCTCTACATTTGAGCCTTGCACCATGCCACAGATTTTGATGGGCAATCATACATACATGAATGTGATTGGGAAAGGATCTATTGACATTGGGGATAACTCCTTCAATGATGTGTTGTGTGTACCCCACTTGACAAACAATCTCCTTTCTATCTATCAAATCACACATGGCGCAACTAAGAAAGTTGTGGAGTTCACACCTGACTCAGTTTTTATTAGAGATATGGAGACTAGAGCTATCATTGCAACTGGGGTGGTTGATCATGCATCTCGGTTATACTCCTTTTCAGATTTTGTTGATGATGATGATTTCACATTTGATGATTCTACACATGATGATCACACTTATTGTGATGATTCAGATTTTGAGGAGAACTTTGGACACTTGAACTTGGGGATTCTCACATGTAACCCAGTTCTTGAGTCTTGTACTTCATCTTCTCATATTGATATCACATCACCTATTGTACCTGATGATGCAGATAGTGCGACAGTTTTGCCTTCATGTGATTCAGTGCAGCAGGATATACATTGTCTTCCAGCTTCAGATTCATGGGATGATTACTTGACAGACATTGCAGGTTTGTTTGTGGAATCCTACATTGCAGATTTGGGAGACATCATTGATGACATACATCTTCTCTTTGATGAAGATGATCCTTCTTCGATTGTTGCGAGGGCACACTCTGACCCTCTTGTTCATTCTCTACATGATCATTCTTTCGAGGTTGACATGATTGTGGATACTTATGTACAGCAGTTGGAGGAGGTCTCTTTATTCTTTGAGGAGACACATGAGTCTTTGGACATTGTTCTACATCCATCTCCACTAGATGTTGGAGTTCCTTTTTCAGCAGTATGGCACAGTTTACCAGCTTTGGAAGGGGTATCTTTCAGCATTGACATGGGGACACTTGAGCAGTTTTCAGAGATTTCCTTCATCATGAGTTTTCTTCATACATCTTCCCTTCATGATTGGGGAGACTTCATGGATACACCTTTGGTTTTGTTTCTTCCTAAGGGGAGGAATGTTGTTCGACGTTCGTGGAGCAGTTTCTTCATACATCGAGCTTCTATCATTGGTGCAGATTCTTCATTGAGGGATGATCACAGTTTGACTTCTCTTCTTCTCTCGTATGGGGGGGACCTTTTCCTCACATGGGGTTTTGTTCCTCACATACTTCTTTGAGTGTTCTCTTGTATAGCTTTCATCTCTCTTTTGGGGGAGGGTTTTTTCCCATTGGGTTTTTCTCTCTTTCCCCACTTTGTGAGAGATTTCATTGCATTGGTTTGCATGCATTTGCATTTGTGCATGGGTACCTAACATGGCCTCGTAGCCGGGACCCATCTTGCATTGCTTAGTTGCATTGTAGACTTAAGTGCATTCCCCTAAGTTGCACTTAAGGGGGGGTGTTGGTGTAAATAATTATTCATCATGGATATTATTACACTTACTTAAGTTTACTTAGGATAATGCATTTCATAGTAGTTTGGATATGAGACACTTGGGTGTTTGTGCCACATTGGGATAGTGTGTGTAGGAGAAATTCCACCTCTTATGGTGTTGATCTTGTTATTACACTATCATATCCACTTATTGTGGAGTGATAATTCCACCTTCGGTGGGTGATCCACCTCATGTGGAATATTATATTATTTCTCCTACCTACCCACACCTATTTCCTACCTACCCTTGTTTCTTATTGAGCCACATGTCATATTTGTGTGCTCATACATATCCCTAGCCTTGCCTATATAAGCAGGCTCATCTACATTGTATGTAACAACTATTGAACAGTTGTTGATCATTTTCTATTGATGAGAATACAGTTTATTCTTGTCCCATATTATGTCTCTATCTTGTACATTTCAATGACTTCTTGATCTTGGCAAAATCCAACAGAATGAATTGGCTGTAATGTGCAGAGGAAT
The DNA here is from genome assembly GCF_030272615.1 of Cryptomeria japonica. NCBI lineage: Eukaryota > Viridiplantae > Streptophyta > Pinopsida > Cupressales > Cupressaceae > Cryptomeria > Cryptomeria japonica. The sequence goes on from NC_081407.1 coordinate 703,928,329, forward strand.
TTGTTAAATTCTTGCTCATCATTTACATATTGAAGCAGCAACTACTTTCTCAAAGTGAATGATGGTGGAAAACTTTATTGATGCAATACATACTTTGTGATCAAAACTGAAACAGTGTACAATATGCAGCTTTTCTTTTCTTTTCTTCTAACACTGTTCGTTGAGGATATGAGTAGAATTTGCCACTCGAACATGAAAGGATGCTTAAGCAAAGTGCTTGAACTTGCCACGATCATATTGTTTTGAATCTCATGAGTACAGATTTAATTGTTCATGTAAATCTCATTCAAACCAAAGACTTCTTGATTATGTTTCCTACATAGAAAAGTGGAAGTATATGTTCCAGGAAAATTCCTATATTGACCAAAAACAAAGGAAAGTATTTATGGTGTCCAAATTTGGTTATAACTGGCCGAAATTAGGTAAACTCATTTGAATCCTATCCAAGTATGGTTCCTCAAACTGTTTGTATCCCGAGTGAACTTCTGACTCTGCAATGGCATCAAATGATAGTCAATCATTCCTGTGTTATGGGGGCTATCCTTTCAGCTTGCATTTCAGTACAAAGACACATTGCATTGATAGACTAGAGCAAGGACAAAAGCTTATCCTGCATTTAAAGGTAAACATTGAATTGAAAATCTTTGCTATTTTAATATTTTGTATTTTAGAATTTTCCATATTTTAAAATGTTATAATTTATATCATTTCTAGCCTTCTCTATTGCAGAGTTTCATACAGAGGGCAATCAGAAAATCCTCGAAGGAAGCCCAAGGTTTGTGGCACTGCTGATCTTTCACATGTAATTATGGATCTCAAATATTGATGTTATTCCCGAGTTGCCAATCACTTCACCTTTCCTGTTTGGATACACTTTGAAGGTGCCACATAATGAGCTCATGCAGCCCATTTCCTTGTTGAGACAATTACCCATGATAACCAAACTCATTTTTCTGTAATCATCGCATCTAGCTGTCTTTGATACCATATCCATTTTTATGCAACTTCCCCTACAACTTGTATAGTATCTTTAATGCCATTTTTTTTACACTAGATTCCTGGGAGGGGCGCCACTATTGATGAGCCAGACCATGGCATAAACCTGGTCCAGCATTTGTCAAGTCCCAGGGCTTTAGTGCTGGGCAGTCTGCAGGTCCTAAAATGCCATTTTAATGTTAAAACTGCTAGATCTTCCAATTTCCTTTTTCTTGAGAAAATGTGAATGGCCATGCGGAATGTGTACAGTTTTGTTTTGACCCCAATATTTGAGATATATTTTATTAAATAAAATAAAAATTAAAAATAAGAGTTATCTGATGGTTAGGGAGGCTGGTTGTTTCGTCAATGAGGTTTTCTAAGTAAGAAAGTTAGTAGATTGAAGTGAAGAGAAATCTAAGTTCAGTAGATTGAAGTGAAGAGAAATCTAAGTTCAAGGTTAACATCAACCAAGGACAAGTACACAAAGATGGAGAATTGGCTGCACACAGTCGCTAATTCTGAACCTAAGAGTTTGGCTATTCCCTTTGGGTTTGAGACACTAAAGGCCAACACTTATTTATACAATAAAAGTATTAAACGAGGTCAAAATAAAATTTGAAGTAGTTGGTAGGACCAAAATTAACTGTAATGCATGTGTTCTGTTCATTTCTCACCCCTTCAAGAATGTCAGGATGATGCTTAGCCTACACTCTGCCTCAAGCATACTAAGCTGCATATATCAGGCAAGCTTCAACTAAAAATAATAATTCCTAACAGTAGAGGAATAATTTTGCACCATTCAGTATTAATTGTTCACATCGTCTTCTTTCAATCTTTCATTTTAGTCATTCAATAATATTTTGAAATACAGTGCATCTCCATCTAGAACTGACCTACTTATCATAATTTTTTTAATTGAAGGTTCAATCACGACACCTTATAGATGCCTACAACACGGCTCTACTGTTACACTGTGTGCCCATCGCTAGAACAACAACATAATAAAAACCAAAACTACCCATTACACTATTTAATAATAATAGCAGAGTAGAAATACACACTATGCATAGCTGTATTTTCTACATGGCTCAAGTTTCTCAATAAAATCAACAATCTGATTCACTAAGTCTCTTTTTAAGAAAAACTGCTACTTTTTTGGTCAACTACTTCAAATGAATTTGGCAAGTATCTTTGTTTGAGCTCTGGATCATTCTCTCCTAAAAAGATAAAAAATGACGTTTGATCCTGTTCTCTGAAAACTTGGTTTTACGCTTATTGTCCACCTCTAAGAACATATCCTCTTCTGTTTCTTGTCATTTGATAAGCCTTTTGTTTCTTACATAGGGGAGAGGATCCAGTAATTGAGCCTGCACTTCTCAAAAACCTACATGGAAATTTCAAATCACTCCTAATTTTTTATAGTAGCTTACTTGGCAAGTCCCTTGCTTATAACCTAAGTTACCGATTCGGGTATGGAATTGCAGAATCAGCAATTTTTTTTTTCCTTGGGTACAATACATACCATTAATACAATGATACAATCCATACAATGTAACTTATCCATACATAAATGATAAATCATAAATCCGTAATTGCCAATAAAATTATAAATATTCATATATTGTAAATGTAATATCATATCCATAATTTGCAAAAATGATAATATTCAACTTTCAAGTCTCAAAATGTCATGTCACAATGAAAATTCAAATTACAAGCCATATGGCTTATGGGATTTAATCTCCATATTCATCTTCATTTGAAGCAACAAGCCCAAGCCCAAGCCCAAGCCCAAGGTCATCGTTTGGCTCAAATTCAACATCATTTCAACCACAATCTATTGGAATGCCACTCCCATTAGCTATGTCTCTCTCAAGTTCTATAGCTGCCTCATCTATAGAGACAAGTTCTATAGCTGCCTCATCTATAGAGACTTGGGCAAGTTGTGCAACTTTAGCATCTAAATCAGCACACTCAGGGGTTGGGTCCCAATTCCTTGTTGCGCTGACATTATATTCAAGTTTCTTATGTGACAATAGATGAAGGTTGGAGTGTATGTAGACCAAATCGTTTGTTCTCTTTGCACCAAAACAATTACGTTTGACTGAGTGGATGAAGGAGTATGTACTCCAATTCCGCTCAACTAAAGAAGAACTTGCAAACTATTAAAAGTTAAAACATAATTGGAAATTTATAAATTATAAAATAAAAATATTTTAATATGATAGCATCAAATGGAATTAGAAAACGATGAAAACAAAAAATAAAAAAGATACATACTTGGGAGAGAAGTTTAATTGCAAGAGGCTGCAAAAAAATGGAGCCTTGACCATGTACATACCACCACTTATCAACATCCATCCCATATCTGGCTTGAAGAGCTACAACATCATGATATTTTGTAGATACAAATTGGCCAAACTCCCTCAAGACAATATTTCTTGTCTCTTCATCTTGATATATCTTTTTAAAGGCAGCCCTATAGCCAGTAGCAACCTCTGCATCTCTATATGGTGGCACCCTCCTTGGTGTTGCAAGCATCTTTGCCCTGTAAAATTTTGGTGTCAACGCAAATGCTAAGAGATGTAAGGGGGTGGTCATCTTGTTCCAATAATCAACAACAATTTGTTGCACAACTTTGAAAAATGTTTCTGTTGGGTCATTTTCCTTTTTCTACATTACAACTCTCATTTTCTCCACCATGCAATCCATGGAATCATAAATTTCACCCAAACATGGGCGATCAGTATCATCATGCCTAATCATGCTCATGATGGGCTCAGTGAAATTCAAAACATATTCCACATTATCCCACCATTTCTCATCAAGGATCAATGCTCTTTCTGTGTTGAATTGCTTCCATACACTCTACAAGGTGTTGATGACCATAGAACTCAAGACCTCTTGTACCTTCACAAGTCGTCTCAAGACAACGTGTGAGATGCAAATCGTGTTTCAACAAACTAACATGACATAAAAAATACACATCATATATCAACTATAAAAAATAAAAAAATAGAATTTAAATTAGTAATCACCTTCAACAACTCCAACTTGGAGAAGGTCCTAAAAATGGCTTGTGACATATGACGATTAGTCACAAACATTTGAATCTTCTTGCCCTTCACGTACACTTGTTTCACCCAATCAATTTGTGTGTTGATCTTTTGCATGATTAAATTGAGTGAGTGGACTACACATGGTGTCCAAAAGATGTGCCCATATGTAGCCTCCACTAGAGACCCAACTGCCCTACAATTTTTAGTATTGTCTGTTATGACTTGGATAACATTTTTAGGCCCCACCATGTCAATGGATTCTATGAGGATATTGACAATGAAACTTGCATCTTTCACTTGCCCCTCACAATCCACCGCTTTCAAGAACATTGCCCCTTTAAGGCACACTGCTATAACATTGATCAGTGGTCTGTTTTTACAATCTTTCCATCCACCAGAAACGATGGACACACCTATTTGTGGTCATGTATCATTAATGACTTTCAATTGTGTCTCTACAAAAGCTTTCTCTTTTGCCAATAAGGTGGTTCACACCTTTTCATACCCTGGACAAACATAATCAGGAGGTGTATTGCAAAGGGTATGTACCATCTCCTAAAAGTAAGGTGATCTAACAATCTTGAAAGGAAGCCCATTGCCATAAATGCAATGACCAATGCTTTGATTTGCAAGCTCTCTCATTTCATTTTTGAAGGAACTATCCAATGGGCCTTTTTTCCGTGTAGCCACAACATTCTCTCGTGCAGAAGATGGTGGTATTGGCATGAAATGATGTGGGCCAACCAGTCTTATGGAGCCACTACTACTAGAAGGCCTCTTTGAGCTTGCCTTGGCAAGAGGATGATCAATGTTTGATTTGTTGCATCTCCTATCAACTTCTTCTTGTTCTCTAATATATTTCATAACTAGAGTTTTTGGCAGCCCTTTGCCATTTGACCCCTTACGAAATTTTATTCCATGTCTACGCATGAAGCAAAGGTGACCTTTCACTCAATAGTATGAGCAAGTATACTATGTGCCATAATGGTTACACCACCAAATAAAACTCCCGCCACCATAAATTTGTTTGATCATTGTTGTTTAATGCCAAAGTGGTGAATCAACATCAATTTTAAAGGGGTACTATTGAGTTCGGGCTTAGGCAACTGAACTAGAGCTTGCACTTGCACTTCCAATCTAAGCCATTATGTATGATTATATGAATAATGCACCTAAAATAAAAATAAAAAACTCAACATTATTGAAAAATTTTGAAAAAAATTCGGCACTATAACCCCATATTATGCATATTAAGTGTAAAAAAATACACAATAATTCTTTTAAAAAAAATTTAAAAACTTGAAAAAAAATCTGATTCACTCACCTTTGATGGCTAAATCTTCCTTCTCCAATGATTCCTATGCCTTTGATGCATGTCTCACACCTCCGTAGCCTTCACTTTTAAAGAAAAATGCAATCAGCTTGAAAACCTACTTGGAGAGAACAAAATTTGAAAGATGCAAATAAAATGAGAAGAACGAGTGTATCGAGGAAAAAAATGCATAATAAGAGCGAAATTAGGGTTGGAAGCAAAAAAATTAAAATTAAAAAGTTTTTTTTTTTTTAATTAAAAAATGTTACTTTTTGACCCTGCATGCCCCGTTTTTGGGAGCCCATTGGTCTGGGTTCTCCCAAGTCTACTCAGGTTTGCCTTGGGTGTGACCCAGGGAATTGGGTCCTCTGTGGGTCTTGATTCGCAAGACCCACTAAGGACCCAACCACTCGGGTCGTTCCTGGGGAGAACCCAAGGGCATACTAGGCTTGAACTTGACTCCGATTCGAGGGGTTGGGCCAAGAATCTGGTATCCTAGCTTATAACTAAGGTTTCAGGGTCAGACAAACATGTTTTTTGGCAAGGTGTCCAAAACAGCTAAAAAAAAGTAGACCGATACTTGTACAAAAGTGAGACCAATACTTGTGTATTGAGGTGGATGACATGATTAGTTGCTTTTTAGTGCATAGGGATACATTTCATTCAATAATGGATAGTCATAATCACAATAACGTTTTTAAAGTCACAAATATTGATACAACGTTGTCAAAAATATTGGGCATTTAATCAACGAGTGTGGGTATTAAATCAACAAGTGCTATCACAACCATTGAAACATGCTCAACTATTGAAATCTTTTCTCCTATCATTTTTTACTTCTCTCATATTTTTATAATAAACATAAAACCTCCTTATACACGCATCCTTTAAAACCCCATAACATGTTTTATAAAATATAATTTAAAATACTTAAATTTAAAAAAATTAAATTCATTAAATTTTTTAATTATTATTTTTTATTATCCAATAGGCAATTCCTCTCCCTCTTGAGAACTCTCTTTGCTTTAAGCACTTCTCAAACATTTTTCTTGAACAAAATTTGATTTACTCAAGTCATTGAGAATTTTCTCTTAGAATACACTTCCCCAACAATGGACAAAAAGGTTCATTCTCATCTCTTTTGAGAGAACCTATCTTCCTCTTGATAATATATAAGACTACATCCTCTTTATTTTTCTTACTTGTAAAGTTGTTAATGAATGCATCCATAACATGTTCATTCACTTCATTTCCTTTCATAATGAAATCATCCTTTGATATGTTTTTTCTTTCCATAATACTTTTTTAATTAGTATTCTCCTCTAACATGGAATTCTTTAGCCTCTTCCAAAGTTTTCTTGTTCTCCATGTCAACTTTCTTTTCTCCAGTATAGAAATCTCCTCTTTTACAATCATCTCTACTAATTTTATTTTGGTCTATAATGTTTTTCTTTTGCTTCTCTATTTTCCGTTTTTTCATCCATCTTTATTTTCTTATCTCTTTTTCTTTAAAGGCATTCCTTTACTGAATGAATAATTTTCAGCAAAATTGTTCTTGTTACAAATTAAATCTTCACTTCCTTTCGAATACTAAAATATTCATCTTCAAAGGTCACAACACCTCAACAAAGTAAATGATTACCTTCGCATGCAAGGTAACTACTCAACACCTTAGTTCTTAGTCATTTTCTTTTAATAAATTTATTAAATTATTTTGAATGTTTAATTTGATTTCAAACTATCGCATAATTAAATTCTATTAACATGGGTATGTAGATCATATGTTGATTAGGTTCTATTAAAATAGTTATGTGGATAATATATTGACTAGGTTCTATTAAATGGGGTAAATGGATCATATGTCGAACATAACCTAATCAAGAAGTATGAAGGAGAGTATCCCATACACAATTAATAGAGAGGTTAGAACTAGAGGAGACCATACATTGAGAAAGCCAAGGGACTAGTGCAAGACAATACCCACTATATTCTTAAATATTTAAATATATGAAATGGTCTTTGCACATAATTGTAAAATAAATAATTAGATGGAGATCAATTATATTCAATTTTCATGGAAGAAACACATTATTTTGATCATAAAGTGTTTAAATTGATACTTTCAAATGAGGATTAACAAACCCTAAACATTCTAGGATTGATATTAGACTTCATCAAGAAGAGGAAAGGAGGGTATCCTCATAAAGATGCAGGGAAATATATTATTTTTCAAGACAAGATGGAAAAAGGTAGATAGAGGTGTTGAGGATGATTGAAAATTTAGGAGATGTATAAGAAATCAAGCCCACTTACTTTCCTAATAACTTTCCTAAGATAAGCATATATATAGTTTCTCCATATCAACTAATATGACATGTCATTGTAGAATTGACATATATATGGTTAATTATACCTAGATAGTTGCAAACAAAAGTCCAAGCGTCAAATTCTAAATAGGACAAGCAAGGGTAGTCAATCTAACTATATTTGAGAGATGTTATACTATATTAAGGTATCCTCTTAAAATTTGAATAGTGGTCAATAGTCTAGTTATCATCTATCCCACAATTAAACTCTATTAAATGGGGTATGTGGATCATATGTTGAACATAACCTAATCAAGAAGAATTGGAGGAGAGTAGCCCATACACAACTATTAGATGGGTTAGAACTAGAGGAGACTATACATTGAGAAAGCCAAGGAGCTAGTTAAGACAATCCTCATTAAATTCTTAGTTATTAAAATATAGGAAATGATATTTAAACATATCTTTTAAATATTAAAAATCACTTATATATTCAACTTTTATAGAAGAAATACATTAATATGTTTGTTAATCATAAAGCATTTAAATTAATAATTTCAGATATGGATTTACAAGCCCTAAACATTTTTAAACTAGATATTGGTCTTCATTAGGAAGAGGAAAGGAAGGTATCCTTGAGCATCAAGATGAAGGTCAGTAAACCATTTTAAACTAGATGAGATTAAGCTTTCATGAGAATCTAAGAAGAAATATTTCACAAAGAGAGTGAGATCTAATCTTCACATTTTTGGTATATAATTTAAGGTTGATCCATTAAAGTTAAATTTAGAACAAGGAGGTTCAATCTATGCCTATTAAATCCCCAACTATCATTTAGGATTGTGTCCTTATAGGAAATAATTTATGTGGAAAGGACATCTCTAGGAGTTGAAGGTAAGTAATTGGAATAGAGAGGAATGTGGGTTTTAGAGGGAGTATGATGAACATTGAGGAAAGTAGTGATGGGAGAGTATAAAGGATAAGAGGAAAGAGGCTTATAAGAAGTACCTTTTATAAAATAGGATACACTACTATAAATAAAAACATATGTAGAAATTCAAATCTAAAAATAAGAAATCAACAAACAATAAGACTCAAACACATGACATTAGATTTACCTGCAAAAACCCTTTTAAGGAATCGATTATGGATTAAATCAAATATATATAACATTAATACAACAATTTCTTCTTATTCTAATGTTATTCTTGTAGAACTTATACACCTATAAAATAATAGCCATGAAACTTCTATCTTATGTCGCCAATACATGGAGAAAGGGAGAGGGAAAGAACAATTAGTTTCACAAAGCAATATAAGATCAAAACCATGGAATCATGTGAAACCCATGCCCTTATTCAAATAAAAAATCTTTTATAGAATTGAACATAATGATAATGCAGAACATATTTGACATATAAGTCCCTATGGGCACACCTCGCAAATAATAACACTTCATTATGGTTAAACGCACAAACCTGTGTCACACTTTTATAAAGGAACCAACCAACACAACTAAAATTGTTTAACTTCAACCACATAAAAGTGACATTTCTAAATTGAATTTTGAAATGATGTAAACTAATCAAATGTAGATATATTAATGAAATTTAATTCTATTATTTTTTAATTTTTTTTGAAAAAAAATTGATATTTTTTTAATAAATTCAAAGACAGATTTTTCATTGCTAAAAAATGCTGAAAATCAAGGGTTCTAGTCAGCATCACCAAAAAAAATGAAAACAAACTTAATTTTTTCTGATTTTTTTTTTCCAAATAGAGAACATATATATGCAATGTTTTTTTAAAAAAAATTTTAATGTATATTTTTCTCGTTATAATATTTTGAAGTCCAACATAGCTAAATTTGTCATTTTTCATTCAATGTCACCTTTTAACTACTAAATTTATCATTAACCAAAAAAAAATACCCTTTTCGAGAAGATTCTCTCATATAGTGAAAAATATTTTTTAATTTTTTTTAATATCATTATATATATATATATATATATATATATATATTCAATTTCTAATCAGCCTCTTTTTAACTTTAAAAACCTACTCGCAATATTTAATTAATAAAAATTATTAAAATTAGTCAAAATACTAAAAACATTATATGTCTAGATTCATGACTTCGAGCTCTACAAAAGGGTATTTTTCAATTTTTGTAAAAAAATATTCTGCTTGAAGAAAAAATGAGCAGAAGTGAAAAGTTTCAGAAATACAGAGTTTTTCACCTTTTTTGTGCCACATCACATGACACATAGGCTAGTTCGGCCAAACTGGGGTCAACTAGACCGAGACTGGCCGAACTCAATCCTACCAGACTCACCTTAGTTTTAACAATAAAACAAAATTTGATTTATTTTTTAATGAAAGAGTTTGAACTAAGGGGGTCTAGCCAAACTGAGTTAGACTGGACTCAGTCTGATTGGATTCCTAGTGCCATTTTGGCGCCATGTGGCACCACGCGGCTCAGGGGTAGTTTGACTGAACTCAGTCTAGCCAACCTACCCTCAGTTGGCCCAAAGTGTGACACAACTCCATGCTTTTGCCCTTATAATATATTACACAACTCACTTGGAGGTCACTTAGTACATTCAAGATGTTCCACATTCCAATATGTAGTGTATGTAGGAATGAGGAAGTGTTATAAATAATCTGAAATAAATTTATAAATACCACAACCACATTTCACCTCCCTCTTAATTCAACAAGTTATATATTCAATTCAACTAGGAGAATAAATATAATTTTCAATTTCTCAACAATCACATAGGAATATAAGCCACCCATTCCAAGATGTTTAATATGTGCTATTATATATTAGAATTGCAATTAAATATCACATTGTCCTAACATTATCTCATCTAATGTTATACCTTACAATAACATAAGGATTGACCATTAATAATTAAATTTTTTATGTAAGGCCCATGGCCTTCCTATGCCAAGTGTACCTATCCATGTTCATTGATTTTGTTTGTGGATCTACAATATTTTATGAAATGTCTACCTTTTATAATCCGACCTTAAAATTATCCACCATCTCATGGAAAAAGTGGTACTATATGTCAACATGCTTTGTATGATAATGCACATGGAATTTCAATCAAAACAAATAACACTCTAGCTACCATATTTGATCTAAATCACTAGATATAATTAAAAATCAACTCCTAAACATAATATCTATGATCATATTGTAGACCTTTATAAACATGTTTATAAGACATATTCTCTACTCTAGTAATAGATTCTTGCTAATCATCTAATTGATAGAATTGCCAAACAAAGAAAACACACAACTCCACTAGTGGACCTATGACTATCCAAATCACTAGTCCAATTTGAACCAACAAAGCATTTTATGTCTAATAAATTACCCATATCATTATAACCATGATAAATTAATAAGCAATGCAATTTACCTCACAAATATCAAAATACCCAATTAACATGATTTTTATTTTCTCTACTAAGGTTAGGGAAAAACTGCTAAAAACCCCCAATACTTGAGAAAATATCTATCCTAGTACAAGTTGTTACATACATCAAGCTATTGACAACAATAGCATAAGGTATATTTTACATTTCCTCTACATCAACATATAACTTAGGGCACATGTTAAATTAATTCTCAGTTCCTATAAGTAAACAACTACGCATTGGTTTATAATCATGCATATCAATCCACCACACAACCTAGTATCAATACACTTACTCTAAATAAGCCAAGTCTTTCTCTTAACTCAATCAATGCAAATTTTCATTAGAAAAATTAACTTTGACCTCCTAGATCCTTAACGTTAGATGAACTAGAAAGTTTGGTTTTAATCTCAATAATCATTCCCGTATTGTTACTAATAAATATGTCATCCACATACAATATAATATTTGAAATTTAATCATCAATACATCTAATGGAAATACAATGATCTTCTTTACTTCTACTAAACCCCAATATCAAAGAAAATACATCAAATTTTCAATATCACATTTGAGGTGATTGATTTAAATCATATAAAGATAATTAGCCCATAAAATAATTTTTATTTCCCTTCTACCTCAAACCCATTTAGTTGTTGCATGAAAATTTTTGCTTAATGATCCCCAAGCAAGAAATTAGTTTTAACATTCATCTTATCAATCTCAAATCACAAGCTACAATAATAGATAATACGAACCCAGTGGAAGATTATTTAGAAATAAGAGTAAATTTATGAAATTCTACTCACTTTATCTAGGATTATCCCTTAGCCATGAGTATGGCATTACACCTCTCTTACTAAAAATATACTCCAATTGTACAACCAATAGGGTTTCTTCCCTTTTCCAAACTTACAATATTCTAAGTGTCACATCTATTCAAGAAAGTCATCTATTTCTACATGTTTTGCATCTAAGACTCACTACCTTCAAAAGACAGAGCCTCTATGAAAGATCTCAATTCATCATCAACACATAAGAAAATAAATACATAGTGAAAATTTGGTGGGTGATTCCTATCAATGAGCTTTTATGTCACGGATCATTTTATGGATTAAGGGATTGTTCCTATTCCTCTATATGCTCAGCTTGCTTAGAAATCTCACTTTCCTTCTTCTACCTCTCAATTCTATAATCCATCATTCTATTCTTTAATACATCCATCTTATTACTTGATCTTATTTTCAATAAATTATTATTTTTTACTTCCATCTCTTTTCCGTTGGTTGTAAATGACCAAAAAATGCTCTAAACTTTGTAGCACCATAAATTGTATACCTTTAATCAGGGTGTCAAATTCCTTGCTTAGTTAACACTCATTTTAGTACATCTCATTATACTATGCATTATAAGACTTCCATGTGCATTTTTAATAAAATTAAAATTTGAGTCCTTTAGTAATTCAAATCTTATCACAATCTATAAATTGGGCCCTTGATTCTAGGTGTGCCCTTTTATCATTTTATCCTAATTTATCCTTAATCCCACCCCAATTACAACTTCCAAAACACATTCCAAATATCTATTCATCATGTTTTCAACCACCAGGCCAAAATTAACATTAGAACCTCGTTATCTTACATTCATAAAAACTTAGGATAAAAATGTCAAGACTAGGATGATTAGCTCCCCTCAATCTTGGGAAAATTTCCCCAAATTTTGGGAGGATAATTTGAAAATTGTAATCAATTCAAATCCCGCTCCATGTGAATAAATAACAAATCTAGGTCAATTTTTCATGAAATTCAAATCTAAGGTTTCATATATAAGACAATTCACTTCAGGTTGTTTGTGATAATCATTTGGGCATCTTTGGAGAGCAACAATTATGGAATTGAAGGTATCCTAATGAAGTGAAAGTGCTTCTTCAAAGAAGTCTTAGATCTACAAATCAGTCAATTCTTCATCAACATTGCTTCAACCATGGAAGCTTCAAAAGACATTGGAGGAGGATAGGGAATCACTGACTGATGATTGGCTTGTACCTCTTCCTACGAGATTTGGTATGATTTCATGTTGTTCTTATGTTTCTACCATTGAGCTTCAGATCTATATTATATTTTTAGATTTACATTATTGCTTCAGATCTACATTCTCATTGTGTGATTTAAGACATTCTCAATTTAGTCATTATCATTTATGGGTTTTCTCTAACACATTTGAGTAGGACTTTAGTTTGCATATTAGACACTTTAGCTCATAGCAATCTTGGACACACTTAAGATTCAAAAGCACATACTTAATTCAAATTTTAATATTGACTATTTGTGGAGATGGAAATCACCAAAACAAGGGGTTGACCAAGGAAAAACCCTATATAGTTACCACCTTACAATTTACCATCTTGCATGTGTAGCTACAAGTACCTGAGAAAGCAAGGAAGCCAAGAACAACATCATGAGACTCTCCCAGACTTACTCCTAGAATTTGAACCTAATTTCCCAGGACCAAGGCATTTGGGGCACCCTTGTCTGGACCAAGGCACTAGGGACACCCTTATCCTAAGTGTTTTTCCACTATATTTAGCAAGAAGCTTTTAGATAGTCTTAAGGTGCAAATTTCTAGACAACGACTCATACTCAGGAGACTAGGGTATTCTAAGCATCGTGATCCCACAAATTCATCTCAGGATCATTTTCATAGGTGCATAGTTAGATTTCCTACCCAATTCTGTGATTTCTACAACAATTTTATGTGTTTATCAATCAACTACAACAATTTACAAATGTTCATTTCCTTCATACTTTAGTTATAGTTTTACATTACTTCAACCTATTTCCATAGTTCATTCACTTTCCAAAGCAGCAAAGGAATAGAAACCCTAAAAGTGTCAAATGACTCTCTTTTACAAGAGTTAGTCAAGTATAACTAATCCTCTAGGTGATTTTATAATCCAATGTTAATATGAAAGTGGATCTTGGTCTTAGTCCTACCCAGTTCTATTTTTATACATTACAAACTCCTTAAATCTCTAAAATAGATCCAATGTTTTGTGGATGATGTATCCTTTTCATTTCAAGGCATTGGAGTTTCTGTATATGTTTCTATTGATTTCAATGTGTAGTCAATTTGATTATATGTCAGGACCACTCCAGGGAATGGTTCACATTTCTTTGCATTTATGTGTTTGCTCATGCAGTTGGGTGGACATGCTTATGTTTTATGTGCAATGTCTTAGTTCAAGTTTCAAGTGTTGAAGTGTACCGCAAGTATGATTGTTAAAATTTTATCTCAAGATTGTATTTTTTGGCGTACCAAGAATGAAGTGTCATTTATTTACTTTCTTGTGCTAGCTTAATTTGGCATGACAATATGAAATGAGTGTATGGGATTAATGTTGAATGTTCCTGAAATGTCTCTATGTGGTCTGCATATCATATTCTGATTTTTATGTGGTCGCATGTTGTTTGACATTAATATTTTAGGAAATTTGTGACTATTTGGCCGATAGTGCTTGTTTCACATGTGCACCATGTATCTGAGTATTTTGGAGGATTTGGAAATATTGTGGTGGGGCTAACTAAGTCTTGATGTGAACCGTAATGCGTAATTTTACTTGACGGATGTATTTTTCCTTCTAATTGGTAAAGAGCTACACATTACCTTGTTGCCAACTTGGAGTGATTGTTGTTGATGCTTGGATGGATGCATCTACCTTGGGAATGATTGTCAAGGGTTTTTTTGGTCCTTTTTATCTTTTGGATAGGACTGCAGTGGGTTTCTTTGCCCTTTGGAGATGTTTTTGGCCAACCTATTGCACATTTCATGTCTTCCATCACTGGCCAATTTGGAGAAGGATTATTGAAGGTTGCAAAGCATATATATTAAAGATCATTTGTTGGAGAGTTGTGTGCTTGTGCAAATATTTAAGGTGGATTATCAATGACATACTGGAGGAAGTGAACCAAAGGCTACGGCATTTGTAGAAGTGATTTCAATCTACTAAAAGCAGTGAGCCAAATGCAGTTGTTATTCAAGTTGTTTTATTCATTGTATCTTTCTTTGAGGTAGTGAACCTCTTCAACAAGTCTTTATAAGTCCAGTGGACTTTAGGGAGTAGTGAGATTCTTTTGGCATGACCATAAAACAGATTGTAAATCTTGTTTCTATTTGTGAGGTTGGATTTGGACAGTAGCTCCAAGTAGCCTTTCTCATCATGGTTTTTTCACTATGGGGTTTTCCACATATATTTGGTTTTCTCTTGTGCACTTGTTTTGATTAGTAAAAAGATTTGAATTAAAATTTGGTGAAAAAGTTTTAATTTTTAGGAGATATTGATTCAGCCCCCCACCTTGCCCCCTTAGTATCTGGTGTGTTTAATAGGATTTTTTTCCCCAAATAATACCCATTTTTTCACAAAAAATAAGTGAATTCCCTAAAATATTATTAACTATTATTACCAAATCTTAACACTAAAAGTTATTTTCTCATCTATCTAATTTTGTACTAGTACCAAGTAAATTGCTTAAACTTGGAGAAAAAATTATATTAGAACAAAGAAAATAAACCTAACATATCTAGAATAATCGTTAATAAAAGTAATATAATACTATACCAAACACATTTAAATGAATTATTTCTAATAATCTCTTAGCTTTATAACTTTTAGAGGGAAAAGATGAACTATTATGTTAAACACACAAGATTCATAGAAATCAAAATACTTGCTAAAGCAAATAGAAAAATTGCCAACCATCTTTTTATTACCAAGAGTCTAATGACCCTTTTCACTAATGTGGTTGAAATGTTGTTGCCCCAACATATATGTATTTTTTTATTTGTAAATTATATTGGTAAAGTCAAAAAGTGTGGGATAATCTCTTAACAAATTCCCAAGCCATTAGCCTCTACCCAACCCTTTCAATTCTAGTTTACCTTTGCCCATTTATAAAATTATAGTTTAGAGGGGACTCTTTTTAAAGAAAAAATATAACACAACAAGATTCATAACCAAAAATCACATCTATAATGTCACTAAAAGGCTCAAAAGCAATATAGTTGCAACAATACCCTTTATAGGATCAAGTTTAATGTCTTGTAGGGTTTGTGTAGGATTGTTGGAAGAGGAAATGAATAATGACGAGGGAAGAAAATTAGAATTGGTAAAACAAGACACCAAGGATGTGCATGTTGACACACATAATAATATTTTTAAAGAGTTTCTTGTAATGATAATGACAATCATCTAAGGGTGGCAAGACAAATAGGGTTTCATTGAGAGATCACATCTTTTTAATGCAATGTTATCATAGGTTTTTATTCCTTGCTATGTGTATTGGATTTTAAGTAGGATAATTTTCATTAGAATTAGAAGGTGAAAGATAACATGGGATTTGGATTGGTGTAGTGGTTGCAAGTGACACTCAAAGATGTTGCAGGTGGATGTAAAAGGTTGTTGTAGAGCTCATGGAAAAGGTATTTTTAAAAATCTTGTACATAAAGTTTTTATTATGATGATGAAATCATAATGTTCAAGTGGTACTATTCTTAAGCATGGTAAATATTAATAACATTCCTATTAATATGCTTTTTCGTATTGCTATTCAATCATTGAAAAATCTAGGTAGTGAGGTTGTGTTTCTTTCTTCATTTTTCCCATTGACCTTTTAGTTGGCCTTTCAACTTCTTGATCTTTATGAAACATTACAATTTTATTTATTTTATTTGGAGATTATATTTTATATAACTTTTAATGTGCAAGTTTTGAATTGTCTTTAAGATTTTTTTTGGTTGCGTACAAATTTAAACAAGAGTCATGTAGTGATCATTTGATTCCATAAAAAAAATATTGAGATTGTTGATAAAAAAAATTGACCTTATTTTTTTGTCTATTTAATACATGATGGATTGATTAGCTCTAAAATTATATGTTATGATTATCTAATTTATTAATATTTAATATATTGCACAAAAACATACCAAATATTTCATAGATTATATCACAACATATAATTATTTATCATAAATGAAATAACATTATTTACTTTAAATATGTCACCTCTATTTTCCCTCATATTTTAAGTATAATAAAATTACATATCTCAATAACTGAGTGACTCAAATCTAATAGAATAAAAAAGTGATCTTGATGATGGATCATTAATAAAAAGAAAAATTCACCCAATCGACTCTAGAAACAACAACCATCCCTTGAAATAATTTGCTAATACAAGCTTATTATTATATTTAATTGTGTTGAAAATCGATCGATCTGTAAACATAAGATAAATACCGTGCAATTTTGATGAGAATTCCTTCGGCTTGCAAATTTCTGGAAAAAGCATTATTACATTGGGAGAAACGAATTCAAGACTCGAGGAATGGATAATCTGTGTATCCAACGACGGGATCGGAAGTATAAAATGTTTCTCTGTGGTATTTATTGAGGGGCGCATTCAACTCAAATCTTTTTGGCAGATCTGGATTTGCCAGAAACAGTCGCCCATAAACCACTAAATCTGTTTTGCCACTGGAAACAACTTCGTTACCACCATCCCGATCATACCCCCCTGCAGCCAAAAATGTTCCCTTGAATGCTTTCCTGAACGGAATAAGGCTCTTTTCACTCGCTATCGTTGTCTGCGAATTAACAATCCTGGGCTCAACGAAATGTGCATATAAAATGTTGTATTTATTCAGAGCCTCCGCCATGTAAAGCCCCAGCGCCTCCGGATTTGAGTCATAAGCTTCAGAATGAGCAGAAAATGGAGAAAGTCGAATTCCCACATGCTCTGCTCCGATTTCATCCACCACTGCTTCCACAACTTCAAGAGCAAATCTGCAACGGTTCTCCAATGTTCCGCCATAGCGATCGGTTCGATCGTTCACGCTGTCTTTCATGAACTGGTCGACAAGGTACCCATGAGCCCCATGGATTTCAACACCGTCGAAACCTGTTCGAAAAAGTAGTGATTATATCAACAAAAGGAACATTCTCTTCTTCAAATCAGCATAGCCACAGATAAGAATAAAAACATACCTGCATCAATAGCATTTCTGGCAGCATTGCGAAAATCTGCAACAATTATAGGAATTTCCTCTGTTTTCAAAGGCCGAGGACGAGAGAAGTCTGCCACATCTTTTCGATTCGTTAAAGGGATCTTTCCAGATATTGGTTTGCTTGTGGATGAAACTGTAGATTGGCCATTAGGCTGATAATCTGCATTGCAATACATATTATACATATACTGTTTGATTTGCATGACAACCACCAAATTGAAAAAAACAGGGGAAAGCATGGAAATACTGACCCACATGAGAAACTCTTCCGGTATGCCATATTTGGCAGAAGAAAATCCCCCCTTTATCATGCACAGCCTTCACAATGGGCTTCCAGGCTTCAACCTGCTCCTGTGTCCATATTCCAGGCGCATCTACATGCCTGCAATTTGAAGAGAATTATATATCAGTAAACATTCAGAAGTTTGGAGCAAGGAAAAATTGAAATGAAGGTAAGTGGAGTCCTGACCCACCCTTGAGCAGTATCAGAGACCCCTGTTGCCTCGGCGATCAACAAGCCCCCACGGGTTGTTCTCTGAGAGTAGTACAAAATTGCATGCGGTTGAGGAATGTTGCTGTAGGATCTTTGCCTGGTAAGAGGAGCCAAAACCACTCTGAAACCAAAAGAAACAGAAAATTGTTAGAGAAAAAAATCAATCTTGATGGTCCTTGTTGAGTAAAAGATCAATTTTGATTTGAAGAAGAGATACCTGTGAGCCAAATTGAAAGGACCCATTTGGTAGGGTGTTAAAAGCGGAGCTGAGGTGGGCTTAGTTCCAGACATGGTGCTTGTAGAAGTGGAGGCTAAAATGTTTGGGAACGAAAAGGATCTGAAATTTGGGTGAGAAGGCATTGAAATTATTAGATATATATATAGGTAAGGGAGGCCCAGGCGTGGTGTGGAGTCAAAGTCAAAGCTCATGCAAACGTCAGTACATACGTACATTTGCATAGTCATACAGGGGAATTGTTGACCGTCATTTTTTTGTGAATCCAATACATTGTATTTAGTCATTTCGCCGACTTTTCAAAGTTTGAGTTCGATTTCGGCACAAACTCCAAAAATTTATGAAGTTTTCAAATTGTGAGAGTCCGACAACGTGGAAGGAAGAGAATTGCCGTCCACATTTGAGTACACGTGAATAGGTTGGTGCATATTTAAAGTTAATTAGCACATGTATCAAATGTTGGTGTAATGACACACAGGTTATATATTAAAGAATGCTAAAACTGAATTTAGGACTGATGATCATTTATATCACGTCACAATAAAAATAAATTAATATTTGGGTTTCTTTTTACTGAAATTGTCTATGCAGATATCAAATTGCATCTGATCAGACAATTTTTTATTTATTTATGGAAGTCCCAACCTCCAAGCACGATAGCCCAGCAAGGGCATGAAGCCCACGAGTTCCAGTAGACCAAATGTCCATTGACATCAGCGAATTATTTTGTATTTACTAGCAATTGCACCTTGGTGTGCAATGGGTACGCCGAAGAGGTGTGGAATGTCAATTGGGAAAAAATTTAGTCTATTTTTTTATCATATATTTGTGTAGTACGTGTGATCAATTGATAGAAAATCTAGTATATTTTTTTTATGCAACAAAGGTCTCAATGGACAAGTGATAATTTCACTACAACTATGTAGATCCACTTACATGGATTCAAACACGACTAAAATAAAACTTTATATATATATATATATATATATATATATAGAGAGAGAGAGAGAGAGAGAGAGAGAGAGAGAGAGAGAGAGAGAGAGGTGAATGAAAAAATATGGAGAGGTAGAGAGGCATATATATATATATATATAGAGAGAGAGAGAGGGGGGGGGGGGGGGGGGGGGGCGGCACATCTACAGATAGAAGTAGACAAAGGAAGAAAGAGGTAGAGATGATGATAGAAGAGAGGAAGAGGGAAACAAATAGATAGAGGTAGAGGGATAGGTAAAGTAGATAGAAATAGGGAGACAAAGAGTGAGAGATAAAGATATATAGAGGAAGGGAGAGAAGGAAAGATATAGATCTAGATATAAATAGTGAGATAGAGTTATAGAGATAGAGATATAAGAAGATATAGAGGGGTGGGGAGAGAGAGAGAGAGAGAGAGAGAGAGAGAGAGAGAGTAAATTTTTACCACAACATCCTTATATTGGAATGTATTGCATTCACTATACTAATCAAATCAATTGACAACACAAATTGGTGGTACATGTTTAAGGAGAGATGTGCAAGATGATTACTATGTCTAAAGTTGTTGGATCATTATTCATTGGTTATTTTTGCTATTATATTTTTTACGTACTTTTTTTCACTAATTGTTTTCTACTTGTCAAGACATTGATATATTTGTCAATGTTATGTCTGTACCACTCTTTTTGCAAACAAATCATAGTTAATAGGAGAATACAAGTAAGCATATTTGATTGATGTTGAAAAAGATTAAGTTTATTGATCTTGATAAGGCCATTTCTTTTAGTGCTCGACATAAAATATATAAACGAAATTTGAAATCCACTACTTATCTATGTGGAACACATGATAGTTCAACCGAGATAGGCTTCCTTGCAAGAATTAAGTGACAATGCCACCCAAATTTCATTGCAATCATGTGAAAAGGTCTTAATTCAATATCAAACATTGTCAAATAGACATCCAAAATGATGGATAGATAATGTGGTGTAAAGTCTATCTGCTTTCAAATTAGAAGAGACAAAGAGAGATGAAGGGAATAAGAATGATTAAATTAAAATTTTAATAACATTTATTTATTATTTGTAATTTCATTAAAAAACATATATTATTAAAATTAATTTCACACTTCAATCTTAATTCAAAATTCAAATATAACAAAATTTAATAATATTAAAAAAATTATTAATAAAAATAATAATAATAAAGATTTATTTTATTAAATTAGTATTTTTTAAATTAAATTAAATTGAAAATTTAGATCTAAATTAAAAATTAAAATTAAATAAATTAAATACAAAATTAAAATATATCAAAATCTAAATATTAATAAATAATAATTTAAACAATAATTATAAATAATAAATTTATTACATTGATAAATAAAAAGTAAAACTAATTTTTGAAGTTAATAATAAATAAAAAAATAAAATTATATAAAATTCAAATCATACATGAAAACTAAATTAACATTATAATAAAAAGGTGAAAAACTATTCAACGTGCTTGTTAGTAATTTGTAAATAGGGGGAATCACACTTTGGATTTGACTTTGTTTTGATGACGGGAAGAAATGCATTTTTCCTTTGATCCATTACGCTTCTGCTTGAAAAATGCGAATAGACATCAAAGTAAAAGAACTGGCGAAAAAAGATCCTATGACTGTAGACAACATTCACACGCATGTAGGTAATGCATATTTCAAGGAAACGTAAACGAGAAGATAGACGGTCAGGCACAGCAAGTTGCCAGCAGCAAACCAAAAATATGACAAGATATTACTGTTAGGCATAGCAAGTTGCCAGCGGTGAACCAAAAATATGACAAGATCCAATGGTCCAAAATACTGTGATCGTCTTGCATCCTTATGTTATGTTATGGACCCTTAGATTGTAAAATCAATTCTTTCATTTCAAATAAAGAAACGCCTTCGACATAATTAATTAAATTAAAAATCAAAATACATCTAATATCAAGACCACTTAACATTTCTAGGGCTAGTAATACACTCTTGTACTATCATAACTATTCTATTTCTAATTGTTGTCATGTAATGGTTGGTGCTCATGATTCCCTTGAATCAAACAGAAGTTTAATAGATGATAGTCCAACATCATTGGATCTCTTTGTTTTGGCTCAACATACTCCTTCAATTGAACATCATATTTCAAACAAATCATTAGAAATAGATTCAACAAGGCAATGGACTTTCCCTTTAACTATTTTCAATAGATAAACAATTATGAAAATTTTGTTCAATGAAATGTCATTAAACACGTGCAACTTGGATTCAATGCAATATAAAAATACAAAAATATAACGATGAATTCTTGATGCAATGCAAGACAAGGTTCATTATACATAAGAGAACACCTCCAAACATAACCCATCCAAATTTTTGATATTTACTAAAGAAATAGAGTTGAGTTCCTTGAATGTTGATGGATAATATTTTATAATATTATATATTCCGAAGACATTGATCTTTTCTTTAATTATTATTTTTAAATAGATTATTTTATTATATTTAAAGACACTCCTTTTTAACTTTTACAATCTCCCTATGAATCTTTGTGTTCTATACCTAATTTAGAACCCCTTTTAACTTTATGTTCCTTATCAAACAAGGCATTTACTATAAAGAAATTTAGTTTTCTTTCTTAAATTCAACTACTTCGATGTTCATAAATACCATATTTATTTTGTGGGGTCATTCTAAAAAAGAAAATTATTGTGAAGAGAGCGGATTGTCAATTATAATATCTTCTAGATATTTAGGAATTTGTGGCTTCACAAGACTTGTTATTTATATTATTCTATTAATTTTTTTAATTTTACACTATAAAAGGTGCTAATGTTGGCAACATCTGCACTTTTACATGCACAATCATATTTTGAGACCTTTTTATTGAAAGGTTCTTAAGGTGCAAATGGAGTAATTTATTGGAATGGAGATATCCTAATTTATATGTATGAACATAATGTTAATATAATATAGAGAAAATTTAATTGTATTAATATTTGTCTAGTTTCTTTTTATAAAAATTCATTTTATATAAAATCTAAACATATTTTACAAGAAAATTTAATTATTTTACAAAGTAGATACTATTATATTTCTATATTTCTTTAGAGTTTATATTTTTCTTGAGTTTAATTTTAAAATAGTTTCCAATGTGATTCATAATATTATAATATATTTTATTAAAATAAAAATATCTATTTTATATATTATATGATTGTTTTTAAGATATTAACTTTATAGATATCATTTTTTACGATATTAAATCTCTAATTTTTTTATCATTAATTTATTACATAATTTCTGATTCCATTAATAATTATATAATTTTTTATATAAAAACAAGATTTCAATAATAATATTATCAAGAGAGAATTTCTGGATTCGATTGTGTGAAAGATTTTTGCATCAACGTTTCGGATCACACTCCGTGATCCATCATCAGGATGAAGAGAGTCAAATGATGGATCACAGAGTGTGATCCGAAACGTTGATGCAAAAATCTTTCACACAATTGAATCCAGAAATTCTCTCTTGATTATATGATGGATTGTGGAAATCTTTTAGAACTGAATAATAATATTATTATATGTTATATAAAAAACAAAGATTTCAATTCTACATAATCAAATTGTTTTTATAAGAAAATTTATTTTTAATTAAACAATGTACTTTTTAAACTTCATTTTGTAATTTATTTAATCAAATGCAACCAATAATCTTTCCAGTGTAATTATTTTATCCTATTGAAATGCAATCAATATCATTCAGTCGATACACTTCCATAATAAAATCCAAATCACAACCCTAAATCCAAACTTTTTTTAATCTTTCCCATATGCAATTTTTTTCAAACAATATACTTACACTATAAAATCCAAAAAAACAAAAAAACACCTCCAATGCCAATTCTCCTTATTACATATACATAATCAATGCATCAAACCAAAAGGCTGCAGAAAATGCTACCATCGCAGTAAAATAGAATATGTAACCCCATTTTGTCACATAATCATACACCCCGTTCATGATCTGTGAAAAACATAAAGCTCTTTAAATATCTTAAGATTATTAGTACTTGTCGTTAGGCTAGTACTATTGCAATCGGTTGCACCCATTTTTCATTAACTCATTATTATTCAATTATTTCTCCACCAATTATATCAAAGAATTTTTTCTTTTGATGTTTATTTTTTATTTTTTAAATAGTTAGATGCATGATTTTTAAGTTTTCAATTTATAGAAATTGTTTTTCTTCAATCTAATTGGCTCAAATAATTTGCATCTTATTACCGGATTTCTCGGATCCACTTTCTAAATGAGTTTTTTTAGGCAAATTTTTAGGTCATTAGAATAATATTTAGTATGTTTTAGTTTTCTTTTCAAATTATTTTGAATTATGTAAATCTTTAAATTTTTTAGATCTTTATTTTTGTTATCCTCATGCAATTTGATAATATAAAAATTTCATAAATTTGATATATGCTACTACCATGACAAATAAATTTTTCCTTTATTATTGAAACTATAAAACTAATTATAATACCAATTGAATAATTAAAAAAATAGAATCTCTAGCATTCAATAAGATTACACATATTTATAGATATTATAGTTAAGATTAAATGAATTAACTTAAAAAATAATTTAAAACTAAGTCAAGTTACATAATCTATACATAATATTTTGCCTATCAGTAATGCTCATTGAACCCAAACCTTACACAAAACCAAACTAAATATTAATCCCGACCCATAACCAAATTTAACCCTAATCCAAAACAAAATTAACCCACAACCAAATTTAACAATAACCCTAACCCTAACCTTATACAAAATTGATTCCCAACGTTAAATATAATTAAACATAATTAAACAATAAACCTAATTCAATTGGAACCATTATTAAAGTAGGATTAATGTGTTAATACCAAGCCTAACTCTAATTTTATATGAAATCCTAACCATAACAATAAAATGAATTGAGCTGTAACTATAAATGAAATTGAACACTAGATCTAACCTAAACCAAATTGAAACTTAACCAAAATTGTAGCTTTTAACCCTAACCATAGTTGAATTCTAATTCTAATTACTTAATAATGTTATTTAAACTCCAACCCTTAATCTTTAATGCAAATTTTATTAGGGTTCAATTTGGTTTAGTTTAATTTAATTTATCTAGATTTTCTTTAGTGTTCAATTCGATTTATTAAAATTTTATTTTAAGGACTATAAATGTTTCTTTATTTAATTTCTTCTGAATTATGCCTGTGGATGCTACTAGCACACACACACACGCACGTATATATATATATATATATATATATATATATATATATATATATATATATATATATATATATATATATATATATATATATATATATATGTATATATATACATATATATATGTGTATATATACATATGTATATGTATATATATACATATGTATATGTGTATATATACATATGTATATATGTATATATACATATGTATATATGTATATATACATATGTATATATGTATATATACATATGTATATATGTATATATACATATGTATATATGTATATATACATATGTATATATGTATATATACATATGTATATATATATATGTCTGTGTGTGTGTGTATACATATATATACATACTTATATGTATATATCTATATATGTATATGTATATATACATATCTATGTACACACACACACATGTATTAATTTATGTATATATGTCCCAAATTGTTTTATTTAATATTGTGCAATTTAAAGATGTAATGTGATTTTAAAATTTAAAATAGATTAGATCATTCATAATCTAGTATGAGGAAATATAATATGCTTTTTACTCCTGCAAATGATATGAAATTCAATATTCTTTTGGGTTTGTCAATGCTGATAAAATTTTGAGTGCAAGTAATGCAGGATGAGGTGAAGGAGGTCGAAGGCGAGAACACAAATCAAGTAGAATTGCTTTTAACTGAACAACTTCGATAGAAAAGGGAATCTTTCACACACCACATTAGGATTTATAATTTGCATCTTGAAAATGTGGATGATTTAAATGACCTTATTTGAGTGTTTGTTCAAATTGAAATGATGAATTTGGAATAAGTAGTAGATTGATTTAAATAATTATACATGTGTATTGATTGTATGATGTGAGTGGCGATTGAATTGAATTTAAGTTGCATGAGTAATGGTGAAATATTAAGCTTTATGGTTAAAATAGATAAAATGTGTAGATGATTCGAAAATGAATATCAACCCTAGATTTTTATGTCCTTCTTGTTCAGGTATGTAAATGTATGAAAAGAGTACTTACGAGTTTAAATTTTGTAAATTGAATAATAGTCTAATATATATATATATATATATATATATATATATATATATATATGAGAAATTTATTCAATCATATACATATATCAATAACCAATTATCGTGAAATTTGAATTCGTCAAATGTTTTGTCTATTCATACGAAATTTGTCTAATAATAATTTGATCATCTATTTGTAAATATTGAATATGTATGTATTAAATTAAATTAGGAAATGAAAATCCAATATATATATTTCTTTATCAAAGAAAAGGTTTATTAAAGAATATATTAAAAACAAAGTTTAATGTTTAATGAAAAGTCATTTATAAATTATAAAACATACCATATTATAAATATAATATTAAACATAATAATATAAGATGGCGGGTTGAAAAAGGTGGTCAACCGTTTGAAGCAAATGGAAGAGCCGCCTTGGTCGGTGTGTAAACAGACTCCTCCACCCACAATAGCCGCTTTGGTCGGTTTGATAACAGTCTCCCTCCATCCACGGTGGCCGCTATCAAAGCATTAACGCAGGTCAAATGCGGTGGGAGGCAAAAAGGTAAGATGTTTAAGGTAGGTGTAGCTTAAGGGAGATACTAGCGACTACCACTACTCCCATTTGAAACATAAACAACATGTAAAACACTCCCACGACTTGGCATGCAACATCACTCTGCGGTGGATAAGCTGAAGTCGACAGATTTCATGCAACAATCAAGCTCCAACTGAAACGGTTGGAAGCTTTAAACAATAAGACTCGAACTTGCCACAAAACAAGGATGGTATTTAATCCATAAGACTGCGTGGAGAATATAGTTACAACCACATGACAATAGAAATAATGGAATAGTAAATAAGACCCAGAGGATAGTAGCAAACATAGCCAAGATTAGAATAAATAGACGTATGCACACACTCATTCATTTCATTCTTTCTCACACGAGATTAGAAGAGTGATAATTTCTTGAAGGGAGAGTAAGAATAGTTCGATAGAGAGTTAGAATAGTTTGATAGAAAGGAAGAATAGTTTGATAGAGAAGAAGAATAGTTTGATAGAGAGGAAGAATAGTTGGATAATATCGTAGAGATTGAGCGATAGAAAGATAGTTCGATAGAGACAAGATTAGTTGGAGAGAAAGAGAGACTTGCGATCAAGGTGTGGAATCATTGATGAAGAACGACAAGGTCAAAAGCTTACAATCCACTCTAAGTTTCCAAGAGGTCAGAATCCTTTGTTTATGTTTTATTTTATTTGTTAAATTTGGTATAAAATGTGTAGAAATGGAAGTTTAGATAATAGATATGTACGTCCAAATGGGTATCAATTATTAATATCGTATTTGAAATGCTTTATAAACCATTGTGGAATAGAAGAAAAGAATTCAGAGAAAAGATGTTGTTAATATCGTATTTTGCACAAAAATAATTAGTTTAAATTCTATTTTTAGAATGTGTTTGCGTACTTTTGTTTACATATGAGATTAATTTCATACATGTTTAACACCTTCTATTATATGTACTTTATTTTGGTCAAAAGATTGATTTTTAAGATTATTGCTTATAAAAGTTTAGCGTTTTTATGAAAGATTGTCTTCGAAAGATATATTAGAAAAGTAATGGTTAGTAAGCAACAAAAATGATATCTCTATTTTTGTTTTAAAAGAAAGATTGTATTTTCAAAAGAATTTGTGTTTGAGGGAATCAAGCTAGGGTTAAGCTTGAGTTGGAAAAATTTACCTTTCGGGACGGGTGCCGAATGTGGATGCTTTAGGGAGAATAGTTGCTTTTTTCCAACTATTATTTTGCTGTGCATGGCATATACTCGGTCGAGTTATTGTTTGAATTATCCATAGAAAAAGATGGAAATTCCTTATTTATACTCTTTACCACATCCTAGTATGATAGCGAAAGCTTGTTTCTTAGAATGAACTAGGAAAAATGAAAATGCATATATTATCTAGGCATGCACTAGATTTCCTCTTGCTTTTGAATTCTTTGGTTAAACCAATTCGTGCAGGGTCGGGTATTCTTGATTGACCAAGAATTCCAGGGAAGCGTAAGCTTCAAGGTTGGGCAGAAAAAGCGCCTGATTCTTGTTCTCGTCTGCGTTTGAAAGACAGAAGGAAGCAATGCAGACTAAAGATCGACGGATGCATCTTTTTGTATGTTCTTAAGGCAATTTGGAAGCCTAAGTAGAAAATAAGAACTTCTTTATATTGGATATTGTATTATTCATGTGCGTTATTATGATACATTCGATGTTTGCTTATATCTTGTATAAAATATGCTTAGAGATTGAAATTTTAAGTTTATTTATGAATAAAGCGTAGTTTAGGGTTAGAATTGACGTCTTTACATTTTGGTATCAGAGCCAGGTTTATAGCACTAGGACCTATATGAGTCAGTTCACTAAGATAAATCTGGATATTAATAGCTTTATGTTTTACAGAAATGGTTCATACCAAGCAGACAGCCCGAAAGTCGGTAGCAGGATATGCCCATTACCTGAGGGTTAAAAAGGATCCTCAATCACCTGTTAAGCCGGTTTTGGATGATGCTCCTTTTGAAGCAAAACCAGTCCCAGAAAAGAGTATTGTAATAGGAAAGGACCCTACAGAATGCAATATTGAGAAGAATATCCCTGAAAAAGAAAAAGAGGCTGAGTTGGAATATTCACCTATCAGGCCAATAGTGATCAGTTCTGAGGAATCTGAGGGCTATACCCCTCTAAGTGAGACTGAATCGGAAGGATATACCCCATTAAGTCCAAATGACTCGGAAGAATCCACTCCCCTGACTCCTCTCGATGAGTGATGTAACGTGTTACAACACTTCAATAAAATGTCTTTCCTTCTATTACCGAATAAGGATGTAATCCCTTCTACTATAAAATAAAGATGTCTTCTATTGTATTTTGAGTTAAAAATTGTGTATTCCTTAATGATATCTATATATACTTTGAACCTAACTTATATAGTAAATGGGAAAGAAGTAGAATGGAATTATTTGATATTGTTATATTTTAAATTTATATTGTTTTTCTTAATTATTCAATAGGAGTATTAAACTCTCTAGTTGCTTATAAGGCTATAATTTAGGGAATATTATAAAAGTTACAAAAGACTTAACATAGCAAATATGTCTCTTATCGCTAAGAATTATCAATATCTCCCTGTTACAGAATTAATATCTAGAAATGGCCTCAAGAACCACAAGGGCGGGGTCAAGTAATGGGAACGAAAGGTTCGATCAAATTCTTGATCTGCTCAATCAACAAAGTGCAAGGATGAATGATCTCGAACAAGAGGTTCGAAGGGTCGGAGAAGTCCGACAGGAAGCCCCAAGGGTTGAGGAGCAACCCGACAACCAAGCCAGAATAGAAGAAGAGCTGGCAAAGGATTTGAAAAGGATAGCCTTGCCAAAGTTTGATGGAAAAACAATTGGCGATGGTGCAGAGGCTTGGGTAATTGAAATGGAGAAATATTTTGGTCTCCGCAACAAGTCAAATGAAACCAAGGCAGTTTGGGTTGCTTATCAGTTGTCTAGTGAAGCTGCTACTTGGTGGGACAATGAAAAGTCAGAAAGGAAACTACAACCAAGAGAGATCACTTGGGATTTGTTTTTACAATCCTTCAGGAAAAGGTGGCTTCCACAATAATTCTTCGACAAAAAGATGACAGAATTTCAAAACCTTACTCAAGGTAGTATGTCGGTAACACAGTACTGGGAGAAATTTACTAATCTCCTTAAGTATGTTCCGCAATACCAGATGGATGAAAGGTTCCGCATTCGGAAGTTCATTTTGGGATTAAGAACCCATATAGGAGTGGAGGTGGACATCCATAATCCATTAACCATGGTGGAGGTATTTGAAAAGGTGACTAAGCAAGAGCAGAAGTTATAGCAGTTGGGGAACCTCCGAAAGAATGAGAACAATCAACTGAATTCTGGGAATATAAATTTCCAAAGGAATCACAATAGCAACAATCGACAGATAAGAAATCTTAAGAGGGGACCCAACACCCAGGAAAAAGGAAGAGCAAATCAGTATGGAAATAAGAAAGCAAACTATAACACCAATGCTCGACAAAACATGGACAGAGGAAGGTCAGGTGGCCATCCTGGTCCTAGGGATGGGTGTTATAATTGTGGAGGGAGTCATTACGCCTCCAATTGTCCACAACGTACCTCAACATAGAGAGGATCATATCAGCAAGGAGCCCCTCAACATCAGATTCACGCTGCTGTCGACAATCGTCAAGCTGATTTCCAAGCCACACCTATCCAGATCACGGGTAAGCTTTTTGGACAATCAGTTTCTATTTTAATAGATACGGGAGCTATTGAATGTTTTATTGATCCACAAGTAGTTTCTAGAATATTTGTTAAACCTGGTTATATTTCAAATTCATGGATGGTTCAGTATGGAAATCGAGCAGAAAAGAGGGTAGATACTTGTCTATTTTGCAGTGAATTAGAACTTCCTAGTTTCCAAACCCAAGTTAACCTTTATGTTGCACCACTAGGATCATATGATGTGATCTTAGGTATTAATTGGTTGACTGAACATAAAGCCATAGTGAACTGTGAAGATAAGGTCATTAGTTGCATGGATGATTTTGGGAATTCTGTTGAAATTTTCGGATCTCAAAGTCCTCTTGAATTGAGATACATTTCGGCAATGCAACTCAAGAAGGCCCAAAGAAAAGGATGTTCCATCATTTCCGTCATGGTTAATGATTTGAATAATGTAGAGAAAAGTCCTACAGATTATCCTGTCCTTGCAGAGTTTCTAGATGTCTTTCTAGAAGATCTTACCAAGTTACCACCTAAGAGAGAGTTCGATTTTTCTATAGAACTCTTACCTGGAACAGAGCCGCAATCTAAGGCTCCATATAGAATGACAATTACAGAACTGTATGAGCTTAAGGCTCAATTGCAAGAATTGCTTAGGTAAGGTTTTATTAGACCAAGCGTATCCCTGTGGGGTGCACCAGTGATCTTTGTAAAGAAGAAAGATGGTACTTTGAGGTTATGCATTGATTATAGGATGTTGAATAAAGTAACCATTAAAAACAAATATCCTCTACCAAGGATAGATGAATTATTTGATCAAATGAAAGGTGCATCTGTATTCTCCAAGATCGATCTTCGATCCAGATATCATCAGTTAAGGATTAAGGATGAAGATATTCCTAAAACTGCATTTCGAACAAGGTATGGGCACTATGAATTCACAGTTGTACCATTTGGTTTAACTAATGCCCCAACAGCATTCATGAACCTCATGAATAGTATTTTCAGAGAATACTTGGATGACTTTGTTTTAATCTTCATTGATGACATATTGATCTATTCTAAGAATGAAGAAGAACATAAGAAGCACCTGAGGATAGTTTTGCAACGATTGAGAGATCGTAAACTTTATGGGAAATTCTCTAAGTGTGCCTTCTTTCAGGAAAAGGTGCAATACTTAGGTCATGTCATATCCGCCGAAGGAATTTCAGTTGATCCTGCAAAGATAGAAGCAATAGTAGATTGGCCTATGCCTCAGAATGTTTCAGAAGTTCGAAGTTTTATGGGACTTGCAGGATATTATAGAAAATATGTGGAAGGATTTTCCAGGATAGCGGCACCAATTACCTCACTTCAGAAAAAGGAGAAAATGTTTGAATGGACTGAGAAATGCGAGGAATCATTTCAACTCCTGAAGCAGAAATTGACAACAGCACCAGTATTAACAATACCAAATCCCAACGAACATTTTGTAGTAATTACAGATGCCTCGGGTGAAGGTGTGGGAGCAGTATTGATGCAAGAAGGAAAGGTGGTTGCATATGAATCGTGAAAGCTAAAGAAATATGAGATGAATTATGCTCCGCATGATTTAGAACTACTAGCTATTGTGCATGCATTACAAATGTGGAGGCATTACCTTTTAGGGAAGCCTTTTGAGCTTAAAACAGATCATTTAGGATTAAAGTATATTTTTACACAACCTAACCTAAATGCAAGACAAAGAAGGTGGCTTGAATTTCTAAGTGAGTATGACTTTGGTATTGAATATATCCAAGGGAAGGAAAATACAGTAGTTGATGCTCTCAGCAGAAGAAGACACCTATCTACAATGGTTACAACAAGGACGAATTTGAAGAAACAAGTGTTGCATAATCTTTTCGAAGATGAACATTATATAAGAGTTAAACAAGCCTTGGAAAGAGACTCTTCAGACCATCGCTATGATGGATATGAGGTAGAACCAGAGGGTATTTTGAGATATCAAGGAAGGATGTGTATACCAGAAGGAGGAGAGTTGACGAAGTTGATCTTACATGAGATGCACAATACACCTTATTCAGGACACCCTAGAATAACAAAGATGGTAGTTGATTTGAAAACATTGTATTTTTGGCCTAAACTCTGGAAAGAAGTGGTTGAGTATGTAGCACAATGTCTGGAATGTCAAAGAGTAAAAGTTGAACATGTTCATCCAGCAGGACTTCTATTTCAACATGTTATACTAGAATACAAGTGGCAGGTAATCAGTATGGATTTCATCCAAGGATTACTGATGAGTAAAAATAAGCATGACACTATCTTAGTAGTGGTGGACAAGTTGACTAAAGTTTCACATTTCATACCTGGTAATCTAAAAGATGGATCATTTGTTCTTGCCAAGAAATTTGTGCAAGAAATTTTTCGATTACATGGAGTTCCAGAAACTATTATATCTGATAGGGATACCAGGATGACTTCCAGATTTTGGACAACATTGAATGCAGCATTGGGAACAAGGCTAAATTTTAGCTCAGCATATCATCCTCAAACTGACGGCCAAACAGAAAGGGTTAATCAGGTAGTGGAGGATCTTTTGAGAATGTATTGCATGGATTAGCAGTACAAATGGGAGGAGTACTTGCCCTTACTTGAATTTGCTTATAACAACTCCTTTCATGCATCATTAGGTATGGCACCTTTTGAAGCACTCTATGGGCGAAAATGTCACACACCTATCAGTTGGGATAGACTAGAGGATAGGATCATTATTGGTCCAAATTTACTTAAGGAAATGGATGAATAGATGGTGTTGATTAAGAGTAGATTGAAGGAAGCAGCTGACCGACAGAAGAGTTATGTAGACCAAAATAGAACTTTTAGACAATTCGTTGCAGGAGATAAAGTCTTTTTGAGAGTCAAACCTCATAAGAGCTCTATCTCGTTTGAAAAATCATCAAAATTGGCTCCAAGATATGTGGGACCCTTTGATGTACTGGAGGTTATCAATCCAGTTGCTTATAGATTAGCTTTACCCCTTGCTCTAGCTCGAATCCATAATGTGTTTCATGTGTCTTTATTGAAACCTTACAATGCCGATGCATCTCATATTCTTGATTGGCAATCCTTACAGGTTCAGGATCCAGGGGTGGTGCTAGTGGAGCCCATCCGAATCCTTGATCAGCGTAGTGTGAAGCTACGTAGCAGAGATTTCATTCAGTATAAGATTCAGTGGGACCAATATTCTGAGGATAGTGCTACATGGGAGGATGCTGAGACGATTGACCGTCATTTTCCTCATTTGCTTTCTTACGAAATAACTGCTATTTAATTTTGGATATTTTGAAACAATTATTATTATTTTATGATGTAAACTTGGATAGCCTGTGTGCTCTTGGTATTATTATTTGAATTTGAGGTAAGATTGATATTTTGTGAGATATTACGTTTTGTGATTATTAATGAGTGGCAAGACATCGAGATGATGTCTCTTCCAAGAGGGGAAGGATGTCACGAATCGTTTTATTTAATATTGTGCAATTTAAAGATGTAATGTGATTTTAAAATTTAAAATAGATTAGATCATTCATAATCTAGTATGAGGAAATATAATATGATTTTTACTCCTGCAAATGATATGAAATTCAATATTATTTTGGGTTTGTCAATGCTGATAAAATTTTGAGTGCAAGTAATGCAAGATGAGGTGAAGGAGGTCGAAGGCGAGAACACGAATCAGGTAGAATTGCTTTTAATTGAACGACTTCGATAGAAAAGGGAATCTTTCACACACCACATTAGGATTTATAATTTGCATCTTGAAAATGTGGATGATTTAAATGACCTTATTTGAGTGTTTGTTCAAATTGAAATGATGAATTTGGAATGATTAGTAGATTGATTTAAATAATTATACATGTGTATTGATCGTATGATGTGAGTGGCGATTGAATTGAATTTAAGTTGCATGAGTAATGGTGAAATATTAAGCTTTATGGTTAAAAGAGATAAAATGTGTAGATGATTCGAAAATGAATATCGACCCTAGGTTTTTATGTCCTCCTTGTTCAGGTATGTAAATGTATGAAAAGAGTACTTACGAGTTTAAATTTTGTAAATTGAATAATAGTCTAATATATATATATGAGAAATTTATTCAATCATATACATATATCAATAACCGGTTATCGTGAAATTTGACTTTGTCAAATGTTTTGTCTATTCATACGAAATTTGTCTAATAATAATTTGATCATCTATTTGTAAATATTGAATATGTATGTATGAAATTAAATTAGGAAATGAAAATCCGATATATATATTTCTTTATCAAAGAAAAGGTTTATTAAAGAATATATTAAAAACAAAGTTTAATGTTTAATGAAAAGTCATTTATAAATTATAAAACATACCATATTATAAATATAATATTAAACATAATAATATAAGGTGGCGGGTTGAAAAGGGTGGTCGACCGTTTGAAGCAAATGGAAGAGCCACCTTGGTCGGTGTGTAAACAGACTCCTCCACCCACAGTAGCCGCTTTGGTCGGTTTGATAACAGTCTCCCTCCATCCATGGTGGCCGCTATCAAAGCATTAATGCAGGTCAAATGCGGTGGGAGGCAATAAGGTAAGATGTTTAAGGTAGGCGTAGCTTAAGGGAGATACTACCGACTACCACTACTCCCATTTGAAACGTAAACAATGTGTAAAACACTCCCATGACTTGGAATGCAACATCACTCTGCGGTTGATAAGCTGAAGTCGACAGATTCCATGCAGCAATCAAGCTCCAACTGAAACGGTTGGAAGCTTTAAACAATAAGACTCGAACTTGCCACAAAACAAGGATGGTATTTAATCCATAAGACTGCGTGGAGAATATAGTTACAACCACATGACAATAGAAATAATGGAACAGTAAATAAGACCCAGAGGATAGCAACAAACATAGCCAAGATTAGAATAAATAGACGTATGCACACACTCATTCATTTCATTCTTTCTCACACGAGATTAGAAGAGCAATAATTTCTTGAAGGGAGAGTAAGAATAGTTTGATAGAAAGGAAGAATAGTTTGATAGAGACAAAGAATAGTTGGATAATATCGTAGAGATTGAGCGATAGAAAGATAGTTGGATAGAGATAAGATTAGTTGGAGAGAAAGAGAGACTTGCGATCAAGGCGTGGAATCATTGACAAAGAACGACAAGGTCAAAAGCTTACAATCCACTCTAAGTTTCCAAGAGGATAGAATCCTTTGTTTATGTTTTATTTTATTTGTTAAATTTGGCATAAAATGTGTAGAAATGGAAGTTTAGATGATAGATATGTACGTCCAAATGGGTATCAATTATTAATATCGTATTTGAAATGCTTTATAAACCATTGTGGAATAGAAGAAAAGAATTTAGAGAAAAGATGTTGTTAATATCGTATTTCGCACAAAAATAATTAGTTTAAATTCTATTTTTAGAATGTGTTTGCGTACTTTTGTTTACATATGAGATTAATTTCATACATGTTTAACACCTATTATATGTTTATTTTGGTCAAAAGATTGATTTTTAAGATTATTGCTTATAAAAGTTTATCGCTTTTACGAAAGATTGTCTTCGAAAGATATATTAGACAAGTAATGGTTAGCAAGCAACAAAAATGATATCTCTATTTTTGTTTTAAAAGAAAGATTGTATTCTCAAAAGAATTTGTGTTTGAGGGAATCAAGCTAGAGTTAAGCTTGAGGTGGAAAAATTTACCTTTCGGGATGGGTGCCGAATGTGGATGCTTTAGGGAGAATAGTTGCTTTTTCCAACTATTATTTTGTTGTGCATGGCATATACTCGACCGAGTTATTGTTTGAATTATCCATAGAAAAAGATGGAAATTCCTTATTTATACTCTCTATCACATCCTAGTATGATAGCGAATGCTTGTTTCTTAGAATGAACTAGGAAAAATGAAAATGCATATATTATCTAGGCATGCACCAGATTCCCTCTTGCTTTCGAATTCTTTGGTTAAACCAATTCGTGCAGGGTCGGGTATTCTTGATTGACCAAGAATTCCAGGGAAGCGTAAGCTTCAAGGTTGGGCGGAAAAAGTGCCTGATTCTTGTTCTCATCTGCGTTCGAAAGACAGAAGGAAGTGACTCAAACTAAAGATCGATGGATGCATCTTTTTGTATATTCTTAAGGCAATTTGGAAGCCTAAGTAGAAAATAAGAACTTCTTTATATTGGATATTGTATTATTTATGTGCATTATTATGATATATTCGATGTTTGCTTATATCTTGTATAAAATATGCTTAGAAATTGAAATTTTAAGTTTATTTATGAATAAAGCGTAGTTTAGGGTTAGATCCTAGATTGACGTCTTTACAATATACACACACACACACACACACACACACACACATATATATATATATATATGTATATGTATCAATTTATGTATATGTATATATATATATATGTATATGTATATGTATATGTATATATATATATATATATATATATATATATATATATGTATATATATATATATATATGTATATGCATATGTATCTATATATATATGTATGTGTACATATATATGTATACATACATACATATATACATACATATATATATATGTATGTATATATGTATGTATGTATACATATATATATATATATATATATATATATATATATATATATATATATATATATATATATATATATATATATATATAAGTATACATACATATATGTATGTATACATATATGTATATATACATATATGTATGTATACATATGTATATACATAGATATATGTATATGTATATTTATATGTATATATATGTATCATATATATACACATGCATACATATATGCACATATACATATATATACATATTTATATACATATACACATACATACATACATACATACATACATACATACATACATACATGCATACATACATACATACATACATATCTGTGTGTGTGTGTGTGTATAGAGTAGCATGTCTAGTGTCCAATGTGTCAAAGTTGTGGTTCGGTGTTCAGCTTTGAGCTCTCTCTTCCAGTTCAATGGAGGTTGGTTGTATACTCCTCAAGTTAACCAATGGAGCTCAAGTAGCTTCAATGGAGTATACTAGAGTAGTAGTATACCCGAGTTAACCTTAGTAGGTTCACCACATAACTTGATCTCTCCCTTGATCGATCAATGATACCCTTGGGGTTGTATCGAAGGTTGGTGGGAGGGTCGGGTGTTGAGGTAGCTAGGCTCAAACGAGTACTATATCCACCCAAAAATGTTTCTACCCAAGCAAAAAAGAGGCCCCTACTATTCTATGGGCCACTCCGCCATAGAATAGTAGGGGCTCACAGCCAACTACCTATATTACGTACATAATACTAGAGTCCCACCCCCTACTTGAGCCATTATAAGCCAAGGTGGGGGGCCCTACCTATATAAATGAACTGGGGTGAATTCCCTCTCTAATAGTAGGGTTCACTGCCCATAGAATTGTAGGGGCTTAACATAAGTGGGTCGAGTAACTGATGAAAATGCTTTCTCCACAAAGAAGGTTGAATGTCGAGCCGAGCTGGATGGATATTGAAATGAATCAATTGAAGGCGCCCACATTGGTGTGGGTGGGAAGAAGTGGTTGTGTGGGAGGGCGAATATGAATAGGAGAAGATGCCTTTGCCTCAGGTGCCTCCCCCATTTCTCCTGCCTCTGTTGCCTTTGTCTCTACTGCTACCATTGCTTCTA
Organism: Cryptomeria japonica; assembly: GCF_030272615.1. Lineage (NCBI taxonomy): Eukaryota > Viridiplantae > Streptophyta > Pinopsida > Cupressales > Cupressaceae > Cryptomeria > Cryptomeria japonica. The sequence continues at coordinate 703,966,570 of NC_081407.1, forward strand.
CGACCTATGCTACCTCCGCCTTGGCTATCTCTACTGCTACTCTAGCTGTCTTTGGTTCTGCTAGGTCAATTCAATCAACGGGTTTCGGGTAAGATACAATTGGGACTCAACCCGATAAACGAGGTAAATGGGTTCTCTGGCCTTTGGATATGTGGGCGGCTGAAAGATTTGTATTTGGATCTATCTCTGCTAATGGTGATGCTCGATTCTTACATTGGTAATTGGGGCAACATGGTGGGTTTGCTCTTTATGGAACAACATTTACCTTTGGTCTAGTGTCTCGCTTTCTCCGGTCCCCTTAGGTCGAATCGGAGCGTAACACGTGTGATAACATATTCGGAGTGAGTGTAGCTTACGTATTATGTTGGATTTATTTTACCCCCGCTCTTCCTATAATTCTTATGATTATGGTCCCACGTTATGTGTTATATATATATATATATATATATATATATATATATATATATATATATATATATATATATATATATATATATATATATATATATATATAAGCTTTCTTTATATATATTCATAATACAAATTGAATGTTAATTTAAAAAATGGATTCTCTAATATTCAATAAGATTACACATATTTACAAATATTATAGTTAAGATTAAGTTAAGTAATTTAAAAAATACAAAGATTATCAAATACATTGATTATTTAATTATAGTTAGGTTTAATTATAGTTGGTGTTAGGACTATAATTCAATTAGGGTTAAATTTATGTTCAATTAGTTGAGTGTTAGAGTTTAATTAGGAGTAGGGTTCAATTAGGATTAGGACTATGATTCAATTAGTGTTTAATTAAAATTATAAAATAAATTTTTGAGTTAGGGTTAAATTATGATTATAGTTCAAATTTGGATTCAAAGCGGTTAAGTTTACAATTCAATAAAATTTCTTAGACAAATTTTTAAGTACAATAAAATAATATTTAGAATGTTTAAATTTTCTTTTCAAATTATTTATAGTTCGTATCTTTTAAAGCTTTTTATATATAAATAAACATATATATGATATAAAAAATATGCATTAATAATATTATGTTAGTTATCTTCATATAATTTAATAATATAAAAATTGGATAATAAAATAATATTATCAATAATATAGTATATTATATATAAAAATAAAAATTTATATTTAATAATATTATACTATAATTATAATAAATTAATAACAATATAATAATGAAAATACAATAATAATATTGTGGAGATGTTTTGATTATGACTACTTGGATGAATACTAAAAATGTTGGTATGTACTAGTTTGATTGATTACCTATTCATTGATTATAATTAATACAATATAAATTAATAATCCCTTCTATTTACTAATTGTTTGAAAAAAATAATATTCAATTACTATTACAAATCTACACGACAAGTACTTGTCACTACGTGGCACTTGTTCATTTATACTGGATGAGAGTCATTCTAAAAAAGGAGCTTTTATCATAAAGACCAACTTTATACCCAATAATTTTTTTTTAGTTATCTTAACAATGAAAGAAAATTAATGAGAAAACCAATCCTAACAAGTGCACTATATGGATACTTGACACAATATTTAATTAGAGACCATGAGATAATTTTTCCTTCATAAACTTAAGCATCCCCAATTTTCACTAGAAATATATATAAATACAAATATTATTTTCTGCAAAGCTAAGATGGCCCAAAAATATAGATTCTAGACCAAATCCCAAGCTATAAAAAAACCCTCTAATATGTCAGTGTCTGTCTACACTAATATTAACTACAATCAAATGAAACCATTATCAACTTGGTCATTCAAAATCTCTATTTGGTGAGAGATCATAAATATGATTGTCAGAAAATAAAAATGATGACAAATCTACATTTATTATACCTAAAAATCTTATCGTATCCTCCCATACGACCACTAGCTCTTCAAAATAGACGAAAATGAGTACAACTGAGTCTCAATTATCGCCATACTTTGCAAAGAAACAACACCACTATCATCTCTATTTGATACATCAAACCATAAAATAAACCCATACGGAAATGGAAATAAACGACCAAGCCTACCTTTTTTTTTTGTCAAAATTAGTGTAAGAGTCAGTGTGGGAGATGTTGTGGCAACATGATCTGCAACACTTGAAGCAGCCTAAATACACAAATAGGAAAAAATAGTTAGTTTTAAAAGGGGAGAAAAGCCATAGACAAGAAAATCATCACGTAAATACAATGGTGACCTATAATGAAATGACAAATAAAACCACTAGTAGTACACAAACAAATGTTGTTCTCTTTGTCTCCATGATAGCAAGAAATGTTTATGCTACTTATAGCCAAAACTAAGGACAATCCATTACTTGATTGGATGGAATCATAGTCATTTTTGACACCATGTTGTCCTTCCTAAGCTTCAAATTCTCTAATGCATGTATCACTCCACTTTCACTTTACTCTACTAGGCTACTCACATTTCAAATTTAAGGAGATGTTTGAGGCAGTGCATTTGAAGGAAACACCCAACACATTTATTCACAAGTTGACATAGTTGGCAAATTTTATGTTTCATTCACAAGTTGGCATAGTTGGCAAATTTGGAGCCCTACTATTGGACCCCTTTGTGCCAACTATAGCAACTGCTGGTGGTACCACTGGTGCTGTTGGGAGTGCCCTCCTAGCCGATCTATCTAGACTCGAGCTCCTCATCCGTCATCACTGACCCAGTCTCTCGTCCTCTGCCTCCGACGAGCCCTCGTACTCATTCTCTCCCAACGCCCCCGCATCTCCTCCTGCTGCGTCTGGTGGGAAGATCGGTGCTAGGGCAAATCTCTCCCACCACTTCGTGAAGTCAGTAGTGACTCCGACATCATCTATATCCAGTTGTGGATCGATGTCATCATCGTCACTACCCTCGAAGCTGTCCTACACATCCCCGATGGTGGGAAGAGGCCAGTGTCGAGGTCTTAGAGCACTCCTGACTGATCTGCATAGGTAGGAGCGATGAGTGGAACTGTCTACACTTGCCCAAACTCCCTCATGCATCGGTTCTAGTAGTAGGGCATGACCACATAGTTCTACCACCCAAGTAAGAATCGATCTCTCTGCAATTGTGGTAGTTGTAGTTGCTCTGTGACAAAGACCCCCATCTCCCAGTACGGCTGCCAGACGACGTCACTGATCCCAAGTTGTTCGAATGAGATGCGCCAGAAGGTTAGGTCTCTTGTGCACCATGCTTCGCACTGTAGAGGATAGGCATGTGCCCGCAACATGTCCAAGGGCATCGATGTCGTAAATCCTTTAGGTCGAGTGCACATGATGTGCTCGAAGGCCCATACTTGTAGTAGGGTGCACACAGTTAAACTATGATACTCATGGTGCGCGTACCGTGAAGCTCATAGTATAAATGAGCTAACATGTTGCGGCCCCACGCGTATATAGTCTGGCTCTCCTCCATCTCTCTAATAAGTGGCATGTTTCTAGCTCTAATCCTCAGCCATCTGTCAGGACCCGTAGTGCTATAGTCGCTATCATGATGCGCCAGACAAGGGGAATGATGAATCAACCCTAGCCTAGTGTCACAGATACACATGCCCTGTGTTGTCTACTCGCTGACCTAAGGCCCACTCCCACTAGGCAATGAGCTCTCGTTGTGACAGGATCATCTTGGTGACTCGCTCCCCTTTGATGGGAAGCCGCAAAATCTAGTAGACATCTACTAATGTCACATTCATCTCCCCCGTGGGTAGGTGAAATGACATGGTATCAACATCCCAATGCTCCATCAGTGCCTGTAGCATGGGGACATGAAACTAGAACTCAGGGAGCATATACGTCCACCATAAGCCGACCCTGCATAGTAGTCGTCGCTCGACCTATGTGAGATCCTCTAATCTATCTCGAAGCATCTGCAATAGATGCCCCGCAGTGTGCTCCTACATCTTGGGCAATCTCTGCACATGCGAACAACAGAAAAATATTCCATCAGTTTCCTTCATCATCATTTTCAGTGGATGCTAGCGTGCCCAGAAGAAGACATCCCATCTTCTGGACATCAGCGTCTAGAAGGGATGACAACGCATCCTCTGGATGCCAACACTCATTTGGGATAAATGCGCACTAGCAAGACGACAAATCGTCCTCTGGATGCTTGCATTGCGGTCCTTTGAAAAATCCTAAAAACATGCATAAAATGACAAAAATGAGTATGACTCAAAGCATACCTGGTCAGGCTCCTCACCCTTCTCGATTGCGGTGCGAAGCTCCTCGGTCATACTCACCCTAAGCTCTTGTGTGTGAGGCATTTTCGCTCTGGCTCTATATAATTCTGAGCTCGAATGCCTGCAGTGAATAGTAAAAATGACCCTTCCATGGGCCCACTTTTGAGTATATAGGCTAAATTTTTGTCCAAAATGGCTTCTGCCTTCTTTGGGACAATTCTGGCTCGTTTTCCTTCCTGCTTTCCCCCACTTTGCTGGAGGCAAAACATGAGGGGGCATATACTCGCCTACATTTGATTTTTCACTTCTTTCTGGACTAACGCTTCTTAACCATTCTTCTCGCTTGAGTAGCTTCCTCTGTTTTTCGTGCTAACACATTTGTTTGTTTTGTAGCATGTTCTTTGTCTTTTCAGATGATAAATTTTCTTCACAGAAACTTGGGGGGATCGTTTGTGATCGCGGACCTGACCTCTGCAACTCCCGCAGCGTCTCCGAAGTGCATTTATTACTCTAGCCACGTTTATTGGGCGACGTGAGCTTGGAAAATATGTCTTCTAAACTACTTTAGTGGGACTGATCCCTGAGGCTGATCAATCCACTAAAGTGGGGGCTAAATATATAGTGTACTAAATTATACCTGGTGCATTTATGACACTTGTGCATGACGCCTAAGGCACTTATGACGACCTTATGATCGAAATTATAACATTTTGCCATCATAGGACCTTCATTCTAAGGATCATTGTTTAGCCCTGTTAGCCCTTTGGAACCTATTCCCGATGGACGATAGCGTGACGCGGGGATGTTCGGGTGTCGTGCTAATGTCTCAAAAAACCGTTAGATTTCAAAAGTGTCAGTGACTCAAATGCACGCCGATGCATGTCCTTTGGCCCGCATCGTGCCGTAATGGCTCTCCGAGCTTGTTTCGAATTAAAAACCCTTTCCAACTCATTTGGAGGGGTTCCCACTTTGGGTTCTTGGTTCTTGATCTTGGTTGTCTCTTAAGCTCTCTCAAGCTCTCTCAAAAGCTCTCTTTGGCAAGCTCTTGGCTCATGCAACATCAACATAAAAAACAAGCTATCAATACCAACATCAAGCTTCCCGACCTTGTGGTGGCTTTTTACCAATTCGTCTATCAAGTGGGCTTCGTCATGCTCTCAGTGCCAAATATCAAGGAGGGTTTGATTTCCAAACTTACTCTCTCTATTTCACTTTTATGCAATGAGTCCTTTTTATTAATTTACCAATTTGTTCCAAGTTATCTATTTTCCAATCTATACCAATCTGGCTATCCATGGCGGTGGAAACACCTAAGCGGGGGTCTGAATGAGGCAGGCCCCTATATAACCCCAAAATTTTCCCTTTTTTCTGTGTGTGCAGGTACAGGTTTGACCCAGCATTTGGACTCTGAAACGTATTGCTTTCTGGATGTACATACGACAGTGCAACGCACTAGTGTCCTAAACTCAAGAGCTTCCCAAGTTCACTATTTGCTCTATCTTTTTTGCTTCATATTTCCGTTTAAGCGGTTCACAGATTATTTCACCCATATTTTGTACATTCTATACTTATTCATTCGTGTTTGGTTAGCTCGTTAGATAGATAGTAGTTTAGTTGTTTATGTTTCTATTATGTGTTCAGATTGTAAGAACCAGACATCTTTGTCTAGGATTATTTGCTTTAAATATGTCACCTCTATTTTCCCTCATATTTTAAGTACAATTTTGTATGAAATTATATATTTCAATAGAACCCTTAATTTAAATCTAATAAGATAAAAATGTGATCTAGAATGTTGATATAAAAAATTCACACAATAAAAATGCTGAAATAAACAAGAGTTGTGATCCTTTTCTCAAAAAATGAGATTTGTTCTATGTTTAAAATCTTTTATCAAAATAAGAAATTTGTTCTATGCTTAAAACCTTTTGTCAAAACAAAAAAATTGTTTTATGTTTAAGAAATTTAATTATATAAAAAAAAAATCAATTAAAATGTAACAAATAGTTGTTTTGGTAGATCAAATTAGAAAACTAGACTCAGAAGAAAGAACAACAATGAATTTAAGAACAGAAAAAATGATTTACCAATTTATTCATCCAATAAAATTACACGTGTTTCGTATAAAACAGCTAATTTGACAGCTAACTGAAACAGCAAACTGCGCCAAAGACAACAAACTGAACTAATCTAATAACGATCATGACACATCCACATGTTTCTGTTGGAGCATTGATTCCAACAGAGCACTCTTCAATGTAATCTAGATGAAGAGTGATGGTGTTGAAAATTGATTGTGCCGCAGCATAAGATAAACAGCCTACAATTTTAATGAGAACTCTTTCAAGTTTCGAATTTCTGAAGAAGGCATTATTACATTGGGAGAGAAACGAATTCAATATTCGAGGAATGGATAATCTGTGTATCCAACGACAGGATCGGAAGTATAAAATGTTTCTCTGTGATATTTATTCAGAGGCGCATTCAACTCAAATCTTTTTGGCAGATCTGGATTTGCCAAAAACAGTCGCCCATAAACCACTAAATCTGCTTTGCCACTGGAAATAGCTTCGTTGCCATCATCCCGATCATACCCCCCTGCAGCCAAAAATGTCCCCTTGAATGCTTTCCTGAGGGGAATAAGGCTCTTTTCACTCGCTATTGTGGTCTGCGAATTAACAACCCTGGGCTCAACGAAATGTGCATATAAAATGTTGTATTTATTCAGAGCCTCCGCCATGTAAAGCCCCAGCGCCTCCGGATTTGAATCATACGCTTCTGAATGAGCAGAAAATGGAGAAAGTCGAATTCCCACATGCTCTGCTCCGATTTCATCCACCACTGCTTCCACAACTTCAAGAGCAAATCTGCAACGATTCTCCAATGTTCCTCCATAGCGATCGGTTCGATCGTTCACGCTGTCTTTCATGAACTGGTCGAGAAGGTACCCATGAGCCCCATGGATTTCAACACCGTCGAACCCTGTTCAGAAAAGTACTAATTTCAGCAACAGAAGGAACATTCTTTTATTCAAATCACCATTGCCACAGACAAGAATAAAAACATACCTGCATCAATAGCATTTCTGGCAGCATTGCGAAAATCTGCAACAATTTTGGGAATTTCCTCTGTTTTCAAAGGCCGAGGGGGAGAGAAGTCTGCCACATCTTTTCGATTCGGTAAGGGGATCTTTCCAGATATTGGCTTGCTTGTGGACGAAATTGTAGATTGGCCATTAGGCTGATAATCTGCATTGCAATACATATTATACATATAATGTTTGATTTGCATGACAACCACCAAATTGAAAAAAACAGGGGAAAGCATGGAAATACTGACCCACATGAGAAACTCTTCCGGTATGCCATATTTGACAGAAGAAAATCCCCCCTTTCTCATGCACACCCTTCACAATGGGCTTCCAGGCTTCAACCTGCTCCTGCGTCCATATTCCAGGCGTATCTACATACCTGTAATTTGAAGAGAATTTCATATAAGTAAACATTCAGAAGTTTGGAGACAGGAAAAATTAAAATGAAGGTAAGTGGAGTCCTGACCCACCCTTGAGCAGTATCAGAGACCCCTGTTGCCTCTGCGATCAACAAGCCCCCGCGGGTTGTTCTCTGAGAGTAGTATAAAATTGCATGCGGTTGAGGAATGTTGTTGTAGGATCTTTGCCTGGTTAGAGGAGCCAAAACCACTCTGGAAGAGAAAATAAAAAGAGGTTTTGTTAGGGACCAAAAAAAACAATTTTGCTGATGCATCAGAAGTAAAAAAACCACATTTGATTTGAGGAAGAGATACCTGTGAGCCAAATTGTAAGGACCCATTTGGTAGGGTGTTAAAAGCGGAGCTGAGGTGGGCTTAGTTGCAGACATGGTGCTTGTAGAAGTCGAGGCTAAAATGTTTAGGATCTGAAATTTGGGTGAGAAGGCATTGAAATTATTCGGTATATAAAGGGAAGCCCAGGCGTGGTGTGGAATATAAGTCAAAGCATGCAAACGTCAGTACATACGTTTGCATGGTGTAAACAGTAGCAAGGTCGTCACGTCAACGTATGCAAACGTGTGTCCCTATGTTTGAATACTGGTGAAGTGTTAACCGACAATTTTGTGTGAATCGAATATATTGTATTTAGTCATTTCACGTACTTTTCACGTGGTCGGAAAGTTAGTTCGATTGCAGCCCACTCCAAAAATTTGTCACAAGTTTTCAAATTGTGAGAGTCCAACAATGAAAGGTCCATGCTGTTCATTGCCGTTCATACAGTAGGTAGTAGGTAGTTGTGCATCTTAATTTTGTATTTTTCAAAATTCTATGTAAAATTTTTAAATTATTTACATTTTTTTACAGAGTTTACTTGGTGAGTCTTCTGTTTACAACTAAGGTTTCACGGTCACATCATCAAGTATGGTGTCACATCAACACACTTTTTGTCAAGTGTCCAAAATAACTCCCAAAAAAGGTGAGACCAATAGTCATGCAAAAGAGGCCCCTATACTTGTGCAATTGATGTGGCGTCACATGATTGGTTGCTTTTTACAATTAATGCTACATTTCATAGCAATAACAACTTTAAAGTCACAACTATTGGTATAATGTATTGTAATTATTAATATATAAACACACAAAAATTGATATTTTATGTTTCAAACAATAATTTCTATTTGAACTATTATTGGAGCAAAAAGGATCAACGGTTACAATTTAATTTAGTTTAGTGTTAGAGTTATGGTTAAATTTGGTTTAGGATAAGGGTTCAATTTGGTTTAGTCTTTACTTTGGTTTATGGCTAGGTTTTCATTTGGTTTGAGTTAAGGTTCAATTTGGTTTAGCATTCGATTAGGTTTAATGTTATAGTTAGGGTTTAATTAAATTCACTATTAGGGGTTGCTATCATTTTTTAGGGTTCGGGCTATGATTCAATTTTATTTATTATCAAAATTAAGGTAGAAATTGGTTTAAGAGTAGGGTTAAATATGGTTTTGTGTTTAATTAGGTCAGCATTAGGTTTACAATTCAATTTGGTTTAAGGTTTCCCTTCAATTTGTAATTTGGTTTACAGTTAGGATTATCATTCAATAGGGGTTAGTATTCAATTTGGTTTAAGTTTTAATAAGGTTTAAGATTACGATTTAATATGGTTCAACTTTGGTGTCAGAATTAAAATTTGTTTAGGGTTTCTTAGGAAAAAAAAATAGTTTTAGGGTTCAATTTAATTTAAGATTATTATTCAACTATATAGATTACAAAAAAATTATAGGTTATATTATTAAAAATTTTAGGACCATAAATATTTAATTGTCATTACACATTTACTTCAAAATTCTAATAACAATTTTTATGTATTTATTTAATTTCTTAAATATTTATTACAAGAATTATTAAAAAATATTAAATAAATTCTTAATAAATTTGTATTATTTACTTATTTCCTAATGATTTATGTAAGAGGGATTTCATTCTCCCTTACACCTATAAATGATTAAAGCAAATTCCTATCTAAGAACATTGTATGCTTATGTTAATAATTACAAACACTTTTAGTTGAAATTGTATTGAAAAAAATATCAATATTTTAAATCACAATTTTATAGATTTTTTCCTTATGCTTTTTATGACCTATCCAATATCATTAACACGTGAAACACTTAATTTTTTTTAAATTTATATCATTCATCAAGAAAATGGTGTAGCTTCCAAAGATTTCCAAATGCATTGAAAACCTTTACAACTAGCTTACATATATTTGATTTTAATCTCTCTCTCTCTCTCTCTCTCTCTCTCTCTCTCACACACACACACACACACACACACACACACACACACACACACAAACAAATATACACACACACACACACAAACAAATATATATATATATATGGAACGGGTGGATCCACACCGAGAAACAGGCTATCGAACTGCTGGAAGGGATGCTGCTACGTATGAAACTACTGCCCTACTATTCTAAAGGGGTGCTGCAGTCAAGCCTTGGTGCTTGCAAATATATATATATATGGAACGGGTGGATCCACACCAAGAAACAGGCTATCGACTGCTGGAAGGGATGCTGCTACGTATGAAACTACTGCCCTACTATTCTAAAGGGGTGCTGCAGTCAAGCCTTGGTGCTTGCCCCTCCGCTTCCGGTTCGATTTGGGCTTTTTCGCGCCATATTTCGATTTGCCCCTTCTCTGACCTGGAATTCCCAACGAATCCTTGACTCCCCGAATACGATGAGATTTCACACCCGGTAGATCTTTCACTCTACCTCCCCTGATCAACACCATAGGATGTTCCTGTGGATTATGACCTTCGCCCGGAATGATTGGTATATATATATATATATATAAAATACGTCGAGAGATATCCTTCTGAGGCACCTATTAGAGTTTAGGGTACATGATAAAAATAGGCACCTCGAGAAGGATATCTCTCAACGTATTATATATATATATATATATATATATATATATATATATATATATATATATATATATATATATATATATATATATATATATATATATATATATCTGTGTGTGTGTGTGTGTGTGTGATTAAAATCAAATATATGTAAGCTACTAGCAGTCGCGGTGCAACATGGGAAATATTAAAAAATTCAAAATAGAACTATATAATATTATATTATTAATGTTTGTTGCAATAATATGTAATAATATTATTGGAATTATTATTGTTATATAGTTCTATTTTGAATTTAATATTATTATGCAAAGAAATATGAAATTTTATATATCTTGCAAGATTAAAGAAATATACTAAAATGTAAGATATATTAAATTTTATTTAATTATAATATAAAATTTTATTAAATGGTTAGTTAAACGGTTAGTATTATGGTTATGGATAGGCTTAAGGTTAAGGTTAGTATTATGGTCAAGGTTAAGGTTTACATCATTGTTAGGGATACGGTTAGGGTTTATATCATGGTTAGGGTTAGGAGTTAGGATTACTGTTAGGATCATGGTTAGGGTTAGGGTTATGGTGAGGGTTTAGTGTTATAGTTAGGGGTAGGGGTTGCATCATGGTTGGGGTTAGGGTTAGGGTTGGGATTATGGTTAAGGTTAGGATTACAGTTATTGTTAGAATTATGGCTAGTGTTAGGGTTTACATCATGGTTAGGGTTATGGTTAAGGGTTAGTGTTAGTGTTAGGATTAATGTTAGGGTTTACATCATGGTTAGGGTTAGGGTTATGGTTAGAATTTATATCATGATTAGGGTTAAATTGTTAGGATTATGGATAGGGTAAGGGGTTATGATTATGCTTAGGGTTAGGGCTTGAATCATGGTTAGTGTTAGGGTTATGGTTTGGGATAGTATTTACAGTTAGGATTAGGATAATGGTAGAGCTTACATAATATTTAGGCTTAGGGTTAGGATTTACATCATAGTCAGGGTTAAGGCTTGGGTTAGGGTTAGTATTTACATCATGGTTAGCGTCAGGATTTACCACATGGTGAAGGTTGGGGTGAGGGTTAGGTTTTAAGTTTAGGGTTGGGGATTATTGTTAGGGTTAGGGTTTAGTAAATTCATGGACTTCTTCTCGCATGTCTATGATTCAATCTGAGATCGATAACATGTAGGAACGAAATTGAAAATCAGATTACATATATATATCAAATCTAACCTACAAATTCTGGTGGATAACGCCAAATCCTTCTCAGCAATGATGTGATGATTGTAATCCTCCTCAACAATGATGCGATGGCTATAATCAAATCTAAGCTACAAATTCTGATGAATGATTGTAATCCTCCTCAGCAATGATGCGATGACTGTAATTGCAAAACAAAGATATCTCAGAGACATAATGGTTTCTTTTAAAGGCAATAAAATTCCTCCCTTCCTTCTTTCTTCCAATCATTGCATGTATTTGTTGCATGTAGCTACTATGTTTGACGTTACATTTTCAATTATAACAATCGCAACATATATTTGGAGGCATAGACAAGGCGTGTGAACAATTTTACATTATGGTCCATGCAACTTTAGTTGGTTCTTGGTCTTCCATCATAGTAATGCTTGGTCTTCCATCATGTTTCTGTTTTCTTTAGTGTTTACACAGAATATTCCACTTTTATTCTATCCTTCACTTCCCCTGTTGTGACTGTAGGAATGCCTCTCGGCGTAATAAAAGGTATGGTCAGGGCATTGGGACCCCCTTAATCTTATAGAAAAATAAAAAGATTTAGGAAAAAAACAAAATGAATTAATAAAGTGAACTATTAGGGTTCACAAAATTAATCTTACTCTTAGTAAAATATTTTCAAGGAAGGAATAAGATGAGTAAAATAAAATAAAAAGATAGTAATGTGTTTATATTACTGTAGAATTGACTATGAGTATAATTGTCTAAGCTTTCACATTTGCACAAAATCAACCAGAACTTTTCCAATTATATTATCCAACAAAAATCTTCTCTCTTACACTTTGATGAAAGTGTGAAACCAACACAACCTACAATAATTTTTAAAGAACTTTTGCCATATTTTAAAAAATATTCAACAAAACAAAACACTAAAAATATAAAACTATAATTGTATGAGTTAAAAAATATGACAAACTAAAATAAAAAAAACCTTCATAGTGATCATGAACAATTTAAAAACTGAAAATAAGAAAAATTGAAACCCAACAATATTTTTCCATATGCAAAACTTGTCATAAAAATATTATGTAACATAATTGCATGAACCATACAATTTGTTCTACAACAACTATAATGAAATTGAATATCAAAACGAATGGGTATTTATCAATATAATCGTTCACCATAAAAAATTGGAACATTATTTTCATATATGAATCAAAGACGCTTAAATGGCCCCAAATGAAGAGTTCTCATAATTTAAAGCTAGAAAAATAAGTTCTAAATAATACTGCAAATTCTTAGCATGAAAAAGATCATGGACATAATTTTTAATAAATGTTAATACAAGGCTTATTGAAGTGCATAATTGCTTAATCACATTTTTTTTTATAACGAACAATGCTTGAGTACAAACTGCAAAGAAGACATTGAATGATACAACGTTAGCAAAAGAAATTATTACACAAAGAAAAATGTTTGAAATCTGTAAATCAAACAGATAATTGAGGAATGGAAGGAATCAAACACTTTAAGCAAACTAATATTTTCCTAAAGAAATATTAAACCAACACTCTAATGTAGTTATTTTTCAAAACGGATTTGACCAATTGTATATTTCAATGTTCTACTAAAATCTTACAGAATATTTGTCTAAATATTGAATATTTATAATCATAATTATTATTAAATCTTACAGAATATTTGTCTAAATATTGAATATTTGTCTAAATATTGAATATTTATAATTACATAATGCAATTTTATTATTAAACTATATAAGAATTGTTTATTGAGTTATTTAATTTAGGTAAAAAATATTTTAAACATTAATTAGTTATATCATTTTAAAAAATTGAATAGTTTTTAAACATATAAATATTAATATGTATTTAAATAGTATAAAAAATGTTTTAATTATTAAACGACGATGATCATAATTATTATCTAATCTAATAGTTAATAATAACTATAGTTTAATTATTATAGAAAATCAAGAATAAAACTAATTAGTTCAATTATAAATAATAATTTTAACTAGTAATTATTTAGTTAAAAAATTTAAATATTTATAAATCAAAAAATAGTTTATTTTAGTTTAAAAAATTTATTTAATTATTAAAGGATGATGATCATAATTATTATCTAATCTAATAATTAATAATAACTATAGTTTAATTATTATAGAAAATCAAGAATAAAACTAATTGGTTCGATTATAATAATCTTAACTAGTAATTTTTTAGTTAAAATTTTTAAATAATTATAAATCAAAAAATAGTTTATTTTAGTTTAATTTATAGTTTAATTGATTTAAATACTTATAATGATAAATTATAATTATTTAAAATTTAAAATTTAAAATTATATCTTATATAAATTTATTTATATAAAAATATAATATTTTAACTTATTAATTATTATTTTAAAATACAAAATTATTACATTTATATTTATAATTATGTAACTATATTTAATATGATTATATTCACTTCATACCTAATAATAAAATTTATTATGTTTTTAACTTTTCCCACTTTTTTGTATTAGTATAAGTTGCACATTTTAATTTATTTGTATTTTAAAACGAAATAATTTGCCTAAACATTTGCTTTAAAATTAATTTATAAGAAAATTTAAACATGATAAATTTATTTTAACATACCTAAAAAATTGGCTAAAAAATTCATTCATATAATGAATCCCCAAAATCTAAGATAAATAATTTATATAATTTAGAAACTTAAAAATCATACATCTTAACTTATAAAAATTAAAATATATATATCAAAAAAAAAATTCATAATTTTAATTTATGGAGAAACATTTAATAATAAGAAGTTAATAAGAGAATAGATTTTTTCAGCCCTGGTAATAAATATTGTAATGCTATTAAGGGTCTCTTAGTTTTCATATTAAACAATATAATGCAAATTGTAGAAGGTTTGGTAACCGTTTTCCATAAGAATGTTGATTGGCTACATAACTCATTCGGATTTGTTATCATGAAAGGGAGACATGTTTGCACATTTTGGAGTTGTGCACAATGAATCTACAACGAATGGCCAGATGGTTAGAGGAAAGCGAATTTTAAGAGAGCAAACCGTATTCTACATTGTTTGAGCTGGACGATTTTGTTGGGCGATGAAGAAAATTTGAATGGCTATGATTTAATTTATTTACCAAGATTTCAGCAGGAGTTTTTATTGACATAGGTTAACTGAGGTGTATAGGGGTGGCCGTGATTGTGGGTTTACACTTCTAGGCGTAAAGAAAAAATCTCAACCAAACCCAAATCACACATAGTGTACTGACCTCTATTGATGTAATTAATAATATTTCTGTTAGAACTTTTCCACAAATAATAGCTTATCGGCTAGCTACCTTCTAACTAAATATGCATTCTTGAAAATTCTCATTTTTTATTACTTTTAGTATCTAATTATTAAAAAAAACTATGATTATATAATTTTGACTTTAATTTTGATTAGTAATCATATCTTCCATGCATCATCATTTCGATAATGTTGGAATTGAACCTAATAGTAAAAACAATACACTCCTTTAGTTTACATTTTTTTACTTTCTCTTTTCGTTTGTAGTTGAATGTCTAACGAATGTCTTTTTTTTTTTCAAGGGTTCAAAATGCAAATGTCTATGATACCATATTAAAATGGAACATACGAAATAATGAAAACTAAACCGTGATTATACAATAATAATACCAAATAATAATTAATTAATATTTAAAAAATTACAATGTATTATTTAAATGCGTATACATTCTTGAACAACTTTCTTGAAAACTTTCGAGGACTCGCATAAAACTAACAAAACATTTTAATACTACCACCAAATCAAAACCTAGGAAAAACCAGGTTCTAAGATTCGAGGAATAGATAATCTGTGTACCCGACGACAGGATCGGAAGTATAAAATGTTTCTCTATCATATTTATTGAGTGGTGCGTTCAACTCAAATCTTTTTGGCAAATCTGGATTTGCCAAAAACAGTCGCCCATAAACCACTAAATCTGCTTTGCCACTGGAAACAGCTTTGTTCCCATCATCTCGATCATAACCTCCTGCAGCCAAAAATGTCCCCTTGAATGCTTTCCTCATCGGAATTAGGCTCTTATCACTCGCTATTGTTCTCTCCAAATTAAGCAACCGGGGCTCAACAAAATGCGCATATAAAATGTTGTATTTATTCAGAGCCTCTGCCATGTAAAGTCCCAGCGCCTCCGGATTTGAGTCCTGGGGATCATAAAAGGGAGAAAGCCGAATTCCCACATGCTCTGCTCCAATTTCATCTACCACTGCTTCCACAACTTCAACTACAAATCTGCAACGATTCTCCAATGTTCCTCCATAGCGATCGGTTCGATCGTTTACACTGTCCTTCATGAACTGGTCGGGAAGGAACCCATGGGCCCCATGGATTTCAACACCGTCGAACCCTGTTCAAAAGGGTACTGATTATATCAACAAAACGAACATTCTCTTCTTCAAATCACCATATATAGCCACAGATAAGAATAAAAACATACCCGCATCTATTGCATTTCTGGCAGCATTTCGAAAATCTGCGACAATATTGGGAATTTCCTCTGTTTTCAAAGGCCGAGGAGTTGAGAAGTCTGCCACATCCTTTCGATTTGGTAAAGGGACTTTTCCAGATATTGGTTTGCTCGAGGACGAAACTGGAGATTGGCCATTAGGCTGATAATCTGCATTGCAATACATATTATACATCTAATGTTTCTTTGTTTTGCAGGACAATCAACCAAATTGAAGAAAACAGGGGAAAGCATGTAAATACTGACCTACATGAGAATGTCTTCCCATATGCCATATTTGACAGAAGAAAATTCCCCCTTTGTCATGAACAGCCTTCACAATGGGCTTCCACGCATCAACCTGCTCCTTTGTCCATATTCCAGGCGAATCCACAAGCCTGCCATTAAAAGAGAATTATATATCAGTAATCATTCAGAAGTTTGGAATAAGGAAAAATTGAAAAGAAGGTGAGTGGAGTCCCGACCCACCCCTGAGCAGTATCAGAAACCCCTGTTGCCTCAGCGATCAACAAGCCCCCGCGGGTTGTTCGCTGAGAGTAGTACAAAATTGCATGCGGTTGAGGAATGTTGTTGTAGGATCTTTGCCTGGTTAGAGGAGCCAAAACCACTCTGAAACCACCCCCCCAAATAAAAAATTGTTAGGTAAAAAGATCAAATTTGTTGGTGCAACACAAGTGAAAAATCAATTTTGATTTGAAGAAGAAATACCTGTGAGCCAAATTGAAGGGACCCATTTGGTAGGGCGTTAAAAGTGGCGCTAAGGTGGGCTTAGTTTCAGACATGGTACTGTGCTTGTACAAGTCGAGGCTAGAGGCGAGGATCTGAAATTGGGCGAGAAGGCATTCAAATTATCAGATATTTTTAAGGCCCAGGCGTGGTGTTGAAACTTAAGTCAAAGGAAAAAACGTCAGTCCCTACGTTTGCACAGAAGTTAAGCAAAAGAAACTTCGAAAGAAGATTCAAAGTTATGGACTCCACAATTATGTTCAAATGAATGGATGCCAATGTCTGCCCTTACGTTCGCATTTAAGGAAAACTTCGAAACGTTTTGTGAATTCAAGACATTGTAGTTATTTCACGGTCGAAAAGTTTGAGTTCGATTCCAATTCATATAAAAAATTGATGAATTTTCAAAATCGTGAAGTTTCTCAACTTTAAAGATTTACTCGCAGATATCATACGTCTGATACCAGCCAGTCAAGGGTCGGTAACGAATCCAGCTATAATCTCCAATTAATGAGATAATTTCACCTATATTACATTCAATTATAAGTCATATCTAATTATAATTTTAACCATTATTTAGTTACACTATCACATTTAATTATAATCTTTAATATTGAAGTTAGTTATACTCTCATATTTAATTATAACTTTTAATATTGAAATCAGCTATACTATCACATTCAATTATAATCTCCCATTGATGACATAATTATGTCGTGTCCACAATTTAAATTTAAAATAAATCAAAGTCATCAACTCAAAGTCAAGCTAACATGTATGTGAGAACTTTCAATCTCTACCCTTTGTTCAAATAAGGAAGATCTTAATCCCCCATTTTCCTTAAATCCATATTTTACCCATTTGAACATCTCCCAAATTGCCACTTGTAAGTTTCTCATTCCCACATGCATGATAATGAATCTCAACCATCTAATCCAAGATCAAATCTTAGCTCTCCATCCCACCTATATCAAATCTATAAATATAATCCATCTTCAAGCATTTCTATCATAAAAAACTCTTAAAAATATATATTGTCTAATTGAGTATTCACAAGCAACCTAAGGCATAATTGAAACATCTACATACACCATTGTGTAGCAATCAAAACAAACCATAGAAGGTACACTATTTTATTGAGTTGTATTTGTACTATCCATAATTCATTTATGCTTTGATTGAGAATAGGGGTCATACATATCCACATTGCACCACTTGCACCTAGTACACTAGTTCAAATTTTTACTCCTTCGTTTTGACACACCTAGTTTTTTAATTTAAATAGAAGGTAATTTTTTTAAATAACACCCATTTTTATTTAAAATTTACTTACTTTTTAAATCAAGTAGTTTAATTCTTTTTCATTTTTTTAATAATGTAGTTCATTTTATATAATTTAATTCTCTATATAGTTAGCTTTATTTTACTTTTTTATAATTTAGTTTGAAAACTTACTTGTGTAGTTTTTTTATGAATAAATTTTTATATTATCATTTATAAAATAATGTTACATATATTGACAATAAATGGTGGATGACAAAAGTTAACACACTTAAAGTCCATATAGGGCTAAAGCCCAAAGCATTAAAATATAAACAATGGTATTAAGTAGTGAGAGTAATAGTCGGGGAGGGGGGTGGAGAAATATCTCATTCATTTGATTTATCCCATACATCAATGGGGTCTAGAGTGTCCATAGTAGGGCCTCACCCATCATTATCCTTATCTAAATCTTTTTTTTTTTGTAGTGCAAGTAGGGAAAAATATAGAATCTAGCCAAGGGAACATGCTAGAACCAAACAAGCTTGAACTTCCATGGGCAAGCCACCAAAAGGCTTGTCCTATAGGTGCAAGAGAATTGTAGCACTAAAGAGTAGGTTGTGGCTAGCCCCATTGTCCATGATCTTATCTTGTAGTTAGGGAAGAAGCTTGTGAGTGAGTCTCCTAGTTAGCTCAAGTAGAGAGGCTACATGCACAATAGCACCTATTGTAATGGTGAAAAAAAGGGTTTCCACCATTGTATGTAGTAAAACCTCTAATTTTTCTTAGGTACCACTACATTAGGGAAAGATAGGAATTTGATAGATCTAAACCTAGTAGATCTATATTTTGATCAAATTTCAGGGGGTCTTGAATGTGACTCTTCTTTCCCTTAAGTTGAATTGAATTATTGAAGATGCAAAATTAGGGTAAATGTGCCGAAATGAAGGTAAAAATGTGGAAACAATGAGCTATAGTCGTCAGATTGAGCCACGAACCTAGATTTTAGCAATGCAAGCAGATTTGAACTTGCTCCCTGAAAGAGCTCCCAAAATGTCAGGATCATGGTGTCAGTCGCCCTAGTCTTCCAAACTTTTCATACTCCAAAGGGGGATTGATTCTTCACTGTAAATAATGCTTATCCTAAAGATCGCAACTCTATACATATTTCCTACACATAGAAAGAAGGGTAAATAGGTTGGGAATAGGGGTTTGCCTAAGTCAAACTTTGGTTTAGGAATTATCCTTGAATGGAATGTTGCAAATAGTAAAATAAATAATGGAAAGATATACCTCAAATCTACAATTGTTGATAATGATGCTTTGCTTCTTGAATGTAATCACACATGTTGTATGAAATGGTATGGACATTACGAAACCCTAATCACACACACATGCTTGCATATGAATGATGTAATTTTCTCCACAATGGTTGAATGAAGAATATGAGCCTTCAAGATCTCTAGAAATGCTTGAACACTTGAATGCTTTAGATCTAATAATTATGATGCTTAGAGTCTTAGATTCAAAATGAGTTGAGAAGGATGCCTTATATAGGGATTTCATAGTTAAAATCACCTTTAGGCCGACCTAGAATTGATATAATTTTGCACAAATCAAGATTTAAACATTATAACTGATAGTCCTAAAAAATAACTGCATAAGAATTTACATTTTTAAGCCTAAATATTGATCATTTTGGTTTTATTGTGTCCTCTATCAAAGTTCAAGGTACAGGGTTTAGGGTTTGTGAATATCCAATATCATTAACACTCCCTTACATGAAACATTTAATTTAATTTTTCTTTTAAATTATATCATTCACCAAGAAAATGGTGTAGCTTCCAAAGATTTCCAAATACATTGAAAACCTTTACCATGAAAGGCATGGTCTGGGCATTGGGACCATTGCAGAAGGTTTTGGTAACCATTTTCGTAAGAATGTCAATCGGTGATTCAATTACATAACTAATTCGGATTTGTTATCATGAAAGGGAGACACGTTTTCACATTTTGGAGTTGTGCACAATAAATCTATAATGAATAGTCAGATGGTTAGAAGAAAGTGAATTTTAAGAGAGTAAATTGTATTCTGCACTTTTTGAGTGGACGATTCTCTTGGGTGATGAAGAAAATTTGAATGGCTATGGTTTAATTTATTTACGAAGATTTTATTGGGAGTTTTAATTGACACAGATAACTGAGGTGCATAGGGGTGGTTGTGACTATAGGTTTACGCCTTTCAGCGTAAAGAAAAAATCTCAACCAAACTTAAATCACCCATAGTGTATTGACCTCTATTGATGTAATTAATAACACTCACACCTTTTCTAATAGCATGTTTTTTTTGGCGATGGCAAAAATTCTCAACATGAGACATCACATTTCGATGCAAAATTTCCACAAATAATAGCTTACAGGCTAGCTAACTAGTAGCTAAATATGCACTCTTGAAAATTTTCATTTATAT
The DNA here is from genome assembly GCF_030272615.1 of Cryptomeria japonica. Lineage (NCBI taxonomy): Eukaryota > Viridiplantae > Streptophyta > Pinopsida > Cupressales > Cupressaceae > Cryptomeria > Cryptomeria japonica. The sequence goes on from NC_081407.1 coordinate 703,987,428, forward strand.
TACTTTTAGCATCTAATTATTAAAAAAAACTCTATGATTATATAATTTTAACTTTAATTTTGATTATTAATCACACCTTCCATACATCATCATTTCTATAATGTTAAAATTGAATCTAACAATAAAAATAATAAAAATAATATACACTCCTTTAGTTTACATTTTTTCTTTCTCCTTTCGTTATTTGTAGTTGAATCTCTTCATTTTTTTCTAAAGGTTCAAAATGCAAATACCATATTAAAATGGAACATACAAAATAATGAAAACTAAACCATAATTATACAATAATAATAGCAAATAATAATTAATTAATATTAAAAAAAATTACAATGTATTATTTAAATGCGTATAACATTCTTGAACAACTTCCTTGAAAACTTTCAAGGACTCACATAAAACTAACAAAACGTTTTAATACTACTACCGAATCAAAACCAGGTTCTAAGATTCGAGGAATGGATAATCTGTGTACCCGACGACAGGATCGGAAGTATAAAATGTTTCTCTATCATATTTATTGAGTGGTGCATTCAACTCAAATCTTTTTGGCAAATCTGGATTTGCCAAAAACAGTCGCCCATAAACCACTAAATCTGCTTTGCCACTGGAAACAGCTTTGTTCCCGTCATCTCGATCATAACCCCCTGCAGCCAAAAATGTTCCCTTGAATGCTTTCCTGATCGGAATTAGGCTCTTTTCACTCGCTATCGTTCCCCCCAAATTATCCATCCTGGGCTCAACTAAATGCGCATATAAAATATTGTATTTATTCAGAGCCTCTGCCATGTAAACTCCCAGCGCCTCCGGATTTGAGTCATGGGGATCAAGGAAGGGAGAAAGCCGAATTCCCACATGCTCTGCTCCAATTTCATCCACCACTGCTTCAACAATTTCAAGTGTAAATCTGCAACGATTCTCCAATGTTCCTCCATAGCGATCGGTTCGATCGTTTACGCTGTCCTTCATGAACTGGTCGGGAAGGAACCCATGGGCCCCATGGATTTCAACACCGTCAAACCCTGTTCAAAAGGGTACTGATTATATCAACAAAATGAACATTCTCTTCTTCAAATCACCATATGTAGCCACAGATAAGAATAAAAACATACCCGCATCAATAGCATTTCTGGCAGCATTTCGAAAATCTGCGACAATATTGGGAATTTCCTCTGTTTTCAAAGGCCGAGGAGTTGAGAAGTCTGCCACATCCTTTCGATTCGGTAAAGAGATTTTTCCAGATATTGGTTTGCTTGAGGACGAAACTGGAGATTGGCCATTGGGCTGATAATCTGCATTGCAATACATATTATACATATACTGTTTCTTTGTTTTGCAGGACAATCAACCAAATTGAAGAAAACAGGGGAAAGCATGGAAATACTGACCCACATGAGAATATCTTCCGGTATGCCATATTTGACAGAAGAAAATTCCCCCCTTCTCATGCACACCCTTCACAATGGGCTTCCACGCTTCAACCTGCTCCCGTGTCCATATTCCAGGCGAATCCACAAACCTGCCATTTTAAGACAATTATATATCAGTAATCATTCAAAAGTTGCAAATGAGGAAAAATTGAAATGAAGGTAAGTGGAGTCCTGACCCACCCTTGAGCAGTATCAGAAATCCCCGTTGCCTCAGCGATCAACAAGCCGCCGGGGGTTGTTCGCTGAGAGTAGTACAAAATTGCATGCGGTTGAGGAATGTTGTTGTAGGATCTTTGCCTGGTCAGAGGAGCCAAAACCACTCTGAAACACCACCCCCCCCAAAAAAAAATTGTTAGGTAAAAAGATCAAATTTGTTGGTGCAAAAAAAGGGAAAAATCAATTTTGATTTGAAGAAGAAATACCTGTGAGCTAAATTGAAAGGACCTATTTGGTGGGGCGTTAAAAGTGGCGCTAAGGTGGGCTTAGTTTCAGACATGGTACTGTGCTTGTACAAGTCGAGGCTAGAGGCGAGGATCTGAAATTGGTTGAGAAGGCATTCAAATTATCAGATATTTATAAGGCCCAGGCGTGGTGTTGAATCTCAAGTCAAAGGAAAAAACGTCAGTCCCTACGTTTGCACAGAGATCAAGCAAAAAACACTTCGAAAGAAGATTCAAAATCATTTTAAAGTCAATGGATGGAAACTTCTATACGTTTTGTGAATTCAAGACATTGTAGTTATTTCACGGTCGAAAAGTTTGAGTTCGATTCCAATTCATATAAAAAATTGATGAATTTTCAAAATCGTGAAGTCTCTCAACTTAAAAGATTTACTCGCAATATCATACGTCTGATACCAGTCAAGGGTAGGTAACGAATCCACCTATAATCTCCAATTAATGAGATAATTTCATCTATATTACATTCAATTGTAAGTCATATCTAATTATAATCTTAACCATTATTTAGTTACACTATCACATTCAATTATAGTCTTTAATATTGAAGTTAGTTATACTGTCATATTTAATTATAACTTTTAATATTGCAATTAGATATACTATCACATCCAATTATAATATCCTATTAATGAGATAATTATGTCGTATTCACAATTTAAAATAAATCAAAGTCATCAATTCAAAGTCAAGCTAACATGTATGTGAGATCAATCACCATGTCATAATCACACATTGCATTATTTGTCTCACGTTTGTGAGAACTTTCAATCTCTACCCTTTGTTCAAATTAAGAAGATCTTAATCCCCCAATCCCATTTTCCTTAAATCCATATTTTACCCATTTGAACATCTCCCAAATTGTCATTTGTAAGCTTCTCATTCCCACATGCATGATAATGAATCTTAACCATCTAATACAAGATCAAATCTTAGCTCTCCATCCCACCTCTATCAAATCTATAAATATAATCCATCTTCAAGCATTTTTATCATAAAAACTCTTAAAAATATATATTGTCATATTGAGTATTCACAAGCAACCTAAGGCATAATTGAAACATCTACATACACCATTGTGTCCATAGAAGGTACTATTTTATTGAGTTGTATTTGTACTATCCATAATTCATTTATGCTCTGATTGAGAATAGGGGTCATACATTTCCATATTGCAACACTTGCACCTAGTACACTAGTTCAAATTTTTACTCCTTCATTTTGACACCTAGTTTTTTAATTTAAATAGAAGGTAATTTTTTTAAATAACACCTATTTTTATTTAAAATTTACTTACTTTTAAAATCAAGTAGTTTTAATTCTTTTTAATTTTTTTAATAATGTAGTTCATTTTATATAATTTAATTCTCTATATAGTTAGCTTTATTTTACTTTTTTATAATTTAGTTTGAAAACTTACTTGTGTAGTTTTTTTATGAATAAATTTTTATATTATCATTTATAAAATAATGTTACATATATTGACAATAAATGGTGGATGACAAAAATTAACACTTAAAGTCCATTTATGGCTAAAGCCCAAATCATAAAATATAAACAATGGTATTAAGTAGTGAGAGTAATAGTTGGGGAGGGGGGAGGAGAAAGATCTCATTCATTTGATTTATCCCATACATCAATGGGGTCTAGAGTGTCCATAGTAGGGCCTCGCCCATCATCATCATCCTTATCTAAATCTTCTTTTTTTGTAGTGCAAGTAGGGAAAATATAGAATCTAGCCAAGGGAACATGCTAGAACCAAACAAGCTTGAACTTCCATGGGTAAGCCACAAAAAGGCTTGTCATGTAGGTGGAAGAGAAGTGTAGCACTAAAGAGTAGATTGTGGCTAGCCCCATTGTCCATGATCTTATCTTGTAGTTAGGGAAGAAGCTTGTGAGTGAGTCTCCTAGTTAGCTCAAGTAGAGAAGCCACATGCACAATAGTACCTATTGTAATGGTGAAAAAAAGGGTTTCCACCATTGTATGTAGTAAAACCTCTAATTTTTCTTAGGTACCACTACATTAGGGAAAGATAGGAATTTGATAGATCTAAACCTAGTAGATCTATATTTTGATCAAATTTCAGGGGGTCTTGAATGTGACTCTTCTTTCCCTTAAGTTGAATTGAATTATTGAAGATGCAAAATTAGGGTAAATGTGCCGAAATGAAGGTAAAAATGTGGAAACAACAAGCTACATTTTTCAGATTGACCACGAACCTAGATTTGAGCAATGTAAGCAGATTTGAACTTACTCCCCAAAAGAACTCCCAAAATGTCAGGATAGTGGTGTTGGTCACCCTGGTCTTCCAAACTTTTTGTACTCCAAAAGGGGATTCATTCTTCACTATAAATAATGCTTATCCTAAAGATCGCAACTCTATACCTATTTCCTACACATAGAAAGAAGGGTTGGCAATAGGGGTTTGCCTAAGTCAAACCTCGACTTAGGAATTAATGTCGAATGGAATGTTGCAAACACTAAAATAAATAATGGAAAGATATACATCGGATCCACAATTGTTGATAATGATGCTTTGCTTCTTGAATGTAATCACACATGTTGTATGAAATGGCGTGGACATGACAAAACCCTAATCACACACACATGCTTGCATATGCATGATGTAATTTGTTCTGCAATGGTTGAATTAAGAATATGCAGCCTTTAAGATCTCTAGAAATGCTTGATGATGAATGCTTGAACACTTGAATGCTTTAGATCTAATAATTATGATGCTTGGAGTCTTAGATTCAAAATGAGTTGAGAAGGATGCCTTATATAGGGATTTCATAATTAAGATCACCTTTAGGTCGACCTAGAATTGATATAATTTTGTACAAAGCAAGATTTAAACATTATAACGCCAGCAAAACATGATCCCAAAATTTGGGGAGAAAAAGTTAAGACCATGGTGTTGTGCCATGGTTTGACTGATTTTTTTTCAAATTTTTAGGGATGCAAGGTATCATGATTACAAAGTCAACCCTAGCTCGGTGAGACAATTCAAGGTTTTGAGATATGCAAAATATTTTTTGGGAGTTGAAATTAGGGTAGGATTAAGGAAAAATCAAAATAAAATGATAAAGGGCACACCTAGAAATAAGGGCCCAAATACGAGTGTGATGATGTAAAAAAGTGAAATAAGACCCATGATATTGAATTAAATATTAATTAATTGCAATGGAGGTCCTATAATGCATAGAGGATGGGGACATACTAAAATAGGTGCTAGGAGAGTGTGAAATCGGACACACTAATAAAGGATGTGCAATTGACGACACTACATTTAGCCCCCACTTTAGTGGAGTATGAGCTTACGATCATACTCTTAGTAAAGTAGAAAGATGAGATGAGAGAGAGGAGAAAATAGGAGCGCAATCACAAGGAGATAAGACTTCACTAATTTTGAGAAACCAAGCCCCCAATCATAGGATCTTAACTTGCACAATCATATGCAAGGACACATAACACAAAAGGTTAGTACTAAAAACAAGACCTCAAGTCAACTAGCTAAAGAGACCTCGATAATAAAAATATCTCAACCACTAATATCATTCTTGAAAATTGCCATCTCAAGAGCACAAGTGATCACATAAAAGAGCAAAGCACGCATCATCCCTGAACTACAAATAGCAAACTTATGAGCTCATGAGAAGAGAAGAGAGGAGCATGAATACACCTTAGATGTGTTTTTCTAGATGATCCATGAGAAAAATGATGAGAGAGGACATATATACTCACCCCTAGATGTGTTTTTCTAGGTGATCCATGTTGGGGAGGAGGGTAGGAATAGTCTAGCTATGTTTTGTTAGTTCCAATCATCCTCGTGTGTGTGTACAAGTGATGTCTGGTTTCAAGTATATAACACCTCATATAAGAGTTTGTTTCTTCTACTTTCTAGTGTGCATCAACCTGTTTAAGACATGTAATGTAAATGCAAATGCCAAGGGATGAATCTGTAAATGTCAAGGGGCAAATGACAGATACATGCCTGGTTTCGAGGACATCCCACATGTAAGAGTTTGTTTTCTCTAGTTTTGGTGATGTGTAACCCTGCTTAAGACATATATCAATGTTGCATCTTGTTTCAGTCATGAAACATCTCACTTTAAGAGTTTGTTTTCTTTGGTTCTGAGGATGAACACCCATTTAAGACATGCAAAGATATGGAATAATATGGTACAAAAGGAGCGATATTGGTGCCCACCCCCTTAAGATGTCAAGATAGCCCTATGTTGATGTCTTAAGAAATCTTAGAGACAAGGATACCTAACCTTCAATGCTAAGGAGATATCCTTTAGACACCAATGTTCATAAATCCAAGCTAAAGAGGGAATACTCTTATAAGCAAGGATAAGATAGTTGAAAAAGAGATATCTTGCAACAAGTGTAAAGGGGATCCTTGGAGGAGAAGAGATCCGTGCTCAAAAGACATCTACCTCTAAGAGGATTTTTAAGAATAACATCTTCTACCAAAAGAACGGAAGAAGAACAAGAATTCATACCTTCCTCCTATTGCTAGGTGAAAGAAATTCTTGATGAAGGATGACACACTTTTGACCCAATGTGAGGGGTAAATTTATGATAGATGTATATTACCAAGTGAAAAAGAGGTTGTCATCAATGATACACACCTCTTGCATAAGAGGGAATCCTTGAACAAACAACAACTTCACACAAGGAATGACTTCAAATCATAAACAAACACCACTCAATAAAAAAAAGTGGATCCTTAGAAAGGATAAGAGAGAGATCATTACCCCCCAAGTGTAGGGACAATGAGAATAATTACACAACCTCTAAGGATAGGTTAAACATAAGCAAATTGTACAATATACTTACACAAATGAACATTGAATGCAAGAAAAGACATTAATATATGTTAATTACAACTGTAAAGAAGAGGTAATATTCAGAGAGAAAGAAAGAATTAGAAAAAGGATCACAAAATCCCTTAAGGAGAGATTAACCATAAGAGATATACAATTCCATTCAAGAAAGGACATCAAAGTATGAAAACTGCAACCCCTAAAGGAAATAGTGAAACCATGAAAGAAGATAGGACAATATTATGATGACGGTCTGATGACAGCTAGACAACCATCAAATTTAACACAGTATTTTGCTGACGTCAGCACTACATCAACCATTTTTTGAAAAAATTTCAGCCCCCTCTCATTGAGCTTTTTGGTTTTGCAGGCCAACTTTGGAGGCCCATAACTTGCTCATTTTAGCTCCTTTTTTGGTGTAATTTTTTTTTTATTTGGGCTAATTTTTCATTCTCTTCGCAGTGGTGGTGATTTTTTTTTGATTTTGGTGGACATGTTTTTCACCATTTTTAGTTTTTCATGACTATAGCTATCCAATCCTCAATTTTACAACTTTAGAGGCTTCGCTCGGGCTCATACGACCTCCTTTTTCAAGTACCATTTTTTTTTAAAGTGCATAATTTTTTCGTCTACTTTCACATGGTGCTATCAAATTTTCACCATTTTGAGTAGAAATTGTACTTTCAGTATTTAGCCATTCTTGGCGTATTTGCTACTTGTATTTTGCTTGGATCTCAGTTTAGATCACTTGCAGTATTTTTTGGAGTCTCTTATAGCCTATTTAACACTTAAGGGGAGGTGTTGATGTAATTATTTATTCATATAGGATATAATTACACCTTACTTAAGTTGACTTAGGGTAATTCATTTCATAGTAGTTTGGAAATGAGACACTTAAAGAAGTGTGCACATAGGGATAATGTATGTAGGAGAAATTCCAACTTCGGTGGGTGATCCACCTCTTGTAGAATATTTTATTATTTCTCCTACCTACCCCTACCTATCCTTGTTTCTCATTGAGCCATATGTCATGATTGTGTACTCACATATCCATATTGCCTTGCCTTTATGAGCAGGCTCATCTACATTGTATGTAATTTTTGATGATCCAGTTGATCAGTATTTTGCATCTTGATTATAATATAGTTTATTCTCATCAAATCTATTTGTCTCTCTTTTGTGCTATTCAATGTGGTCTTGATCTTGGCCATTTTCAACAAATTCTTACTATAGGGTTTCTACTGTGTTGAAACATGTAAAACTAAAGGATGTAATTTTGTAGCAAACTGATTATATTCGCATAGGGGCTTGAAGTTAATTGATTTTATGGTAAAAATAAAGAAAGGCCATCTAGGTAATTATTTTCACTTGCAACAAAGAATTGTTTCATAAAGTGTAGTAGTGTAATAATTTCACACAAATGTGAAATTGTTTTCATAAACATTTTGAGCAAATGGATGAGGTACGATATTTTCATATTTTTATGGGATGGAAATGTCTGCTTAGATTTTACCAAAAGGGGATATAGTTTGTAAAATATTCCAATGTTATGTGGTGAAATGTTTATCATAAAATTAATGAGAAAGGGAGAAAAGAGATGAATATTTCACTAGGGAGACAAGATTATTTAATATAAGTAATGGTGGGGTGAATATTTTACAAAGAAAGAGCAAGATATTTTTTCACAATCAGGGATGGAAAATATTTGTGGGCAAAAGGAATAACATTGCAAGTAAAGGAAATTTTATAAACTATTTTATTGAAAGGACCAATCCTACCCATGATGGCATTAAGCAAGAAAAGTAATTTCTCACATGCATGGGATGGAATCTCTGTCAATAAGAGATAAAGGGGCGCTGCAGCATGTGTGTATCCACTCAGAAAGTGTCTAGAAAATGATAGGGCATTTTTAGCCACTACAAAAGGGAACTTGTATTTTTTATTGAAGATAAAATATGGGCTACAAATAGGGATAAAGGAATGATACAAAAGGGAGCTTTCAGACAAAGACAAAGAGCATAAATTAGAAAAAGATAAATTTATTTGTCACAATGAACTTGTGTGAGGGAGGCAAAATGAGATGAATTTTTTAGTTGCAAGCATGGGAGAAAAAATGTGTGAAAGTGTTGGAGTTATTTTGAGAGTATCAGGTGTCTCAAGCAAGCTCTAGGATGCAGATCAAAGAGGGAAGAGAAAAGAAAAATTTCAAACTCAGATTTAAAAATCAACAAGGAGAAAGCCATGTCTTATGTTTTCACTTACACTTGATAGAATTACTTTGCATTTACATTTTAGATTATATGATCATGGATTTTTTTATGGATATTGATAATACATGGTTAGATTAGATAATTTTAATTATAAAATATTATGAGAATCCAGTTAGCTGATGAGTATATTTACTCATATTAATTATGTAATAAATAGAGGTTGTGCACCTCTTCCTTAGTTTTTTATTATATTTTGGTGTGGATTTTAATTATGTTATAGTGATTCTATATATAATCTAATTTAGGATTATTGAACATGGTGGAATTTTAAAATGAATTTATGAAATGATAATATATGATAAATGTCAGTTGTGTGTGTAATTGTGTTATTAAATTTAAGTCATGATTGTTATTGATTAGTGATATTCACATGTAAATTGTGATTTCCTATTTAATAAATGATATCTTATAATATCATTGTTATTTCTTTGGCTATTCTAAAGTATATTAGTTTTGTTTGTAAGTGCCTAGGCATTTTCCATAGCTAATGGAATAAATTGGAGTTACCCTAGAAGTTCTTATTGTGTTTTTCTAGTGACACCTTGACCTTATTCCACGAGGTGACTATGATATCATTTTCTATCGCTATTTGTTATAAAGTAAAATTTGTGGTTCAATTTATAATAATTATTATTTATAACTTGTCCTAAGGATAATATGAAAGGAGATAGGCATTCCTTGAAAATTTTGGTTATGTGGATTCAATTTGAGCTAGAAATTTTGATAAAATAAGATCCACCAATACATATTTTCTTTATTTGGTGGTGTAATGAATTGGATGAGTAGGTGATATACTATGGTCACTTTTTCAACTACTAAAAAATAAGTATACATCAAATACTCACATATATATAAATAATTAAATTAGTTGAAATTAATATATTTAGGTATTGTGATAAATGAGTGAATAATTACATTTTAATGTGACATTTAGAATGCAATCTAGATTTAGCAAAAACATGATTTTTCATGCAAACATCAAACACATAGATGCACAATATCTTTCTATTATATAAATGGTCAAGGATGAAATGATAAATTTAGATAAATTAAAAAGTTTGACAAACATTGCATATGCTTTGACAAAGCCTATGAGAAAAAAGAAAATCAAATGGTGTTTGGAGTCTATGGGTCTCTCAACTTATAGCAATCAGATTCCAATGATGGTATGTCTCCCCTTATCTCTTGTAAAGTATTTGACAAGTTAAAGAATGTCTAAAAAATTGTTTCGACCTTTTAAAATTATTGGATTTATTATTTAAATTATATAGCATTTAAAAAAATTTATTATATTATATTTTATTTAAATTAGTTTCACATGGAAGTGGGACATGATATTTGAAGACAAAATTACTTTCCATATATATTTGTACCTTTCCCCACACACGCACACACACACTATTGTAAGATGTTATTTAAACTATCTATTTAAGCATATGTTTGTGAGATCATATGATTTCATTATAGCAAATCCTTATATCACATAGGAGCTTGTAAGAGGGAAGTTACTTTGGAATCTTGACCAACATTATGATAGGTGCGCGCACACACAAACATGCACTATTGTAAGATGTTATTTAAACTATCTATTTAAGCATATGTTTGTGAGATCATATGATTTCATTATAGAAAATCCTTTATATCACATAGGAGCGTGTAAGAGGGAAGTTACTTTGAAATCTTGACCAACATTATGACAGGTGCAGACACTTATTATGAAGCCCTATTTTTTATTAGTGGGAGTTCCAAATTGGGTACCCATGTTGGGTGAATGCTTATGAAATATTCTGACAGTTACAAGAGGCAATAATTATTTACTATTTTTAGCTAGGAATCTCAAGGTTATATTTTGGTTTTATAGCGCTAGTAGGTTCAACATATTATTTGTAAAACTATTTATGGTTTTTTTATTACTTATTTTCTTATACATCAAGTGTTTGGAGTTGCAATATGATATTCTATGAATGTGTTGGCATTGGAATGATGTTGAAATTACACCAAAAATGATATTGATGAAAATATTAAATAAATACTTACTTTGCAAAAGTATGGTATAATCTCTTGTTTGATTTTATAACATATTGAACAAGTCTTATAGTGTGTGATTATTATCCTAAAAAGGTTTTTTCTAGATAATTTTGGAGTTATGTGTTGCATTATTTTTTATATTTATATGTGTTTCTACAATCTTTTGTAATTTATCTTCAGTTAGATTGAAAAAAATATACACTATTTCTCTTTAGATTATCTTAGGAAGTCCTTTCTATTACCTTTACTTTCTTAGAAAATATCACTTTTAGGTTGTCCAAGTTAAAAAATGCATCTGTGTTGACCATTTTCTTTATAAAAGTATGTCACAATTTTGGGCTTTCACCCAACATTATTTATCTTAAAAGAAAAGCATATTTCATAAAATAAGGTATAAGACTTGATCTTTTACCACTTATTGCCCACTTAAAAATTATACCAACCAATCAGATTATTGCTTTTAATTTAGAGACTAATTCACTTTTTCATAAACTTCTTTGAAAGATGAGATAAACTAAAAAACAAACAAACAAATCTTCAAAGATAACTCCCAAGAAAATGTATTTGATAAAATCATATGTTTTTCCAAAATAATTCAAACTTTTTCCAAAATCAATTATAATATTTGTAAAGTGTTATGTAAAATTATTCACCTTCTAAATTAATAGGGTCACTTAATATTTAATTGATCAATAATGAAAGAAAAATTTAAGTAATCGGTATTGCATCCATTCAAGTCCATATACGCATGCATCATTATTTAGTTCATAATTTATTAATATTTCAATAATGAATATTCTTCAATATTATGTTAGGTAAATCTCAATAATGTTAAACAAAGTACTATTGTGAAACTTGAACAGAGTACTATTGTGAAACTATTTTTTTTTGTAGGTTTCTTTAGTTGTTCTGGAGTCCATGATGATGCTTCAAAGGTGTAAGATAGTAAGAAGTTTAGAAAGACCAAAAATATTTACCTTCTATTTTTAGCAAGTGGGTCTAAATGGACACCCATGGACAAAAAAACTTATCTCATAAAAAAAATTGTAAAATGAAGTGATTGATAAAATAATCATATGAATATCTTACATTTTTCGAAATATATTAAAATTTTCACTACAAGAAATAATAATTAATATGAAATAAACAAAAAAAAATACAATATATTATGTAAATACTTATAAAACATTACAGATAATAATAAAAACATACCCGCATCTATTGCATTTCTGGCAGCTTTTCGAAAATCTGCGACAATATTGGGAATTTTCTCTGTTTTTCAAAGGCCAAGGAGCAGAAAAGTCTGCCACATCCTTTCGATTTGGTAGACCGATCTTCCCAAATATTGGTTTGCATGTAGACAAAACTGGAGATTGGCGATTAGGCTGATAATCTGCATTGGAATGAATCCAAAACATTTGCATATATTCCAAGACTAGTTGTGATTTGTATCTTTTGTTTCTGGATTCAAACATTTAAAATTTGTGATCTCTTATTGTAGATTCAAACGTATAATTTTTTTATTTTATTTGTGATTCATCATTAGAATGGGCGAGTTGTAAGAAAAGAATTCTGGATTCAAACATATAATTTTTTTTTTTTCATTTGTGATCCATCATTAGAATGGAAAAGCTGTAAGAAAAGAATACTTCAAAAAACAGGGGAATGTTGAGTGTGTGAAGCGAAACAGACTTCCTCTTTCTCCCGCCAATCGATGATCGTTCAAGTTCTTCTTTGGAAGCTCTTTAAAGAGCTGAATGGTTATTATTTTTAAGTAGTTTTTTTTAAGCTTAAGAAGCTGCCGTGATGTACATTAAAACAAAGATTATAATAAAAGGAATTCTCCTACTTCAAGTGTGGATGTAGGCAAATTGCTGAACCACGATAAATTGGTGTTCACTTCTTGATTGTTCGATTCTAGTTTTATCTGCATATTTATATTTTTTCGTTCTTCCAATCTTTTCAATTGGTATCAGAGCAATGTTGGATTGTTGATTGGGATTTCGGTGGTTGAAATTCTGATATCATGGAAGAAGCAAAGATAGAGAAATTCTCTGGGCAAAATTTCTATTTGTGGAAAGTATAGATAGATTCTTTGATGATAAAGAAAGGCCTCTCACTCACTCTTGAGGGAAAATTGAAGAATCCAACTATGATGAAGGATGAAGATTGGGAAATCCTTGACAAAAAGGCAAGGGCGACAATGTTTCTTTCACTGTCCAATAATGTCCTCTTCAATGTCACGGCTGAAACAACAACGAAAGGGGTATGGGACACACTTATAGCCACGTATGCAATGACATTGGCTGCAAATAAGGTGTTCATCATGAAGAAGTTGTATAAACTCAAGATGAAGGAAGGAAGCATCATGGCAAACCACATCAATGAATTTAACACTTTGATCAGCTAAGCAATTTTAGTGGGAATGACACAAGATGATGAGAACAAAGTCGTTCTCTTGTTATGCTCTTTACCAAGCAACTGCGATGGAGTTGTAACAACGGTTAGCACTTCGGTATTTGGCAAGAACAAGATGGTTTTTGATGATGTAGCAACTACTCTTCTCAATGAAGATATGAGAAGAAAGAACCAAGAATCCTCATCCGGTGAAGCCTCAACGGTTGTAAGAACTGACAATAGAGGAAGGAACTATAATAGAGGTAGAAATAATCATTATAGAAGATTCAAATCAGCTAGGAGATCGAAGTCTAGAGGCAAAAATGGAGAATGTTGGTTTTGTGGTAAGGCTGGCCACTCAAAGAAAAATTGTTAGTCCTACAAGAAGGCACAAGAGAAGGTGCGGGACAACAAAGCTAATACCGCTTATGACAAAGACAATAGTGTTCTAGTTCTTTCCATTGCTGACACCACTTCAAATTCATGGGTGATTGATTCCAAATCATCCTATCATGCTACTTCATGTACGAAGGCATTCATAAACTACCAAGAAGGTCAATTTGGAAATGTCTTTCTAGGTGACAATAAAGCTTGTGAAATTGTTGGCAAAGGTGATGTTTTATCACCGCTGGAAGGAGGAAAAACATGGTTGTTAAAATATGTTAGACATGTCCCAAATTTGAAAAGATTTAATATCTGTTGGTCAACTTTTTGCACAAGGATATGATGTCAATTTTCTTCCAGATACTTGAAAGGTAACCATGTTGATTGCCAAGGGTAATAAATTAGGTAGCCTCTATGTATTTGAGAGTCGCGGTGAAGTGGAAGCTGCCATGGTGGTTGAGGACAAAAAAGCGGGCCTTTGGCATCAAAGGCTTGGACACATGAGCAAGAAAGGACTCAATATTATGCTCACAAGGGATCAACTTTCAGGTCTCAAAGTTGTGCATTTAAATTTTTGTGAACATTGCCTTTATGACAAACAAAACTGGGTTAGCTTCTTGATGCGTGGACGTGACAAGAGGACAACACCATTGAAATTGGTACATTTGAACGTCTTTGGTCCTACCGAGGTAACCTCTTTGGGAGATGCAAACTACTTTGTTACTTTTCTTGATGATTGTACAAGGAAAGTTTGGATTTATATGCTTTCTAGAAAATCAAAAGTGTTTTCAAAATTCAAAATCTTTATATGTCTTTTTTGTTCATTTCATCAAACCCATGACCATAATGCTGATTATTGCCCTAATTTTAAAAAATCTATTCAAGATGGCATAGAAAGTGGCAAAATTAGAATTGTGGATAATGAAACTTCCTCTCCTAACAAACCCTCTTCTTCATGGGAAGATGATATTTACCATCCTGACAGATTAGCTGCAAGAATCTATTGGAGGTTGAAATATGACAAGAACATTTCCTTTCCTCCTCAAAATAAAAACAAAAATCTTAAGCAAGTGAAAGGTATTGAATATTGCATTTTTCATGATTTATATTCACATTCTATTAGAAAATGTTATGCACTTAAGAAATTTGTTCAACTACAATATGATCTTGCACACATTTGTCTCACAACAGATCTAGCTATATTTCTTGGTAAAAACATTGTGCCTTAGCACTTCTTTTCCCTTCATGTTTCTCTTCACCCTATGGAATAATTAGCCCATGTAATGGGGGCTCTTTATCATTAGTGGTGGTAGTATTTTACTTTAACACACTTTGGGGCAGCAACATGAAGTCCATGTTTCTTCTTATTTCTTACACTTATCTATATCTTGGTGCATTATTCGTTATTAGATCTATTTTCTTGCATAGGGCTATTCCTATGTGAGCATATAATTGTTCTTTGGTTTTCCTCTTTGCTTGGACAGGGGCATCTTCAATGAGTACTGCACTTCTTCTTGTAAGCTAGGAAATCGGAAATCATCAAAGCAAATAGTATTAATAATCTAGCTCAATCACGAAAGCACAAATGCAATGATCAATCCTAACACACTCAATAAAGACATGAAAAGAAAAACATTCAAAGCTAAAAACTAAGCAAACCAGATGTAGATCTGAATGTCTCCTTCATGCGGCTCCATTGTCCTTCTTTCTTCTCCAAATAGCCTTTGTTTGTGGATCTCACCTACCAGTGCATGATCATGATATGAAAACAAGTAGACAAGATGATTGCTCAAGAATACTCGAAGCGTGATTGATTCGACAAAGTGATTATTTAAACAAGTGATTATTCGATTGGGATTGAAGAAATTCATCCAATTTATAGACAAATTGGAGAAATGATCAAATTAGCATGATTCAATTCAAATGGAAATTGTAAATCAAAAAATGTCAATTATGACAAATTATGCACTTTCTATGCAAAATTTGATTGATTGATAATTCATGACAAAATTATGACAACTTTCTATGTCAAAATTGATTGATTGTCAATTATGACAAATTATGACAAATTGAAATGTCATTCCCATGAAATTAGGAGAAAAATAGGAGGAAATTGAAATTAGTAATTAGAAAATTAGAAAATTAGAAAAAGATGAAAATTAGGAATTAGAAAATTTAGAAATTGATGAAAATCAATTAATAATTTGTCATTTATTAATTAATTCACAAAAAGAGGAATTAAGAGAAATTAGGTGAATTAATTAATAATTTGTCATTTATTAATTAATTCACAAAAAGAGGAATAATTAGCCAATTAAATGAACATTTAATTGCGATGAGAAGACTTAGGATAAATAAATAATTTATCCTAAAGGGAGAAATGACAAACAAGGTTAAATGATTAAATCACGAAACCCTAGAAGATGAATTAGGTCTTGATGAAAGATAATTGACTCGATCATGATTTTGATTAACAAAGGACCAATGTAATAAATGATTTGATTGATAAATGCGCCAATTGATGAGGAACAATGACAAATTGATCCAAATTGACATAATTGAGACAGACAACGTTCGATGGCAAATTAATCGCAAAATGACAAAATTGACAAGAGGACAAGTATCGATGACAAAATAGATTGCAAGACGACAGGATTGAAAATGACCATGATCAATGACAAATCGATCGCAAAACGACAAGATTGATAAGAGGACAAAACCCTAATTAGGATTGACGATGTCCAAAATGATGACAAATGAGCACGCACATTGATGCGATAGGATAAGATCGATCAAAATCATGACTGGAGAGTGTTGTCGACAAGACCAAATTTGAGAGCGAGACGAATGAAGAATGTAGAAGAATGACTCGATGCTCACAAATGATAAAGACCAAGTGCGTGACATAGGAGAAATGTTAATGCGACACAAAAACCTAAAATGAGGCAATGCGCAAATGTTAAAGTATGATTCCGCAAGTGTTGACCATTTTTAGGTGTCTACACTTCTCTTTCCTTCATTCTTTTAAAAATTGTATATAGGAATTTGGGAAAACATTAAAGCAATAGATATTAAACTAGCTCAATCACAAAAACTAGATTGCAATGATAAGAAATCCTAATACAATCAATAAAGGCATGAAGATGAAATACTAAAATAAAATGCAAACCAAAGCATGTATCTCCTTCATTGTTCCTCCATTGTTCTTCTTTCACCTTCAAATTTGATGTGGATCTCACCTACAAGTGAAAAATGCAAGTAGAAAGCAAGTTGTTGATGAAATTTGCAGTATAAGGTTACTCGAAAATGTGATTGATCCCTTCATTGAAGAAAATCATCCAATTTATAGACAAATTGGAGAGATGACAAGATTAGCATGAAGAGATTTGAAAGGAA
The DNA here is from genome assembly GCF_030272615.1 of Cryptomeria japonica. Classification (NCBI taxonomy): domain Eukaryota; kingdom Viridiplantae; phylum Streptophyta; class Pinopsida; order Cupressales; family Cupressaceae; genus Cryptomeria; species Cryptomeria japonica. Next base: position 704,004,621 of record NC_081407.1, read on the forward strand.
ATTTCAAATCAAGAATGACAAATATGACAAATTATGACAAAATTGACATTTTCTATGCAAGATTGATTGATTGACAACAATTATGACAAATTATGACAATATTAAAATGCCATTCCCATGACAAAAGGGAGGAGAGAAAATAGCCTCCATGATTGCAACAAATGGAAGCATAAACATAGGAGAAAATTAGGGGAAAAATTAGAAAAAATGAAGAAAATAGGAGAAATAGAAATTAGGAATTAGGAGAAATTAGCAAATTAGCAAATTGAGGAAAAAGATGAAATAGAAATTAGGTGAATTAATTAATAGGTTTTTATCCATTAATTAATTCATAAAAAAGATCTAGGACTAAATAAATAGATTTATTTAACCCACCAAGAAGAAGAAAAGGATTAAATGAACAAATCATAAAACCCTAGAAATGAGAGGATAAGTAATTAGGTCAAGACAACAAGAAATTAATGTAGGTTCGATCATGATTCTGATTAACAAAGGACCAATGCTGATAAATGATTGAGATTGGCTAACAAAAATCAATGACAAATTGACCAAGATTGACAAGGAGATCAAATTGATAGGCACCAATTGACGAGGAACAATGACTAATTGATCCAAATTGACATGATTGAAAAGGACAAGGATCGATGACAAATCGATTGCAAAATGACAAGATTGACAAGGACAAGGATCGATGATGAATCGATCGCAAAATGACGAGATTGACAAGGACAAGGATCGATGACGAATCGATCGCAAAAATGACGAGATTGACAAGGAAAAGGATTGATGACGAATCGATCGCAAAAATGACGAGATTGACAAGGACAAGAATCGATGACGAATCGATCGCAAAAATGATGAGATTGACAAGGACAAGGATCGATAACGAATCGATCACAAAAATGACGAGCTTGACAAGAGGACAAGGATCGACCAAAATCATGACTGGAGATTGTTATCGACAAGACCAAATTCAAAAGCGAGAAAAATGAGGAATGTAGAAGAAGGACTCGATGCTCGCAAATGATAAAGACCAAGTGCGCAACATAGAAGAAATGTTAATGCAATGCAAAAACCCTAAAATAAGGCAATGCGTGAATGTTAAAGTATGACTCCGCAAGCGTTGACCATTTTTAGACGTCTACATTTTGCCCCTCTTTGAGACAATGCAATTCTAAGCGTTGTTTCAAAGAACAATAATGAAAATGCCCCAGACAATAACAATGACATATGCATGCCCCCTCGAGGAATTGGCCGGAAAAAAAATCCAGAAAAGAGGCCAATTGATCGATAAGAATGACAGAAGATGATAGGTTCAAACGGATTAAAAATCGGAGGTCGGATGCACAGATGACAAGTAGTGGAAGGTGCAAAAGACCGCGACCAACATAAGATGGAGAGGATGCACGTCCATCTAGGTACTAACAAAGAGCTATATAGGAGACAAAGGGAATGAAAAGAGTTCATTTGCACTGGCCAAAGTGGAGGAATTATTGCTCTAGAAAAGGACCCTTGCATAGAGATGGTGAACATTCCAATGGCAGATCACCTAGGGAAACGTGTATGCACCTACAGACGACCGGACAACGCAGGAGCAACGGTATGTAGCTCAAAAACCCATATGTCAAATTTCATGAAGTTTGCTTGCTTGCGGGACATTGTGGGGCCCACAGAGGAAGGAAAAAGAGAGTTCTGCACCTGTGTGGGTGCATTCTGCACCTGTGTAAGGTACACAGGCGCAGGATAGGGTACACAGGCGCAGTTATGCACTTATGACCCGAATTTGACCGAAAACAGTGCGCGGATGATCCCGAAAAGAGGGATAAGGGTAGGATAGGTCAAAATAGATAAGAAAAACCCTGATTGGTGCATGAAACAAGGAAATGCAGCCCTTAGGAGAAAACCCTAAAAATGACAAATTTGTACCCCAATTGTGATGCAAAGTCGACAGTATCCATTGATTACGTGGAAGAACAGACCCGACTGCTTCATGTTGCCATATAGACTCAGGAGTACTGACAAAGATACACTAGTAGGACTTGGATTATACTACATCACATACATGCCTGAGATTAGGGAAAACATAGGATTGCTCACCGCATTGGCAGAGCGATGGCATTCAGAGACTTCCTCATTCCATCTGTCGTCTGGAGAGGTGACGGTGACACTAGAGGATGTGTGGCATATCCTCCACATTTTGATTCATGGGGAGATGGTAGTATATGACCCAATGACAGGGAGAGACTTGTTGTGTAGATTATTTGAGTGCGATGCAGATGACCTTGATATCGTAGAGAGGGAGATTCACTGGGAGACCATGGCAGTAGAGTACGATCAGCGATATGTGGTGATAGCAGGGGTTATAACATGCCTATTAGCAGGGGAAAAACGAGGACATGGATTCCCTGTTGGATGGGGAAGAGTGCTAGAGTGGATGGCGACAGAGGGGATTGTATACGCATGGGGACCATGTGTGCTTGCCATGCTATATTTTCAATTGCATCAGATAGCATATCAGAGGGTTCAGACTTTGAGCTGTGGGGTCACACTATTACAGGTATGGGCATTTGAGCACATAGCCATATGTCGACCGATTGCAGAGAGACAGGTAGTACCACATCGACCATATGTGTACTGTTATGGGGGTATGCTAAGATAGGGTCCATTCGGATACATATTGTATTGACGACATGAGCTAGACAGATTGAGAGATTTCACATGGAGGCCATATCATGATTGCCCTGGATGGTCAGATGATAGTGATGAGCTACCATATTGTAGACAGGAGAGATACTTGATTGGGCGACTAGTGAACCACTAGAGAGTGATTGAGATGTACCTGCCAGAGAGAGTCAGATGATAGTTTGGAGAGAGACAGGATGTACCGATAGGGACTTCACACTTTGCCTGATCTCACAGAGAGACGAGTTAGTGGGGGAGGATGATTCAACCACACATAGCATATACCGACTTCACATAGCTACAACGAAGACAGTGGGATTGGAGATCAGATGTTGTAGATGCTGGGACGACAGAGGAGTATGAGCGATGGTTTGCATGATGACGGCCAGTGCCATTGACAGATCCTGATATTCCGGTACCTAGGAGACAGGAGGACTTCCCACTTGTTGGAGAGGAGGAGGAAGATGATGAGGATGGAGATAATGAGGGGGAAGATGATGAGGACGAAGATGATGAGGACGAGGGAGAGAATGAGGAGAGTCCTAGGTGCATGCAGCGAGATGAGTCAGATCCGGCAGATCACGAGGCATTGCAGGATATACCCATAGGGCAGGAGACAGTGAGCATAGAGGAGATGCAGACATGTAGGGCCACCATAGCAAGTCAGCATGATTACATTGCCACATTAGAGAGACAGAATGCTATCTTGAGGACATAGCAGGATCAGTTCAGAGCAGAGATAGCCAGACTGACAGCGGCTCGAGAAACAGCGATAACCCAGGCACAGCAAGTAGAGCAGAGAGTGACCAAGTATATTGGGTCAATTAGGGATGCCAATGCATGTGAGATGGCATAGATGTTGGTAGAGACTGGAGATGAGATGCGCCAGTTGAGGACACTATATGAGAGTGCAGTTCCACCAGAGCAAAGAGCAGCGTCATATTGGTCACGGTCGAGGACAGAGAGCAGGCCACGCTCTCGGAGGTCAGTGAGCAGCATGGGGGTGAGTGGACCTATGAGACCACCACAACCAGGACTGGGGACAGGAGGGACATCATCTTTGAGACATGGCAGGAATGAGGAGGATAGAGGGAACACCCAGTGACAGAGGCACATACTCCTTATGGCAGAGACATATATAGTTTGACATTACATACTCAGCGTGCGGGCCATACTTAGGACAGACAGTCCAATTTTGTATTCCGATATTGTTTTGATATATGATATGATATCTAGCTATATGAGGGAATGCAATGTATTATGGCTGATGTATACTTTCCATGTATGGATGGCTTATGCACTGTTTATGTACCATTGTGGAACATGTATGAATATATTTTTATGTGCTTTTGATGCATTTATAATATGAAATGGATAAAATGCTTGATATGGGCTTGATATAATGCAAATGCACTAACCAATGAATGTAGGGTGCAGCTTATGGTTTTTTTTTTTTTTTTGGAGATCAGAGAACTAGACCGAATTGACTGCCCAAACTGATGGAAGAAATATTAGTAAGAAGAAATTAGACAGAGGACAGTTAGAGATGAAGAAAAGCTTGCTTTCACCAATGCACAAAAGTAAGTGAGAACCTTTATTTAATATAGCAAAGTGGATGCAGAGCATCATGGCATTGACGGCCAGAGCTGAAACACAACCCCTTTTGCAAGAGATAGACACATCGCACACAAGGAATGAGTGAAGCATCCTAGGGTGCATACATCAAGGGTCGAGGTATGTGCGGCGTTCACAAAGAGAACGAACTTATCACAAACACCCAATGATATAGTTGCCCCAGTCTGTGACAAACATTCCACAAACAACAAACACAACAAAAAAGGAAAGGGACCATGAACCATCCCAGTCACTCTAAATCACTTAGTGACATCCTCGAGCAACATAGGAACATGATCGAAGCCAAAGATAAATCAGTAAAAAGATAAGACACACAAATTCAACCAAGTCAAACAAACAGTCTGATCGTCATTGTCAAAGTGTAAAACAAGAATGAGCATGCTGTCTGGTTTCAGGGAATGCGGTACCCCGTCTAAGATAGGACACAGTCTAGTTTCGAGTATACCACACCCTGTATAAGACCCATGATAATAGTGACAAGGACAAATGATATTGATGTTGATTGATTGATATGACAATTTTGATCAGTTTGAATGTCTAGTTTGATTGAAAAGTTCATCTATTAATATGTGATTTCATGAAAGCACAATGTTTGATTTATTGTCATTGGATGTATGCTCAACGATCTGTCTACGCACGAAGGGGACCATTTATTGACAAAATGCAAAATGCCAAAGGAATTGTTTTTGGATTTTGATGTTTTGAAATTTTTTTGTTCATTTTTCAGGACTTTATTTGACTTTTTAGGGATTTTTTTCACGACATTATTTGATTTTTTTGGATTATTTCAGGACATTATTTGATATTTTTTTGGATTATTTCTGGACAGTATGTGATTCGAAAGCTCCAGTAATTGATCATGACAAGGGGCGCGTACCCAATGAACATTTGAAAGATATATATAGCGACTAGGACCAAAACATATGCACAAGGACTGGAAACCTGAGTATGCAAGACAATGATGTTGACCAATCATAGGCCTGGAACAGAACATTGGGTGAGGGCAAGGATAAGCATGATAAACCTGCAGAGGGAAAGTATAGCTAGGGGTCATGATAGATGACGGAGCAGTAATCTTTTACACATGGCGCCTGTTTGCCAGGTTTTCACCATGGTACTTGCCCAAAGTGCCTGTTTGCCAGGTTTTCACTAGAGGGCGAATTATTTCTCTTTACTTTTGTTTTTTGTTTTTTTCAATTTTTCACTTTTTTTTGATCTTTTTTTTTTTTGAGCTTTTTGATTTTTTTGTATTTTTTTAGGATCATATTTGAAGAACTACTAACAGAAAACTATGTCCAGTAATTTCGAAGGTGCATGCTATTTATAGGATCTGACAAAGGTTCACCTTCTGGTGTTGCAAGCTGATATGTCCCCAAGCCATAGGCTACAGTAATTATGAAAGGCCCAACCCAATTAGGCTCAAACTTTCCTTTGATGATGTCAGTAGATTGTGCATTCTTCCGGTTCGCCTTTAGGACCAAATCTCCCACTTCGAAGTGTCGCCCTTTGACCTTCTTATTATAAGAGAGACGAAGACGGTTTTGATATGCCTACAAATGTGTCAGGGCTATTTGACGTTTCTCATCTAACATCTCAAGTTGATGCAACCAAGAGACTCTGTGCATTTCATCATGAATCAAATGTTGCAGGGAAACACACAAAGAGGGAATTTCCACTTCCAAGGGTAAAATGGCTTCCACACCATACACCAAGGAATAAGGTGTTGCGCCAGTAGGTGTGTAGATGGAAGTGCGATAAGCCCATAGTGCTGGATTCAATTGTACATGCCAATCTCGACCAACGTCATTGACAACCTTTTTCAAGATCTTAATGATGGTTTTATTTGATGCTTCGGCTTGACCATTACTTTGTGGATAGTAAGGACTGGAGAAACGATGTTGGATGCAAAATTTCTCACAGAGTTCCTTGACATCTTTATTTTTGAATGGACGACCATTATCTATGACTATTGCAAGGGGAACCCCATATCTGCATATGATATAATTCAATAGAAACTTTGAAATTTGAGCACCAGTGATATAGGTCATAGGGATAGCCTCAATCCATTTTGTAAAGTATTCTGTGGCCGTGATGATGAATTTGTGTCCATTTGCAGATGTCAGTTGAATCTTGCCAATAAGATCCAATCCCCATTGAGAAAAGGGCCACGAAGATATGACAGGGTGAAGTTCTTGAGCTGGCGCATGAATGTAATTTCCGTGTATTTGACATTTGTAGCATTTCTTGACAAAATCATGAGCATCCTTTTCCATAGTGGGCCAATAATACCTAACACGAATCAACTTTTTAGCTAGACTCAAACCATTGAAATGGCCCCCACATATACCATCAATAACCTCGTGTAAAGCCGTTTGTGCCTTGTTAGAATCCAAACACCTGAGGAGGGTGTGGTCAAAGGAACGATGGTAAAGAGTGTCTGCGATGATGACATATTTGGCAATTTGGCGTATGAAGGCTCAACATTGGTTAGAGGAAAGGTTAGGTGGTAAGGTTTGGGATTTCAAATATTGATAGATGTCATTGTACCATGGGGAATTAGGACCAACAAGAATACACATCACATATGCTATCGAAATTTCAAAAGAAGGGACAAGCAATTGTTTGACCAAAAATTCACATTTGTCCATATTGTGGGGCATATTTAACATGGAAGCAATAGTTGCCATCACATCTGCTGACTTGTTTTGAATTCTTGGAACTTGACTGAAATGGATAGCCATAAATTTTGTCTTGAAGAAATCCACCATATGCTTGTAGGGAATAAGCTTTTCATCTTTTGTTTCATAGTCATCATTCACTTGATGGATGACTAACTGGGAATCTCCATAGATTTGCAAATGTGTGATGTTCCAGTGGATTGCTACTCGGAGTCCTATGACCAGAGCTTCGTATTCTACAATATTATTGGTGCAATGGAAAGTTATTCTGTAGGATTTGGTAATAGCATCACCTTGAGGGGTGACAAACAATATACCTGCTCCGGACCCAAATTTGGTATCGGATCCATCAAAATATAATTTCCATTCATTAGAAGATGTGACAACAAAGACTGATTCATTTGGAAAATCCGTCAACATTGGATGATCATCATGAATAGGTGCCTCTGCAAGTTGATCCGCTATGATTTGTCCTTTTATTGCCTTTCTCTCAATGTACTCAATATCAAACTCACTGAGGATCATAACCCACTTTGCTAGGTGACCTGTCAAAGCTGCCCTGCTAAGCATGTATTTCAAGGGATCAATTTTTGCAACTAGCAATGTCTGATGATTTAACATATAGTGTCGAAGCTTCTGTGTTGCAAATACCACTGCTAAACATGCCCGTTCAATAGTTGAATAATTCATCTCATAGCCTACTAGTGTCCAACTAATATAATAAATAGCCCGTTCTTTGCCTTTCTCATCCTGTTGGGCTAAGAGAACTCCCAGTGCCGTTTTAGTTGCAGAGATATACAATATGAATGGCTTCCCTTCTATAGGAGGCATTAGAATAGGTGGTGACAACAAATAATCCTTGAGAGTTTGAAATGCTGATTGACATTGCTCAGTCTATTTAAAAGTGACACCTTTATGCAATAAATGCTGGAAGGGATGGCATTTGTCTGCCAATTGAGCTATAAATCGGTGGATTGACTGTAACTTCTCTTGCAAACTTCTTAGTTGACGGAGATTGGAAGGAGGAGGCATATCCATTATTGCTTTAACTTTTTTGGGGTCTACTTCGATGCCTCTGTGAGAAACAATGTACCCTAATAATTTGCTAGTTGTGACACCAAAGACACATTTCTTTGGGTTGAGTCTGAGCTTGTAGGTTTCCATTCAATCAAAGATTGGGCTAAGGATGGCTAGATGACTATCTCTTGTGACGGATTTGCATAATAGGTCATCAACATAGTCTTCCATCAAAGTATGCATAAAATCATGGAAAATTGTTGTCATAGCTATTTGATATGTTGCTCTAGCATTTTTAAGGCCAAAGGGCATCACATTCCAGCAGTAGGTACCCCAAGCACATGTGAATGCAGTCTTATGTTGATCTTTAGGAGCAATGCGAATTTGATTATATCCGGAAAACCATCCATCAATGATAACATCTCATATCCAGCAGTCATGTCAACTATGATGTCTATATTCGGCATTGGAAAGTCATCTTTAGGGCATGCTTTATTAAGATCCCTAAAATCCGTATAGATTTTGATGCCCCCAGTTACTTTGCTAACTGGTACCAAATTTGAAATCCAATCTACATAATCAATTGGTCTGATAAAGCCCACATCTAATAATTTTTTGAGTTCTACTTTGACCAAGAGAGCCACCTGGGGATGCATCTTTCTGAGTTTTTGTTTGATGGGCTTGGCATCTGGTTTTAATGGCAAGTGATGAAGGACTAATTCAGGATCAAGGTCAGGCATATCTACATAAGACCATGCAAAATTGATCTTTTTCTTGAGAAAAAAATTGACAAAATCTATTCTTTCTTGTTTTGATAGAGAAGCAGCAAAATGAATGACCTTAGGGTTGTCAGGTGTACCCAAATTTATCTCTTCGGTCATTTCCACAAGCAATGTTGATTTATCCTGACTTGACGAGGGTATGTCCAATCTTCCACCTTTGGGTGCCTCAGAGAGGTTTTCACCCACAGGTACGTCTTTTATTTTTACTTTTTCATGATCAGAGAGTGCCTTACGGTTTTCACTCAAAGACCTATTCTTTTGATTTTTTACTTTTTCTTTTTCATTTTTATGACTAGAAGATGGAGTTGACTCCCCAAAATATGTTGTAGAATCTAAATCAATAGCAAACCCTGCCTTATGATCACCTTGTGGTATGCCTTCCCGTAGTCCAAGGAATGCTGCAATTGCTTCATCATTTTGAAAACAATCCAATTTAGGTGGTTCTTGTTGGTCCTGTTGGATAAGCTGTGGATAGACAAGGGGCATGTCATCATCGGTTTCAAGGAGAGTTAGGGCCGAGATGGTAAGGATAATGACGTCCATGGTATCACTGTCTGAACTGCTCGTATCTGATTCAGAGCTTGGGTCCCAGAATGACTCTATCCAAGCGTTAGGACACGTTTTGGGAGGGGGAGTTATTTCATGTTTGTCTTCCATGGGCAAATCATCAGGGTCAAGGAAAATATCTTCGAGGGCATAGGAGCTAGAAGAAAAGGAACTCCATTCCCATTCATTGGAATCAATTTTGGGTTGGATATCCTCAAGTGTTGTTTCATCATCAGAGTCATGCCCTTTTCCACATGTGGTCACTTTGGTAGACGAGGTTCCAATTCGTAATGGTACAAAACCTAACCCTAAAGTTGGATGTCGCATCTTAGGTATAATAGGTTCCAGTTGTCCTTTCTTGTCAGGGCCCAAACCACTGCAGCCATCATATCCCTTTTTCTGCATTATAGTAAACCCTTTTCCATACCGCTCCACTAGCAATTTGACAGGTGGTGTATCAGTTTGATCCTTATAAAGCCAATCTGTTACATCATCATCCAAAGTTTCCTTGTCAAGTTCACCCCATTTTGTAAATGTAGTGGGGGGCTGATATTGAATGACTGTCTTAGGTTCTTTTTGCAACAAATGTGGTTTGCCATGTGATTTGGGAGATATTGGTAAATTCCCAATGAGAAATGTTTGAGCCATTGAATACTCTCCACATCCTTGGTCTTGTATCTTCAATTTTCCTTTGATAGCATCTAACAACTTATTAGGATCCACATAATTATGTGAGTGGGCCTCTCTATTGACTAGGACTTGTTGCTGTGGGGAATCCTTTAGATTAGCACAAAATTGAAATGGATTACGGTCTCCTGGAATTGTTATCTCAGTCCCATTGTAAGGATATTTTAAACACTGATGATAAGTAGATGGAACTGCTTTCATTGCGTGGATCCACAGACGGCCAAGAATCATATTATAAGGGAGATTGAGGTCTAGGACCTACAGGGAAGTGTTTTCTATCACTGGACCCACTCTGATAGGTAGTGAAACTACCCCTTTAGATGGGCGCTCAACATCATCATATGCTTTGATTGTTATTCTTCTGGAAGAATCAATGTCATTTTCTGTATAACAAAGGCCAATGACCACTCTCAAGGTACAAATGTTAAGACCTGCTCCGCCATCTATCAAGACTTGTTGGATCTTGCAATTAGGGACAAAGACTTCAAGATGTAAAGGATCATTATGAGGGAGCTTATCAGGAGAAATATCGTTATCAGAAAAGGCAATGTGGTGGGAAATAGCTAGATGTCCAATTCGGGCTTGAAACTGGTCAACATCAATGTCTGTCGGGATAGTGGATTTAGTTAAAGCTTTATCTAGGACTGCACGATGCATAGGGGACATTTTCAACAACTCAAGAATTGATATTTGTGCAGGTGTCTTCCCCAGATGATCTAGGAGATTATACTGACTCGTAGGAGTTGATTTGGGAGGAATTGTAGGAGCTCCTTTCAGGACTATTTTGGATCGATGAGTGGTGACTGTGCAAGAAAGATCTTGTCCCTTTAATCTTATGGTGGAAACATACTCATTTGACACTCGAAAATAATTGATGACCTTGTTCTAACCATTATTTTCATAATTAAGATTCGCTATTTGGGTAGAGTTTGAAGAAGATGCTTTACCCTTGTCATGATCAAGCAAAGGAGTTTTGAAAATTGTATGATCAGTGTTAGAAGTCACGTTGGGAAGGTCTACCTCAATTACTCCTTGATCTAACAAGTCTTGAATCATATGTTTCAATTGAAAACACGATGCGGTTTTATGTCCTTTTGACCGATGGTATTCACAATATGCATTATCATTCCACCAATGCGGATTTACCAATGGTTCTTCCTTGATATTTGGTAACTTGATAAAATTTTCTTGTATTAATTGTTTCATTACTGACTCAATAGGCTCTCCCAATGGCGTAAATTGTTGAGGAGGCCCATCCCTTGATCTAAAAGGTTTTCGCTATTGGTTTTGTTGTTGACCTTGTTGTTGATTATACTGTTGGTGTTGCGGCTATTGAATAACATTGCTTGCTTGTGTTTGATTTTGGTGCATAGCCGACATATTAGGAGCACTCAATTGCTTTATTGTGAACATGGGTTGATTTGCATTCACCGCCCTTGCGTCGACAACTCCATCATTAGTGACATTCTTGTTTTTGTACCAAAATCTATTTTTGTCTCCTGAATTATTTGTGTTGTCACTGTCTTTGTTGAGCTTAATGAGTCCCTTAGCCACAAGAGCATTTTCAATGTTCATCCCTTTCTTAATGAGCTTCTCAATGGTACTAGGACTTTTTAGTTTAAGCTCGTACATCATTTCTGGGACCAAATTTTGAATAAACAAGTTCACTTGTTGTTCTTCAGGTATATCTAGGGAAGAATGACTATATAAGCTTCGCCATCTTTGTAAGAAAGTCACTAATGGTTCACCTTGCTTTTGCTTTGTGTTGCATAAATCTGACATGGCCACTTCGGTGTCAATGTTGAATGCGAAGTGGGATATAAACTTTTGAGCCAATTTCAGCCATGTCTTTATGTTCCCTGGCAAATGTGAATACCAATCCATGGCTTGTCCTATGAGACTTCGCGCGAATAAGCGCATCAAATATGTTTTCTCATAGCTCACTTCAGTACATGTTGCAAAAAATGCTCGTATATGGTCTTTCGGGTTGCCTGTCCCTTTATATTTCTCACAATGAGGTGCCTCAAAATGTTTAGGAAAGGGAGGCATGTACAAGCTCTTGTCAAATGGATTAGGACATAAATCTTGATCGGTGTATAATTTCTTTGCCTCTTTGGTTTGCAATGCTTCGATTTGTCATTGTAACTTCTCAAGCTGTTGCACAACTGTGTCAGATATCAAAGATTTTGGAAGTTCATCATTCATTCTTGGGTATACTCTTTGTCGATACATCGTGTTCTCCATTGGCTGTTGATGTTCTAAAATTGTTGTCTTTGGTGTCTCTGGCATATAAAGTTCTTGATACAGCTCTTGTTGATGTGGTTGTGCCATGCCTTGACATTGACCCTGTTGCGGTGTTTCTTGTGATGGGATCATCATTGGTAGCCTTGGTTGATATTGGAATCAGCATTTGCTGACGAATCAGCATTTGCTGACGAATCAGCATTTGCTGACGAATCAGCATTTGCTGACTTTGTGCCAATTGTTGTTGTCCTAATATAAATCCCATCATTTGCAAAAAAATTTGTTTGGGAGGTTTTTGTTGTTTCTCCTTTAGATGGGGTATGGCACTTGCATTGACTTGCTGTGTTGTTTGTCCAATCCATTGTGGTGGTTGCAAGTTTGAATTGACTTGTAATGATGCAGAAGACGTTGCAACTTGTTGTTGAATGCGATATTGTTGTTGTTGTGCATTGCGTGTTTGCGCATTCGATTGTGCTTTTTGCGTATTTCTCAATTGTTGCAACATTTGTTGTTGGTGAACATCACTATTTGTGGCCTTTTGTGTTGCCACTATCGGAGGATTTGTCACAATATTTTGCGTAATGGGCACTTGAGTATTTGCCAAACGTATTGAGCTCGACGGGACATATGAACTTTGTTGCATTGTAGAATTGTTTTGAACATTCGGAAGATCAGGCATTCCAGTCGTAAAGCTTTCTTGCATCTTAGATTTGGATCCAATTTTAGGCATGCGAGGAATCACTTCTTGTTGAGGTACACCTGTCGACATTTGTGTGGCCATCATTTGATCTTGTGTTAAAGGTGTTGCAGTAAACAATGGATTGTTTATTGTTTCAAATGTTGATTTTTGTGGAATAGTCACTGTCAAAGTTTGTGAAACACGCTTACTCAACAATGCGTGTTGAGGTTCTTGTTGTACATTTTCTTCATTTGGATGTGGAGAGAAACTTAATAGGTCACCGCCTTGTTGTTTTTGCACATTAGTTTGGTTATTTGAGGAGGTCACATTACTCATCATATCAAGATATTTTTGTGGAAACATCTTAAAGACCTTGTTCAAGAATTTATCCATCTTTTTTGTCAACTTCGGATCTTTAAGAAGCATATCAACATCATCAGAAGCATCAGAATCTGATGAAGAATCTGGTAAAATATTTGGATTTGTTTCTTGTTGAATGCCTTGATCTGAACCAAATCCTTGTGAAAGAGTTTGTTCCTCATGTAATGTTTGAGTTTGAATTTCATGTTGCATGTTCAGTTGATTCCAGTCAAAAGGTGCATTTTCCCTTGGCATTGGTGGAACACTTCCATATCTCAGCTTCATGGGTACAAACACTGGCTCATATAGTGGAGGTGGTCCAAGTTGAACCATTCCATATTGTGGTAATGATGTGTTTGACGAACCTTCAATGTGCAATGTTTGACTGGGTTGAAACTGTGAGTTTGATACGTTGTCCATGGGTTGATATATTGGTTCACCCATCTTCTTAGACTTTGACCTTGTTTCAATAGGCATGTCACTATGCAAATGCAATATTTTTAGGATCTTTTGATTTTAAAAGGATGATGTTTGATATGCAACTAAATGCAACCTAAATAAATGAAAATGCAATCTATGGCAAGAATGCAACCTATGTTTTTGTTGTTTTTCAAGATTTGGACAAACTTTTTGAAATGCAAACCTAAAGACTCAACCTTGGGAAGTTGGAGTGAAGCCAAGACCTTAAAGGACAAGGGACCAAATGACAATAGGACAAATTGATAATGTCTCACCTATATGCTTGGATACTAAGCTAGGTTTGACAAAAATGATATTAATGAAAGGACAAATTTTTAGACCAGGTCAAGACTCCCTAACAACAACTTAGGGTGTTATCCAAAGTTTTGATTTTCCAAGTTTGACAAATCAAATTTTTGAGACTAAATGCAAGAAGGCAATGATTATGACAATGACTTAGGATATGACATGAAAATGATCTAAGGATATGATATGACAAGATGAAGCCAAGACAAGATGACAATACAATGACAAGGATATGTGAAGACCAATGACTTGGAATATGCAAAATGCAACCTAGGCAAGACCCAATTTTAGCATGACAAGGATAATGCAAGAATGTCACCTAAATGGAAATCTAGCTTGGATATGACAATGAAATGCAAACTTAGGGAAAATGATCTTGGACCTTGGATATGAGAATCAATACAAAAAAAAAACCAGAATATAAGAACAGAATGAAAACAAAGTAATTTGTAAGTAAAAACACAAGTTTCACCTCTGTTTCTAGCCTTACACAGGTGTAGAATGTATCAACACAGGTATAGGATATCTTGACATAGGTGCAGATCCCTTCAACACAGGTGCAGGATGTCTTGACACAGGCACAGGATGTCTTGACACAGGCGCAAGATGTCTTGACACAGGCGCAGGAGTGTCCAGAAAGCTCTAAGTCGCCCTGTTTCTTGAGTTTCTCACCTGCAAATCAGCTCAAGAGCACTCAAATAATGGTTAAGGGGTTAAGATTCACATTGGGTTCACCAGAAAATGTATATAGGAATTTGGGAAAACATCAAAGCAATAGATATTAAACTAGCTCAATCACAAAAACTAGATTGCAATGATAAGAAATCCTAATACAATCAATAAAGGCATGAAGATGAAATACTAAAATAAAATGTAAACCAAAGCATGTATCTCCTTCATTGTTCCTCCATTGTTCTTCTTTCACCTTCAAATTTGATGTGGATCTCACCTACAAGTGAAAAATGCAAGTAGAAAGCAAGTTGTTGATGAAATTTGCAGTATAAGGTTACTCGAAAATGTGATTGATCCCTTCATTGAAGAAAATCATCCAATTTATAGACAAATTGGAGAGATGACAAGATTAGCATGAAGAGATTTGAAAGGAAATTTCAAATCAAGAATGACAAATATGACAAATTATGACAAAATTGACATTTTCTATGCAAGATTGATTGATTGACAACAATTATGACAAATTATGACAAGATTAAAATGCCATTCCCATGACAAAAGGGAAGAGAGAAAATAGCCTCCATGATTACAACAAATGGAAGCATAAACATAGGAGAAAATTAGGGGAAAAATTAGAAAAATTGAAGAAAATAGGAGAAATAGAAATTAGGAATTAGGAGAAATTAGAAAATTAGAAAATTGAGGAAAAAGATGAAATAGAAATTAGGTGAATTAATTAATAGGTTTTCATCCATTAATTAATTCATGAAAAAGACCTAGGACTAAATAAATAGATTTATTTAACCCACCAAGAAGAAGAAAAGGATTAAATGAACAAATCATAAAACCCTAGAAATGAGAGGATAAGTAATTAGGTCAAGACACCAAGAAATTAATGTAGGTTCGATCATGATTCTGATTAACAAAGGACCAATGCTGATAAATGATTGAGATTGGCTAACAAAAATCAATGACAAATTGACCAAGATTGAGAAGGAGATCAAATTAATAAGCGCAAATTGATGAGGAACAATGACTAATTGATCCAAATTGACATGATTGAAAAGGACAAGGATCGATGACAAATCGATCGCAAAATGACAAGATTGACAAGGACAAGGATCGATGACGAATCGATCACAAAATGATGAGATTGACAAGGACAAGGATCGATGATGAATCGATCGCAAAAATGACGAGATTGACAAGGACAAGGATTGATGACGAATCAATCGCAAAAATGACGAGATTGACAAGGACAAGAATCGATGATGAATTGATCGCAAAAATGACAAGATTGACAAGGACAAGGATCGATGACGAATCAATCACAAAAATGATGAGATTGACAAGGACAAGGATCGATGACAAATCGATCACAAAATGACGAGATTGACAAGAGGACAAGGATCGACCAAAATCATGACTGGAGATTGTTATCGACAAGGCCAAATTCGAAAGCGAGAAAAATGAGGAATGTAGAAGAAGTTCTCGATGCTCACAAATGATAAAGACCAAGTGCACAACATAGAAGAAATGTTAATGCAATGCAAAAACCCTAAAATAAGGCAATGCGCGAATGTTAAAGTATGACTCCGCAAGCGTTGACCATTTTTAGACGTCTACAAAAATATTACCTCTTCTATAGTTTCGATTATTCGCAAGTATGATATGCCCCTTGGCAATGAATGATCTCTTGAGAAGTATGTATCCTTTCCTTGATTCCAATGGGATGACATCACTTCAAACTAATCACCATTAGAAAATGTGTAATATTTCTCCTTGTTCTCCTCACTTGGGGGGCAGGGATTTTCACTCCTTTCTCTTGTATCATTATTTCCTTTAGGGGTTGCATTGTTCATATGTGATTATCATTTCTTACAATGGTACGATTTTATGACTAATCCCCCTTGGGGAATGTATGATACTTTTTCTCTCTTCTTTTCGAAGATTACATCTTCTTGAGATGTGTATTTTACATTTACTAATGTCTTTTCTTGCATGTGGTCATGCAAGCTCATTGCACATTTGTTTATGTTTAATCTCTCTCTAGTAGATTGTGCAAGTTCTTCTCATTGTTCCTTAGCTTGGGGAACAATGATCATTCTCTCTCTTTCTCTAGGGATCCACTTTTCCCTATTAAGTGGATGGTGTGAGCTCTATTACTTGATGTCATTCCTTTTCTATAAGTGTTGGTTATTGACTTAAGGATTTTCTCCTATACAAGAAGTGGTAATCCTTAACTACGACCTCTTTTTACACTTGGTAATGTGCATCTATGATAAATCCAACCATCCCTTTGGGGGATAAACGTGAGTCATCCCTAATCAAGAATCCCTTTTCACCTAGAAATGGGAGGAAGGATTGCATTCTTGTTCTTTCATTTTTTTGTTCTAGAAGATTTTATATTTATCTAAGACAATTCCTCTTGGGGGTAGATGTCTTTTGAACAAAGATATCTTCTCCTCCAAGGATCACATTTACACTTACAACAATATATCTCTTGTTAGCTATCTTATCCTTTCTTGAAGAGTATTCCCTCTCTTGCTTGGATTTATAAAATTGTTGCATAGCGGATATCTTCTTTGTGACGAAGATAGGTATCCTTGTTCTACTTTCCTTCAGATATCAACATTAGCCTATGTTGACATCTTAAGGGGGGGGCACCCACACTACTCCTTTGTACCATACTTCTCTCATGCATTTAACAATGGGATATTCTTGGAACTAGAGAGAAACATCTTAGAGAAAGATGTCATCATTTTTTGTATAGTGGTCATTCTCAGAACCAGAGCACGGTCTCTTAGAGCGAGATGTCTTCACTTCTTCTTGTCTTGTACAATGAGATATTCTTGGAACCAGAGGGAAACCTCTTAGAGCAAGATGTCATCACTTTTCTCTTGTACAGTGGGTCATTCTTGGAACCAGAGTACGATGATGCCACTTTTCTCTTATGCAGGGTGATTATTCTTGGAACTAGAGCATGGTCTCTTAGAGAGAGATATCACACCTTTCTTGACACTTGTACTATACATTCTATACAAGTTGTAGCATACTCAAGCATAGACTCCTATGAGGTGCTTTGAAACTCACTTGCACATACGCGCATGAGGTTGAGTGGAACTAATGGTGTTCTCACTCTCTCTCTTTACATGGATCACCTAGGCAAGCTCTACGAGAGATATTTTCTATGTCCTTCTCTACACCTATTTTTAGGGGTGAGACGTCCATGGTTTCTTTCTTCTTTTCTCTTCTTCTCATGGATCACCAAAGTGTGTATTCATGTTCTCTCTCTTCTTCCTCTCATGAACTCATAGTTTTACTATTGATAGTTCATGGATGATGTCAACTTTTCTCTTTTATGTGGTCGCTCGTGTTTATGTGATGGAATTGGTATTTATGTCATGATTAGGTGTTGAGACATCTGAGCTCAAAATCTCTTCGGCTAGTTAGTTTGCCATCTTGTGTCTTGTTCTTGTCGTATGTATTTTTGCGCTTTGTCTTTGTTTTTGTGTGTCTTGTGCCTTTTTGTTTTGCTTTCTCTTGCATATGTTGGCATGAGTTAAGCCCCTAAGATTGGGGGCTTTTTGCTCCTCAATATTAGTTGTGTCTTATACTCCTTGTAGTTTTGCTTTGCATCTCTCATGTTCATCTCTCTTTCTTTTACCTTACCAATAGTAGTGGCATAAGCTATACTCCCGCTAAAGTGGGGGCTAAATGTAGTGTCATAAAATTGCGAACCCTGCAATTTTAACCATATTTGGGGTCCTCACCTTGGTGACGACATCTTCTTCCCTAACCGGGACGTATTTCTACATTTCTAACCCTTCTCTCTTCCCCCTTCATGTCTTTTGTCTACTTTAGATCCTATCTAGGTCCCAAAATTGGGTAGGATAGGGGCGTGGTATCCCTGTCCCCACCTCTTAGGGTGGTCCTATGTGTGGGCTGCCTGATCTCCTATGCATTTCTTGTCTTTGGGGTTTGTTATTCCTCTTTGTCGGTCTTCGTTGGTTGAAAGTTAATCCTTGAGGCATATATAAAAGGGAATTCAATACCCTCATTCATGGATAGATGAAAACCAAAAGGATAGATAGAGAGCATAAGGAGAAGATACAAGATTTCAAGGTCATCATCAAGCATTCAATCATTCAAGTCTTCTTCATTCATCCATTGGAGCAACATTACAACATTCATTTGCAAGCATGTGTGTGTGTTAGGGTTTTGTCCTGTTACATGCCATTTCATATAACATTTATGATTAAATTCAAGAAGCAAAGTAATCATCATCAACAAGTTGCAGACCTACAAGGTATACATCTCCATTGTTTACATTCAAGCATTTGGAATTACTTTCTTTCTAGGTTGATTCCTCAACTGGGGTATGACTTAGACAAACCCCTATCCACAACCCCCATTTCTTCTCTTGTCTGTGTGTAGGTTGCAGGTGCCCAGCTATAATTGTAGGTTTGGGATTCATTTGTAGAGATGGAAGAACCCTTTTCATTTTGTAGATTTTGTGGTGGACCATGTACATTCCCGCCACGGTCCCGACGACTTTTCTCCAAATTTGCAAGGAAAATCCGCATTAGTTTAATTAGCTCAGATCCAAAGTTACAACGCGATCCCAAACTGGTAGCACCTCATTTCACTCATTTCCTCTCTCTTTTCCACATAGTCAACAAGTCAACTTTTTCATTTACAAAAGAGGGTAAATCACACTTCAACCACTTGCAATCCCTTCAAAATTCACATCCTTATTTCCCTCAAATTTGGATCTAGTGGAGTCAACCCCTCTTTTGAATGTAAAGTTATTCCCAAGTGAAAATCATCCTAGTGTCTTCCTTTCTCTCTCCTAGATGGGGAGTCACTAGGATTCAATTTTCCACTTTACAGAAGGGTTAAAATTCTTCCCTTTACTCAAGAGAATGGGGCGGCTGAAAGACTCAATTGAACAAATCTTGAGAAAGCTTGATGTATGCTTTCTAATGCTGGTTTAGGCAAAGAATTTTGGGTCGAGGCATGCAATACAATGGTGTATTTAGTTAATCATAGCCCTTCATATTGCTTGGATTTCAGTATTCCAGAGGAAGAATGGCGAGGAAAAAGAGTTTCATTCTCACACCTTTGGGTTTTTAGATGTCAAGCTTTTGCACATGTTCCTAAGGAAAAGAGGACTAAATTGGATCTAAGTGTATATTTGTTGGGTATGGTGAAGATTATTTTGGGTTCAGATTGTGGAGTCGAGTTGATAGAAAAATCATTCAAAGCAGAGATGTTGTCTTTGATGAGCACACGTTCCCTGCCTTGCACACACCACTAGAAGATACCAAGGATTATGTTCCTTTGTCAGCATTTTTCAGATTCACATACCTGTGTAAGTGGAGGTTACTTGCAACAAGGAAGCCCAAGTGGAACACTCCCTTTCTTGCCTTCACCTACCTTTGTTTTATCACCAGTCCTTGTTTTAACACTATCCTCTGTTTCAATAGTATGGGAAATGATGATGTTGATTCCTCTTGGTAAACAAAAGACAAACCTAATTCGACACAAGATATTGTTCATAATCGGGCCTTTGATTGTTCATGGGATATGCATGGGAGTTTGGATTTACGTGGGTGCTTGGATGAACACGACACCCACTCTAGTTGGCCTCTTTCTAACATGCCATGCTCTCATTGAGTGGGGTAGAATTCACTCTCTGCGCATGTTGGGCACTCTCCAATGAAGCGACCTACTATGAATTCTCCCATGTCAAGGAACGAGCATGATGTTGGGGGTTTAGGGAGGCACATCGGTGTGATTGAAGCTTCTCACATCTCACATAAGGAACACTTACCATATTTTTCTCCTTCTTGTACAAACCTGCCAACACAATTCATGCTTGACCACAATTCTTAGGCACTCAAAAATTTGTTTATGCCCACTACTGAGCAAAGGGGCAGTGATAGTAATAATTCTAGGTCTGTTCATGATCTTTAGCAGGAAGGTTTTGCTAATAATATAGAACACGTTAATGATAATATGCAGGGGTCACATAATATTGAGAACTCAAATATTCAAAATCAAACTAAGGATTCAACTATTCAATTAAGGAGATCTACCAGAGAGCGTTGTCCTCCATCCAAATTTTTCAGATTATGACCTTTTTTTTTAGAAGAAGCTACTCTTGAATAGTTAGTCTTTGATCAGGTAGAGCCAACAACTTTTAGGGATTCTTATCAAGACTTTAATTTTGATAAGTGGATGGTAGCGATACAAGAGGAAATAGCTTCATTGAAGACAGATCATACCTGAGATCTAGTAAAACTTCCACCCAGTCGAAAGCCCTTGAAGAATCAACGAGTTTACAGATTGAAAGAAGAAGATGGAGGCAGGAAACGATATCGTGCATGATTGGTTGTCAATGGATATTCTCAACAAAAAGGAATCAACTTTGATTAAATTTTCTTGCCAGTTGTGAGAATGACTACAATCTGGACAGTTTTGGGGTTAGTGGCTATCTGGGATCTTGAGCTTTAACAACTCGATGTAAAAATGACATTTCTTCATGGAGAGGTGGACGAGGAATTATATATGGAGCAACCTAAAGGATTTATTAAAAAGGGGCAAGGAAACTTATATTGCAAGTTAAAATGAATTTCGTATGGGCTCAAACAAGCCCTGAGACAGTTGTACCTCAAGTTTGATCGATTCATGGTTGAGCATAAGTTTGTTTGTTGTGAGTCTAATCATTACATTTATTACAAGAAGCTTGATAATGGTGATTTTGTTTTACTATTGCTTTATGTTGATGACATGTTAGTCACAGGTTCCAACATGAAATTAGTTCATGATTTGAAGCTACTTCTAGCTCAACGTTTTGCAATGAAGGATTTAGGGGCAGAAAAAAGAATACTTGGTATGGATATAATTCATGATAGGTGGAAAAAATAACTCAAGTTGTCTCAAGAAAAATATGTTCTCAAAGTTTTGGACAGGTTTGGAACGAAGGATGCCAAGGTGGTTGGTACTCCTTTAGCTAATCATTTTCATTTGTCCTCCACTATGTGTCCTAAGACACAAGAAGAACATGATTTCATGGAAAATATTCCCTACCATTCAATAGTTGGCAGTCTCATGTATGCCATGATCTCCACTCATCTGGATATTGATCATGCAGTGGGAGTTGTGAGTAGATTCATGAGCAATCCCGGTAAACCTCGTTGGGAGGCGATCAAGTGGATATTGAGGTATCTTAAAGTGGATTATGTTTTGTGTTTAGATGAGAATAATGTACAGTTGGAAGGTTTTACTAATTCTGATTTTGCTGAAGTTTTAGAAAAATGAAGATCTACTTCTAGTTACGTTTTTACATTTGTTGGGGCAACAATCAATTGGGGTTCTAAATTGCAACATACAATTTCTCAATCATTTGCAGAGGTTGAGTATATGGCTCTCTCTGGGGGAGAAAAGGAGATGGTATGGTTGCAACTTTTGTTTAGAGAATTGGGCTTGAAGCAATTAGATTTTGTTATGTTTTGTGACACCAACAATGCCATATTTATGATTGAACATCATACATCTCAGCACCTTTCTAAACATATTGATGTGTGTTGCCACTATATTTGACACATGGTTGAAGAAGGAAAGATTCATGTGGAGAATATTGACACCAAGGAGAATCCATTTGATGCTGTGAAGAAGGTTGTTACATGAGAGAAGTTCGAGTTTTGCCAAGATTCCCTTGATATTTTCAGAATGTGATAACAAGATTGAGTGGGGGAATATCTTTGTTGCAACAATCGTTGGCCTTCAACTGGGAGATTGTTGGGTGTGTGAAGCCCAATGAACTTCTTCTTTCTCCCACCAATTGATGATTGTTCAAGATCTTGTTTGGAAGCTCTTTAAAGAGCTGAATGGTTATTGTTTCTAAGTAGTTTTTTTAAAGTTTAACAAGCTGTTGTGATGTACATTAAAATAGAGATTATAATAGAAGGAATTCCCCTGCTTCAACTGTGGATGTAGGCAAATTCCCGAACCATAATAAATCGGTGTTCACTTCTTAATTAATCTATTCTAGTTTTATCTCCATATTTATATTTTTTGTTCTTCCAATATTTTTAGGGAAAGCATACTCATATTGACCCACATGAGAAAATCTTCCATAAAACAATATTTGATAGAAGAAAATGTCTCCCTTGTCATGTACAACCTTGACTATGGGCTTCTAGGCTTCAACCTGCTCTTGTGTATATTCTAGGCGTATTTGCAACCCTACCATTTAAAGAGAATTATATATCAATAGACATTCAAAATTTTGAAACAAGGAAAAATCAAAATGAAGGTAAGTTGAGTCCTGAGCTACTCTTGAGCAGTATCAGAAACTCTCATTTACTCTAGCTATGATCAATAAGCCCCCGAGTTTTGTTCTCTAAGAGTAGTACAAAACTGCATGTTATTATGAAATGGTATTGTAAGATCTTTGTCTGGCTAGAGAAGCCAAAATCACTCTAAAAAAATACAAAACAAAAACTCTTTGTTAGGTAAAAAAAACTCAATTTTTATTGGTGGTTCTAAGTAAAACTATGTGGTGAGAGAAACTTATGAGCCAAATTGAAAGAACCCATTTGGTAGCACATTAAAAGAGGAGCTGAGGTTAGTATGTGGTGTCCATTGGAACTGGTTAAGCATTTCAGACATGCTAAAATGTTGGAAATGAAAAGGATCCGAAGCTGGGTGAGAATTGAGAAAGTAGTGAAATTAATAAAGCTCAGGCTTCGTGTGGTGTTTGAAGTCAAGCAAGGACGACAACGCATACAAACGTCAGTCCCTACATTTGTAGAAAAGTAAAGATTCAAAATTATTTTCAAGTTAATGGATGCAAATGTCTTCTCTATGTTTGCATGCAAGAGAATTTTTACACGTATTTAATTATTTCATGTACTTTTCATGGTTGAAAAGTTTGAGTTTGATTCTTATTCACTCCTAAAATAAATAAACTAACACTTGCACCCTAAGGAGGTGCAAGGTTTATCTTGATAGGAAATAATAATTTATAAGCAAAGATGTTTATATTGATATGTGATTTCTCCACAAAATAGTGTATTTTCAAAGATAAATAGTCAAAGCATTTACATACAATATTGCTTGAAATTATGACGTGGGAAAAAGTGAATGATGGAGAGATCAAGATGAAAGATTTTCTCCCCTCTGAGGAGAGATGAAAGTTTCACTTCGGATTTCCCTTCAAACACTTTATCCACATTACATTAAAATAGGGGCAAAATTTACTAGATCCAATCTCTTAGGGAAGAGATTAAATACTAAATGAATTGATAATGGTGTTGGAATTACAAGCTAACCCCTTCTTTCAAATGGAAAGTGGTTGAATTATGTGTTTTGAGACTAACTATAAAAGTAGCAAAGTACTGATTATAACTTGAAATATAAACATGAGATGATGCTGTGTACTTGGATGTGGCTATAATATGTCGAGACGAAGCTGCCATGCAAATTTGAGGAAAAGTTGTCGGGACCATGTTGAAAGTGCACATGGTCCTCCAAACAATCTATGAAATGAAAAAAGGTTTTTCCACCTCTGCAAATAGAGTGTGAATCTATAAACACAGCTACTCATTTGCAACCTACACACAAAAAAGAGAGGAAAAGGGGTTGGGATTGGGGGTTTGCCTTCAGGTTAAACCCCAGTTATATATATATATATATAATGGGTATGTGCTCAAAGATGGTGGTTAGAAAAGTCGACACCACCCAAAAAAAACATGAAAAAACAAGCAGCGTGTACACGGTTATAAAATTTTAAATCACCCTGTACATGCTTAGGTTTGTTAATTTCGAGCCTAAAAAAAGGTAGCAAGTACACGCTGCTTTTAGGAAAGTGAGCGCGTACGCGCTCATAAGCCCGAAAGAACCGCGTACGTGGTACCTATCAAAAAAAGTTATAAAAAAACTAGGTCTTATTTTCTCGTGACCACCGCATTTTTTTCCCCATTTCCTCCACGAAACCGTGAACGAGGTGCCTCATTTCTCCTCCAGATGCTATGGATCAAGGTTATTTTTCCTTAATTTTTGTCTTTCTTTCTCATTTATGCAATTTGTTTTATGTTTTGAATTTAATTTCGTTAATTTTGATTAGGTTTTTTTAATTTTTATTTCAAAAACCAGATTTTGATAATCCACAACAACAAAAAAATGCACCTCCTGAAAACCGACAAGATACACCCCCAATTCCTCC
This sequence comes from Cryptomeria japonica, assembly GCF_030272615.1. Taxonomy (NCBI): domain Eukaryota; kingdom Viridiplantae; phylum Streptophyta; class Pinopsida; order Cupressales; family Cupressaceae; genus Cryptomeria; species Cryptomeria japonica. Next base: position 704,029,602 of record NC_081407.1, read on the forward strand.
TTTTGACCACACACCTGAAACACCAAAGTAATTAATTAATCAGTTAGGGAAAAACACGTCTAAAATAAATAGACTGATTAATAAATTGAAAACATCTGAACTTGAGCATCATAAATCCCTCACGAATAGCCTAGAAACATTAGCTAGTGGTGCGATAGCTATTTCCACACAAATTACAAAATGGGGAAACTTTAGGGATATGTGTCGTCAATACTATGCTAATGGGTTATCATGTGAGGGACTGAAAAATAAAAATACTAGTAAACAACAAATATGTGCCCTTTTTGTTGATCCTAAAACTGGTGAGTCGTTACCTCTTAATGCAAATAGGTTTCCCATACATTGGTGTACCAATATGCAGATAAAGAATCTTTTTTGGTAGAGGTGGTGGATGGTCTTTGACGATCCACCTTGCAATAATTATAAGGTGCCATTGTATTTTTTGAGAAAAGTATACTGTGAGTTTGTGCTCAATGTGCGGCCAAACTATTTTGACATGAGAGATTTCCATGGTAGACGTGGCGGCTCTGCCCAAGATAGACTTGGAGCCCGTAGGCGAGTAGCCTCAGAGAGTCGTCGCCCCCTAAAACCCAAATCCAAGGTGCATCACGCTCTCCCAGTAGAGTTGAAAAAGTTGATGAAGCTATAGACTCTTCAGGCAGCCACAACATTAACTAGTACCATCATCCAACATGGGACATCGTTAGCACACCCTATTGTACTGGATGATGAGCGATTAGTTGCTCCAAGTGGCGACAAAGAGCCCATTCAACATATGTGTGTCAGTTGCTCATGGATATGGTCAGTGACGAATGATGCGGCCACTGTAGATGGATCCATATCTCATTCATGCATGATTTGTAGGAGTAGATGTCAGGCCTACATGGCTGAGGATTTGGCACTAACAGATGAGTTGATGGACATGGTGTTCACCCATCAACGATAGACACAAGTGTGTTGATTTGAATTCATAGCATTTTATTTATCAGTCACTTTAAATTTGTAAATACATAAATGAATTTTTATTTATACATCGATTTAAATTGAGACAAATAATATGCATTTCAGGATGCAACAATGGTATCCCATACTCCTCCTGAAGTTATTACTGCTGCAACTTCAATGATTGAGGTATAAATTTTGTAACACATGTTAAAATAAAATAGTACACTTTGAATTCAAAAAAATTACAAGATATACTATCTTTAATGCTTGGTCCAATTTTTTGGTTTGTAGGTGTTGGCAGGGGACCAAATGTCCCAGATTGATGACATCACACTCTCAACGATCAATTTTGGCCTACAAGGCTATACGGTATCATATTTTGTACAACCTTTTTTATGTATTGTTTTGATGGAATATGCAAGTCATTTCATTTTAGATTTTTTAAATTATGTTTAATATATTATCTGTACTAACATCTCATGTTAATTTTGGTTTTTTAGGGTACCCCCTCCATGTCTAGGCCTCGTCCTATGAATAAGAATTCCTCGAAGATGCCAAAATGTGGGAAGAAGGTAGTTGAACACATTTTTAGTTGTACAATTGTTTGAAAATGTTGAAATCAAGTCTTAGTTGGGGTTTGTAGATTGATTAGTGTTTTTTGTCTATTTTACATGTACAATGACCATTGAGCTATGTGGATTTGTTGAATGCACCCAATTCACCCGTGGATCAAGAGAGGGTGAAGGTATGTATATCTACTTTATTTTATTGATTTCAAGATTATATGCATGCGTACATTTGAACTTGTGATAAATTATAATCTTATAATTTTTTCATACAGGAAATATCCATAGTTGCTTCATCAATGGCGAGCCCACCTTCGTGCACTGGAGAAGCATCTCAGGATCCGGTACACTTTTGTTTGATGTATTACATTAATTATTTTTAACCTACAATACTTAGATCATTATATTAATTATATTAATTATATTTAATCTTTGATCATTTTTCGTATAGGTAATAGCGGTAGTTTCTCCATCGATGGTGAGTCATCTTCAATCCATTGGAGAAGCATCTCAGGCACCGGTACATCATTTTTCTCTATATTATAGCTTTTTAAAGTTTTTTATGTATTTATGTTAGTACATTTTATTAATTGTACATTTAATCTACAATAGACCCCTTCGCGGTTCCGCCATAACGTGGATCCTTTTAAGTTTCTCTTCAAGAAAACTCCTAAGAGTGACAAGGAGAGGAGAGCGAAGACATTAGCTCCGAGATCAGCTGATGAGGTAATATACATTTCAATTGCAAAGGAATTATAGTTAAATGCATAGCTATGTTGTTAATTGTGAACTATTTTCTACAAAAGAATTCTAACTCAGCTTTTGAATTGTGGTTTTGCAGCCATCTACAAAGACACGCATTGCATCAAAGAGGCTTGATTTTGATGATCCACCACAAGTTTAGGATTATATAGTGTTAGTTGTGGTCATAGAATGACCAATACATGTAGATATATTCTACATTTTTATTGTATATCGATTTGGACATGGCACATGCCACATTTTTTTAATACTTGTATTGACTTCGTCGACATGCCTTTTTTTGATATATATAAATGTTGATATTTGATCCAATAAATATGTACTAAGTTCATTATTATGTATTCATTGTATTTCATGGATGTCCTTTTATAAAGTTAATTGATCATTTGCCTATGTAATCAACAATATGAATATAAACAACAAAAATCTATGATATAAAACATTGCAATCATGGAATACGAATCGATAAAATTTCCAAAATGTCGAATTAACCCTGCAAAACTCCTTGTATTCAGTTCATTATTGTGTATTAGTTGTATTTGGTGGCTACCCTTTTATAAATTTAAATGAATATTTGCTTATGTAATCAACAATATGAATATAAACAACAATATGTGTGTGGTGCGAGAGCACTCTCACGCTTGCAATGGTCAAATTTTGGTTCTTGTGTGCACAAACTGAAGTCACGAGTGCATCTAGGTGGGCAGGTTTACACTAGGTATTCTCCTCTCATGCATCCCAAAACACTGGAACGTCATGAGTCATACCCTGCCGGCGTGATCTCTCAAGTGCCCCGAGTCCAAAAAATGTTCAAACTTTGACGGACTGTTTCTTCCAAACCAGGACACATATGATCGATTTGTTTGAACCTGTGGGGTCATGTGAGGCTCATATAGAATGGCCTATCTTAGTTTTTGATGACTCGGATCCATTTTCAATTGGTAGCATTTTTTGCCTGATGCAAAAACTGTCACCTGCATGTAATGCAAAGTTGCAGGATATGTTAGAATTGATTCGGTTCGTCATGTGTAGAAACCGATGTCATGAGCGCATTCAAGTGGGTAGTTTTACACTAGGAATACTCCTCTCATACATCCCAAAGTGCCAGAATGTCGAGAGTCATACCCTACTAGGGCGATCTCTCAAGTGCCCTGAGTCCAAAACATTGTCAAACTTTGATGGACTATTTCTTCTAATCCAGGAAACATATGATCGATCTGTTTGAACTTGTGGAGTCATGTGAGGCTCGTCTATAATGGCCTATCTCAGTTTTTGATGACTAGGAGCCATTTTCAATTGGTAGCATTTTTTTGTCTGCTACAAAAACCATCAGTTGCATGCAATGCAAAGTTGCAGGATAGGCTAGAATTGATTTGGTTTGTCGTGTGCACAAATCGACGTCACAAGCGCATCTGAGTGGGAAGGTCTATGCTATGAATGCTCCTCTTATGCATCCCAAAGGGTTAGAATGTTGAGAGTCATACCTATATGTGGGAAAAGTGGGTTGATAGAACTGAAAATGTGAAAAATGAAGCTCTAGGGAGACTTGTCCACACACCCACATGACATCTTGGTGCAAGCTATGGTGTCATGAAGTATGGCTTAGCTTCCCAAGGTTGGTTCCATGGTTCTCTATCTCACAAGGTCCCTCAAACCAATTTCTATGCTCTCAGATCACTGAGCAAAGTGGTTTAGGGATGACAAATGCAAGAACGAGGGATGCTTTAGTTGATTTTAAGATGAAATGTATCCTAAACTATGCATGATCTTACAAATGCAATAGACTAGATTATAAGATGATAAGATTAGTAGCAAGACTATCCTAGCATGATATACTAGTCTATGATTAAGTCTATGATATACTAGACAATGGTGGTGAATTTTGTAGTGCAGATTTGACAAGTACTGTGTTGATCATGGAATTAAAAGACATAAGACTGTACCTTACACTCCACAGCAAAATGGAGTCATCGAAAGGTTTAATCGGTCTCTAATGGAGAAAGTAAGGAGCATGTTGAGTGGAGCTGGGCTGGAACAAACATTCTGGGCTGAAGCAGTTGCTACAGCATGTTACCTGCTAAATCGTTCCCCTACTTCAGCATTGGTTGACAAAACACCTATGGAAGCGTGGTCTGGTAAGAAACCTTCTTTAAGGTACCTACTTGTTTTTGGTGTAGAGGCATATGCTCATGTGACTAGATCTAAATTGGATAACAAAGTGATAAAATGTATCTTCATTGGCTATGGAGTTGGTGTGAAAGGATACAAACTTTGTAATCCAGTGACTAGTAAGGTTTTATTTAGCAGAAGTTTGATTTTTCATGAGATGAAGCCTATGTCATTAGATCATAAAATAGAAAAGAAAGGAGAAGCTAAGGTCAAAGTACCTCCAGTCAAAGAAGAATCTCCAGAGATACCTGAAGATGAGGAGAGTTCAAGCAGTTCAAGTAGTTTTGAAGAAGAACATGATAATGAACCTCTTGGTGAACCTCAAGAAGCCTCAACACCAGAGTTGAGAAGATCTACTCGAGAGAGGCGGTAACCTGAAAGGTATACACCTAATAAGTACAATCATTCTATGTTGAATGTTAATTGTGCTTATGTGTTACTTGCAGATACTGATGAGCCTAGGACTGTAAAAGAAGCAATTGAAATGTTTGATTCAGATTCCTGGTTGGAAGCCATGAATGATGAAATGTCATCATTGGATAAAAATGCAACTTGGGATTTGGTGTCGTTGCCTAAAGGCAGAAAGCCTGTAGGCTGTAAGTGGGTATTCAAAAAGAAGTATGGTCCAGATGGCAGCATTGACAAGTATAAAGCAAGATTGGTTGCAAAGGGGTATTCACAAAAGGAAGGTATTGACTATGGGGAAATCTTTTGTCCTATAGCTAAGCTGAAATCTATTAGATTTCTCTTGTCACTTGTAGTAGCATTTGATTGGGAGATCGAGCAGATGGATGTGAAGACAACATTTCTTCATGGTGATCTTGAAGAAGAAATTTATATGTCCCAGTGTGAGCACTTTGTGGAAAAAGGTAAAGAACATTTGGTATGCAAACTCAAGAAGTCTCTGTATGGTCTTAAACAATCTCCCAGAATGTGGTATCAGAAGTATGATACATTTTTTTTGTCCTTGGGATTTGTGAGATCCAAAGCTAATCATTGTGTTTACTACAAAACTGATGGTGATAGGATTCTTATCATAGCTTTGTATGTAGATGACATGTTGTTCATAGGAAACACAAAAAGTATGATCTCAGATTTAAAATCTCAGCTTTGTATGAAATTTGAAATGAAGGATTTAGGAGCAGCAAATTACATTCTGGGAATGGAGATCAAAAGAGATAGGTCTAAGAGGAAACTTTGGCTCAGCCAGAGAAAATACATAACTAATGTTCTTGACAGGTTTCATATGTCTGACTGTAAACCACAGGTTGTTCCCATCTTGCAGGAAACTAAGTTGTCTGTGCTGGATAGTCCGAAATCTCCAAAAGAGATTGAAGACATGAAAAATGTACCTTATGCAAGTGCTATAGGTAGTCTAATGTATGCTATGGTTTGTATAAGACTAGACATTGCCCAACCAGTGGGAGTACTTAGTAGGTTTATGTTGAATCCAGGGAGATCACACTGGGATGCTGTAAAGAGAGTGTTTAGATACCTGAAGGGTACTTCAGATTTTGCATTATGTTATCATGGTAATCTGATGGATTCAAAAAGAACTCTCAGCATTTGTGGTTACACGGATTCTGATTGGGCAGGGGATATTGACAGTAGGAGATCTACCAGTGGGTATGTTTTTGTCCTGAATGGTGGAGGAATTAGTTGGATGAGCAAGTGGCAATCTGTAGTCGCTTTGTCCACTATACAGGTAGAGTACATGGCAGCCACACATGATTGCAAAGAAGCAATCTGGCTTAGATGTTTGAGCTCTAACATTGGTTTTGATGCAGGGCAGATTGAAATCTGGAGTGACAGCCAGAGTGCCATATGTTTGGCAAAGAATCCTACTTTCCATGCCAGGTCGAAGCATGTTGATGTTCAGTATCATTTCATACGTGACATGGTGGAAGGTGGAAAAGTTTATCTTAACAAGGTAGACACTCTAGAAAATGTTGCAGATGCCTTGACGAAACCAGTGAGCACACACAAGTTCAGGTGGTGTTCAAATTCTATGGGTCTTCGTACCCATATCTATCAGTAACGTCTAGAATGGTCTCTCGATCCAGTGAATTCCTCGTCAATTGGGAGTTTGTTGGAATATGTGCCTCTAATTCACTTGACAATAGTCCATACTGATCAGGTTAAGTCTTGCCGGTGAAACAGTATGAAGGATTTTGTGAGGTCTATTGGCATGACTCTTGCGAATGTATTTTTTCTCTATCGGGTTTCAGAATAGCAAGTTTGAAGTCATCCCGATGACCCGACGAAGTCGACTTCAGTCATAAGGGTAACTTTGGCTATCGGAGTAACTTGTGGAGTGATAGGCCGATGCCCGATGAAGCCGCCCTTTTGTGTTCGGGTTGCATATCGGCTATCGGATTGACATTTTGAATGTCATGCCGATGTCCCGATGAGTCCGCTCTACCTTGTCTTGGAGTATCTCATCTATCGGCATAGTATTCTTCTCTGTGTTCCGATGACCCGATGACCCGATGACTTGTAGGCTGGCAATGCAAATCGGGATAGTAATTGTGTTCCTGTTTTGATGTTCTGATGGAGACCACTCTTAGCCATCAGAGGTTGGAGTATCTTTTTGAGAAGCTATCCGATGACCCGATGGAGTCGCCTTAGGCAATCGGGTATCATCAGGCCATTGGATTTTCTTTTTGAATGTTGTGCCGATAGCCGATGGAGCAGAGATCGACTGCAGGAGCGAGGTCGAACCAAAAGTTTGACTTTCAGACATTAAGTATGTGACCGTTGGTGTAAACAAATACGAACCGACCCGGTTCTCTGCTGCATGTGGGATAATTGTTTTTCAGGAATGCAGACCGACGTAGGTAGACAATTAGACTTCGAGCCGTTTGTGTAGTTACTCTGATGAATCGTCAATTAGCTTGTTTTTTAGAAGCCGATTGTAATCCAAATGAATGTGTGAAGCCTAAGAGCTGTTGTGAATTCTATGAAGAGTTTGGTCCAAATGTTCATATGCCAATTTGGAATGACTGTATAACAGAGTGAAGGAAATCTGTAGATGAGACTGTATTGTATTGTTTTTACATACTGATAATAAAGTCGATCGTTTGTTGGTGGTGGGTTTTTCTCTCGAAAGGGTTTTCCCACATTAACTCTATGTGTTATCTCTCTGTGTTGGTTTTTTGTATGTTTCATGTGTGCCATATTCAGTAAATTTTGAAATTTAGTCTACACTAGTCTGTTTTCTCCTCTGCAAATTGACATTAGGAAAGCGAATTCCGCACCTGCTTTCCTTACAAGTGGTATCAGAGCCAGTCCCAGTTGGTTATCCTTGTTGGGTTGGGTTGGTTTTTTGTGTCAGTTCTATCTCAGTAGGAGTCTTGCAGAGTGTCTACTTGTTTTATAGATTGAAATGGTGAGTACCTCAGGATGCATAGACATGGAGAAGTTTAATCATTCTAGTTTTGAACTTTGGAAACTCAAGGTGGAAGACTTGCTGGTCAACGGAGATCTCTAGGGTGTTGTAACTGCAACTTCTAAGCCTTCAGGCATGAAGCAAGAAGATTGGGATTTAGCCGACCGGAAGGCAAGGGGTCTAATTAAGCTGTGTCTAGCTGATTCTATTATGTTAAACGTCCATGAGGAGAAGACTGCACATCTTCTCTGGGAGAAGTTGGGTGACATTTATCAGGGCAAGTCCTTGGTGAATAAACTTTTCTTGAGGAAGAGATTGTACTCTCTGAAGATGGATGCAGGGACACCATTGGCAGACCATTTGAATGCATTCAACATGGTTCTTGCACAGTTAACTTCTATTGGTGTGTCCATTCAGGAAGAAGAACGTTGCATGTTGTTGTTGTGTTCATTGCTTGACTCTTGGGAACACTTAGTGATGGCTATTGGTAGTACCACGACCCAGTTCAAGATGGATACTATGGTTAATACTCTTTTATCAGAAGAAATGAGAAAGAAGTCTTCTGAGATGACAAAGGATGCACTCTCTATTCGAGGCAGATCGAAGGAAAAAGACAAGAAGAAAGGAAGGAAGTCCAAGTCTGGAGAGAGTTTTAAATCTTCAGGCAAGAAGTCAAAGGTGAAGTGTTGGAACTGTGGGGAGAAAGGGCATATCCGAAAGGATTGCAAGAAGAAGAAGAAGAAGAAGAAGAAGATATATTCTCACACTAAGTCTTCTCAGAGTGATGCTGATGCTTTTGTAGCAGCCCTAGCAGTGCCTACCTTAGATGACACCTGGTTAGTAGATTCTAGTGCATCTTTCCATATGACATCCCATAAGGAATGGTTCTTGAAGTATGAACCGTATGCTGGTGGAAAGGTATATCTGGCTAGTGATTCTACATTGGAGATTGTAGGGAGAGGCAGAATAAAAATTCAGTTTCCAGATGTTAGAGTGAAGGGGATCAATGGAGTTCTTCATATACCAGGTCTGGCAAGAAACCTTCTGTCTGTAAGTAAACTTAACGATGCTGGAGTTCAAGTTACATTTGTGTCTGGTGGTTGCAAGATGACTAGGGGTTCCATTGTATTGGCAAAGGGTGATCGCATTGGTACACTGTATAAGTTAAATGCTAAACCTATATGTTATAATGTAACTTCTGAAAAGTCTAATAAGACAACTGTAAGAATGCATAATGCAAACTCGTTGGAAGCGAAACTTCCTGCTAAGAAAACAATGCTCTGGCATAATAGGTTAGGGCACATAGGTGAAAAAGGTTTAAAAGCATTGAAGAATAAGAATCTGGTTGAAGGTCTTGATGATTGTAGTTTTGAGTTCGATTTCTGCGAACACTACATTTATGGAAAACATAACCGAGTTCAGTTTTATTCCAGTTCTCATAAATCTTCTGCTATTCTGGATTATGTTCACTCTGATGTGTTTGGTCCAGTAGATGTACCTTCTTTGTCTAAGTCTAAATACTATGTATCCTTTGTAGATGATTATTCAAGAAGGGCATTTGTGTACTTTGTTAAAAGTAAAATAGAAGTGTTCAGTCGGTTTAAGGAGTTTAAGAACCTTGTTGAAAATCAGACTGGGAGAAGCATTAAATGTTTAAGAACAGACAATGGTGGTGAATTTTCTAGTGCAGATATTGACAAGTACTATGTTGATCATGGAATTAAAAGACATAAGACTGTACCTTACACTCCATAGCAAAATGGAGTCGCTGAAAGGTTTATTCGGTCTCTAATGGAGAAAGCAAGGAGCATGTTGAGTGGAGCTGGGTTGGAACAAACATTCTGGGCTGAAGCAGTTGCTACAACGTGTTACCTGCAGAATCATTCCCCTACTTCAGCATTGGTTGACAAAACACCTATGGAAGAGTGGCCTGGCAAGAAACCTTCTTTAAGGCACCTACGTGTTTTTGGTGCAGAGGCATATGCTCATGTGAATAGATCTAAGTTGGATAACAAAGTGGTAAAATGTATCTTCATTGGCTATGGAGTTGGTGTGAAAGGATACAAACTTTGGAATCGAGTGACTAGTAAGGATTTATTTAGCAGAAGTGTGATTTTTCATGAGATGAAGCCTATGTCATTAGATCATAAAATAGAAAAGAAAGGAGAAGCTGAGGTCGAAGTACCTCCAGTCAAAGAAGAATCTCTAGAGATACTTGAAGATGAGGAGAGTTCAAGTAGTTCAAGTAGTTCTGAAGAAGAACATGATAATGAACCTCCTGGTGAACCTCAAGAAGCCTCAACACCAGAGTTGAGAAGATCTACTCGAGAGAGCAGCAACCTAAAAGGTATACACCTAATAAGTATAGTCATTCTATGTTGAATGTTAATTGTGCTTATGCGTTACTTGCAGATACTGACGAGCCTAGGACTGTAAAAGAAGCAATTGAAATGCCTGATTCAGATTCTTGGTTGGAAGCCATGAATGATGAAATGTCATCATTGGATAAAAATGGAACTTGGGATTTGGTACCATTGCCTAAAGGCAAAAAGCTTGTAGGCTGTAAGTGGGTATTCAAAAAGAAGTATGGTCGAGATGGCAGCATTGACAAGTATAAGGCAAGACTGGTTGCAAAGGGTTATTCGAAAAAGGAAGGTATTGACTATGGGGAAATCTTTTCTGCTGTAGCTAAGTTGACATCTATTAGATTTCTCTTGTCACTTGCAGCAGCATTTGATTGGGAGATCGAGCAGATCGATGTGAAGACAACATTTCTTCATGGTGATCTTGAAGAAGAAATTTATATGTCCTAGCCTGAGCACTTTGTGGAAAAAGGTAAAAAACATTTGGTATGCAAACTCAAGAAGTCTCTGTATGGTCTGAAACAATCTCCTAGAATGTGGTATTAGAAGTATGATACATTTGTTTTGTCCTTGGGATTTGTGAGATCCAAAGCTGATCATTGTGTTTACTACAAAACTGATGGTGATAAGATTCTTATCATAGCTTTGTATGTAGATGACATGTTGTTCATATGAAACACAAAAAGTATGATCTCAGATTTAAAATCTCAGCTTTGTATGAAATTTGAAATGAAGGATTTAGGAGCAGCAAATTACATTCTGGGAATGGAGATCGAAAGAGATAGGTCTAAGAGGAAACTTTGGCTCAGCCAGAGAAAATACATAACTAATGTTCTTGACAGGTTTCATATGTCTGATTGTAAACCACAGGTTGATCCCATCTTCCAGTGAACTAAGTTGTCTATGCTGGACAGTCCGAAATCTCCAAAAGAGATTGAAGACATGAAAATTGTACCTTATGCAAGTGCTATAGGTAGTCTAATGTATGCTATGGTCTGTACAAGACCAAACATTGCCCAACCAGTGGGAGTACTTAGCAAGTTTATGTCGAATCCAAGGAGATCACACCAGGATGCTGTAAAGAGAGTGTTTAGATACCTGAAGGGTAGTTCAGATTTTGCATTATGTTATCATGGTAATCTAATGGATTCAAAAAGAACTCTCAGCATTTGTGGTTACATGGATTTTGATTGGGTAGGGGATATTGATAGCAGGAGATCTACCAGTGGGTATGTTTTTGTCTTGAATGGTGGAGCAGTTAGTTGGATGAGCAAGCACCAAGTTGTAGTCGCTTTGTCCACTATACAGGCAGAGTACATGGCAGCCACACATGCTTGCAAAGAAGCAATCTGGCTTAGATGTTTGAGCTCTGACATTGGTTTTGATGTAGGGCAGATTGAAATCTGGAGTGATAGTTAGAGTGCCATATGTTTGGCAAAGAATCCTACTTTCCATGCCAGGTTGAAGCATGTTGATGTTCAGTATCATTTCGTACATGACATGGTGGAAGATGGAAAAGTTTATCTTAACAAGGTAGATACTCTAGAAAATGTTGCAGATGCCTTGATGAAACCAGTGAGCACACACAAGTTCAGGTGGTTTTCAAATTCTATGGGTCTTCGTACCCATGTCTATTAGTAGCGTTTGGAATGGTCTCTCGGTCCAGTGAATTCCTCGTCAAGTGGGAGTGTTGGAATATGTGCCTCTAATTCACTTGACAATAGTCCATACCGATCGGGTTAAGTCTTGCCGATGAAACAATATGAAGGATTTTGTGAGCTCTATCTGCATGACTCTTACCTATGTATTTTTTCTCTATCAGGTTTTGGAATAGCAAGTTTGAAGTCATCTCGATGACCTGACGAAGTTGACTTTCGTCATAAGGGTAACTCGGCTATTGGAGTAACTTGTGGAGCGATAGGCCGATGCCTGATGAAGTCACCCTTTTGCGTTCGGGTCGCATATTAGCTATCGGATTGACATTCTAAATGTCATGCCAATGTCCTGATGAGTCCGCTCTACCTTGTCTTGGAGTATCTCATCTATTAGCATAGTATTCTTCTCTATGTTTCGATGACTCGATGACTTGTAGGCTGGCAATGCAGATTGAGATAGTAATTGTGTTCTTGTTCCAATGTTCTGATGGAGACCACTCTTAGCCATCGGAGGTCGGAGTATCTTTTTGAGAAGCTATCCAATGTCCCAATGGAGTCGCCTTAGGCGATCGGGTATCATCGGGCCATCGACTTTTCTTTTTGAATGCTTTGCCGATAGCCGATGGAGCGGAGACCGACTGCGGGAGCGAGGTCAAACCAAAAGTTTGACTTTCAGACATTAAGTATGTGACCGTTGGTGTAAATAAATATGAACCGACCCGGTTCTCTGTTGCATGTGGGATAATTGTTTTTCATGAATGCAGACCGACGTAGGTAGACAGTTAGACTTTGAGCCATTGGTACAGTTACTGTGATGAACCGTCGATTAGCTTGTTTTTTAGAAGCCGATTGTAATCCAAATGAATGAGTGAAGCCTAAGAGCTGTTGTGAGTTCTATGAAGAGTTTGGTCCGAATGTTCGTATGTCAATCTGGAACGACTGTATAACAGAGTGAAGGAAATCTGCAGATGAGACTGTATTGTATTGTTTTTACATATTGATAATAAAATCGAGCATTTTTTGGTGGTGGGTTTTTCTCTCGAAAGGGTTTTCCCATGTTAGCTCTGTGTGTTATCTTTGTGTGTTGGTTTTGTGTATGTTTCATGTGTGCCATATTCAGTAAATTTTGAAATTTAGTCTACACTAGTCTGTTTTCTCCTTTGCAAATTGACATTAGGAAAGCAAATTCTGCACCTGCTTTCCTTACATGGATTTGGACTATGCGCCTCTTCCATTGGTACTGGTAGGGTTTGTAGGTGGTTTTCTATGTCCCGACCATAGGTTGAAGGGACTATTTGTGGGATGGGGACTGGTGTTGGAGGAGATGGTGATAGAGGGCCGTAGGTTCGCATGGGGATCGGCTATGCTAGCCCATTTGTATAAGGACTTGCATGAGGTAGTCTACCTGGGTTACGACAGTTTGTCAGCTGGCATGACACTTCTACAGGTATGGTGCTGCGAGCACATTCTCCCAGCTAGGCCATTTGTGGACAGAGATAGGCCCTTTAGGCATGCTTACGCATATGGATACAGGGGGTTAGTTGTCCAGCGGAAGCTGGGAAAACTTGAGCATTGGAGGAGGGTATTGGATGACATTGATACGGTCATCTGGCAACCGTATACAGGTTGTGAGGTATGGGCCGAGGATGGTTTGGAGATTCCATATGTCTTCATGACCCAATTTTTGATAGGGTGGACCCCTTTTGTGATCGAGAGATTTTTGGTTATGAGATTTTTGCTGTAATTTGGTTGGCAGCAGGGGATACCATAGGGGACCTGTTTGTATGCGCACTGGAGGTAGGACATACCAAATTGGGGTCTGACTTTTGATAGTGCGGTGGCCATAGAGGAGTTTGTGTAGTTAGTGGGCTAGATATGGGACTATGCCCCAGAGATTTTGGATGCTTGTATGATGGATGAGTTTGCCAGATTGTTTGCAGCTCGTGTCGTGGCGAGGATATCAGATCCAACGGAGATGTGGCCCGCTTTTGATGATGATGAGGATGAGGGAGGTGGAGATGGAGATGAGGGAGATGATAGAGGAGGTGGAGAAGGACGACAAGGGAGAGGATACCAGGGGAGGTGAGGAAGCAGGGGTAGAGATGGTGGTGATAGAGGGGTGGAGAGAGTAGTTTGATGAGCTGTGATGGATAGAGGTAGAGGAGGTTTGGCTATTGGAGCAGGGGGTGAGGGTATGGTAGGAGAGGTGATAGCAGTAGTGGGAGGGATTGATGAGGTGAGATGACTAGCCTAGAGGAGGAGGACTGATGTGTTACCCCCACCAGCACTGAGGACAGGTAGAGGGACAGGGGGTACCCCTTCACAAGTACTCCTACGGGTCCGGATTCTGACTCATGTGGAGGACACCCAGATTAGGACCCTACAGGTGATAGTGCAGTAGCTGCAGGCACAGTTATTAGCGCAACAACGTCAGATTACATATCTGACCACTGAGCGCGACACTGAGATAGAGCGGCAGGGTTGAGTAGAGGAGCTCGCAACAAGCGTGCAGAGAGCGGCAGTAGGTGGTCTGATGAGAGACACCTTGAGAGAGCTGGCTTGGAGAGCCCAAGAGGCAGAGTACTACCGTCAACATTATGAGGCTGTGGTGCCTAGGGAGCATCAAGTGCAGAGTTTTATGCAGTCAAGATTGAGTCGATCTCGAGAGACTGGATTGCGGTTAGAGAGCAGAGGCATGACGGGACCGCATAGACAAGATCCACCTGGAGATAAAAGGGCTGGGACTTCTGTGGCGAGACCGTCTCCTTCAGGAGATAGTCATACTTGAGAGATGATGTCTCCGTTTGTATTTTTGATTTTTCTTTTTGTTGTATGGGGCAAAAACATGACCATATTGTATATTTTGATCATTATATATATATATGACACCATTTTCTTTGATCATGTGATGTGTTATGGATGCATGCTTTCTATATTCTTGTGCATATTTGATGATGATGCAATACTTAGATAGATGGATGTGATGTGAATGCAATGATGTAAATGTATGATGTTTATGAGATGTATCTTGAAAATTAAATGTATGATTTGATATGTTGTGAGATGTATCTTAAAAATTAGAGATGTGATTTAATGTGCAACTAATGATATGCAACTAATTGTAAAATAATATGTAAATGTAGACACCTAAAATTGTCATGTCTAATTAAATAAATATTTTATTTAATTAATTATCTAAGCTTAATTCTTCTATTAATTAAATAAATCTTTATTTATTTAATTAATTCATTTATCCTCTTCTAGCCTTATTTCTCATTTAAATAAATACATTTATTTATTTAAATTATCCTTTTCCTAAATTAAATAAATATTTTATTTATTTAATTATCCCACTTCTTCTATTAATTAAATAAATCTTTATTTATTTAATTAAGTCATTAACCTTTTCTACCCATGACACATGTCATTCATCTCTTAATTCATACACTACCTACCCCTTTCATTATTTTATTATTTCTTTTACCTACCCTCTAATCATAGCCGACTTCCTTTTACACCTCTCAATCTTATCCCTTCATTTCATATCGTGTCTTCTATATAAGGAGATGCTTCCTTCATTATCAAACCCTAATGACTGAGCCTAATGAATCAATTTATGCAATTGACTACACTACAATCCTACTTGAAACCACATTCCGTTCTTTGTTGAGCTCTTGTGCATATAAAAAATCTGAGAGCAAATATATCAAGCAAGATCAATGGAGATAGGAAGAATGGAGATCAAAACCCTATTGGACATGTGATGGTATAATTTTTGTGATTTCATTTGATTTGCATTGTCTTAGGTAATCTTCATATGTTATGGTGGATCTTTGTTGTTGTTAGGCTAGGGTTTTGTGGTTGAATTCATTTAGCCTTTCAATATCGTTATTATTGTTATCCATTTTCACCATATACATTTTGGCACGCCCGGTGGGACTCTTGTCCCTTTTTGCATTTAACATCTTGTTGCAGATTTTGTATTTTGAAGTTGCAGATCTGACGTTTTCGGCAACATTTTGATATTTCTGCGTCTGCGTACTTTCGGATCGCGTTTTTGATTTTCTAGCGCATTTGCGACATCTGGAATTGCGTCTGTGTTATTGGCAAAATTTTATTTTGCAAGTTCCAGAAAAGCGCGTATGTGTTCTAAAGTCGCGTCTGTGATATTTTTAGCCGCGTCTGTGTCTAGAAGCCGTGTCTATGTTCTGTAGTCGCGTCTATGCTTCACAGAACTGCGTCTGTGTTCGCCAATTTCAAGTTTTGGATTTTTATTAATTTAGTTTTCGGATTTTGTATTTCAGGTTTCAGATCTGGTTTATTTTGAGCTAACATTTTCGGATCTAGCTAACAAAATTGGTGCAGCTTGTCTCGAAGGCTAAATCGTTTGGTTGAAGGCCCCTATTTTCACAAAGTCTTTTGGGTTTAAAATTTACCTAGCTTGTGTGCTTGCAGGAAGGGGTGATTATTTCAAACAATCCAAACTACTAACAAATCTTTGTTGCAAGTCCTTGGCAAGCATTTTTAGATTTTTACTGTGTGCCTTGTTTTCATAGACTAGCAAACACTTCAATTGGTGCACTAAAATTGAATCATTGTCTTTTGTGTCTTGAGCAATAGGCTCTTTTTGTTTAATCTTTAGAGGGCCGGTCTTCCTGTGTGGTCATTAGGACTACTAGTGAGAAGAGAACGACCGAAGTGGTAGCAAGGAAAACCCACCTCTATCGAACCACTATAAACAAATGTATTCATGGTGAAAACTATGAATAACGTGTGCTGATTAGTTCATACCGACACTATGTCTCCCCATAAACCCGTTTGATCAAATTTATTTGATCAGTTGTAGGGCATAACCCCTACCGGCTGGGAGCCTTTTGTATTTATAGAGCTGAAAGTGCCACATGTATGGCCACACAAGTGGATGCCCTTACTAGCACCTTTTTGTTTTAGAAGCCCAAATCCTTCTAGTTGTTGGGGTAGGAGGTCGGACCTCTGGTAGCGGCCCACACACATACGGTTCTTAGTAGAGATACAAAGTTCACCACGGGGAGTTTTCATGGGGACTGATGCTTGGCTGACCCGAGAAGTGAGTGCCGAGGGTGGAGCCAGTGAGGTCAAACATCTAAGTATCTGCTCTGAATAGCGTAGCCTCGAGGGTAAAACCTCATGTGGGATCAACAACTATTATCTTTGCGAGCCATAAGAATTGTGCTTGACTTATGTTAAACATTCAAAACATTCAAGACCAAACAACAAAACATTGTGTCTTTTGTGTCTTCAAGTGTATGCAAAACAGTTTTACATCAAACAACACACTTTTCTTGGAGTCATTTTGAGTCTAGACACTTGCAAACATTGAGTCCTCATCAACATTGTCTCCTCTTGTCACAAACAGTCAAACAGTCAGATTTGGTCACAACAAAACAACTTCGTAGATTGGAAAAATTGCACAAAATTTGCAAAAACGCGTCTGTGTCGGTCATAATAGCTTCTGTGTTGTTTAGCCGCATCTGTGAAGGGAATAATCGCGTCTGTGTCCCAGGAGTAAACATTACACTTTGCAAAAAAAATCCTCAGAAACGCATCTGTGTTAAACAGAGTCGCGTCTGTGTCGGGAAACTGCGTCTGTGAAGTATACAGGCGCGTCTGTGTCCAGAATTGAAAAAACTGTTACAGTCCAGCAAACAAACACAGTCAGTTTCAGAATTCTTGAGCTTCTTAGGTCATTTCTCCAGGGTTTCATTTAGCATTCAACCTGTCCTTGGGTCTCACAAAGTCCATCATTGCTTTACATCTCTCATTACATTCACAATTGTCTAATATTGAGTCAAAAGGTCACTTGCTTGTCCTCATCATACTTTGTCAACACACTACATACAACAACACTTTGCTAAGTGGTCCCTCATCAAGGTTTCTTACCTTTGGGTCTCATTTGGTCTTACTTAGAGTCAAGGTCAACTTACCTCATCAAGAGAAACTATCCTCTCTTTGGCAGTCACACCTACTCTACTACATACATACTTGGTCTTACACTTTGGACATTGCAAGTACACCTCAGATTCATTTACATTCCATCCAACTCTTGGTCTTCCATACTCTTTCCATTTTTCATCTAGTCTCACACACCTTGGTCAATACCTAGTTCATGGTTGAAACCCGTCTTCAAAAATCTAGGAGAGAAACTAAAGAGGCTCAAGAGTCCGCAAACATGAGTTCTTATGAGTATGACAATGATATCTTTTTCAATTCTGATCATACTACATTACCTGACATGGATGCCTATAGAAACATTCCAAATGTTGAGAACATGGACACTATAAAAAACAATGCTACACACAACGACAATGTGCACAACTTTTCAATACATTCAGCAGATGTGGAAGAATCCATTATGAATCCCCATTTCAATCGATTGGTTGAGGAAATAATGAGGAGGGATAGACAATACTTCTTACAAATGATGGCACAAAGTGGAGCCAAGATACCTCATGATTTTGACATGTCTCAAATAATGAAAAATCGACCTTTGCAACAACCTCACTCCAACATGGATCAAAGAAGACCTAATAGTGGAGGAAATAGAGGACCACATATGGTACCTGAATCACCATCAGCTTTGCTTCAAAAACCAGAGGTCCCACATACACATGGTCAAGCATATGAAACTCACCTTCGTAGACCGTTATGGAAGTATTATGGAGAAAAATATGCTCAAGCACATATCAATGCTAAGGATCAACCACCAAAGCAATGGGATATTCAAAGGCATGCTCAAAATTTGGACACAAGGAAACCTCATGTCAAATTTGGGGGCAACACATTAGAACATGACATGCCTGTAGAATATGGTATACATGCACAAAATAGATATGGTGTTCCTCAACATGAATCCATACCAAGTGGTCCATATACACAGCATTAATATAGACCTCCTCCATATGAACATGTGTATGATCAATATCATCCATATATGCAACATGCTCCTCCTCCAATTGGTGCCTCAAGCATGGGGTATGGTCCAAGAAGTCGATCTCCACCTAAGAGCAATTCAGAACAACAAATTAGGGACTTACAAAAGAAAATGGAGGACATAAATACATCAAAGCCAACATACACAATGAGAGACATATGCCCTTATCCATTTGACAAGAGCATTCCAATGCCTCCATTTCCTACACACTTTGTGACGCCTAAATTTGATAAGTATAGAGGAAAAGGGGATCCTAAGGCACACATAAGACAATTTTTCACAGCTTGCATTGAGGTAGCAGCAAAAGAGACATATTTGATGAGATTATTCCCACAGAGCCTAGGCAATCAAGCTATGGAATGGTTCTCCCAACTTCCACCTGGAATTAAGTCATGGGGTGATCTAGCAGAGGCATTTATTCAACATTTCTCCTACAAAATAGAGACAGACATATCAGTCACTACTTTGTGCAACACCAAGCAAAAAGAGAGAGAGTATTTTGCATCATTCTTACAAAGATGGAGAAATCTAGCCAGCAGATGCTCTTGTGAAATCCCACAAAAACAAATGGTAGAGATGTTCACCCAGAATGTTAACAAAGACATTGGCTATGATCTAAGAAAAGCTTGTTTGTCCACCTTCAAGGATGTCATTGAAAAAGGCTTAGTGATAGAAAAGGTCCTAATTGAACAGGGAGTCATCAAGATATTCAAGGAAAACAAAGATGACTTTAAAGGAAAAGACAAGCCAAGATTTTGGAATAAAAATAAGAACACAGTCAATGATGGTGTTGTTGATGCCAACACGGTGCGACCCAAATTCATTTTTTCTGGATCAAGTTGTACAAACAATCAAGTGAATACTCAAACAACTTCCAGATCACAAAGGAAATACACCCCATTGGGAGAACCACTTGAGTCAGTCTTCAAGAAGCTAGTGGCAAACAAAGTAATCACAGTTCTAGATTTTCCTCCATATGAACCAAAGGTTAAACCAAATTGGTGGAATGATGATGAATATTGTGAATTTCATAAGAGAAAGGGTCATAAGATAGGAAATTGTCATCGACTAAAGAACATCATACAAGATCTCATTGATAGAGGTGACATTGAGATTGAGGGACATTCGTCTAATCAAGAACATGAAATGTTTAAGGAACCATTCCCAAAACATGACAAAGGAAAAGCTAAAGCCACAGAGGATCAAACCAACTATACCAGAGCATCCTACAACTATGATTCAACTATCAATCACATCTCAATGGACAATTACGTCTCTACTATTACCATCAAGGACAAAGCGTCTGAGAATTCTACTCGGAGACCCAGGATTGTCCTAAAAGGTGTTGGATCTTCTTCTGAACCTACCTCTGAATGTCATGTTACAACCCGTCGAGGTAAAATCACTTTGCAAGGTGCTCCAACCAAGAACACCACTTCCTTATCAACCAAGCCTGAGTATGACCTTGTAGAACAGTTAGGGAAGACACCCACGCTCATTTCAATCCTTGAGCTATTACACATATCTCCGGCACATAAAGCCATTCTTGACAAAATCTTGAGAGATACTGCTGTTCCTACTGATTTGAACGTGGACCAATTTCAAGCCATGGTGGGATACCTTTCTGTTCCACACTCCCTTACTTTCACAGAAGCCGATGACGCCTCCGTAAGTCAGCCACATAATGCACCACTACACATTGAAGCCTTCATACACAAACATCGAATAAAAAGAGTCCTGATAGATGGAGGAGCAGGTCTAAATATTTGCACCTTAAGCACTATTACACAATTGGGATATTCTGATAAAGATGTGAATTCTACAAATCAAATCACCATTAAGGCATATGATGACAAAGAGCGTTCATCCAAGGGCACAGTCACCTTACCTCTCAGAGTTGGGCCAGTTACAAAGGATGTGGTTTGTCAAGTCCTGGATTTAAATCTCACTTATAACATATTGCTAGGACGCCCTTGGATTCATGAAATGAGGGCAGTCCCATCCACATATCACCAATGCATTAAGTTTCCTCATAATGGCATGGAAGTAATAGTTAACGGTGATCCTAATCCATTCATATACTGCAATAACTTGAAATCAAAGACTGAGACCATCATTCCCAGTAATCGTGAGGCTGTTCCTTCGTCGGCATACATTGATCCTGAGTCATTAAAACCTTCGAGATCAAAACAAGGTGAGCTTAAAGGCAAGTTTCAGGACAAAGGCATGGGGGAATATACTTTAAATCAGACCATGTACTTACGACAAGTCATGAGTTCCCCAAAAGAATATGGAAGACCACATCCTAACAAACAAATCTCCATTAGGATGCTCAAATGGGACCCTACTACCTTTCAAAGATTGGGTGAACTAGAAGAGGAAGATTTATACAAAATGCTTTTCAGGGACAATGAAGAGGAAACACAAGACCACATCAACCTACCGTGTGAGAAATATGGCAAAGGCTTCAAAATTCTACAAAAAATCGGGTATGATGGAAAAAGCCCTCTGGGGTTACGAAAGGAAGGCATCATGGAACCTTTATGACCTGAATTGACCTTCAAAAAGGAATGCTCGAAAGGACTTGGTTTCTAAACTTCCAAGGTCCACACTCAAAGGACAGAAGAAGCTTTACAAATCAAAGCTGCCAAAATGAAACAAGAGGATCGCTATTCCACAGATTCTAACGTATGGGAATGGGGTTCAGACAAGTCTTCCAGTGACTACAAGCTCAACGAGATATTTAGAGAACTAGATGAACCCACAGAAGAAGAGGAATTTTATAACAAGTTTAGAGTTGGTCAAGAAACAACCCAGGAGGATTCCACACAGTCCTTGTCTCAAGGTTCTAGGGTGAAATCACATAGGATGAGAACACATAATTTGGATTCGCTCGTGATCGCGACTGATGAGGAGAGTGCCATCGATGACCTCGATAATTACCTTGACATACCCGAATATAACTCCATCTTCACTCTTAGCTCCCCTAACTTCAAAGACATTAATGGCCTTCCCCTTGTCCACCACCAACTCATTGACTGGGATCATGAAGGACCTACACAGTTTGATACATTCCAAAATGATGAAGCTTTTATTGACTATCTGGGCATACGAGATGATCTTCCCCCTGGAGACCATAAAGCGGGATACACTATAGAACTCAATAGCGTGGCATATTTTGGTGAGGGTGTCGGACATTTTAGTCGCAAAAACATGAAAATAAGAACAAGTCAAAGGTCTTATGGCGAAAACCACACTGTGGCACTGTCTGACCCCCAAAAAGTAAAAAGAAAGGACGTATCTGAGGGTGAAAACCTCTCTGAGGCACCCAAAGATGAAAGGCTCGACATTCTCCTAGCATCATATGAGGAAAAGTCATCCATGTTGGTAGAGGAGACTATCAAAACAAACATTGGTACAGAAGAGGTTCCACACAACATATTCCTAGCTCAATCATTAACAGAGTCCGAAAAGTCAAAATTCATAAGTTTCTTCAAAGAATGACAAATCAACTTTGCCTGGTCATACATTGATATGCCCGGACTAGATCCGGATTTGGTAATGCATCATTTGACAGTCAAACTGGGGGCAAAACTAGTGAAACAGAAATTAAGAAAAATGCATCCACAAGTGGCATTACTAGTCAAAGCAGAACTTGAGAAGTTATTGGATGTCAGATTCATATGCCCAATCGATTATCCTAAATGGATCTCCAACTTGGTACCTATGAGTAAACTAGATCACAGCATCAGAATATGTACAGATCTCAGAGACATCAACAAAGCTTGTCCAAATGATGACTTCCCATTACCAAATATTGACTTGATTGTTGATCTCACAGCAGGTCATGAAATGTTATCATTGATGGATGGATTCTCTGGTTATAATCAACTAATGATCGCACCTGAGGATCAACACAAAATATCATTTACTTGTCTGTGGGGAACTTTCTGCTGGAATGTCATGCCTTTCAGGCTAAAGAATGCAGGTGCTACATATCAAAGAGCCATGACTACTATCTTTCATGATCTCATGCACGTAACTGTGGAAGATTATGTTGACAACCTCTTGGGCAAATCCATAAATAGAAATACACATTTGGACATACTTTCAGTCATCTTTGATCGGTTGGAAAAATACAAAGTAAGATTAAACCCCAAGAAATGTGTCTTTGGAGTAACCTCCGAGAAGCTCCTCAGATTCATTGTATCCAAAAGGGGAAATGAAGCTGATCTAGCAAAAGTCAAGGCCATCTTGGAAATGCAACCACCAAGAAATATCAGTCAACTTCGATCCTTACAAGGCAGACTCCAGTCCATCCGAAGATTCATAGCACAACTGGCAGATAAGTGTAATCCTTTTCAGCACCTGCTACATAAAAACATCAAATTCAAATGGGATGATAACTGTCAATAGGCTTTCCAGACGCTCAAAGATTATCTTCTAAATCCACCAGTTCTGATGCCACCAGTTCCAGATCAGCCTCTGTTACTATACATATCAGCTACTCCAACAGCACTGGGGGCACTCTTAGCACAACAAATCGCTGAGGGCAAGGAAAAAATAGTATACTATATCAGTCGCACACTGGTGGGATATGAGCTAAAATACACACCAATTGAGCGTGCATGTCTCGCCGTGGTCTTTTCTTCGAAAAAATTACGACATTACATGCTCACTCATAAGACTAAGTTAGTTGCAAGGATAGACCCATTGAAATACCTTGTCAATAAAGCAACGCTTACTGGGTGACTAGCCAAGTGGGTAATGATCTTGAGTGAATTCGACATCGAGTATGTGGACAGAAAAGCAATAAAAGGACAAACCATCGCAGATCAATTAGCAGATGCTCCCATGATAGATGACGTTCCTCTAAGTTCAGAATTTCCAGATGAATCCATTTTGACAATGTCACATGCAAAGCCATGGCAACTGTACTTCGACGACTCATACACACAACATGGGGCAGGAGCTGGCATCCTCTTTATAACTCCTTAAGGAGATTCTATACCAAAATCATACCGCTTATCATTTCCTTGCACTAACAATATAGCAGAATATGAGGCATTAACAACAGGATTACGAATTGCAGTTCAATGGAAGATCCAGGAGCTTTGTGTTTTTGGGGACTCCCAACTTGTCATCCGTCAAGCAACTGATGATTACCAAACAAAAGATGAAAAATTAATGCCTTATAAAAGAATGGTGGATGACCTGAAATAACACTTCACAAAGATAGACTTTGAGCAGATACCAAGAGAGCAGAATCATGCCGCAGATGCCATGGCTACTATTGCTTCACTGATCGATCTACCTCCAAAAGAGACCCGCTATGAGTTCTTGGTGGATAACCTTTTGGTCCCTTCATATGAGATTATGCCTACTGAGACAATATGTGTTGTCGGTCCTGAATCCCAGTTATATGGTTCCATTTTCACATACTTACGTGACAATACTCTACCTCCTGATCTATCAAATAACCAATGTTGCACTTTCATTCGCCAATCCTCTCGATATGTCATTTTAGCTGATATCCTATGCCGGCGAGGTCTAGATGGCACTCTTCTTAGATGTTTAGAAAGCGACGAGTGCCATCTAGACCTCGTCGGTATAGGATATCAGCTAAAATGACATATCGAGAGGATTGGTGAATGAAAGTGCGATGTTGGTTATTTGATAGATCAGGAGGTAAAGTATTGTCATGTAGGTATGTGAAAATGGAACCATATAACTGGGATTCAGGACCAAAAATGCATAAAGTCTCAGTAGGCATGATCTCATATGAAGGGACCAAAAGGTTATCCACCAAGAACTCATAGCGGGTCTTGTTTGGAGGTAGATCGATTAGTGAAGCAATTGTAGCCATGCCATCTACGGCGTGACTCTGCTCTCTTGGTATCTGCTCAAAGTCTATTTTTATGAAATTTTGTTTCAGACCATCCACCATTTGTTTATAAGGCATTAGCTTTTCATCTTTTGTTTGGTAATCACCAGTTGCTTGATGGATAACAAGTTGGGAATCCCCAAAAACACAAAGTTCCTGGATCTTCCATTGAACTGCAATTCGTAATCCTGTTGTTAATGCCTCATATTCTGCTATATTGTTAGTGCAAGGAAATGATAAGCGGTATGATTTTGGTATAGAATCTCCCTGAGGAGTTATAAAGAGGATGCCAGCTCCTGCCCCATGCTGTGTATATGAGCCGTCAAAGTATAGTTGCCATGGCTTTGCATGTGACATTGTCAAAATGGATTCATCTGGAAATTCTGAACTTAGAGGAACATCATCTATCATGGGAGCATCTGCTAATTCATCTGTGATGGCTTGTCCTTTTATTGATTTTCTGTCCACATACTCGATGTCGAATTCACTCAGTATCATTACCCATTTGGCCAGTCGCCCAGTAAGTGTTGCCTTATTGAGAAGGTATTTCAATGGGTCTATCCTTGCAACTAACTTTGTCTTATGAGTAAGCATGTAATGTCGTAATTTCTATGAAGCAAAGACCACAGCAAGGCATGCACGCTCAATTGGTGTGTAGTTTAGCTCATATCCCACCAATGTGCGACTGATATAATATACTGCTTTTTCCTTGCCTTCAGTAATTTGTTGCGCTAAGAGTGCCCTTAATGCTGTTGGAGTAGCTGAAATGTATAATAACATTGGTTGATCTGGAACTGGTGGCATCAGAACTGGCGGATTTAGAAGATAATCTTTGAGCGTCTGGAAAGCCTGTTGACAGTTGTCATCCCATTTGAATTTGATGTTTTTATGTAGCAGGTGCTGAAACGGATTACACTTATCTGCCAGTTGTGTTATGAATCTTTGAATGGACTGGAGTCTGCCTTGTAAGGATCGAAGTTGATTGATATTTCTTGGTGGTTTCATTTCCAAAATAGCTTTGACTTTTGCTGGATCGGCTTCAATTCCTCTTTTGGATACAATGAATCCTAAGAGCTTCCCAGAGGTTACTCCAAAGACATATTTCTTAGGGTTTAATCTTACTTTGTATTTTTCCAATCGATCAAAGGCAACTGAAAGTATGTCCAAATGTGTGTTTCTGTCTATTGATTTGACCAAGAGGTCATCAACATAATCTTCCACTGTTACATGCATGAGATCATGAAAGATAGTAGTCATGGCTCTTTGATATGTAGCACCTGCGTTCTTTAGCCCGAAAGGCATGACATTCCAGCAGAAAGTTCCCCATGGACAAGTAAATGATGTTTTGTGTTGATCCTCGGGTGCGATCCTTATCTGATTATAACCAGAGAATCCATCCATTAATGATAGCATTTCATGACCTACTGTGAGATCAACAATCAAGTCATTATTTGGTAATGGGAAGTCATCTTTTGGACAAGCTTCGTTGATGTCTCTGAAATCTGTGCAAATTCTGATGTTGTGATCTGGTTTACTGACAGGTACCAAGTTGGAGATCCATTCAGGATAATCAATCGGGCGTATGAATCCGACATCGAGTAATTTCTCAAGTTCTACTTTGACTAGTAATGTCACTTGTGGATGCATTTTTCTTAATTTCTGTTTTACTGGTTTTGCCCCCGGTTTGACTGTCAGATGATGCATTACCAAATCCGGATCCAATCCAGGCATATCAGCGTATGACCAGGCGAAGTTGATTTGTTGCTTTTTGAAAAAACTTATGAATTTTGACCTTTCGGACTCTGTTAGTGATTGAGCTAGGAATATGTTGTGTGGAACCTCTTATGTACCAATGTTTGTTTTGATAGTCTCCTCTACCAACATGGATGACTTTTCTTCATATGATGTTGGGAGAATGTCAAGCCTTCCATCTTCGGGCGCCTCCGAGAGGTTTTCACCCTCAGATACGTCCTTTCTTTTTACTTTTTTGGGGTCAGATAGCGCCACAATGTGGTTTTCACCATAAGACCCTTGGTTTGTTCTTATTTTCACATTTTTGCGACTGGAAGGTCCGACACCCTCACCAAAATATGCCATGCTATTGAGTTCTATGGTGTATCCTGCTTTATGGTCTCTAGGGGGAAGATCATCTCGTATGCCTAGATAGTCAATAAAAGCTTCGTCGTTTTGGAATGTATCCAACAGTGCGGGTCCTTCATGATCCCAGTCAATGAGTTTATGGTGAACAAGGGGAAGGCCGTTAATGCCCTCGAAGTTAGCGGGGCTAAGAGTGAAGATGTGGTTATATTTGGGTATGTCAAGGTAATTATCGAGGTCATCGATGGCACTCTCCTCATCAGTCTCGAGCATGAGCGAATCCAAATTATCGTTACCAGTAGTGCGTTCCGGAATAGGTGTTCTCATCCTATGTGATTTCAACCTAGAACCTTGAGACAAGGACTGTGTAGACTCTTCATAGGTTGTTTCTTGACCAACTCTGAATTTGTTATAAAACTCCTCCTCTTCTGTGGGTTCACCTAGCTCTTTGAATGTCTCAGTGAGCTCGTAGTCACTGGAAGACTTGTCGGAACCCCATTCCCATTCATTGGAATCTGTGGAATAGCGATTCTCTTGTTGAATTTTGGTAGCTTTGATTTGTAAGGCTTCTTCTGTCCTTTGGGTGTGGACCTTGGAAGTTAAGAAACCAAGTCCTTTCGAGCGTTCCTTCTTGAAAGTCAATTCAGGTTGTAAAGGTTCAATGATGCCTTCCTTTCGTAACCCCAGAGGGCTTTTTCCATCATACCCGAATTTTTGTAGAATTTTGAAGCCTTTGCCATATTTCTCACATGGAAGATTAATGTGGTCTTGTGTTTCCTCTTCATTGTCCCTAAAAAGCATTTGGTATAAATCTTCCTCTTCTAGCTCGCCCCATTTTTGAAAGGTAGTGTGATCCCATTTGAGTTTCATTATGGAGATTTGCTTGTTAGGATGTGGTCTTCCATATTCTTTTGGGGAACTCATGACTTGTCTTAAGTACATGGTCTGATTGAAAGTATATTCCCCTATGCCTTTGTCCTGAAACTTGCCTTTAATCTCACCTTGTTTGGATGTCGAAGGTTTTAATGACTAAGGATCAATGTATGCCAACGAAGGAACAGCTTCCCGATTACTAGGAATGATGGTCTCAGTCTTTGATTTCAGGTTATTGCAATATATGAATGGATTAGGATCGCCGTTAACTATTACTTCCACTCCATTACGAGGAAACTTAATGCATTGGTGATATGTGGATGGGACTACCCTCATTTCATGGATCCAAGGACGTCCTAGTAATATGTTATAAGTGAGATTTAAATCCAGGACTTGATAGACCACATCCTTTGTAACTGGCCCAACTTTGAGAGGTAAGATGACTGTACCCTTGGATGAACGCTCTTCATCATCATATGCCTTAATGGTGATCTTGTTTGTAGAATTTACATCTTTATCAGAATATCCCAATTGTGTGATAGTGCTTAATGTGCAAATGTTTAGACCTGCTCCTGCATCTATCAGGACTCGTTTTATTAGATGTTTTTGTATGAAGGCTTCAATGTGTAATGGTGCATTATGTGGCTGACTTACGGAGGCATCATCGGCTTCTGTGAAAGTAAGAGAGTGTGGAATGGAAAGGTATCCCACCATGGCTTGAAACTGGTCCACGTTTAGATCAGTAGGAACAACAGTATCTCTCAAGATTTTATCAAGAATGGCTTTTTGTGCGGGAGATATGCATAATAGTTCAAGGATTGAAATGAGCACGGGTGTCTTCCCTAGTTGTTCTACAAGGTCATACTCAGGTTTGGTTGATGAAGAAGTGGTGTTTTTAATTGGAGCACCTTGCAAAGTTATTTTACCTCGGCGGGTTGTAACATGACATTCAGAGGTAGGTTCGGAAGAAGATCCAACACCTTTTAGGACAATCTTGGGTCTCTGAGTAGAATTCTCAGACGCTTTGTCCTTGATGATAATAGGAGAGACATAATTGTCCATCGAGATGTGATTGATAGTTGAATCATAGTTGTAGGATGCTCTGGTATAGTTGGTTTGATCATCTGTAGCTTTGGCTTTTCCCTTGTCATGTTTTGGGAATGGTTCCTTAAACATCTCATGTTCTTGATTGGAGGAATGTCCCTCAATCTCAATATCACCTCTATCAATGAGATCTTGTATGATGTTCTTTAGTCGATGACAATTTCCTGTCTGATGACCCTTGCTTTTATGAAATTCACAATACTCATCATCATTCCACCAATTTGGTTTGACCTTTGGTTCATATGGCGAGAAATCTGGAATTGTGATCACCTTGTTTGCCACTAACTTTTAAAAAACTGACTCAAGTGGTTCTCCCAATGGGGTATACTTCCTTCATGATCTGGAAATTGTTTGAGTATTTACTTGATTGTTTGTAGAACTTGATCCCAAAAAGATGACTTTGGGTCGCACTGTGTTGGCATCAACAACACCATCATTGACTGTATTCTTGTTTTTATTCCAAAATCTTGGCTTGTCTTTTCCTTTAAAGTCATCTTTGTTTTCCTTGAATATTTTAATGACTCCTTGTTCATTTAGGACTTTTTCTGTCGCTAAGCCTTTTTCAATGACATCCTTGAAGATGGACAAACAAGCTTTCCTTAGATCATAGCCATGTCTTTGTTAACATTTTGTGTGAACATCTCTACCATTTGTTTTTGTGGAATTTCACAAGACCATCTGCTGGCTAGATTTCTCCATCTTTGTAAAAATGAGGCAAAAGATTCTCCCTCTTTTTGCTTGGTGTTGCACAAAGTAGTGACTGATATGTCTGTCTCTATGTTGTAGGAGAAATGTTGGATAAATGCCTCTGCTAAGTCACCCCATTACTTAATTCCAGGTGGGAGTTGGGAGAACCATTCCATAGCTTGATCACCTAAGCTTTGTGGGAATAACCTCATCAAATATGTCTCTTCTGCTGCTACCTCAATGCAAGCTGTAAAAAATTGTCTTATGTGTGCCTTAGGATCCCCTTTTCCTCTATACTTATCAAATTTAGGTGTCACAAAGTGTGTAGGAAAAGGAGGCATTGGAATGCTCTTGTCAAATGGATAAGGACATATGTCTCTCATTGTGTATGTTGGTTTTGGTGTATTTATGTCCTCCATTTTCTTTTGTAAGTCCCTGATTTGTTGCTCCAAATTGTTCTTAGGTGGAGATCGACTTCTTGGACCATACCCCATGCTTGAGGCACCAATTGGAGGAGGAGCATGTTGCATATATGGATGATATTGATCATACACATGTTCATATGGAGGAGGTCTGTAATGATGCTGTGTATATGGACCACTTGGTATAATTCATGTTGAGGAACCCCATATCTATTTTGCGCATGTATACCATATTCTACAGGCATGTCATGTTCCATTGTGTTGCCCCCAAATTTGACATGAGGTTTCCTTGTGTCCAAATTTTGAGCATGGCTTTGAACATCCAATTGTTTTGGTGGTTGATCCTTAGCATTAGTATGTGATTGAGCATATTTGTCTGCATAAGACTTCCATAATGGTCTACGAAGGTAAGTATCATATGTTTGACCATGCGTATGTGGGACCTCTAGTTTTTGAAGCAAAGTTGATGGTGATTCAAGTACCATATGTGGTCCTCTATTTCCTCCACTATTAGGTCTCCTTTGATCCATATTGGAGTGAGGTTGTTGCAAAGGTCGATTTTCCATTATTTGAGACATGTCAAAATCATGAGGTATCTTGGCTCCACTTTGTGCCATCATTTGTAAGAAGTATTGTCTATCCCTCCTCATTATTTCCTTAATCAATCGATTGAAATGGGGATTCATAATAGATTCTTCCACATCTGCTAAATGTACTGAAAAGTTGTCCACATTGTCATTGTGTGTAGTATTGTTGTTTATAGTGTCCATGTTCTCAACATTTAGAATGTTTCTATAGGCATCCATGTCAGGTAATGTAGTATGATCAGAATTGAAAAAGATATCATTGTCATACTCATAAGAACTCATGTTTGCATACTCTTGAGCCTCTTTAGTTTCTCTCCTAGATTTTTGAAGATGGGTTTCAACCATGAAATAGGTATTGACCAAGATGTGTGAGACTAGATGAAAAATGGAAAGAGTATGGAAGACCAAGAGTTGAATGGAATGTAAATGAATCTGAGGTGTACTTGCAATGTCCAAAGTGTAAGACCAAGTATGTATGTAGTAGAGTAGGTGTGACTTCCAAAGAGAGGATAGTTTCTCTTGATGAGGTAAGTTGACCTTGACTCTAAGTAAAACCAAATGAGACCCAAAGGTAAGAAACCTTGATGAGCGACCACTTAGCAAAGTGTTGTTGTATGTAGTGTGTTGACAAAGTATGATGAGGACAAGAAAGTGACCTTTTGACTCAAGTTTAGACAATTGTGAATGTAATGAGAGATGTAAAGCAATGATTGACTTTATGAGACCCAAGGACAGGTTGATTGCTAAATGAAACCTTGGAGAAATGACCTAGGAAGCACAAGAATTCCGAAACTGATTGTGTTTTTTTGCTGAACTGTAACAGTTTTTTCAATTCTGGACATAGACGCGCCTGTATACTTCACAGACGCTGCTTCCCGACACAGATGCTACTATATTTAACACAGACGCGTCTCTGCGATTTTCCTGTCAAATGTAATGTTTGCTGTTGGATCACAAACGTGATTCTGCCCTGCACAGACGCGGCTAGACAACACAGATGCTATTATACCCAACACAGATGCATTTCTGCAAATTTTGTTCAATTTTTCCAATCTGTGAAGTTGTTTTGTTGTGACCAAATCTGACTATTTGACTGTTTTTCGTGATAAGAGGATACAATGTTGATGAAGACTCAATGTTTGCAAGTGTCTAGACTCCAAAATGACTCCAGGAAAGTGTGTTGTTTGATGTAAAAATGTTTTGCATACACTTGAAGACACAAAAGACACAATGTTTTGTTGTTTGGTCTTGAATGTTTTGAATGTTTAAAATAAGTCAAGCACAATTCTTATGGCTGGCCAAGACAATAGTTGTTGATCCCACATGGGGTTTTACCCCCGAGGCTATACCATTCAGAGCGGATACTTAGATGCTTGACCTCACTGGCTCCACCCTCGGCACTCACTTCTCGGGTCAGCCAAGCATCAATCCCCATGAAAACTCCCCATGGCGAACTTTGTATCTCTACTAAGAACCGTATGTGTGTGGGCCACTATCAGAGGTCTGACCTCCTACCCCAACAACTAGAAGGATTTGGGCCTCTAAAACAAAAAGGTGCTAGTAAGGGCATCCGCTCGTGTGGCCATACATGTGGCACTTTCAGCTCTGTAAATACAGAAGGCTCCCAGCTAGTAGGGGTTACGCCCTACAACTGATCAAATAAATTTGATCAAACGGGTTTATGGGGAGACATAGTGTTGGTACGAACTAATCAGCACACGTTATTCATAGTTTTCACCATGAATACATTTGATTATAGTGATTTGGATGAGGTGGGTTTTCCTCGCTACCACTTGGGTCATTCTCTTCTCACTAGTAGTCCTAATGACCACATGGGAAGACAGGCCTTCTAAAGATTAAACAAAAAGAGCCTATTGCTCAAGACACAAAAGACAATGATTCAATTTTAGTGCACCAATGGAAGTGTTTGCTAGTCTATGAAAACAAGGCACACAATAAAAAATCAAAAAATTTCAAAAATACAAAAAAAATAATAATTATAAAACAAAAAAAAATCATCACTTGGTGAAAACCTGGCAAATAGGCGCTTTGTGACACAAAAACATTGAAAAAATAAAAAAAGCAAAGAGAAATAATTTCGTCCAACGGTGAAAACCACTTCGGTGGTGCCCTGGACAAGTACCGTGGTGAAAACTGGGTCACCAGTGCCATGTGTAGAGACATTGCTCCTCCCTCCTTCAGGATTCACTTTCATCCTTTCACTTTGCACACACTCACAACCTATTCATTCATAATAAACTTACCCATTCCCATCATGGCTTGTTATTGATCTACCTAAGATTGGTTAGCCATTCATAATAAATCTCTCTTTCCATCCATAATAAATCAAATCCTATCTATGGCTAAGGCAAAATCCTACGTCTAGTGATGGGTGTGGAACTGAGAATATCACATGTTTCGAGGAGTACAGTTTCTTCCAACTTCCTTCAGTCTATCCATGCACAATCCACAATAAAGCAACATTTGCATCACAGATCCATAATAAAGTTTCATCTTCTCCGCAATAAAGTATCAGTTTCATGGATTCAATCAGTTTTAGATGAGACACAACAACAACAATGGGCTTCAACAAATCAAATCTTTCGATAGAATCAAACAACATATGGTTCAGTGCTATCTATCCTTTTTGTGAAAGTAAACATTGTGACCACAATCAAACATGACTTATACAAGTGACAAGAGACACTAAACTTGAGGACTACAGTGGATGTTGGTGTCGAGTCTTGGTTTTCTTTTGATTTTATCTTTCTGGTGACATGTCTTTTAGCTTTTCTAGAATGTCTTTGACTAGAGATTCTATCTCCAGGATGTCTTTGACTAGAAAGGCGAGGATGGGGTATCGTCACCTATTTGTATTTGTTGTCTGTGGATTGTCTCTTAGTAATGCTATGACTTGTCCAAGGATATGAGGACACTGTGAGTCTAGTGTGAACTAGGGCATTCCTTGTTTGTGACTGTCTTATCTCCATGCAAACAGGTACAATGACTTTCTGGGTCGAACATATGTCTTGATTGTCATAACCTATTTTGCCATAATAAAGCTCAATGATGATAACGCACAAGAAGCTCTTTCACTTTCATATCTTCTGTCTTTCATCCCCCTTTCTTGATTGACTTCCATCGTCCTTCTCGAATCTGCATAGCCCGCTATCACATGACTGAGTATAATGACACACCAAAAACATTTGCATTTCATGTAGTTGCACCTGCATTACCACATATAAGCATTTCATACATACACATAGATATCACAACTGTATCACATCCTGCACACAACACATATTAGTACATTTTACATTTTCATCATGTAAATAATTATTTGCATTATCATATTCATTTGCATTTCATACATTCACATTTGCATTGGCATAACATATAAAACATAAAAAGAACAAAAAAATAAATATTGCATTGCATCATATACATATTTGCATCCATATCATAAGCATCACATAAGAACATCTCATCACATAGATACACATGCATATAGCTGCCCCAAAGACGAATCATCTCATATATATAATCAAAAGTGTCATGATACAATGATTTCAAAATCATATGGCTACAAAAGCACCCGCAAGTGTCTACAATACAAAAATGGTACAAAACTGATATAAAGGGAGCCCTCTAAGGCTATGATGAACTCCCTCCCTCGGAGCCACCTGGCCTCGGTGGAATCTGAGCCCCTGAAGGACCCGCCCCAGGATCATCCTGCCTGTCCCCTCTATCTGGTGGTGGCGGAGGACCCATGACCCCACCACTCGATGCTTGTCTCCTCCGGCTCCCCCCCATTGCTGTCACTGTACGCGACGGTCTATGGAAGCTCCTCGCCCGCTGATCTGCTGACACTACACCATAGTAGAGGTCCCTCCAGTAGGCTATCTCCTCTCCTGCCCGCAGGATATAGGCATATCCGGCCCCTGTGTCCTCTGTTGCTTGCCTCCCAACCCTTAGTGTTGTCTCAGCCTCTATGTAGCGTTGGATAGCCTGATCTCGCTCTCGCTCAGTATCCCTAAGCCTAGACCTGAGTCAATCTCTTTCCCTCTCCAGATCCTGAATTTCATCTGCTTGGCCCTGGCAGATCTCCCTCAGATCCAGTAGCTCAACCTCCACTGGGTCAACCCCCTTTGCCTCTGCCCCTGCCTGTGGCTCCTCCTTTGTGGGTGCCTATCTCTGTCCCTATCCCTATGCCTATACTGGTACCTATACTGGTACCTGTCTCTGTCCTTGTCCCTGTATCTGCACCTACCTGGGACCCTGTGCTGCTGGCACCTGTAAAGGCAATCCACCGTGACCCCTCACCACCCGAGCTTGCCTCTCCTCTCCACCCTCCCTTCGAGGTGAAACTCGCCTCTCTCCAACTACTCCTCTCCTCCTCCGTCGGCCTCTTCCCCCATCACCTCCACCATCATCCTCATCACCACCACCATCTCCCTCTAGTGCCTCTCCTGGATCTGTCAATCAAGGGAATGGATGCTCTGCCCAATATGCTGTATACTTCACATCCATCCCAACATCCTCAATCTCAGGCCACATGTCCCAAGGAAAAGGTATCATCTCCACCAGCTGAGTCACTGCCTGATCATATGACAGTAGCGGCCCAAACTGTGCCTGATCCCTGATGGTGCGGGCATACATGCCTGATCCCCGGGGCATCCTCTGAATCCGGCCAAACTATCAGTCAATCCTGTCTACCAGTTGCCTCTCTAGCACATAGGGCATCCGCCCAATCAGGTACCTGCTTCGAAAGGTGTACGGTAGCTCAACTGCGTCATCCTCCCACTACTCGCAGCCTAGATAAGGTCACCATATGACCTCATCAATGTCATCAATCACTCGCCGCCAGTACTCTAGCCTACCAATCCGTGGCTGCGAGGTGATCATATCATATAAATGCACGAAGCTGCGCCCATGACCTCTGCCCCTGAAGTATATCGGTCGGGTAACCGGCAGATGTTCGTAAGCCCATACCTGCAACAATGTAACTCCGCAGCCCAATCCCACTGTTCCATGATAAACAAACTGATGCAGCTCGTAATACAAGTGTGCCAGTACACACGGTCCCTAGGCATATCTGGTATGCTGTGTCATCAGCGTCTTCAGTGCTCCCCCCCAGCCCACAGCCAATCCCCGTGTCGCCCTATCCAGACATAGGAACCCACTGATAGCTCCTCCGATCACTGTCGGCAATGCTAACCCTGTGGCTGTCATGGTGTCACATGCCACGTGTCCTGCCCTCATCTCTAATCCAGGGTCTTGGAATACTCGTCTCAGGGCCTCTTTGTCACCATCGCGATCATATGGGATCAGCTCCCCATCGATCGACACCCGCAGAATCCTGTATACATCCTCCAGGGTGACTGTCATCTCACCCATCGGCAAATGAAACATGCACGTCTCAGAGTGCCATCTCTCCACCAGCGCAATCAGCAAACCCATGTTTTCCCGAAACTCAGGCACATACAGCACATGTCTCAGACCCATCTCCTCGATGGCAGCTTTGTCCTCGAGCGACAACTCAGGTCGCAACCTCTATGTCGTCGAGAATCTCTCCCGTGACTCTAGCATCGATAAATACTCCTGCAGTCAAACAACTCAATCATGTCAGTCACCGTGGCATTCACTGTTCATCACAAAATGCTACTTTTTATCTAAATGCATATGGTTATCTATCCTAGTGATAGTTACTATTCATCATAAAGTGTTGCTATTTATTCTAGTGGTACTCCCTGTTCATCACAAACTACTATGTGTGTGACACTCACTGTTCATCACAAAGTGTTACTCACATTTGCACTCCCTGTTCATCACAAAGTGTTGCTCATATTTTAGTACTCCCTGTTCATCACAAAGTACTTTATCTTGGTACTCATTGTTCATCACAAAGTGCCTTGATCTATCCTAGTCTTCCTAGAGGACCTGCTTGAGCGTATCCTTTTAGCAACTTATCCAATCGACAACATATGTTCATCACAGAACTGCCGATTTGACCTAGAAGATGCAAATTCATACTTTTCAAATGCAAACGCGCTTACATGACATAAACGCGCTCAAAGACTGCACAGATGCGCCTATCTGACACAGACGCGCCTGCTAGACACAGACGTGCCTATGCTCTGCACAAATGCGCCTGGGAGACACAGACATGCCTTCTCGGCACAAACGCGCTTGTCCATCACAGACGCAGTCGCAATTGACGCAAACGTGGGTCCAGACGTAGACGCACCTGGCACAAACACAGACGCGCCTGGCACCAACGCAGACGTGCCTAAACATTTTTTACCCTATTCGACATGCATTAATGACAAAATCAAATGTGTCAAAGTACGAGGAGGTTTGATGGTACTTACCGGCTCTCCTGCCTCTGCTGGCCTCTGAAATCGGCGAACGCGGTCGAATCTGTGAGTAAAAGCCATCGCTACTGACTGCTCCTGCTCTATTCTCACTCTGCAATACGCTCTTGTGGATGTGTAGATGACAATGAGGATGTATTTTCCCCCGTGGTCTATCTTATAGCCTACCCTAGCCCTCGCCTTCATTTTCTGAGTCAGTCTTCATTATCCCGTGACTTTGTCACTTTATCGGACCATTCCATTCTAGCCTTTCTCTCTTATCGAGAGATTGTCTGCAATCTTTTCAGACATTTTCATCCAATCTCTCGAGGGGGCATATCATTCCCATTCTGGGGCAACTCTGTATCAGTTCATCTTATCTTCTTTGAAACAACGCGACAAGCCGCATTATCTCAAAGAGGGGCAAAATGTAGACACCTAAAATTGTCATGTCTAATTAAATAAATATTTTATTTATTTAATTATCTAAGCTTAATTCTTCTATTAATTAAATAAATCCTTATTTATTTAATTAATTCATTTATCCTCTTCTAGCCTTATTTCTCATTTAAATAAATACATTTATTTATTTAAATTATCCTTTTCCTAAATTAAATAAATATTCTTATTTATTTAATTATCCTACTTCTTCTATTAATTAAATAAATCTTTATTTATTTAATTAATTCATTAACCTTTTCTACCCATGACACATGTCATTCATCTCTTAATTTATACACTACCTACCCCTTTCATTATTTTATTATTTCTTTTACCTACCCTTTAATCATAGCCGACCTCCTTTTACACCTCTCAATCTTATCCCTCCATTTCATATTGTGTCTTCTATATAAGGAGATGCTTCCTTCATTATCAAACCCTAATGAATCAATTTATACAATTGACTATACTACGATCCTACTTGCAACCACATTCCGTTCTTTGTTGAGCTCTTGTGCACATAAAATCTGAGAGCAAATATATCAAGCAAGATCAAGGGAGATAGGAAGAATGGAGATCAAAACCCTATTGGACATGTGATGGTATAATCTTTGTGATTTCATGTGATTTTGCATTGTCTTAGGTAATCTCCATATGTTATGGTGGATCTTTGTTGTTGTTAGGCTAGGGTTTTGTGGTTGAATTCATTTAGCCTTTCAATATTGTTATTATTGTTATCCATTTTCACCATATACAATAATAAACCTCCCTTTCCATCCATAATAAATCAGATCCTATCTGTGGCTAAGGCAAATCCTACGTCTAGTGGTGGGTGTGGAACTGAGAACATCACATGTTTCGAGGAGTACAGTTTCTTCCAGTTTCTTCAGTCTATCCGTGCACAATCCGCAATAAAGCAACACTTGCATCACAAATCCACAATAAAGTTCTGTCTTCTTCGCAATAAGGTATCAGTTTCATGGATTTAGTCAATTTC
Organism: Cryptomeria japonica; assembly: GCF_030272615.1. Lineage (NCBI taxonomy): Eukaryota > Viridiplantae > Streptophyta > Pinopsida > Cupressales > Cupressaceae > Cryptomeria > Cryptomeria japonica. The sequence continues at coordinate 704,067,865 of NC_081407.1, forward strand.
AGATGAGACACAGCAGCAACAATGGGCTTCAACAAATCAAATCTTTCAACAGACTCAGACAACATTATGGTTCAGTGCTATCTATCCTTTTTGTGAAAGTAAACATTGTGACCACAATCAACTAAGACCTATACAAGTGACAAGAAACACTAAACTTGAGGACTACAGTGGATGTTGGTGTCGAGTCTTGGTTTTTTTTTTATTTTATCTTTTGGTGACATGTCTTTTAGCTTTTCCAGGATGTCTCTGATTAGAGATTCTATCTCCAGGATGTCTTTGACTAGAAAGGCGAGGATGGGGTATCATCACCTATTTGTATTTGCTATCTGTGGATTGTCTCTTAGTAATGCTAGGACTTGTCCAAGGATATGAGGACACTAAGAGTCTAGTATGAACTGGGGCATTCCTTGTTTGCAACTGTCTTATCTCCATGCAAACAGGTACAATGACTTTCTGGGTCGAACATATGCCTCGATTGTCATAACCTACTTGCCATAATAAATCTCAATGATGATAACACACAAGAAGCTCTTTCACTTTCATATCTTCTATCTTCCATCCCCCTTTCTTGATTGACCTCCATCGTCCTTCTCGAGTCTGCATAGCCTGCTATCACATGACTGAGTATATTGACATACCAAAAACATTTGCATTTCATATAGTTGCACCTGCATTACCACATATAAGCATTTCATACATACATATAGATATCACATCCTGCACACAACACCTGTCAGCACAATTTACATTTGCATTATCATATTCATCTGCATTTTATACATTCACATTTGCATCATGCATACACATTAAAAACATAAAAGAACAAAAATATGGCATTGCATCATATACAGATTTGCATCTATAGCATAAAACAAACATCACATAAGAACATCTCATCATATAGGTACGCATGCATATAGCTGCTGCAAAGATGAATCATCTCATATATATAATCAAAAAGTTTCATGACACAATGATGTCAAAATCATATGGCTACAAAAAGCACCCGCAGGTGTCTACAATACAAAAAATGGTATAATATTGATATATAGGGAGCCCTCTACGGCTATGATGAACTCCCTCCCTCGGAGCTGCCTGGCCTCGATTGAATCTGAGCCCCTAAAGGACCCACCCCAGGATCATCCCTCATGTCTCCTCTATCTGGTGGTGGTGGAGGACCCATAACCCCACCACTTGATGCTTGTCTCCTCCGGCTCCCTCTTCTAGCTCTCGCTGTATGCGACAGTCTATGGAAGCTCCTCGCTCGCTGATCTGCTGACACTGCACCATAGTAGAGATCTCGCCAGTAGGCAACCTCCTCCCCTGCCCATAGGACATAAGCATATCCTACCCTTGTATCCTCCGCTGCCTGTCTCCCGGCCCTTAGTGCTGTCTCAGCCTCTGTATAGCACTGGATAGCCTGATCTCGCTCCCACTCAGTATCTCTGAGCCTTGTCCTGAGCTGATCCCTCTCCCTCTCCAGCTCCTGGATCTCATCTGCCTGGCCCTGGCAGATCTCCCTCAGCTCTAGCAGCTCATCCTCCACTGGGTTAGCCCCCTCCACCTCTGCCTGTGGCTCCCCCTGTACAGGTACCTGCCCCTATGCCTGTACCTGTACCTGTACTGGTGCCTATACTGGTACCTGTCTCTGTCCCTGTCTCTGTATCTGTACCTACCTGGGACCCTGTGCTACTGGCACCTGTAGCGGCAATCCACCGCGATCCCTCACTACTCGAGCCTGCCTCTCCTCGCCACCCTACCTCCGAGGTGCAACCCTCCTCTCTCCAACTACTCCCCTCCTCCTCCATCGACCTTTGCCCCCATTACCTCCACCGTCATCATCATCCCCACCCTCATCTCCATCCAATGCCTCTCCCGGATTCGTCAAGCGTGGGAAGGGATGCGTTGCCCAGTAAGGTGTGTACTCGGCATCCATGTCGGCGTCCTTGATCTTTGGCCACATGTCCCAAGGTAGGGGCATCATCTCTACTAGCTGTGTCACTGCCTGATCATATGACAGCAAAGGCCCAAACTGTGCCTAATCTCTGACCGTCCGGACATACATGTCGAAGCCCCGTGGCATCCTCTGAATCCTGCCAAACTATCGGCCAACCCTGTCCACAAGCTATCTCTCTAGCACATAGGACATCCGCCCAATCAGGTACCTGCTTTGGAAGGTGTAGGGAAGCTCAACTGCATCCCCCTCCCACTGCTTGTAGCCCAGGTATGGTCTCCATATGACCACATCAATATCATCTATCACTCCCCGCCAATGCTCTAGTCTGCCAATCCATGGCTGCGATGTGATCATGTCATACAAATGAACAAAATTGTGTCCATGTCTCTTGCCCTTGAAGTGTATCAGTTGGGTAACTGGCAGATGCTCATAGGCCCATACCTGCAGCAATGTCACTCCGCAGCCCAATCCTACGGATCCATGATACACAAACTGATGTAGCTCATAATACAAGTGTGCCAGCACACACGGTCACCAGGCATATCTAGTGTGTTGTGTCACCAGTGTCTCTAGTGCTCCTCCCCAGCCCACAACCAACCCTTGTGTCGTCCTATCTAGACACAGGAACCCACTGTCGCGTCGTAAATTGTACGCACTTGCTAGGGTGGTACAATTTCACACCTAGTTTAGCACCCGCCTTGGTGCATTTTGCATTGCATTTCCCCTTTAGCACTTAATTAATTAAATTAATTAGGTCTAAAGTTCTATTTTATCATCTCCTATATCATAAAGTTGGGCCCTTTTCATTAAAGTGTTCCCCTTTCATTTTATTCTTCCAATACATCATTTAATCAAAAACCCTAATTAGGTCCTATTTTGAACTTGGGGGCTTGATTTTGGGGGTCAAAACATCTCAAAATCAGCTGTAACTTCGGGATTCTCTCTAAAATCATCATATCCGACGGCCCTGAAAATTTGGTGAAAAGTTGTCGGGACCATGGCGCCCGGCGTGCACATGGTCCCGGACATTTTTCCTGAAATTTTAGGAGCACGACCCAATCATAAAATAAAGCTTAACCCCAAGAAATTGGCGGGAGATTCAATCTCTAGGTCGGCCAAAAGTTGGAATTAAGACCTAGGGTTTCATATATAAGAGCTCTCTTTCTTCATTTGAAAGGATTCGAATTTTGGCTTTCAAGGACCTTCTATGCAGCGAAAGAGCAGATCTTTGAAGATTTCAACAACATTCAACATCCCTCTATCAAGCATTTATCAATTTCATTCATCCATTTAGGGCTTGGAAGACATTGAAGAACAATAGGAGATCACCGACTGAAGATTGGCTTGTACCCCTCCCTTGGGGTTGGGTATGATTTCATGTTGTTTTCATGTCTTTGCATAAGCTTCAATATATCACTTATTCATGCTTTAGATCACTTTGCATCTTGATTTAGAGCATTTACATTATCATTTACAAGCAATTAGGGTTTACTTTCTAGGTTGCTCTAGTTTGCTTTCTTGCATTTAAGGACCTTGCACACACACTAGGTCTGCACACACAATACATTTTACAATACAACTTGGCTATTCGTGGAGGTGGAAATCACTGAAGTGGGGGTTTGACTAAGGCAAAACCCTATATAGCCACCCACCACACCTTTTCAGATATAAGTACAGGTTGCGGAATTCGGACGACGCCGCAAGTTACAGATCTGGAAGAAGCAGACGGAGACCGAACTTCACACCAAATCTCAGAGCAAAAGACCAGGACAGGGGCGTGGGGCGCCTTGGTCCTGCCAGGATAGGGGCGCTGGGCACCCTGGTCCCTGGGACAGGGGCGCTGGGTGCCCTGGTCCTTCTGACAGCAGTTTTCGGCATTTTTGACAGCTTTGCAAAACAGCAGTTTCCGGCGCAGTTTCAGGGGCAGAATCAGGACAGTGGCGCCCGCGCCCCCGTCCTGAACATTTTCAGTCAGATTTTGACTCTGTGTACACATTTGCATTCTTATCTTGTCCTTGTGTTTACAGCTTTCCATCATTTAAGTTCAATTCTGCAATCTTGTTATTAGTTCATACTTGCACTTTGGGGTTAGGAATTGAACTTGCATCATTTCATCTTTCAATTACAACAAAGGAATAGAAATCCTAATAGGTAGCCTGTGGCTCTCTCTTCCACAAAAAGAAGTAGCCAATTGTGTGATACCTCTAGGCTCTTTCGTATTCCACAAATGTGTGATTGAAAGTGAGATTAGGGCATGTTTGCTTAGTGTCACTTTTTCTCCCACACACCCACTGATCACTCCTCCTATCACTGCCGACAATGCCAATCCTGTGGCTGTCATGGTATCCCATGCCACGTGTCCTGCCCTCATCTCCAGTCTTGGGTCCTGGAATACTCATCTAAGGGCCTCCCTGTCTCCATCTCGATCGTATGGGATCAGCTCCCCATCGATTGGTATCCTCAGTATCCTATATACATCCTCTAGGGTGACTATCATCTCACCCATCGGCAAATGAAAAGTGCAAGTCTCGGAGTGCCATCTCTCCACCAACACAGTCAACAGTCCCATGTTTGCTCAAAACTCAGGCACATACAAAACATGTCTCAATCCCATCTCCTCGATGGTAGCTCTGTCGTCGAATGACAACTCAGGTCGCAACCTCTGAGTAGACAGGAATCTCTCGTAACTCTAGCATCGGCAAATACTCCTACAGTCAAGCAAATCAATCATGTCAGTCATCGTGGCATTCACTGTTCATCACAAAATGCTACTTGTTATCTAAATGCATCTGGCCATCTATCCTAGTGACACTCACTGTTCATCACAAAGTGTTGCTTCTATCCTAGTGGTACTCCCTGTTCATCACAAAGTGTTACTCACATTTGCACTCCTTGTTCATCACAAAGTGCTGCACATATTCTAGTACTCCTTGTTCATCACAAAGTACTCTATCTTGGTACTCACTGTTCATCAAAAAGTTCCTTGATTTATCCTAGTCTTCCCTAGAGGACTTTCTTGAGTGTATCCTCTCAGCAGCTTATCCAATCGACATCATATGTTCATCACAGAACTGCCGATTTGACCTAGAAGATACAACTTTACACTTTTTAAAATGCAAACGTGCTTACCTGACATAAACGCACTTAAAGACTACACAGACGCGCCAGGAAAACACAGATGCGCTTGAAAAACACAGACGTGCCTATGCTCTGTACAGACGCGCCTGGGCGACACAGACATGCCTTCTTGGCACAAACATGCCTGCACATCACAGATGCGGCCGCAATTGACACAGACGCGGGTTCAGACGTAGATGCGCCTAGTGAGCACAGACACGCCTGGCACCAACGCAGACGTGCCTGGGCCTTTTTTTATACTTTTTGGACCCTAGTCTAAGCACATTTATTACCCTACCTACTATGCATTAATGACAAAATTGAATGCGTCAAAGTACGATGAGGTTTCGTGGTACTTACCGGCTCCTCTGCCGCTACTGGCATTTGGAATTGGCGAACACGGTCGAATCTGTGAATGAAAGCTATCGCTGCTGACTGCTGCTGCTCTATTTTCACTCTGCTATATGCTCACGTGGATGTGTAGATGACAATGAGGATGTATTTCCCCCGTGGTCTATCTTATAGCCTACCCTACCCCTAGCCCTCATTTCTCGAGTCAGTCTTCATTATCCCGTGACTCTGTCGCTTTATCCTGTTAGTCCATTCTAGCCTCTCTTTCTTATCGAGAGATTGTCTGCAATCTTTTTAAACATTTTCATCCAATCTCTTGAGGGGGCATATTATTCCCATCTTGGGGCAACTTTGTATCAGTTCATCTTATCTTCTTTGAAACAGCGCGACAAGCCACATTGTCTCAAAGAGGGGCAAAATGTAGACACCTAAAATTGTCATATCTAATTAAATAAATATTTTATTTATTTAATTATCTAAGCTTAATTCTTCTATTAATTAAATAAATCTTTATTTATTTAATTAATTCATTTATCCTCTTCTAGCCTTATTTCTCATTTAAATAAATACATTTATTTATTTAAATTATCCTTTTCCTAAATTAAATAAATATTTTATTTATTTAATTATCCCACTTCTTCTATTAATTAAATAAATCTTTATTTATTTAATTAAGTCATTAACCTTTTCTACCCATGACACATGTCATTCATCTCTTAATTCATACACTACCTACCCCTTTCATTATTTTATTATTTCTTTTACCTACCCTCTAATCATAGCCGATTTCCTTTTACACCTCTCAATCTTATCCCTCCATTTCATATTGTGTCTTCTATATAAGGAGATGCTTCCTTCATTATCAAACCCTAATGACTGAGCCTAATGAATCAATTTATGCAATTGACTACACTACGATCCTAGTTGCAACCACATTCTGTTCTTTGTTGAGCTCTTATGCATATAAAATCTGAGAGCAAATATATCAAGCAAGATCAATGGAGATAGGAAGAATGGAGATCAAAACCCTATTGGACATGTGATGGTATAATCTTTGTGATTTCATTTGATTTGCATTGTCTTAGGTAATCTTCATATGTTATGGTGGATCTTTGTTGTTGTTAGGCTAGGGTTTTGTGGTTGAATTCATTTAGCCTTTCAATATCGTTATTATTGTTATCCATTTTCACCATATACAGTAACTAATTTGAAAATGATATGCCACTAAAAATGAGATGCAACTAATTGTTTTTGAGTATCCTCATTCTGCATTTTTCATCCGATATAGCCACATGTTGTTTGCTTTTGATATATGTATCATCATTGAGCATGGATTGATCTTTGGAGATGTTGAAAATTCATACAAGCATAACGGTATAATTGAACCATGATAACTTGAGAAAAATTTACAAGATGTTTGATTTTGCAAGATAGCACAAGTATCAAGGTATAATTGAACCAGGACGACCAGAGTGTAGATTGCGTATAAACAGACAAGATTAAACCATTTGTATGCGTAAAGTGGATTCATGTCTTTAGTGATATGTTGTGAATCACGCCTCGATACAAATATCTACACAGTACAAATGATTGTCTCACAGACAGAAGACTAAGAAAATATTGGAGTTTCTCGATGTTCTCTAGCTTGGAAGCATTGTTGAGAAAAGTTAGAGAATCCAATAATTCAAAAAGTTAAATGCAAAAATAGTCAAGACTTTATGCAAAATGCAACATTTGGTACTTCAAAAAATAATTCATCGTATTTCTCTTGTGAATCTTTTATCGATCGATGTTTTGATTTGGGTTTGTGTAAGTTTTTGTTTGTTGGACATGATGCTCTGAGTTTTGCAAATAGTCTTGACGGTTTGAACATGCTTGTAAGTTTTGACGGTTATTGTCCCTAGCTAAGTGTACCTCTCGATGCGGGTATGTATAGTGATTACCAAGCCATGGTAAAATGTGGTGAAAGGATAGATGAATAAATCAGGATAGTTGCTACGCTAAGAATGTCCTAAATGGATATTTGCTAAGTGTTGGGCGATGGCCAATAGTGTTTCACTGCAGAGATAAGGATGTGGATATAGATAAAGGAGCTGTCCTTTCACAATAGCGCCTATTACCAGGTTTTCACCAGTTGCTTTTATTGTACCTTTTTCTTTGCTTTTCCTTGATTTATTTTTTTTTTTTGATTTTTTGATTTTTTGATTTTTTTTGACTTTTTTCGTGCATTAGACTACTCAAGTGTAGTATTTCTTCAGATGAATTCTGTTAGTTGGTTCGTCAAGGATATCTCCTTCTAAAGTTGTTAGCTGATAAGCACCTGATCCATAGACTGATATGATCACATAGGGACCTAATCAGTTTGGTTCAAATTTCCCTTTCTTTTCTCGAGCTTGTTGCTTTCTTGGATTTTCCTTAAGGACTAGGTCACCAACTTTAAAATTCCTAGGAATTACTTTGTGGTTGTAGCTTCAGCACATACGTTGCTGATATGCTTTGAGATGAGTGTAGGCACGTTGGCGTCTTTCATCTAATAGTTCAAGTTCTTGTAGTCGGTTGACTCGATACTCTTCATCTGGGATTAAGCCTTTTAGAGAGACTCTGAGAGATGAAATTTCTACCTCCAGGGGTAAAATAGCTTCTAATCCATAGACCAATGAGAAAGGTGTTGCTGCTATAGGTGTGCGGATGCTATTTCTGTATGCCCAAAGTGCTAGATTGAGTTGCACATGCCAATCTTTGCCTGCATCATTCATTGTTTTCTTTAGGATTTTCAAGATTGTTTTGTTGGATGCTTCTGCCTAACCATTCCCCTGTGGGTAGTAAGGTGCAGAGAAACGATGTTGGATTTTGAATTTTTCACATAGCTCTCGTACGTCTTGGTTTTTGAAAGGTCATCCATTATCTGTAATGATGGAGCTTGGAGTACCATATCTGCAGATTAGATAGTTAAGGATAAAAGAGGCAATTTGTTTTCCAATTACTGTGGTCATGGGGACTGCTTCTATCCACTTGGTAAAGTGTTTTGTTGCGGTTATAATGAACTTGTGTCCATTTGATGAGGAAGGATGAATTTTGCCGACTAAATCCAGTCCCCACTGACAAAAGGGCCAAGATGTTGTAAATGGCTACAGTTCCTGTGCTGGTGCATGTATCATATTGCCATGGATCTAGCATTTAGGACACTTCTTGGCAAAATGATAAGAGTCTTTTTCCATTGTTGGCCAGTAATATCCCATTCGTAAAAGATTTTTAGCAAGAGTTGTTCCACTTGAATGTGTACCACAGATACCTTTGTGAAGCTCATGTAAAGCAGAGTCAGATTCATTACGATCAAGGCAATGAAGAAGTGTACCATCTAGACCTCGATGGTACAAAGTATCAATAGTAAGGGTATAACGGGTGGCGTGTCAGATAAAATTACATTTTTGGTTGCGGGATTGGTCAACGGGTAGGATATCATTTTTTAGATAATCATATATCAGTCCATACATGGGTGAGTCTGAACTAGTCAAGGCATAGATAACATGAGATTCAGAGTGGTCATAGGCTGGGGAGAACAGTTGCTCTACCAAAAATTCATAACGACTCTATTGTTCTAGAATTTGTAGTAATGAAGCGATAGTAGCCATTGCATCGGCTACTTTTTTGTTTAACCTTGGCATCTGCTTGAAGGTGATGTGAACAAAATACTATTTGAAGTCATCCACCATTCTCTTGTAGGGTAGCAGTTTATCATCTTTTATTTGATAGTCATTGTTGATTTGATTGACGACTAGTTGTGAGTCTCCGTAGACCTTTAACTCTGTGATTTTCCATTCTACGACCCTTTTGATGCCTATAACTAATGCCTCATATTCAACCACATTATTTGTGCATGGAAACATAAGCCTATATGATCTTGGTATAGTGTGTCCTTCAGGAGTGATGAATAGAATGCCAGCACCTGAGCCATGTTGTGTGTAGGATCCGTCAAAGTATAGGGTCCATTGTTTGGTAGAAATAGCAAGAACGCCCCTATCCAGAAATTCAATATCCATAGTTTGTTTTCCTGGTAGTGGTGCTTCAGCTAGTTGATCTGCAATTAATTGTCCTTTGATAGCTCTTCATTCTGTGTAATGGATATCAAATTCACTGAGAATCATGACCCATTTAGCTAATCTACCTATAAGAGCTGCTTTACTAAGTAGATATTTAAGAGGATCAATTTTGGCCACTAGCTTAATTGTGTGGGCTAGCATATAATGTCGAAACTTTTGAGAAGCGAAGACTATTGTTAGACAAGCCTTCTTAATGAATGTATAGTTGAGTTCATATCCATTCAATGTCCTGTTGATATAGTATATAGCTCGTTCCTTTCCTTGTTGATCTTCTTGTGCCAATAGTGCCCCCAGTGATATATCTGTTGTTGAAAAATAGAGAATGAGTGGCTTTCCTGCTATTGGTGGTATTAGAACGGGTGGGTTCATTAGATACAGTTTGATTTGATAGAAAGATTCTGTACACTTGGCTTCCCATCTGAATGATACATTTTTAAGTAGCAAGTGATTGAATGGTAAACTTTTATTGGCTAGTTGAGCGATGAATCACCTGATTGATTGGAGCCGTCCTTGTAGAGATCTGAGTTGGCTGATGTTCTTTGGTGGTGGTATCTCCATAATGGCTTGTACCTTTGCTGGATCCACTTCAATACCTTTGGCCGAGACTATGTATCCTAGTAACTTGCCTAATGTAACCCCGAAGACACACTTCTTAGGGTTGAGCCTGACTTGGAATTTCTCCAATCGATCAAAAATGTTTTCTAAGATGCTTAGATGTTCAGCTCTGGTGAAGGATTTAGCTAGTAAATCATCCACATAGTTTTCCATGAAGGTATGCATCATATCATGGAATATTGTTGTCATGGCTCTTTGATAAGTTGCCCCTGCATTCTTTAAGCCAAAAGGCATAACATTCCAACAGTACGTTCCGCAAGGACAAGTAAACGATGTTCTATCTTGATCTTCGGGGGCTATTTTTATTTGATTATAGCCTCAAAAACTGTCCATTAGTGAGAGCATTGCATGGCCCGCTGTGAGGTCTACAATTATGTCGATACTGGGCAAAGGAAAGCCATCCTTTGGATAGGCTTTGTTGACATCTCTGAGGCCAGTACATATTTTGATACTGCCATCTGGTTTTGATATTGGTACTATGTTGGAAATCCATTCTGCATAGTTGATGGGTCGAATGAATCCAACATCTAATAGATTCTTTAGTTTAGCTTTGACCATGAGTGCTACATGGGGATTCATTTTTCTCAGTTTTTGCTTGATGGGTTTAACTCCTGGAGAAATGGACAAGTGATGCATGATTAAGTGTGGATCAATTTCGGGCATATCTCCATATGACCAAGCAAAGTTGATTTGCTTTTCTTTAAAAAAGGTGATAAATGCTGATTTTTCTTCCTTTGTGAGAGATTCTGCCAGGTGTATGTTTTGGACTGCTTCTGTAGTACCAATGTTGATTGATTGAGTGGGCTATGGGTGATCGCTCATGAAAATGTTCAGGAAGAGTGTCAAGTCTCCCATCTTTAGGTGCCTTAAAAAGGTTTTCACCTTTAGATGCATCTTTTATTTTTACTTTTTTGTGATCCATAGCTGCCATTGACTGGTTTTCAGCCATGAATCCTTTATTTGGTTCTTTTTTGCGACTGAGAGACTTGGCACTCTCTTTGCAAACATCGTTACTTTGTTCACTGGTAGAGCCTATTTTTGGATTAATGGTACATAGATAGTGAATAATAGATTCATCATTTGGGAAAATGGGTATATTATGTATTTTGAGTTTGTCCCAATCGATGAGGTCAGGAAAGACAAGTGGTAAGGGATCATTTGGTGGATCAAGTTCTGTTATGGTAAGTGTCAAGACACAGGTTTCATCGTGATTGATTTTGGTTTCAAATGAGTCAAGGATTTCGTCGAGGTCTTTGATGGTATCATTTTCTGTATAGACTTGCTCATAATGTCGTTGCTCATTTGACGTGGCATCATAGATATTTTGTGGACCAAATTCAAGTGGCTGATACTCTGTGCTACATGCTTCTTTAGAAATGGGTGTATGATTGCTATTTTCTACAATATCATCAGGAATATTAGAATAGCTGCCTCATTCATATTCATTTGAATCAGTCTCAGAGGTATCATCCAAGATTTTATCAATGCTATGAACTCATATGTTGTATGGTGAGAATAGGTCCTTAATGATTGATACCAGCTTGATAGTTTTCTCTGCTTCTGTGTCGGATCCTGCTTCTACCTTTTGTATTTGCTCATATACTATTCCTCCTTGGGGTGGAATAATGGTATCAGGAGATGATGCTGGTTGTTTAGATATCGGTGCCTAAATATGAGCTACTGCTATAGATGTTTCTTTCTTGTGAATGATGAGCTTCCCCTGATGTTGATTCTTTTCCTGATGCTCACGTTCCTTACAGATTGTCTTAGCGGATTCAAATAATGCTTCTTGCCAGGATTCTTCTTTGTACTTCTTCTTTTCTTTCCACTGAGGTTTTGGAGTCTTGTGTGGTGTCTTTCTTGGTAGAAGAGTGAGTTTACAGCCTAATCCTATTTTGTCCCTATTGAGTTGTGAAGGAAGATCTATTGGTTCAGTGACTCCTTCTTTGCGTTTACCAATAGGTCCTTTACCATCGTATCCCATTTGTTGCATAATTAAGTAGCATTTTCCATATAGGTGTGTTGGTAAAACTATTTCTAGAGTAGTTTCTCTACTATCTTCTTCCTCATCTTTGTACAACTAGCTAAGGATGTCTTTTTCTTCTGATTTATGCGCTAGAGTGCCAAGTTGGATGAATGTGCCATCAAATTTTGTGATGGGCTGATTTGTTTGATGTGTTGATGTTGTAGGCAACCCATGAGATTTAGGTGATGTTGGTAAGTTAGCCAGACACATGGGTTCCAAAGAGTATTCTCCCATGCCTTGTTCTTTGATTATCAGTTTTTGCTTGAAATCTCTAAGTAATGATTCACACTTTGCTTGTTGAAGATCTGATGTTGAGGATTTCTGTTTTTCCCTATTATGGGGAACCAAACTGTCTTGGGTTGTCCCCATTGCATTGCAATGTTGAAATGGATTGTGATCAGGTGATATAGAAATTTCTTGTCCGTCATAGGGAAATTTGACACACTGGTGATATGTAGAAGGCACTGCTTGCATTTCATGTATCCAGGGTCGACCCAATAAAATATTGTATGTGAGGTCTATGTCTAAGACCTGGCACATAGTATCCTTTTGTACTGGTCCTACTTGAATGGGTAACATCACGGTTCCTTTAGATGACCTTTCTTCATCATCATATGCTTTTATGGTAATCTTTTTACGTGGATCAATAGAATCCTCAGAGAAGCCTAATGCACAGATAAGTTTTAAGGTACATATATTAAGTCCAGCTCCTCCATCTATCAAGACTTGTTTTACTCGGTGTTTATAGACTATGAATTCAATATGGAGAGGAGTGTTATGTGGATGGCTTAGTGAGATATTATCATGCTTTGAAAAAGTGAGATTAGTCGGCCCTGTCATATGAGCGACCATGGCTTGGAATTTGTCAGCATCCTGATCTTGAGGCACATTCATTTCTAATAAGGCTTGTTCCAATATGTCTTTGTGTTTTGGCTAAAGTTTTAGCAACTCTAGAATAGATATTTGAGTAGGAGTTTTGTGTAATTGGCTAACTAGATCATATTGAACCTTGGGTACTGTGTTTGCTATTGACATATGTCCTTTCAAGAAAGATTTTTGAGCTCTGGTTATTACGTTGACTGATTTGTGCTTATGTTGGTCTCGGAGAGTGATAACATTTATTTGATTGTCTGGAGCTGATATGTGATTGATAGTGTTATTGTAGATGTGGTTAATACGAGCTCCACATGTATCATTTGAGGTCAAAGCTCCATCCTTGTTGTAGTTGGGAAGAGGATTTTTAAAAGCTCCATGGTCACCATTTGTATTGAGACCATCCACTATTAGATCACCTCTATCAATCATGTCTTGAACAATGTTTTTCAATCTCATGCAATCATTTGTTTGATGACCTTTGGTGCGATGGAAATCACAAAAGTGTGAGTCATTCCACCAAGGTGGTTTGATTTGTAGTTCATAATTGCTGATTGCTGGTAATGAGATAACTTTATTCGCTAGGAGTTCTCTAAATGCCGACTCTAGTGATTGACCCAATGGTGTGTAGACACGCTTTTGAAAATTTGTGGTGTTACCTCGTGAATTGTTATTAGGTCCTTGATTTGTGTTAGTTTTTTGAGTGTTGTTGGTGTGGGCTTGACCTTGATTGGTATTCTATGTGCAAGTGTTAGTGTCTGGGTTAGCACCTTTGGGGTTCTTTGTAGCTTGAGGATTTCCTGATAATGCGAGCACTGGCTATTTAGATTTTGGATCATGTGATTCATTGCCTCCTTCGTTTCCATTGTTTTTGTTTCGAGTCTAGAATCTAGATTTGTCTAAGCTGTTGTTATTTTGGTTATTGTAGTTTGATGAACCTGTTCCTTCTTTGAAGAATTTGAGTGTTCCTTTCTTGACACATGCTTCCTCTACTTGAATGTCATTTTCAATTAGTTTAGCGAAAGATGGTATGCATTGGAGTTTGAGCTTGTAACTCATCTCACCATTTAAGTTATTGATGAAAATTTCCATTTTCTCCTTTTCAGGAATATCTCAAGGATATTGTGAAACCATACGTCGCCAACGTTGAAGGAAAACCATGAATGTTTCATTGTTTTTCTATTTTGTGTTACAGACATCTAGCATGGTGATAGCATGTTGAATATTATAGCAATATTGTGTTATGAATTTGTTGAGTAATTCATCAAATGATCTGACAGGAGGTGTGATCTTGGATAACCATTCCATTGTTTTCCCTCCCAAGCTTCTTGGGAACAATCTAATCAGATAGTTGTCATCATGAGAAAATTCAAGACTCATGGTACATAATTCTTTGACATGATCACGGGAATCGCTTTTTCCATCGTACTTGTCAAATTTAGGCACATCTGAGTTTGGAGGAAAAGGGATCATGTGTAATCTTTTGTCAAAGGGATAAGGACAAATTTCGTTTAATGAGTACCATATTGTTGTCCCTTGTTGCATATCTTGCATTTGTCTTTGTAACATTTGCATTTGTTGAGTAAGGGAAGCCAAAGGCACATTGTTTTTTCGAGGGGAGAGTTCTTCCCTTGCATTAATCCGAGGTTGAAATGGTGTGTGGAATGGGATGGTATGCTTGGGAATGTTTTGTTCAAGAATATCTTGTTCAGGGTCACGTGCATCCTCTTCGCTTTGTCTTTCTTGATATTCGTAATTTTGAGCTCTTGTTTGAAAAATATCTGGGTCAAGGTCCTCAGGAATTTTAACTCCTTTGCTTGTGAGCATGAGTAGGTATTTTTCTTTGTCATTTTCCATGAGTCTTTCTATAAGTTTTTGGAACGAAGCACTTTCTTGGCATTCCTGAAGAAGTTCTTCAGAAATTTCAGTATCCTCTAGTTGTGGACCTTCAAAAGGATTTGATAACCTTCGATTCATACTGGATTCTGTTTGTACCTCACTTTGCTTGCCTTGTTGAGAGAGGGTAACAGGCATTTTAATAGAAACTTTCTGTGACAAAGGGGATAAAATCCTCTTTGATATGTTGTTCAGGGGTTGGTGGTTCAAATCAGGGTGTGTTGTAAGTGATGCACTCGTCAGGAAAGAATGCAGGATTGATCTTTCCTCCTCAATTGATTTGTTGACTGAATGCGGACTTTGGCAGAATGCTCTAGTCTTCAAAGGCTCCTTATCAAACTCATTGGATTTGTTCTGGATATAGAGTTTGATGTGATGAAGGAATGTTCTATGAGATTTGAAGAGTTGACGATTGATGTATAAAAATTTATTTCTTTTGACAAATTTGGAAAAACTTGGTTGTTGTTTCTTCAACTTAGTGTTACGATAAATATTCTTTCTTCTCAGAATATGAGGATTAGTCATGCACAAATGATCAATGGTTTCCTTTGATTTTGTCTTGGATTCAGGTTATCTTGTTTTGGAGACTTCAAGTTTTACTTTATCAAAGTGAAGATTTAGATGCCCCTTCACGACAAAGTGTGTCAAATGATATGGAATATGAGCTTTCCCGATATGGAAACTTAATTTGACAACTCAGAGTTTTAAAACAAGGATGTTTTGAGATAAAAATCCATTTGTTTTAAGGACCTGTTTGATATTTGTGATGATGTTTCCCAATTTTGATAGGAGAGATATAGCTACCCTGTGACTAGTTTCAGATCCTTGACAACGTTGTTTGATGGAAACTATGCTTTGGAAATAACCTTTTATATTCTGTTTTTGGTATTCTGCTTTGACAAAGTTCAGGCTGATGAAATAAGGTTTCTAAAAATGTTCTCAAAATTTTCTAATTTGGCCTTTGTTTTGCCCCTTATTTTTCTGGTTTCTGTCATGCACTAAAACAAAGACATGATGCGCTACAAAAAGTTTTCAATGCGCTAAGGAAAAAACTCTACACGCTAAGCTACCCCCGATTACACGCTAACTGGTTTAGACTGTTTATTTTTTCTTTCCACTTTGCTCAAAAGGCCATGCGCTAGTATGTGCCTTCTACGTGCTAACTTATAAACCCTACGCGCTAGTTGACGATTTCTACGTGCTAAGCTGATGCTTCAACGCGCTAGGCTATTTTTTGGACGCGCTAACTGTTTAATGCTATTTCTAAATTTTGATAAAGCGCTACTATTAAAACTAGACGCGCTAAAGTGAAGGTTTGATGCGCTAAAAGATGAACCACATGCACTAAGAAGTTGTTCTCACGTGCTAGACTGTCCTGAAATTTGCCTTTGGTTGGTTTTTGCAATTTTTGGAATTTTGTTTTAAGTTTTTTAGTACTGATAGATGATTTTCTGAAGTAACAAATGTAAACACACTACCAAAGAGACAACCATTTTGCTTAATCTAACAATAAGTGTATGTTCTGCGAGGATGTGTTCAAATCCTCAATGTTTTAACAGGTTTGGATACAAATAATACACTTCAGAAAGACTCTTTATTGAAGGGTGATAAGTAATACCATAGCCCACTAGTCTCGATACTCCATCAGCTCAAACAGCCATGTCACCCCTAGAGGGCGCCCATTTTTTTTCCTTTTGTCAGAAATTAACTCAAAGTGAATTGCTTCAGAATTGAGTAGTTATCTTGGGAGATATATGGTGAGTAATCTTGGGGGCGGATTCTTCCCCACCCTTGCACTATGATATTACAAATGTCTGGTTACTGACACTACTTAAGGTTTCTATTTCTAAGGTTCGTAATCAGACTTCCTGTTCGGCCGTTAGTGATAAACTCCCTCAGGAGGCTTCCCAACCTTTAGAACAAAAGCTTTGCATATCTCGAGGATATTGGGGGAAGACTAATCACTGCGCACAACCGTTGAAAAGGACTTTCTTCACTTTCCACTTTTGATTATAGTGGATTGGAATACTTGGCGTCAAAGTCATTTCCCACTTAGGTCATTCCCCTCACACCGGCCATAAATGGCTTTAAGATTTGTGTTCAACCCCTTAGAAAGACAGGCCTTCTAAAGGATTTAAAATGCATGAAATGATTGAAAGCATAAGTGTAGTCTGGCTTTTTGATCACCCAGTTAAGGGGAGAGCATATACCTTCTACTTCCAAGATAAGGCAAACAAGTTGTTATTTTTATCCGTTCAATTCAATGATTTTCTAAAATCTATATGGAGATGCTGCTCCATGAAAACATGGCGTTCTTTTTTTATTTTCTTCAAAGCAATGATTATTTAGTCTAGGGAAAGAACCTGGTCAACAAAGCAAAACTTTGATTTGGTCAACAAAAGAAAATTGGAAAAGGGGAAGAACTTCCCTTTTTTATTGTAAACAAAAACTTTTAAGTGTGGTTCTTTTCCTTGCAAAATTTTTAAGATGAATCCTTTTATACACCAAAGGATGGTGAGGTTCTTTTTAAAGCTACTTTTGCCAAAAGGAAAGTTTGTTTTGTTCTTTTTATAGCCAAAAATAAAGTTTTTCTCCTATGAAAGCAAGAAATTTTTTTATTGTGGTTCTTTTTATAGCCCCAAAATAAAGTGATTTCAATTTTATCCAAACAAAAGTAAAAGAATCCCAAGCTTTAACTAACTTAACTAAGTTAGTAAAAAAAAAAATTCTTTGCAATTTTGTCAATAAAATCTAAGCTCCCCCTGCAAGAAAATGTTAAAACCCTGCAAAAGCCAGTCAAAATGTTAGAAACATTTTTGGATCTTGTGGATTTTTACAAGTCTAAGTTTTGGTTTGGTTACAATTTTTTTGTTTTGTCTTGGTCTGTGATGCGCTACAGAACAAACTATACATGCTACAATATGGTAGTGATGCGCTGCAAGATGACAGTGATGCGCTAGGCTCTTCTCAAGATGTGCTAAAATGATTTTCGGATGCACTACTCTAATTTTCTCCCGCACCAAGACCTACAGGAAAATATTAGTGGGATGATGCACTATAGTAATGACCTGACGAGCTACAAGATGGACCCAACGCACCGAACAGTGAGCGAGATGTGCTAGGCTGTTAACGAGATGTGCTAGGGAATGTTTCCCACACGTTGTTTCTTGTTTCCCACGTACCTGCAAAAAGGGTTAAATTCAAAAACTAATTTGATATATGGGGTCAGGCCCCACGGTAGGCACTAGAAATGTATGCGGGAAAAGCGGATCGATAGAATTGAAAATGTGAAAAATGAATCTCTAGGTAGACTTGTCCACACACCCACAGGACTTCTTGGTGCAAGCTATGGAGTCATGAAGTATGGCTCAATTTCCCAAGGTTGGTTCCATGGTTCTCTATCTCACAAGGTCCCTCAAACCAATTTCTATGCTCTTAGATCACTAGGCAAAGTGGTTTAGGGATGAAAAATGCAAGAATGAGGGATGCTTTAGTTGATTTTAAGATGAAATGTATCCTAAGATATGCATGATCTTACAAATGCAATAAATTAGATTATAAGATGACAAGATTAGTAGCAATACTATCCTAGCATGATATACTAGTCTATGATTAAGCTAAATGATAAGGAAAATACTCTAAACATGCATATTTAGATTAATTCCTATTGAAAAGAGAGGCTAAATGATTAGCATAAAATGAGATATTAAGCTTGCATGGATTTGAGTATAAGTGTGATGCTAAAGAATTGGATCTATGAATGGAGGAATGAGAGCTATATTTATAGCAAAAATAGGGCAATGGATGGCCAGGATTGGAAGGTTTAATCAAGGGTCAAGTTTGAAAGTTGGGAATCCATGTTTGCAATTTGCACCAATGAAATGGTGACAAATGTCAACATAAGACTGGTTGAGAGAAGGGGTTGGAGACATTAAATGCCTGAGAAAACCTCATGGTTACCTTAGGGGGTAAAAGTTAAGGTTAGGTTAAGGTTAGGTTAGGGTTATCCAATGGATAAAGGTTTTATCCAAAGGATAAACTCTTGTGCAAAGGATTAAGGATAACCATGGTCAAAGCAATAAATTCTTGATGAGACCCTTGGGTTATATGGAGGTTGAGTTTAGGGAAATTCTTTAATCATGCTAGAGGGTTGAGTTAACCATTAATGGTTTGGGAGACTTTCAAAGTTAAGTGGTTGAAGCCTTTAAGGGTTTCAAAGACTTTGAGGGTTTGAGAAGTGAATTCCCCTTACTTAGGGATGTGACAAAGTTTAGGATATGGGTTAGGCTAATTAGAAGTGATTAGAAGAGTCTAGAAGGGGGGTTAGGAATAGGGTTTAGGAAGCAAGTGGGAGATGTAGGATTTTGCAAGTGGATGGAGGGATAATAGGATTTTAATTGAATAAAATGAATTTAATTCAATTTGGTTGTAATTGGGGAAATTAAATAAATTAGATTTATTCAATTTAGGATAAACTATTTAATTAAATTTTAATTTAATTAAAAAGTGGATAGGGGATTTAATTGAATAAAATGATTTATCCTATTAAATGGTAAAAGAGATCTAGTGAATTTAATTTAAATAAATGGAGTAATTTACTTAATTAAATAGAGGAATGTGAATAATTCAATTAAATTGGATTTAATTAAATAGAGAAATGAACATAAGATATTCATTTAGGAATATGGTCATTTTTATACGTCTACAATACCCTACTGACGTGATCTCTCAAGTGCCCCGAGTCTAAAAAATTGTCAAACTTTGATGGATTGTTTCTTCAAATCCAAGATACATATGACTAATTTGTTTGAACCCATGGGGTCACGTGAGGCTCCTCTACAATGGCCTATCTTGGTTTTTGATGACTCGAAGCCATTTTCAATTGGTAGCATTTTTTCACGTACTGCAAAAACTATCAATTGCATGCAATGCAAATTTGTAGGATAGTTAATGGGCCCTTGGTCTACTGGTGAAGTTGAATGGCTCCAAATGAGCCCACCAAGGATCAATTCTTATTGAGTGCAAGGCTACAACATCATAAGGGATGAGGTTGGGATAGTGCCCCGGGCGAATTTGGCAGAATGGATACCCCTCAGCCCTTGGCTCTTAGCCGAAGAGGTTCAGCCTATTGGCTTGTGCCCCAGTTTAGGTGGCCAAAAATACTTTGTGAAGGCCCTTGGTGGGCTGGCATCTTGCCGACTTCATGCCCTTGTTGGGCTGTCATGCTCGTAGGTCTAGACCTCCATCAAAAAATTTGTAGGATAGGCTAGAATTTATTCAGTTCGTCATGTGCACAAACGGATGTCACGAACATGTCTAGGTGGGAAGTTTTATGCTAAGCACACTCCTCTCATGCATCCCAAAGAACCAGAACGTCGAGAGTCATACCCTACTGGCGTGTTCTCTCAAGTGCCCTGAGTCCAAAAAATTGTCAGACTTTGACAAACTATTTCTTCCAATCTAGGGCACATATGATCAATCCGTTTGAACCTATGGGGTCATGTGAGGCTCCTCTACAATGGCCTATCACACTTTTTGATGAATCAGAGCCATTTTCAATCAGTAGCATTTTTTCACCTGCTGCAAAAACTGTTAGTTGCATGCAATGCAAAGCTGCAAGATAGGCTAGAATTCATTCCGTTCATCATGACAAAATGACATCACGCATGCATCCGGGTGGGAAGGTTTACGCTATTCATGCTCCTCTCATGCATTAGAAAGTACTGAAACATTGAGAGTCATACCCTACCGGCGCGATGTACAAGTTGCTTGATAACTTTTTTGACAATTTTTTTTTGTCAATAATGACATTTTTTTCTCAAATTGTATCTAGACTCAATCT
Organism: Cryptomeria japonica; assembly: GCF_030272615.1. Classification (NCBI taxonomy): domain Eukaryota; kingdom Viridiplantae; phylum Streptophyta; class Pinopsida; order Cupressales; family Cupressaceae; genus Cryptomeria; species Cryptomeria japonica. Next base: position 704,088,642 of record NC_081407.1, read on the forward strand.
ATGAATCCTATGACCCGATAATGACTCAAATAATTTTCCATGATTATACAAGAATCAAGAATGCTCATGATTGACCTTATCACATCACATAAACTCAAACCATAGTCACAAAACATAGACACAAAAAATAGTCACAAAACATTGTCACATATTATTCAAAAATTTGCCTATAAATATGGTCAAATTAGCTCTTGGCTATTTGAATATACAAAAAAAGTCTTACAAATCATCTCATGGGCTTGTATACAAAATTTGGCATTACAATATGTGCCATTCAGCTCATCGCCATTTTAATATACCAAATTTGGCATCTACATATGTACAAATCAGTTCATTGCCATTAAAATATACAAAATTATGCCCCTAAACATGTAAAAATCAGCTCATGGGTATTTATATATACAAAAAATGAATATAGAACAATTTGTCGATGATATATACAAAATTCTCAAAATCATTCTACTTTGAATAGTAGAATCAATCAAGTGAGCCTTCAAGATCAGCTCTAACCCGTATTGTGTGAAGTATTGCCTCATGGTCAGATTGACAAACTTTCCATAAAATATTATTATGCGGTCTACCACGATACTTCATCAAATGAGTATTTGTTGCAACAACAAGGCTAGAGAAATGAAGAATATGTCTGTGTTTTTCAAAGTCCTCGAACAAACAAACATTAGAATTCTTGGTAAGGCATCTCCTAAGCCATGTTCCTGTCATGACAACAGACCCTATTGGGTACTCAATACCCTCTGCGTTAATGATTGTGGTTGTCAATTTTCTCTTAGGCTCAACACAACGACACAAATAGTAATTTGTTCCTTCTTCATTATTCTCTTCTGCAACAACTGCATACACATGACCTTGCATTTATAAATTGATAATTAATACCAATAATAAAGTATGATGTACAAAAAAATGAACCAAAAAGAATATTTGCAAAAAAAAAAAACTCAAAAAATCACCTAAATCCACTAGGTCGGATACATGGTCAAAATCCACTGATGTCTCCATCTGGCTCAATTGTAGTGCTTTGCGAATTTGATATGTATCAATGGGAACCAACAGCCTACAAGACCATTTGTCAACCCACTCTTGTGATTCAAATTCTTCCCACAAACAATACATGCATGAAGAGAAAAAACATACCATCTGTCTCATATAAATTACTAGTGAAGTTGCATTTGAACTCATAAATGAGTGCATGTCACTCGATCCTACAACTGTAAAACAATCTAGATAGTTTTCAATATTAGATTCAGTGATCAACCCAAAATATCTATGAACCATTGACGTACCTAGATTACTTGGACCCATCGTAGACTTATACCATCGCACAATTATTTCTGCATCTATCAACTTAGCACCACCTTCGTACTTCAATTATTCTCTAGCTAGGGCTCTTTTTACACATGCTCTTGCACCATCATGATCTCCCTTACCATGTCCAACCTCAGTGAAATTACCAAAATGTTGTACACCGCTTGTCATATGCATCCTTGTCAACCAATAAAACATCCTTACATTCTTGAATTGTGCGGTGCAATTATCCGACTATATTAAGTGTCAGTTGTATCCTATGTTCCTTTCCCTTAAACTATCATAGAAAAAGTTAAAGTATCCTTGTACAAACTCTTATGAATGAGTATGATCATCACTTATATTGAAGTGATACTCTCTTACAAACTTTCTATCCTCCTTTGTGCTATCATCTGCATGCATGAATGCTATGTGTATAACAATCAAAACTTGTGTAGAATGATAATACATAGATTGCACTTCATTTTGAGGTTGTAGTGTATAATTTATAGCAAAATCAATGATAGAGACAATGGTGCCAAGAGGAAATGTATCCTTACATAACTTGAATTGCTCATCTAACCATCGAGCTCTATGTGTATGCATTATGTACTCATAAACTAGTTTCTCTTGAAACATTTTCATAAATTCAGCTACACATATATGATTTTTCACTAGCTCACATCTCTTCAAATCTTTTCCATCTTTAACTCCATATGTGACTATCTTGTGTTTTCCAAAAGAAACTAGTTTCCTACCGATTTCATGTGTGCTCTCCAAATGTACACATCTTGGTAAATGTTGCAAACCACAACATATAGCACAAAAACCTTGCAAACAAGGCATCTTATAATAAATGCAACCATTATGTCTATTACATAACACACTTGAAATAAAATCTCTTACTGACTTAGGAGGAGCTTGTATATTGCATTCTTGCAAAACATTGTTAATGTGCAAAGTAAAACAAATATGATGAAAAATATCATATTGCATGGAAAATTCAATATGTATCCTACAACATGTGTTGCGTATATGATTAATCTTAATATAAAAAGGTTTTGCCATTTCAAAAAATATTTGAGAAATTCTTATTTGGGGAAACTTTTGATGGAATCTTTCATAAATTTTTTTTTTGAGTCATATCCAAATAGTGTTTGGCATGTGGCTCATGATTTGTGGACCCGATTTGCCTTCTATCAACATCTCTTTGGTTGGGCAAAAATCTTGTGTTATCATGCCAAAAATTTTCAATTAATGATCTTAGTGCATCAAGAACAACCTTGTCTTTGCATGGTAGTCTACCCGAGAATGCCCAAAGAGAATTATTGTTAGGTTCCTCTATTTTTTCTTGCCTCTGTAATGCTTTACTAAATGTTGTTCTACTAACGTTTAATGACTTACTTGTTTTTCTTATCAAACAATCTTTTTTTATTTTCTTGCTCATTATGGTTGATGTAATGACATGTCGAGTAGCATTAGAATCTTTAGTACGTGATTTTGAACCATTCTCCTACAAAATCATTCATTCATTTTATCGGGCATTAGATTCAATATATTCTCATCAATATCAATTAGATACTCTGCTTTTGTACCAATGACTCTATGAGGTGTTAACATTGGTGCATTGTGTACATTCAATTCAACAAATAGAGAAGGTGTATGTTCATCATTTAATTGATTATTCAATGTGGTATCTTCTTCAAATGCATTAGGTTCATACGGTAAATCAAATGTCTCTTCTCCAATTGCATTAGGTGCATTATGTTTGTTTGGTAAATCAAATTGATATGTTGAGGATGACATACCCGCTTCCTTTGTCTTTCCTTTTCAGCCTCTCGTTATTCCATCATTCCTCACTTGCTCTTTCCCACGGTTGATATTGGTTATCCTAAATAGAATCACATTACATATATATGTAAACAAAAGTTCATAAAAAAATAAATAACCATAAATATGCATCTTATCAATATTTTTTTGAGTCAAAACTATTAAAAAATCACAATAATATTGAAAAAACTAATAAGAACAACAATTCAATCATTTGAAATCATGAAAAAACAAAAAATTCACTTACTTCTATGTATAAAATAGTGATAGAAGTGCAGACACAGTTGCAGTGGGGCCTTCAACAACCTCAAAAAACTTCTTTTGAGGCCATTGAGGCTCTTGGGCAAATAAAAATGTCTAAGTACCCCGTACGCACTGTATTAATAATCGTGTGTGTGTTGTTAGTCCCTAAAATGTTGGAAAGCCCAACGGTATTTTTTTTCCACCCTATACTAATAATTAGCATGTACGCGCTCCTATGCCTAAAAAATGTTATGGCACATCAATGAACTAATAGGATTAGTACCTCGTACGCGTTATTTGTAGTAAAGAAAATGTGAAGGAAAAGGGAGGGAGGGAGGGAGAGAGAGAGAGAGAGAGGGAGAGGGGGGAGAGAAGGGCAAAGGGAGGGAGGGAGAGAAGAAGGGGTATGGAGGAAGGCAGAAGGGGAGAGATGGAGAGAGAGAGAGAGAGAGAGAATAGGGGAGGAAGAGAGAAGGAGGGGGGAGGGAGAGAGGAGGGGGGTGTTGGCATATGTGCAGAGTTTGATGACATGATGTTATTGTATGTTGTCATTGATATCAATATGCTGAAGTATGAACCGGTATATTGAAGTAAGCAAACTGGCAAGAGAACCGGTATGATGGTATAAAGTGAACCGGTATATGTCAAAACATGAACCGGTATGTTGGACTGTGAACCGGTATATGTAAATTTTATATCGGAGTTCAATTTGATATGACTACCAGTTGGTAGTCTCAGCTTTAGGGTTTTCGGTTGATGCATTTCAAGCCAATGTGATCTGACTGACGACATCTTGTGATGAGTTAGCATCGAAATGAAGATCAGATCGTGTTGCCACATTAGCCTTGTGCGCGTGAAGAATTTCCTTGAGGATGTTGCATGAAGAAGATTGATCCTATCTACCTTGGGAATGTCCAAAGTCTTAGTAAATGATGGAGAGCGCATGATGGGTTATCAGCTTCTAGAAGTGACAAAGAATGAAAGATGGGGAACATCTTGAGATTTGTTCAAGATTGTTCTACACTATGCAATGTGATTGAATGGTCAGATTTGGACCGACTTTATTGTTAACCTAGATGCTTAAGGGTTTTAGGTTTTGGTTACCTACCTAATTGTTGTCTATAAGGTCAATGATAATTCTCATTTGAGTTTGTTGGCAAATTTTATGTGTGTATCCAAGTGAAGAGATACTTGATACTTGCTAGACCGGTGTAGTGAGTAGAGATCTGTAGAGTGTGATTGCAGATGTATAGAAACTGAAGTGGATCTGACTTGGCATTAAGTGTTGTTATCAGATCAGTGTATTACCTGTTGACTTCTAACCATTTCAGCAATTGGGAAATCCCTTTACCGGGTAGCTTTAACAGGGTGACTCATAATCATTGAGTTCTTCAAATCCTCTTGTGAGGTAACCTTTAACAGGGTTCTAACCTTTAACCAAGTATTTAGCCATCCCTTAATCGGGTGACCCCTAGTAGGATCGGTTCATAGTAGAACCTATTGTAAAGTCCTTAATCGGACTGGGCTCCTAACAGAGTGGACTTCAGAAGAGTTCAAGAACAACTTGTGGGTATTCATCCCCATTGTGGTTTTTCCCAGTTGGGTTTCCACGTGAAAAATAAGTGTGTCATGTGTGATGCTTTTTCATGTGATGTCTTAGTGTTTTCTGTGAAGAGGTAAAGCATGATGATCCAGTGATCATTATATTTATGATGTATTACTTGTTTATGCATATGGGTGAAGTGGAAATGAGATATTAGGTTTAGTTAAGATCTAAGTGTTACCAGTTTATGTCTTTCATAGTCATACTATGTTTTACCAGTATTGCCTTGATTTAGATCGGTGATGTTGTTTACCAATTAGTGCAGCCTTTGCAATTAGTTTGTAAAGAAGCTTTTATCTATACTGATTCACCCCCCTCTCAGTATTTGTTGAGTATTTACTGTTCATCATTATTCATCAATTGGTATTGGAGCATCCTCCAGGTCCTCTGTGCTATAAGATTAACCGCTTGAGGAAAAGATCCTATTCTAATGATGAAGAGGGAAGGTCCTAAGTTGTAGAGAGATAACTTTAAGATATGAAAGGACAAAATGAAGATATACATTAAAAGCATGGGTGCTCAACATTGGAACTATGTTGAGAATACTTATGTTGTCCCTACCGGTACTCTCACTGATGATTAAAGAAGAGAAATTCAAGATAATGGGCAAGTCATTAAAGCTCTTATCAGCAGTCTATCTAATGTTGAGTTTATAGATGTTCAGGAAAAAGACAATCCCAAAGATGTATGGGATACTCCGGAGTCTATCTATGGCAGTGATGAGCATGTGAAGCAATCTAAAGAAGAAAGCCTTAGAGGAAAGTTTGAAGACATGTAGATGGCTGAAGGAGAGATCATTCAACAATATGGGATAAGGATTAAAATTGTTTTTGGAGACATCAAGAGTGTAGGAGGTACAATGGATGATTCCACCATTGTTAGCAAAGTTTTGAGAACCTTATTACCGGTCTATGCAATAAGGGTTCCTGCTATTCAGGAGTTGAGATCTATTGACAAGACAAAGGTGTCCCTTGATTCCATAATTGCTAAGTTGACCACATATGAGCTAAACAGTTATGATGACAGTGTTCAGAAGACTGATTCAACCTTTAAAGCATCTACTGCACTATCTAGAAAGGGTAAAGAAGCTAGTACCAGCTATGAACCTAGACAAAGCAGAGATATGGATGATGAAGAGATCCTGATGGAATTTGAAGCTCTTCTTGCCAAGAGACTTTCTAAGGGAACTGGAAAATACAAAGGTAAGCTCCCTTTGAAATGCTTTTCTTGCAATAGGATAGGACACATTGTTGTTAACTGTTCCAATAGTGATAATAAGGAAAAACTGAAGAAGTTCAAAAAGTTCAAAGGAGGAAATAGGAGAAACTGTCTTGTTGCAGTTGATTAAGGTGTCACTGATGATGAATCAGAAGATGAAGAAAGCAAAGACATAGTATTTGTAGCTATTAAGGAAGATGTGTCAGACAAGAAGGCTCTTGTCTCCTACTTTGATAATTCTAATGAGTGGATTATTGACAGTGGTTGTTCTCACCACATGACTAGTGACCGGAGAAAGTTTCTGTCTCTGGAAGAGTATGATGGAGGTGTAGTCGGATTTGGTAATGATGCTCCTTGTATGGTAAAAGGCAAAGGGTCCATCTCTCTAAATGGAAAAAGCAATGCTGATAATGTGTATTGGGTAGAAGGTCTCAGGCATAACCTTTTGAGTGTTGCTCAGCTTAATGATAAAGGACTCACTCTGGAATTCAAAGATGGAGTATGCAAAATAAAATGAAAGAGTGGTGATCTGATGGCCACCGGTATGCAGACCAAAGGTAACTTATTTTAGTTAAATACAAATATCAGTCAATGTCTAATGGCTAAGTTTGATGACAGTTGGATATGGCATAGGATACTCTACCATGTAAATTTTGATAACATTGTGAAGGCTAGTAAGATCAAGGATGTTAAAGGATTGCCTATGCTGAACAAACCAGAGAATCCTTTTTGCAGAGAATGTCAACTGGGGAAAATTGCTTCCTCAACCTTCAAAGGTAAATCTTTCACAGCAGATAATTTACTTGATCTTGTGCATATTGATTTGTGTGGTCTTATGAAAACTAGGAGTGTTCAAGGAGATAGGTACTTTATGATTCTTACTGATGATTTCTCAAGAATGATGTGGGTCACATTCTTGAAAGACAAGTCTAAAGTTTCTGGAAAGTTCAAAGACTTCAAAGCACTAGTTGAAAAGGAAAGCGGTAAGAGAATCAAATGCCTTAGAACTGACCAAGGCTGTGAGTTTACCTCTTGAGAATTCAATAAGTACTATGAAGAGAACGACATCAAGAGGCAAATGTCTGCCCCCTAGACTCCACAATAGAATGGCCTAGTAGAAAGGAACAACCAAACTATAGTTGAAGCATCCAGAACAATGTTGATTCAAGGGAAGGTTGCTCACACTTTTTGGAGAGAAGCGGTGAGCACTGCAGTCTACACTATGAACCGAGTACTCATCAAGAAAGGTAAGGATAAAACTCCTTATGAGTATTGGACTAGTAAGACTCCTAAAGTAAGCTACTTTAGAGTGTTTGGTACCAAGCGTTATATCAAGAGAAGTGAATACCAGAGCAAGTTTGAAGCAAAATGTGATGAGGGAATATTCCTAGGGTATTCCACCAAGAGAAAAGCTCTCAAGTGTTTTAACAATAGGACTCAGAGAATTATTGAAAGTATCAATGTTAGAGTTGATGAAACCTATGAGAAACCTGAGGAAACAAACAATGAATGAGTGGTAGATGAACCGGTTGTAACCTTCTGGGAACCGGTTGCAAAACAACCAAGTACGAGTAACGATGCTCTTACACTGGTAGATGCTGATGTAGATGAAGATGAGGATGAAGAGGAAAAGTAAGAGGAATTAGTTAAGATCATTCCTAGGTATGTAAAGCTACATCATGATCCAAATCAGATCATAGGAGATAAGGATGCAGGAATTCTTACAAGAAGAAAGGTCAGAGAAAATTCTTGCATGATTTTTGAATTTGAGGCTAAAACATTTAAAAAGGCACACAAAGATGAAGACTAGATTAAGGCTATGGAAGAGGAACTTGACCAGATAGAAAATAACGGTACATGGTCTTTGGCACCTAGACTTGAGCATAAAAATGTTATTGGCACCAAATGGGTTTTTAGAAACAAGCTGAATAAAGATGGCATAGTGGTAAGAAACAAAGCAAGATTGGTATGTAAGGGATATGCTCAAGAAGTGAGAGAAGACGATGGAGAAACCTTTTCTCTAGTAGCTAGATTAGAAGGTGTTCGAATGCTACTTGCATTTGCAGCCTTCAAAGGATTCAAAGTGTACTAGATGGATGTGAAATTTGCATTCCTGAGTGGAATACTTGAAGAGGAAGTATATATAGAGTAACCAGATGGGTTTGCCCTATCAGAAGACAATAATATGGTGTGTAGGCTACATAAAGCCTTGTATGGATTGAATCGAGCACCTAGAACATGGTATGCACATTTACACTCACATCTTGTGAAGATTGGATTTGAAAGAACAAGTGAAGATAGCAATATATATCTGAAGTTAGAAGGAGATCAGATTCTAATCTGTGAAGTGTTTGTTGATGACATAATTTTTGGTGGAGATGACAAGATGAGCCATGCATTTGCAGATGAGATGAAGAAGGAATTTGAGATGTCACTAATCAGAGAGATTAAGTTCTTCATTGGACTGCAGATTCAACAAATGAAAGATGGTATCTTTATCACTCAGTCCAAGTATGTCAAAGAGGTGTTGAAGACCTTTGGCATGGAAGACAACAAACCGGTTGGTACATCGATGATGATCGGTTGTAAATTGTCAAAAGAAGATGACTTAGCATTGGTGAATGAGAAGGATTACCAGTCAATGATTGGTAAGTTGCACTATGTAGTACACAATAGACCAGATATTGCACATGTAGTGAACATTGTTGCACGTTTTCAGAAAAGTCCAAGAGAATCCCACTTGGTAGCAGTCAAGCAGATTCTTAGATATATGAAGGGAACTATAGATTATGGTTTGTAGTATCCATACAATAATGATTTCAATCTCAAAGTGTTTACTGATGCCAATTGGGCTGGTAATGTGCACGATCAGAAAAGAACAACTGATGGTGCATTCTTTCTTGGTGGTAGACTAGTCTCATGGATGAGCAAAAAGAAGAGTTGTATCACTCAGTCCACAGCAGAAGCAGAATATGTAGCAGCATTTATGAATTGTACTAAGACAATTTGGATGAAGCATGTATTAAGTGGTTTCAAAGTCCCTGTATCTAAACCGGTGATTATATTTTGTGACAACACAAGTGCAATTAATATTTTCAAAAATCTGGTATTGCATGCTAGAACCAAGCACTTCGAGCTCAAGTATCATTTCTTGAGGGAGAAAGTTCAGAACAAAGAGGTTGTATTGGAACATGTTTCTAGTAAGGAGAAGTTAGCAGACATATTCACCAAGCCTCTACCAAAGGCTACATTTACCTATTTAAGAGGTGAATTAGGGGTGTTGCCCCTTCAAGAGGTGAGCTAAAGGTAGGTGCTCCACATCAGTCAGGTATTGCATTGTAAAATATTTTCAGGATTGGTGTGTTGAAGGATGCTAATCCTCAGGGGGGGCAGCATAGTGGAACATGGATGTCTGTGCCTCCACTTTGGCATTGTTGTCAAAGGGGGAGAAGATGTGAAGAAGAGAAGATATTTGCAGTTTTGGAAACATAATATGGAAGAGATTGGGGAGAAGATGTGAAGCGGAGAGATATATTTGTATATTGCCATCAATGCCAAAGGGGGAGATTGTTGGCATATGTGCAGAGTTTGATGACATGATGTTATTGTATGTTGTCATCGATGTCAATATGCTGAAGTATGAACCAGTATATTGAAGTAAGCAAACTGGCAAGAGAATCGGTATGATGGTATGAAGTGAACTGATATATGTGAAAAGGTGAACCGATATGTTGGAATGTGAACCAGTATATGCAAATTGTGTATCAGAGTTTCATTTGATATTACTATCGGTTGGTAGTCTCAGCTTCCGGGTTTCTGGTTGATGCATTTCAAGTCTGTGTGATCTGACTGACAACATCCTATGATGAGTTAGCATCGAAATGAAGATAAGATCAAGTTGCCATGTCAGCCTTGTGCGCGTGAAGAATTTCCTTGAGGATCTTGCATGAAAAAGATTGATCCTATCTACCTCGGGAATGTGCGGAGTCTCAATAAATGGTGGAGAGCGCGTGATGGGTTATCAACTTCCAGAAGTGGCAATGAATGAAAGATGGAGAACGTCTTGAGATTTGTTCAAGATTGTTCTACACTATGTAATGTGATTGAAAGGTCAGATTTTGATCGACTGTATTGTTAACCTAGGTACTTAAGGGTTTTAGGTTTTGGCTACTGACCTAATTGTTGTCTATAAGGTCGATGATGATTCTCATTTGAGTTTGTTGGAAAATGTTATGTGTGTATACAAGTAAAGAGATACTTGATTCTTGCCAGACCGGTGTAGTGAGTAGAGATCTATAGAGTGTGATTGCAAATGTATAGGAGCTGAAGTGGATCTGCCTTGGCATTAAGTGTTGTTATCAGATTAGTGTATTACCTGTTGACTTCTAACCATTTCAGCAGTTGGAAAATCCCTTTACCAGGTAGCTTTAACATGCTTTTTGTAAATCCTTTAACAGGGTGACTCAAAATCATTAAGTTCTTCAAATCCTCTTGCGAGGTAACCTTTAACAGGGTTCTAACCTTTAACCAGGTATTTAGCCATCCATTAACCCGGTGATCCCTAGCAGGATCAGTTCCTAGCACAACCTGTTGTAAAGTCCTTAGCTGGACTAGGCTCCTAATAGAGTGGACTTCAAAAGAGTTCAAGAACAACTTCTGGGTATTCTTCCCCACCGTGGTTTTTCCCAGTTGGGTTTCCACATGAAAAATAAGTATGTCATGTTTGATACTTTTTCATGTGATGTCTTAGTGTTTTCTGTTAAGCGGTAAAGCATGATGATCCAGTGGTCATTATATTTATGATGTATTACTTGTTTGTGCATATGGGTGAAGTGTAAATGAGATATTAGGTTTAGTAAAGATCTAAGTGTTACCGGTTTATGTCTTTCACAGCCATACTGTTTTACCGGTATTGCCTTGATTTAGATTGGTCATGTTGTTTACCAGTTAGTGCAGTCTTTGCAGTTTAAGTTGGTAAAGAAGTTTTTGTCTATACTGATTCACCCCCCCTCTTAGTATCTGTTGCATATTTATTGTTCATCATTATTCATCAGGGGGGAGGGAAGAAGGGTATGGAGGGAGAGAGAGAGAGAGAGAGAGAGAGAGAGAGAGAGAAGAAGGGGTATGGAGGAAGGGAGAAGGGGAGAGAGGGAGAGAGAGAGAGAGGGGGGGAGGGAGAGTTAAGGAGGGGGAGAGGGAGGGAGGGAGGGGAGAGAGAAGAAGGGGTATGGAGGAAGAGAGAAGGGGATAAAATCAAGTCTCTATGAAGTATCTCCCTCTTATCCTCTATCTCTCTATCTCACTCTCCCCTTATCTCAAGTGTATCTCTCTCTCACTCTCTCCCTCTCTCCTCCCCCTCCCTCTCTCTCTTTCTCATTACCTCTCTTTCTCACTCTCTCCCTCTCTTCGCACCTCTCTCTCTAGTCTCTTGTACTCTTCTTCCATCCCTTCCTCCCTCTCACTCAGACTCTCTCTATCTCTCAACCTCTCTCTCCTTCCCTCCCTCCACCTCTTAGATCTCTCTCTCTCTCTCTCTCTCTCTCTCTCTCTCTCCCCCTCCCTCTCTCTCTCTCTCCATCTCTCTTTCTCTCATTTATCTCTTGTCTCTCCCTCTTAGTCTCTATCTATCTATCTCACTCTCCTCCTCTCCTCTCTTAGGTGTATCTCTCTCCCATTCAATCCCTCTCCTCCCCCTCTCTCCCTCTCTAGGTTCATATGGTATTCTTAGGGGTCATATGGTATCCTAGGGATCCATGCATGTGTCCTAAGGGGTCATAGGACACCATATGACTCCTTAGGACACCATATGCTCCATAACGACACATAAGAGGCCATATGGAACCCTAAGGGGTCATAGGAAATCATATGACCCCTTAGCACACCATACGATCCATAATGACACCAAATGGTGTCCTAAGGGGTCATAGTACAGTATATGACCTCTTAGGACACCATACGACCCATAATGATACCATATGGAGTCCTAAGGGGTCAAATGGTGTCCTAAGGGGTCGTAGAGACCATATGACCCCTTAGGACACCATATGACCCCTAACGACACCATATGGTGTCCTAAGGGGTCATAAGGTGTCATAGGGGTCATAGGACACCATAAGACACATAACGATACCATATGGTGTCCTAGGGGGTCATAGGACACCATATGACCCTTAGAACACAATATGACCCCTAATAACATCTAAAGGGTCATAGGGCATCCTAAGGGGTCACGGGGTGTCCTAAGGGGTTATAGGACACTAAATGATCCCTTAGCACACCATAGAACCTATAACAACACCAAATAGTGTCCTAAGGGGTCATAGAACACCATATGACCCTTTACGACACCATATGGTGTCTCGAGGGGCCATATGGCATCCTATGACCCCTTAGGACACCATATGGTGTCGTTATAGGTCGTATGGTGTCTTAAGGGGTCATATGGTGTCCTAAGGGGTCATAGGACACCACATGACCTCTTAGGAAACAATATGACCTCTAATGACACCTAAGGGGTCATATGGTGGGCTAATAAAATGATATATTATTTAAACTTATGAATCGAACATCATACAATAGAACATCAGTAGTTTAGTTTTGATATAGCTAAGTTAGACCATTGTCAACATAAGAGAGACTCCAGGAAAACAAACAAGGAGGCTTCACTAAAAAGCAAGTGTAATAGCTTGACCTAACCCTAAGAGTGTTGCCTTTCAAAAACATATGATGCTCTTAAATTTGCAAGGCTATATGACTGATCTCGATTGTGACTATAGAAATTACACACTTGATTTCTTTCATGGGTATGTACCCTTAAAGGCCTTTTGACAAGTGATGATCATCATATACTACCACTTCCATGCTTACAACAAACTTTAATTTCTTTAGATGGTAGGCATTGTGTAACAACATGGGAACTCTCGCACACCCACCACTATCATTCTTTGTGACATCATCTGTGTTACTCTCCCTCTTTCTCTTCCTACCAGTTTTTTCCTTCTGAAAAACATATTGTAGGTAGTTTGACTCGTCATTTTTCTTTGTTGACACTATTTTCCACATCTGCTCTGCTCATTAAAAACACATTCAAGAAGAATATTGGTGCAGGTTTCCTTATTTGTCATAGTAATGCACCCGTTCAATTTCAGACCCTTCTTCCTCCTATTCAATATACACACACAAATCCATCGGTCAATTTTCTCAAGAGAGTATACATGATTAAAATCAAAGAGGAAGTTGCAGACAAGAAATAAATTCACTTACTTCTATAGAAGTGCAGACACAGTTGTAGTGGGGTATGGAGGGAGGGAGGGAGATAAGAAGAGAGAGAGGGATGGGTATGGAGGAAGGGAGAAGGGGAGAAGGGGAAAGAGGGAGAGGGAGGGAGAGAGAGATGGAGAGAGAGAGAGAGAGAGAGAGGGGCACCATGTACGTGCTTGAGAGGGGGAGACAATACACTTATATGTGTCTATATATATACTTAATAAATTATATCTTATTAAATACACATATATATATTATATATTATATGTATATACACACATATATATAATATCATATTATACACACTCCCAAAATTTAAACAAACATAGCGCATATGCGCTGTTTGTAGTAAACATAGCATGTACACGTTGTTTATAGTTAAGATAGAGCGTACATGCTTCTTACATCATGAGTACCCCATATGCGCTTTTTATACCATAAGTACCCCGTACGCACTTTTGAATGTTTCGGCTTGGAAATAGGCCTGGATGACAAAGATATGGTTTGGAAGTTTGATTTCCCTCCATTTCCCTCCTTTTTGATGTGTTTTATTTTATCAACTTGGTTTCTCAAATTTATCATTATCAGGTTTACACTTCATCAAGCGGGTATTTCTAAAATTTCCACCACATTTTCACCCATCTTTTGATCTTTTTAACCATAAATTTTTTTTTAAAATTTGAACAACAATAACATTATTATTGAATTTCTTTTACTAGTCTCTCCACAGTTCTCATAGAAAGAGGTGCACCATTTTTTTAATAACTTTTGATATAATTATCCAAATTTTTTAAAAATTATATATTATTGTAGTGCACTTGATTCTTTACAATTTAAAAAAAATAAATTATATTTTCAATTTGTTTAGTGCAACTTATGCTTCACGCACGAATATGTACCTAATTTTCAGGATGTGCTTGATTGGAAAAATCATAAAAAACCAAATACTCAACAAAAAATTACAAAAAAGTACACATCTTCTAGTTCTCATTCTTAACTATCTTTCTCCCAAAGTATTTGTCAAAATACTAAATCTAACTATGACTTTTTTAATGCGCACGTTAGACACTATGTTATGTTTTTCAGAAAAAATCAGGGTCTATTTTCGTGCGCAAAGGATTTGACCCCCTTAATCTTATCCAATTTTGAAAATGTTTAGTATTTTGGAAACTATATTCAAAGTAATAAAATATTTTTTCTTTGATTATATTAATATCTTGAGTGGATGACTTTCAAATTTTGCCTCAAAGTTCAGATTCACTTGATCTCAGAAAAAAAGTGTCCACTTATACCCCCCTTTTTTACCACCATCATTGTTCACTTGCCCTAATATATTTGTTAGATATCATTGGCATATGATGAACTAGCATGTTGATATGATGATAATTTATGTTTTCATTGATGTCAATAAGTTCAAGTGAATCGGTATGTAGAGGTATGAGAATATGCAGTGAACCAGTGTCGGGGTTTCACTAAGTGTGACTACCAGTTGGTAGTCTCAGCTCAAGGGTTATTAGTTTAGTGATCTAGCTTGTGCGATGCAACTGATGATACTCTGTGATTAGTTAGCTAATATATGTGAATGAGATCAAGGCACCATGTCAGCTTTGTGCGCATGAATGATTTCTTTGAGGATCTTGCATGAGAAGATCGACTATGTTTGAAGTCTTCCTTGGGAATGATCATTCTTCTTAACGGTATGAGAAGAAAGCGTGATGGGTTATTGATTCCCATGTGCGGTGATGAATGAAAAATGCAGATTGTCTTGTGATCTATTTGAAATTGTAATTCTCTATGCAATGTGTTTGGACGGTCAGGGTTGGACCGCCTGTGTTGTAAACCTAATATGCTTAGGGTTTAGGGTTTATGCTACCGACCTAACTATTACCTATAAGGTTGATGATGTTTGTTATTGAAAATTTGTTAGAAAATTTTGTGTGTGTGTGTATTCAAGTGATGAGATACTTGCCAGAACAGTAAGAGGAAAACTACAGAGTGTGATTGTAGAGTAGAGGAAATGAAAAGGATCTACCTTGGCATGTAGTGTTGTTATCAGATCAGAGTTTTACCTGTTGTCTTCTAATCATTTCAACAGTTGGAAAATCCCTTTACCGGGTAGCTTTAACAAGCTCATTGTAAAACCTGTAATCAGGTGACTCAAGATCATTGAGTTCTTCAAATCCTCTAGTGAGGTAACCTTTAACAGGGTATATAGCCATCCGTTAACTGGGTGATCTCTAACAGGATCGGTTCCTAGTAGAACCTATTGTAAAGTCTTTAATCGGACTAGGCTCCTAACAGGGCGAGCTTCAAAAGAGTTCAAAAACAAGCTTGTGGGTATTCATCCCCACCGTGGTTTTTCCCATTTGGGTTTCCACGTGAAGAACCTGTGTTATGTGTTATACATTTGTTATGTGATGTTTATGAATTATTTGGTTGAAATATTATGCATGCAGAGTTAATGGGTTATGGTATTACTAGTATACCACATGCATATGTTTATGGGTAGATTTGATATCAAGTATTGATCGTATTTGAAGTGTTCAGACTTATCAGTTTATGGTGTCTGATGTTTTACTATGTTTAACTAGTATTGCCATGATTAAGTTCAGTAATGGTGATAACTAGTTGGTATTGCTTTAACTAGATACGTTGTTAAGAAAGTTCTTATCTATACTAATTCACTCCCCCTCAAAGTACTAGTTGGGGTATTTTCTATTCATCATTACTCATCAATATTAAGTATATATATACACACATATGTGTGTATGTATGTGTATTATCTCCCTCTCCCCCTCTCAAGCGCATACAGGGTGCCTCTCTCTCTCTCTCTCCTTCTCCCTTCCTCCATACACCATCCCTCTCTCTCTTCTTCTCTCCCTCCCCACTCTTTCTCTCTCCCTACCCATTTTTCTCCCTTACTTTATATTTGTATTGCAATTAGGTCTGGCATGTAGTGGTCACCATTTGGATGAATAATAGACCTAATAATCCAAAGGTACATAGTCTCTCTCTCTCTCTCTCTCTCTCTCTCTCTCTCTGTGTGTGTGTGTGTGTTCCTCCATACCCCATCCCTCTCTCTCTTCTTCTCTCCCTCCCCGCTCTTTCTCTCTCCCTCTCTCCCCCTCTCCCTCTCCCTCTCTCTCTCTCCCCCTTCTCTCTCTCTCTCTCTCCCTCTCCCTCTCTACCCCTCTCCCTCTCACTCCCTCCCTTTTCCCTCACATTTTCTTTACTACTAATAGCGTGTACGAGGTACTAAGCCTATTAGTTTGTTGCCCTGCCATAACATTTTTAAGCCGTAGGAGCACATATGGGGTATTTATGGGTTCTAAGCGCATATAGGGTGAAAAAAATATATCGTTAGGCTTGCCAACATTTTAGGGACTAACAACACATACACAGTTATTAATATACCATGTACGTTGTACTTAGATATAATTCTATTTGCCCAAGAGCCTCAACGACCTTAAAAGAATTTTTTGAGGTCTTTGAAGATCCCACTACAATTATGTCTGCACTTCTATCATTGTTTTATACATAGAAGTAAGTGATTTTTTTTTTGGCATGATTTCAAATGATTCAATTGTTGTTCTTATTAGTTTTGTCAATATTATTGTGATTGTTTAATAGTTTTGATTCAAAAAATAATGATAAGATGCATATTTATGGTTATTTGATTGTCTATGAACTTTTGTTTACATATATGTAATATGATTCTATTTAGGACAACTGATATCAACCATGGGAAAGATCAAGAGAGGAAAGATGGAACAACGAGAGGTTGAAAAGAAAAGACAAAGGCATTGTATGAAGAAATTATGTGACATAAGAACAATGGGACAAGAAGGTATGTCATCCTCAACATCTCAATTCGGTTCACCAAATGAACATAATGCACCTAATGCAATATAAGAAGAGACATTTGATTTACCATATGAACCTGATGCAATTGAAGAAGAAACTACATTGAATAATCAATTAAATGATGAACATACACATGCTCTAGTTGATGAATTGAATGTACACAATGCACTAATGTTAACACCTCCTAGAATCATTTATAGGAAACCAAAGTATCTAATTGACATTGATGAGAATATATTGAAGCCAATGCCTGATAAAATGAATGAAAAAACTTGTAGGACTTAAGAGATACCCTATCAAAAATTCTGATGTTTGGTTGTTCGGGGACTTTGAAACACAAAAAGATATTCTTCATTTCTCTAACCTTGTTGTTGCAACAAATATTCATTTGATGAAGTATCATGGTATAACTCATAACAATATTTTATGGAAAGTTCGTGAATATGATCACGAGGCAATAATTGACACAATACGGGTTAGAGCCGATCATGAAGGCTCACTTGATTGATTCTACAGTTCAAAGTAGAATGATTTTGATAATTTTGTATATATCGTTGACGAATTGTTCTATATTTATTTTTTGTATATATAAATTCCCATGAGCTGATTTGTACATGTTTAGGGGCATAATTTTGTATATTTAAATGGCAATGGGCTGATTTGTACATATTTAGATGCCAAATCTTATATATTAAAATTGTGATGAGCTGAATCACACATATTGTAATGCCAATTTTTGTATAAAAGCCCATGAGATGATTTGTAAGACATTTTTTTTATATTCAAAGAGCTGATTTGACCATATTTAGAGGCAAATTTTTGAATAATATTTGACTATTTTTTGTGTCTATGTTTTGTGACTAAGTTTTGAGTTTATGTGATGTGACAAGGTCAATCATGAGCATTCTTGATTGTTGTATAATCATGGATAATTATTTGAGTCATTATCGAGTCATAGGAGTCATAGATTGAGTCTAGATACAATTTGAGAAAAAAATGTCATTATTGTCAAAAAAGTTGTCAAAAACGTTATCAAGCAACTTGTACATCGCATCGGTAGGGTATGACTCTTGACATTCTGGCGCTTTGGGATGCACAAGAGGAGCATGCCTAGCGTAAACCTATGTTGGAATTTGCATGAAGATTGTATTAATGATATGTTATGTTGTCATTGATGTCAATTGTACTGGTAATGATATTTATGATATTGTTGATATTGTTGTTGTTATTGATATTGTCTTGTAAGCGGTAGGAAGATCTTCGAGGAAGATGTTGTAAACCGGTATGTTAGTTTGTGAGTTGAACCGGTAAACCAGTGTATAAGGTTAAACCCTTTTCTATGCAATGTAAACGGTAAACCCTACCAGTTGTTTTTGTTAAACCTTAACCAATCAAGTTTGTTGGTTTAAGATCTAATGATGAGTAGAAATGATAGTGACACGTGTGATCATTGTATGAGGATTAGTTTAAATTATTTTTGGCACGTTTGTTCATTTGTCTGATTGTCTAGGGAATGAGCAAAGTGGATTGCATCTAATGCATAGTGCGTGATGAGTTACAAGTCCGATGAAGTGGTGATCATGGAGCGGTTGCAATTTTCTTGAAGAATATGTATAGATTGCTATGTATATCCAACAGTCACACTTGAACTGATTTGTTTTTTTATCTCTATGAGAGAATTAGGTTTTTGTTGTATTACCGACCTAATTGATTTGTATTTAAGGTCGATGAAGTTATTTGTAAAGTTGTTGGAAAAGTGTTGGTTGAAATTAGTTGAGTGTGTGGTTGCCTAACCGGAGAATGGATCTGCAGTTTGAGTAAAGGCAGATTGAACCTTAAAAGGATCTGATCAAGCAAATGCAGTGTTGTTAAGACAAATCAAGAAAACCTGTTGTTTTCTAACAATTACAATAGATTTAAAATCCCCTAACTAGGTAAGCTCTAACAAGCTTGGTTACTTCTTAAATCCTCTAACAAGGTGATCCATTAGCTTGGATTCTCAAATCCTCTACCGAGGTTACTCCTAACAAGGTATTTTCTTTTCATAAAGGCATTTTGTAAATCCCTTAACCGGGTGATTCCTAATAGGATTAGTTCTTAACATGACTTATTATAAAAGCTTTAACAGGCTTGGCTCCTAACAGGGCGAAATTCAAAAGAGTTCAAATAGCTATCTTGTGAGTCTCATCTCACCGTGGTTTTTACCTATTTGGGTTTTCCACATATAATCATTTGTGTCAAGTGGTGAATGTTTTTGTGGTTATGATCTTATTCGTTGATTTGATTAACTTTTGATAAGGCATGATAACTGGAAGCATTAAGAGATGAAGTATGTTGATATATGATTAAGCATTTTTATGTTTACAAGATTGAAGTTGTTTATTGTTAAGTTGTTATAACAGTTAATCGGTTGATGTTGAGTATTCTTATGAGTATTGATCTTGATAGTGAAAGTTTACTTTGTGAGTTTGAGTTTGAGATTGGGAAGTTTGTATCAGTTTTTCATTTTATTGATTCACCCCCCCCCCTCTCAGTAATCTACTAGATACTTATTCTTTCACCATACCATCAACCTACCCACCTAGATGCACTTGTGATCTTGCAACTTTGCATTGCATGCAACTGACAGTTTTTGCAACAGGTGAAAAAATGCTACCAATTAAAAATGGCTCTGAGTCATAAAAATTGAGATAGGCCACTATATAGGATCCTCACGCGACTCCATAGGTTCAAACAGATCGATCATATGCGTCCTGGATTGGAAGAAACATTCCGTCAAAGTTTGATAATTTTTTGGACTCAAGGCATTTGAGAGATCACGTCAATAGGGTATGACTCGATGTTCTAATGCTTTGGGATGCATGAGAGGAGCATGCCTAGTGTAAACCTACCCACCCAAATGTGTTCATGATGTTGGTTTGTTCACATGATGAATCAAATCAATTCTATCCTATCTTGCAACTTTGACAACTTTGACAATAACTGAGCAAATT
The DNA here is from genome assembly GCF_030272615.1 of Cryptomeria japonica. Lineage (NCBI taxonomy): Eukaryota > Viridiplantae > Streptophyta > Pinopsida > Cupressales > Cupressaceae > Cryptomeria > Cryptomeria japonica. Next base: position 704,108,955 of record NC_081407.1, read on the forward strand.
TGACAACAACTGAACAAATTTTACATCTTTTATCCAAATGAAGCCAAACTTTAACAACTTTGACAACTTTTATGATAATTGAGCAACTTTGACAATAATTGAGCAACTTTTGCATCTTTGATCCAAATGACCCCAAACACGAGAACCAAAATTTGACCATTGCAAGCATGAGGGTGCTCTCGCACCACACGCATATTGTTGTTTATATTCATATTGTCATTTTTTGTCATTTATATTCATATTGTTGATTACATAGGCAAATATTCATTTAAATTCATAAAAGGGCAACCACCAAATACAGTGAATACACAATAATGAAGTGAATACAAGGAGTTTTGTAGGGTTAATTCAACATTTTAGAAATTTTATCAAATCATATTCCATGATTGCAATGTTTTATATCATAGATTTTTGTTGTTTATATTCATATTGTTGATTGCATAGGAAAATGACCAATTAACTTCATAAAAGGGCAGCCATGAAATACAATGAATACACAATAATGAACTGGGTACACATTTATTGGATCAAGTATCAACATATATATATATATATATATATATATATATATATATATATATATATATATATATATATATATATATATATATCTGTGTGTGTGTGTGTGTGTGTGTGTGTGTGTGTGTGGCATATGTCATGTCCAAATTGGTATACAATAAAAATGTAGAATACATCTACATATATTGGTCATTCTATGACAACAACTAACATTATATGATCCTAAACTTGTGGTGGATCATCAAAATTGAGCCTCTTCGATGTAATACACGGCTCTGTAGATGGCTGCAAAACCACAATTCAAAAGCCAAGTTAGAATTCTTTTGTAGAAAATAGTTCACAATTAACAACATAACTATGCATTTAACTATACTTTATTTGCAATTGAAATGTAGATTTCCTCATCAGCTAATCTTGGATCTAATGTCTTCGCTCTCCTCTCCTTGTCAGTCTTAGGAGTTTTCTTGAAGATAAACTTAAAAGGATCCATGTTATGGCCGAACCACGAAGGGGGCTATTGTAGATTAAATGTATAATTAATACAATGTACTAACATAAATACATCAAAAACACTTAAAATCTATAATATAGAGAACAATGACATATCGGTGCCTGAGATGCTTCTGCAGTGGATTGAGGATGGCTCACCATTGATGGAGAAACTGTCGCTATTACCTATACAAAAAATGATCAAAGATTAAAGGTATTGTAGGTTAAAAAATAACTAATGTAATATATCAAACAAAAGTGTACCAAATCCTAAGATTCTTCTCCAGTGCACGGAGGAGGGCTCACCATTGATGAAGTAGCTATGGATATTTCTTGTATGAAAAAATTATAAGATTATAATTTATCACAAGTTCTCTCTCGGTCCATGGGCAATGTTTATGGTGAAAGTGGAAACAACGATATTGAAAGACTAAATGAATTCAACCACAAAACCCTAGCCTAACAACAACAAAGATCCACCATAACATATGAAGATTACCTAAGACAATGCAAATATAATGAAATCATAAAGATTATACCATCACATGTCCAATAGGGTTTGGATCTTCATTCTTCCTATCTCCATTGATCTTGTTTGATATATTTTCTCTCAAATCTTATGTGTGCACAAGAGCTCAACAAAGAACGGAAATGTGGTTGCAAGTAGGCTTGATTGCATATGAAAGTTTGAATGCTATAATGCTTGATTAGGATTAATAATGAAGGAAGCATCTCCTTATATAGAAGACACCATAAGAAATGGAGGGAAAAGATTAAGAGGTGTAAAAGATAAATGGTTGGCTATGATTAGAGGGTAGGTAGAGAAAATAAGAAAATAATGAGAGGGTAGGTAGTGTAGGAATTAAGAGATGAATGACATGTGTCATGAGTAGAAAAGGATAATGAATTAATTAAATAAATAAAGATTTATTTAATTAATAGAAGAATTAGGCTAAAAATAATTAAATAAATAAAGATATTTATTTAATTAGACTTGACAAATTTAGGTGTCTACATTTTGCCCCTCTTTGAGACAATGAAGCTTGTCGCATTGTTTCAAAGAAGATAAGATGAACTGATACAAAGTTGCCTGAAGATGGGAATGATATACCCTCTTGAGAGATTGGATGAAAATGTCTAGAAAGATTGCAGACAATCTCTTGATAAGAAAAAAAGACTAGAATGGACTGACCGGATAGAGTGACAGAGTCACGGGATAAAGAAGACTGACTCGGGAAATGAGGGCTAGGGCTAGGATAGTCTATAAGATAGACCACAAGGGGGAAAACATCCTCATTGTCATCTAGACATTCAATAGATCAAAGTGCAAAGAGAAAATAGAGCAGCAATAGTCAGTAGCGATGGCATTGTTGCATAGATTCGATCGTATTCACCGATTTCAGAGGCCAACAGATGCAGGAGAGCTGGTAAGTATTGCAAAACCTGCTTGTACTTTGTCACAATAAATGTTGTCATAAATGCATGCTAGGTAATGTAATAAATGCACATTTAGGAAGTGTCAAATGGGGTAAAAATGTTAAGGTGCATCTACGTCATGAATGCGCGCTTATGTCTTTAAGGTCAAATCAACAGTTATGTGATAAACATATGTTGTCAATTGGATAAGTTGCTGAGAAGATACACTCAAGCAGGTCCTCTAGGGAAGACTAGAATAGTAGATAGGGCTAGGATTGACAATTTTGTGATAGAACATACATTGCCAATCAGGAAACTACTCAAGAGGATACACTCAAGCAGAGGCCCTAGGATAGGATAGATCAAGGCACTTTGTGATGAACAGGGAGTACCAAAGAAATTGACAATTCTGTGATAGGACATACGTTGCCAATTGGATAAGGCTGAAATTGAACATTTTGTGATAGAACATACGTTTTCAATTGGATAAGCTACTCAAGAGGACACACTCAAGTAGTTGCCCTAAAGATAAGATCAAAGCAGCACTTTGTGATGAACAGGGAATGCTACTAGGATAGGAAGCAATACTTTGTGATGAATAGGGAGTACTAAAAAGAGCAGCACTTTGTGATGAACAGGGAATGTTACTAGGATAGAAAGCAGTACTTTTTGATGAATAGGGAGTACCACTAGGATTGACACAGTTGATTTTCTTGACTGCAGGAGGACCTAACTATGCCAGAGTCACGAGAGAGATTCCCTTCGACTCAGAGTTTGCAAGAAGAGCTGACATTAAAGGATAGAGTAGTGGTTGAGGCTATGGGCCCATGACATATTTTGCATGTGCCTGAGTTTTAGGCGAACATGGGGTTGTTGATTGTGTTCGTTGAGAGATGGCACTCCAAGACTTGTACTTTTCATTTTTTGATGGGTGAGATGACAGTCACCTTGGAGGATGTGTATAGGATACTGAGGATACCAATCGATGGGGAGTTGGTTCCTTATGATCAAGATATAGACAGGTACAAGGACAGGGATAGGGACGGGATGAGGGGAGAGAGGAGGAGGATGAGCTACTATCCTTGAGGGTGATCTTCCAAGGACACGCAGATAAGATCTATGATCTAGAGAGGGAGATAGATAGACTCAAGCAATAGCTAAGGGACATTGAGCAGGAGAGGGATCAGGCTATTCAACACTATACAGAGGTTGAGACAGCACTAAGGGCAGGGAGGTAGGTAGCAGAGGACACAGGGGTTGGATACGCCTATGTTCTGCGGGAAATGGAGGAGATAGCCTACTACAGAGACTTATACTATGGAGTGGTTCCACCATATTAGTGGGCTAGGAGCTTCCAGAGACCATCGTGGACTACGACGACCACTGGAGGGAAAGACGGGAGACAGGCATCAAGCGGTGGGGTCATGGGTCTTCCACCACCACTAGATAGAGGGGACATGAGAGATGATCTTGGGGTGGGTCCTTCCAGGGCTCAGACTCCATCGAGGCCAGCCGGCTCCGAGGGAGGGAGTTCATCATAGCCTTAGAGGGGTCCCTATGTATCAATTTTTTTGTACCATTTTGTATGATGACACCTTTGGGTGATTTTGTAGCAATATGTATTTTGACATCATTGTATCATGAAACTTATGATTTTGATATATATATGAGATGATTTATCCTTGTGGCAGCTATATGCATGTGTACCTATGTCATGCTTTTATATGTTTCTATGTGATGCTTATGATATGGATGCAAATATGTACATGAAGAAATGCAATATTTTTTCTCTTTTATGTTTTATATATTTCTGCAAATCCAAATGTGAATGTATGAAATGAAGATGAATATGATAATGCAGATACTATTTACATCACGAGAATGTAAAATGTGATAACATGTGTTGTGTGTAGGATGTGATGCAATTGTGATATCTATATGTATGTATGAAATGCTTAATATGTGATAATGCAGGCGCAAACTACATGAAATGCAAAAAAAAAATTGTGTGTCATTATACTCAGTCATGTGATAATGGACTCAAGAAGGATGATGGAGGTCAATCAAGAAAGGGGGATGAAAGATAGAAGATATGAAAGTGAAAGAGCTTCTTGTGCTATTATCATCAATGAGCTTTATTATGACAAGTAGGTTATGACAATCGAAGCATATGTTCGACCTAGAAAGCCATTGTATCCATTTGCATGGAGATCAAATAATTGCAAACAAGGAATGCCCTAGTTCATACTAGACTCATAGTGTCCTCATTTCCTTGGATAAGTCATAGCATTACTAAGAGACAATCCACAGACAACAAAATAAAAATAGGTGATGATACTCCATCCTTGCCTTTCTAGTCAACGACATCCTAGAGATAAAATCTCTATTCAGAGACATCCCGGAAAAGCTAAAAGACATGTCACCAAAAGATAAAATCAAAATAAAACCAAGACTCGACACCAACATCCACTGTAGTCCTCAATTTTAGTGTCTCTTGTCACTTGTATAAGTCTATTTGATTGTGGTCACAATGTTTACTTTCACAAAAGGATAGATAGCACTGAACCATAATGTTGTCTGAGTCTGTTGAAAGATTTGATTTGTTGAAGCCCATTGTTGCTGTTGTGTCTCATCTGAAACTGACTGAATCCATGCAACTGATACTTTATTATGGAGAAGATGAAACTTTTATTGCGGATTGTGATGCAAATGCTTCTTTATTGTGGATTGTGCGCGGATAGACTGAAGATAACTGGAAGAAACTATACTCCTTGGAATGTGTGATGCTCTTATTTCCACACCCATCACTAGACATAGGATTTTCCTTAGCCACAGATAGGAGCTGATTTATTATGGATGGAAAAGGGTGAAAATGAATGTTATTATGAATGACTAACCAATCTTGGGTAGATCAATAACAAGCCATGATGGGAATGAGTAAGTTTATTATGGATGGATAGATTGTGAGTGTGTGCAAAAGTGAAAGGATGAAAGAGAATCTTGAAGGAGGGAGGAGCACTGTCTCTACACATGGCGCTAGTGACCTAGTTTTCACCATGGTACTTGCCCAGGGCACCACCGAAGTAGTTTTCACAGTTGGACGAAAATGTTTTTCTTTACTTTTTTACTTTTTTAATTTTTTTTCTGTCACAATGTACCTGTTCGCTAGGTTTTCACCAAGTAACTATTTTTTTTTATTTTTTTTTTATTTTGTATTTTTTTTGTATTTTGAATTAGGATATTCTGAAGAGCTATGTGTAAAACCTGTGAAGGTGCATGTTGTTGATAGGATCCTCCAAAGGTTTGCCATTTGGAGTTGTAAGCTGATATGCACCAGATCCATAGGCTGTTGTAATGATGTAAGGACCAAGCCAATTTGGTTCGAACTTGCCCTTCTTCTCTCTATCTTGTTGATTTTTGGGGTTTTCTCTGAGAACTAAGTCACCTACCTCAAATGTGCAAGGATTGACTTTATGATTATAACTGTGACTCATCTATTGTTGATAAGCCTTGAGATGATTAAAAACAATTTATCTTCATTCACCCAATAGTTCAAGTTCCTGTAAGGGAGAGACCATGTAGTCTTCATCACTGATAATGTTTTTCAAAGAGACTCATAAAGAGGGTAACTCGACCTCAATAGGCAAGATAGCTTCAATGTCGTAGACAAGTGAATAAGGTGTAGCTCCTATAGGTGTTCGAACACTTGTGCGGTAAGCCCAAAGTGCGGGATTAAGTTGGATATGCCAATTGCGGCCAGCGTCATCGACCGTCTTTTTAAGGATTTTAAGAATGGTTTTATTAGACGCCTCAGCTTGAACATTTCCTTGGGGTTAATAAGGTGTGGAGAAATGATGGGTAATATGGAAGTCATCACAAATTTCACGAACATCCTAATTTTTGAAGGGATGCCCGTTATCAGTGATGATGGAGACAGGAATACCGTATCGACAAATGATGTAATTGAGAATGAATGTAGAAATCTCTTTTCTAGTGACTTGTGTAAGAGGTTGGCTTCAATTCATTTTGTGAAATACTCTGTGGTGGTGATGATGAATTTGTGGCCATTGGAGGAAGGAGGATGAATCTTGGTTATGAGATCGAGTCCTCGTTGGCAAAAGGGCCAAGGAGTTGCAATTGGTTGAAGTTATTGTGCTGGCGAATGAATGAGGTCTCCATGAAGTTGACATTGTTTAAATTTCCTGACAAACTGATATGAGTCTTTTTCCATATTGGGCCAGCAATATCCAGTCCTGATGAGTTTCTTGGCTAAGGTAGGACCACTAGAATGTGGACCATATATCCCTTCATGAACTTCACATAACGCAATATGAGCTTCATCCCTTTCTAAACATCTAAGAAGAGTGTCATCTAGACCTTGACGGTATAGGATATCAGCTAAAATAACATATCAAGAAGATTGGTGAATGAAAGTGAGACATTGATTGTTGGATAAGTCAGGAGGAAGGGTATTATTACGAAGGTATGTGAAAATGGAACCATATAACTAGGAATTAGGACCAACGATACATATCATCTTAGTAGGAGTGATCTCATATGAGGGAGCCAAAAGGTTATCCACCAAGAACTCATAGCGGGTTTCATTCTGTGGTAGATCGATCAGTGAAGCCATAGCATTTGCGGCTCGATTCTGCTCTCTTGGTATCTGTTCAAAGTTTAACTTCGCGAAATGTTGTTTCAGGTCATCCACCATTCTTTTGTAAGGCATTAATTTTTCATCCTTTGTTTGGTAGTCATCAGTTGCTTGATGAACTACAAGTTGAGAGTCCCCAAAAACATGAAGTTCTTGTATCTTCCACTGAACTGCAATCCGTAATCCTATTGTTAATGCCTCATATTCTGCTATGTTAGTAGTGCAAGGAAATGATAATCAATATGATTTTGGTATGGAATCCCCTTGAGGTGTGATGAAGAGGATGCCAGCTCCTGCACCATGTTGTGTGTATGAGCCGTCAAAGTATAGTTGCCAATGCTTTGTGTGTGATACTATCAAGATGGATTCATCTAGAAATTCTGAAGTTAGAGGAGCATCATCTATCATGGGAGCATCTGCTATTTGATCTGCGATATCTTGTCCTTTTATTGCTTTTTTGTCTACATATTCAATGTCAAATTCACTCAAGAGCATCACCCATTTGCCTAGTCGACCAGTAAGCGTTGCTTTATTGAGAAGGTATTTCAATGGATCAATCCTTGCGACCAACTTAGTTTTAGGAGTTAGCATGTAATGTCGTAATTTATGCAAAGAAAAGACCACAATGAGACATGCATGCCCAATTGGTGTGTCATTTAGCTCATATCCCACCAAAGTGCGACTGGTGTAGTAGACTGCCTTTTCTTTGCCCTTAACATCTTGTTGTGCTAAGAGTGCCCCCAGTGTTGTTGAAGTAGCGAATATGTATAGTAATAGGGGTTGACCCAAAACCGGTGGCATCAAGACTGGTGGATTTAGAAGATAATCTTTGAGTATCTGGAAAGCCTGTTGACAGTTATCATCCCATTTGAATTTGATATTTTTGTGTAGCAAGTGCTGAAAAGGATGACATTTATCTGCAAGTTGTGCTATGAATCTTCGTATGGACTGGAGTCTCCCTTGCAAAGATCAAAGTTGACTGAAATTTCTTGGTGGTTGCATCTCTAGGATAGCCTTGAATTTTGCTGGATCGGCTTCAATTCCTCTTTTTGAGACAATGAATCCCAAGAGCTTCCCGGAGGTTACTCCAAAGACACATTTCTTGGGGTTTAATCTTACTTTGTATTTTTCCAACCGATCAAAAACGACTGAAAGTATGTCCAAATTTGTATCTCTATCTATTTATTTGCCCAAAAGGTCATCAAAATAATCTTCCACCATAACGTGCATGAGATCATGAAAGATAGTAGTCATGGCTCTTTGATATGTAGCACCTGCATTCTTTAGCCCAAAGGGCATGACATTCCAGTAGAAAGTTCCCCAAGGACAAGTAAATGTTGTTTTGTGTTGATCCTCAGATGCGATTTTTATTTGATTATAGCCAGAGAATCCATCCATCAAAGATAACATCGCATGACCTGCTGTGAGATCTACGATCAGGTCAATTTTTGGCAATGGAAAATCATCCTTAGGACAAGCTTTGTTGATGTCTCTAAAATCTGAGCATATTATGATGCTATGATCTAGTTTGTTGATAGGCACTAAGTTGGAGATCCATTCAGGATAGTCAATTGGACGTATGAATTCGACATCCAATAATTTTTCAAGCTCTGCTTTGACTAACAATGCCACTTATGGATGCATCTTTCTTAATTTTTGTTTCATTGGTTTTGCCCTCGGTTTGAATGTCAAATGATGCATTACTAAATCCGGATCTAGTCCAAGCATATCAGCGTATGACCATGCATAATTGATTTGTCGCTCTGTGAAGAAACTTATGAACTTTGATCTTTTTGTCTCTGTCAGAGAATGTGCTAGGAATATGTTATGGAATTTCTTTTGTACCAATGTTTGTTTTGATGGTCTCCTCTACCAACATAGATGATTTTTCTTCATATGATGTCGGGAGAATATCGAGCCTTCCATCTTAGGGTGCCTCAGAGAGGTTTTTGTCCTTAGATACGTCCTTTCTTTTTACTTTTTTGGAGTCAGACAGTGCCACAACGTGGTTTTCACCATAAGACCCTTGATTTGTTTTTTATTTTTATGTTTTTGCGAATGGAAGGCCCAACACCCTCACCAAAATATGCCACGTTGTTGAGTTCTATAGTGTACCCTGCCTTATGGTCCCTAGGGGAAGATCATCTCGTAGGCCTAGATATTCAATAAAGGCTTCATCATTTTGTAATGTGTTGAACTGTACAGGTCCTTCATGGTCCCAGTCAATAAGTTGGTGGTGGACAAGGGGAAGACCTTCAATGTTTTCAAAGTCAACAGGACTAATGGTGAAGATGCAATTATATTTAGGTATGTCAAGGTAGTTGTCGAGGTCATCGTTGGCACTCTCCTCATTTGTCTTGATCGTGAATGAATCCAAATTGTCATCACTAGTAGTGCATTCTACGACGGGTGTCCTCATTCATTTTGATTTCGACCTAGAACCTAGAGGCAAGGACTGTGTGGGATCCTCATGGGTTGTTTCTTGACCAATTTTGATTTTTTTATAAAATTCCTCTTCTTTTGTGGGTTCACCTGGTTCTCTGAATGTCTCGGTGAGTTCATAGTGACTTAAGGATTTGTCCAAACCCCATTCTCATTCATTGGAATCAGTGGAGTAACGGTTGTCTTGTTGATTTTTGGGAGTTTTGATTTGTAATGCTTCTTCTGTCTTTCAAGTATCTACCTTGGAAGACATGAAACCAAGTCCTTTTGCATGCTCCTTTTTAAATGTCAATTCTAGTTGCAAAGGTTCAATGATACCTTCCTTTCTTAAGCCAAGAGGAATTTTACCATCATACCCAAATTTTTGTAGGATCTTGAATTCTTTGCCATATTTTTTACATGGTATGCTGATGTGATCTTGTGTACCATTTTTAGGGTCTTTGTAAAGCATTTTGTATAAGTCTTCTTCATCCATTTCACCCCATCTTTGGAAGATAGTAGGACCCCATTTTAGTGTAATCATAGATACCCATTTAGAAGGATGTGGTCATCCATATTCTTTTGGTGAACTCATAACTTATTGTAAGCACATGGTTTGATTCAATGTGTATTCACCCATGCCTTTGTCCTAATGTTTCCCTTTAAGCTCACCTTGTTTTGATGTTGAAGGTTTTAATGATTCAGGATCAATGTATGCAGAAGAAGGGACAACTTCTCTATTACTTGGAATTATCATCTCAATTTTTGGTCTCAAGTTATTGCAGTATATAAATGGATTAGGATCACCATTAACTGTTATTTCAACTCCATTGTGAGGAAACTTAATGCATTGGTGATATGTAGATGAGACTGCCCTCATCTCATGAATCCAAGGACATCCTAGCAATATATTCTATGTGAGATCCAGGTCAAGAACTTGACAAACCACATCCTTTGTAACTGGTCCAACTCTGAGAGGTAAGGTGACTGTGCCTTTGGATGAACACTCTTCATCATCATATGCTTTGATGGTAATTTTGTTTATAGAATTCACAGCTTTATCAGAATATCCCAATTGTTTAATAGTGCTCAATGTACAATTGTTTAGACTTGCTCCTCCATCTATCAGGACTCATTTTATTCAATGTTTGTGTAAGAAGGCTTCAATGTGTAAAGGTGCATTATGTGGTTGGCTCACAAAGGCATCGTCAACTTTTGTAAATGTGAGGGAGTGTGGAACGGAAAGGTATCCCACCATGGCTTGAAACTAGTCCACATTCAGATCAGTGGGGACAAAAGTGTCTCTCAAGATTTTGTTAAGAATGTCTTTATGTGTGGGGGATATGCGTAAGAGCTCGAGGATAGAGATAAGTGTGGGTGTCTTCCCTAACTGTTCTACAAGGTCATACTCAAGTTTGGTTGATGAGGAAGCGATGTTTTTAGCTAGAGCACCTTGCAAGGTGAATTTACCTCAATGAGTTGTAACATTACATTCAGAGGTTGGTTCAGAAGAAGATCCAATTCCTTTCAGGACGATCTTGGGTCTTTGGGTAGAATTCTCAGGTGTTTTTCCCTTGATGATAATGGTAGAGACATAATTGTCCATTGAAATGTGATTGATAGTTGAATCATAGTTATAGGATGCTCTGGTATAGTTGGTCTTGTCATCTATGGCTTTAGCTTTTCCCTTGTCATGTTTTGGGAATGATTCTTTAAACATTTCATGTTCTTGATTGGATGAGTGTCCCTCGATCTCAATGTCACCTCTATCAATGAGATCTTGTATGATGTTCTTCAGTCGATGACAATTTTCTGTCTTATGACCTTTGCTCTTATGAAATTCATAATATTCATCATCATTCCACCAATTTGGTTTAACCTTTGGCTCATATGGATGTAAATCTGGAATTCTTATTATTTTGTTTGCCACTAGCTTCTTGAAAACTAATTCTAGTGGTTCTCCCAATGGAGTGTACTTCCTTTGTGACTTTGAAGTTGTTTGAGTATTCACTTGATTATTTGTAGAGCTTGATCCAGAAAAAATGATTTCGAGTCATACTGTATTGGCATCCACAACACCATCATTGATTGTGTTCTTGTTTTTATTCCAAAATCTTGGCTTGTCTTTTCCTTTAAAGTCTTCTTTGTTTTCTTTGAATATTTTAACGATGCCTTGCTCAATTAGGACCTTTTTTGTCACTAAGCCTTTCTCAATGACGTCCTTGAAGGTGGACTAAAAAGATTTTCTTAGGTCATAACCAATGTCTTTGTTGATATTCTAGGTGAACATCTCTACCTTTTTATTTTGGTGGAATTTCACAAGAGAATCTGCTAGCTAGATTTCTCCATCTTTGTAAAAATGATGAAAAAGATTTTCCATCCTTTTGCTTGGTGTTGCACAAAGTGGTGATTGATATGTCTGTCTCTATTTTGTATGAGAAATCTTGAATAAATGCCTCTGCTAAGTCACCCCATGACTTAATTCCAGGTGGGAGTTGGGAGAACCATTCCATAGCTTGATCACCTAAGCTTTGTGGTAATAATCTCATCAAATATGTCTCTTCCGCTGCTACCTCAATGCAGGTTGTGAAAAAATGTCTTATGTGTGCCTTAGGATCCCATTTTCATCTATACTTATCAAACTTAGGTATCACAGAGTGTGTAGGAAATGGAGGTATTGGAATGCTTTTGTCAAATGGATAGGGACATATGTCTCTCATTGTGTAAGTTGGCTTCGGTGTATTTATGTCCTCCATTTTCTTTTGTAAGTCCTTGATTTGCTGTTCCAAATTGTTCTTAGGTGGAGACCGACTTCTTGGACCATACCCCATGCCTGAGGCACCGGGTGGAGGAGGAGCATGTTGCATATATGGATGATATTGATCATACACATGTTCATATGGAGGAGGTCTATAATGATGTTGTGTATATGGACCACTTGGTATAGAGTCATGATGAGGAATGGAATATCTATTTTGTCCATATATACCATACTCTATAGGAATGTCATGAGTTTTTTCTAATGTATTTCCCCCAAATTTGATGTGGGGTTTCCTTGTGTCCAAATTTTAATCATGCCTTTGGATATCCAATTGCTTTGGTGGTTGGTCCTTAGCATTGGTATGTGATTGAGTATATTTTTCTGCATAAGACTTCCATAATGGTCTGCGAAGGTGAGTATCATATGCTTGACCATGTGTGTATGGGACCTCTGGTTTTTGAAACAAAGATAATGGTGATTCAGGCACAAGATGTGGTCCTCTATTGCCTCCACTATTAGGCCTCCTTTGATCCATGTTGAGGTGAGGTTGTTGCAAAGGTCGATTTTCCATTATTTGAGACATGTCAAAATCATGGGGGATCTTGGCTCCACTTTGTGCCATAACTTGTAAGAAGTATTGTCTATCTCTGCTCATTATTTCCTCAACCAATCGATTGAAACGGGGATCCATAATGGAGTCTTCCACTTCTGGTGAATGTACTGAGTATCATTGTTGTTTGTAGTATCCATGTTCTCAACATTTGGAATGTTTCTATAGGCATACATGTCCGGTAATGTAGTATGATCAGAATTGAAAAAGACATCATTGTCATACTCATAGGAACTCATGTTTCCAGACTCTTGAGCCTCTTTAGCTTCTCTCCTAGATTTTGGGGAACGGGTTTCAACCATGAGCTAGGTCTTGACCAAGATGTTTGAGACTAGATGAAAATGGAAAGAGTATGGAAGACCAAGAGTTGGATGAAATGTAAATGAATATGAGGATTACTTGCAATGTCCAAAGTGTAAGACCAAGTATCTATGTAGTAGAGTAGGTGTGGCTTCCAAACAGATGATAGTTTCTCCTAATGAGGTAAGTTGACCTTGACTCTAAGTAAGACCAAATGAGACCCAAAGGTGATAGACCTTGATGAGGGACCACTTAGCAAAATGTTGTTGTATGTAGTATGTTGACAAAGCAAGATGAGGACAACCAAGTGACCTTTTGACTCAATTTTAGACAAATGTGAATGTAATGTAAGGTGTAAAGAAATGATGGAATTTGTGAGACCCAAAGACAGGTTGAATTCTAGATGAAAACCTGAAGAGATAGCTTAGGAAGCTCAAGAATTGTGAAACTGATTGCTCTTGTTTATTGGACTGCAAATTTTTCCAATTTGTGAAGTTGTTTGTTGTGACCAAATCTGAATTTTTGACTATTTTTTTCGTGACAAGAGGACACAATGTTGATGAGGACTCAATGCTTGCAAGTGTTTAGACTTAAAATGAATCAAAGAAAAGAGTGTTGTTTGATGTAAAAATGTTTTGCATACACTTGAAGACACAAAAGACACAACGTTTTGATGTTTGATTGTTCAAAATAAGACAAGCACAATTCTTATGGTTGGCCAAGACAATAGTTGTTGATCCCACATGGGGTTTCCCCTGAGGCTACGCTATTCAAAGCAGATACTTAGATGTTTGAACCCATTGGCTCCACCCTCAACACTCACTTCTCCAGGGTAGCCAAGCATCAGTCCCCACAAAAACTCCCTCTGGTAAAATTTGTATCTCTACTAAGAACCATATGTGTGTGGATCGCTCCAGAGGTCTGACCTCCTGCCCCAACAACTAGAAGGATTTTGGCTTTCTAAAACAAAAAGGTGCTAGTAAGGGCATCCGCTTGTGTGGCCATACATGCAACATTTTCAGCTCTGTAAATACAAAAGGCTCCCAGCCAGTAAGGTTTATGCCCTACAAATGATCAAATAAATTTGGTCAAACGGGTTTATGGGGAGACAGTGTCGGTATGAACTAATCATCACACGTTATCCATGGTTTTCACCATGAATACAGTTGTTTATAGTGGTTCGGAAGAGGATGGCTTTTCCTTGCTACCACTTGGGTCGTTCTCTCCTCACTAGTAGTCCTAATGACCACATGGGGAGACAAGCCCTCTAAAGATGAAACAAAAAGAGCCTATTGCCCAAAACACAAAAGACGTTGGTTCAATTTTAGTGCACCAATTGAAGTGTTTGATAATCTATGAAAGCAAGGCACACAATAAAGATAAAAAACCCTTGCCAAAATTCTGCAACAAAGATTTGAAATAAGGGCCTTCAATAATGCATTTTTTTTTACCAATTTAAAGATCTGGTTCATCATAAAAAATACCACCTGTAAAATTCCAAGAAATTTCCAAAAATGTAAGAAAAGCCAAAAAATTTACTAATTTGCTCCAAAAATTCATATAAAATGCAAAATTGATCCAAAAAATATGGAATTTTTACTGGACACTCCTGATGGTCATCCAAACCTGCATAAAAAAATGTCTGCAAAATATCTAAGCAGTTTGTGAGATATGAGCAAAATAATGCAAAACCCTAATTTTCAAAGATCCAATTTTTTAGGAATGATTTTTCATCAAATTTAAAATAAAAAAGAACAGATCCAGTGTATAATTTTGAGAGATTTCCAAAAATGTAAGAAAATAAAAAAAAAAATCACTAATTTTCTGTCAAAATTAATTTTAAAAAAATCATAGAAACTTCAAATATGCTCTCAAAAATCTGAAATTGTTACTCCACACCTTTGAAAATGTTCTTACCCTAAAAAAACAATTTGATGCCACAATTCAAAGCCGTTTGTGAGATATGATCAAAATAATGAAAAACCCTAATTTTTAAAGATCCGATGTTTTAGGAAATATTTTTCATGAAAATTAAAATCACAAAGAATATATCCCATGTATAATTATGAGAGATTTCCAACAATATAAGAAAATCCAAAAAATTGACTCAATTTCTCTCAAAATTAATTTTTTATGAAAAATCATTAAAAAATCATAGAAAATGAAAATATGCTCCAAAAATTCTGAATTTTGGATTGAGAGCTCTTGATACTGTCTTCAACCTAACAATAAAAGTTTGTGCAAAAATTAAAAGCCATTTGTGAGATCGGATCAAATCTTTCCAAGATCTTGATTTTATGTCCAAAACCCTAGCTACACAAGGTTATTCTCCAAATTGTTTTACAAAACAATAATATATGGTTAGGAAAACCTACAAAAAACATAGATCTAACAAAAATCCATGTCCCACCAGGCATGCCAAAATGTTTATGGTGAAAGTGGAAACAACAATATTGAAAGACTAAATGAATTCAACCACAAAACCCTAGCCTAACAACAACAAAGATCCACCATAACAGATGAAGAATACCTAAGACAATGCCAATAAAATGAAATCACAAAGATTATCCCATCACATGTCCAATAGGGTTTGGGTCTTCATTCTTCCTATCTCCATTGATCTTGCTTGATATATTTGCTCTCAAATTTTATGTGTGCACAAGAGCTCAACAAAGAATGGAAATATGGTTGCAAGTAGGCTTGATCGCATATGAAAGTTCGAATGCTAGAATGCTTGATTAGGATTAATAATGAAGGAAGCATCTCCTTATATAGAAGACACCATAAGAAATAGAGGGATAAGATTAAGAGGTGTACAAGATAAATGGTCGGCTATGATTAGAGGGTAGGTAGAGAAAATAAGAAAATAATGAGAGGGTAGGTAGTGTAGGAATTAAGAGATGAATGACATGTGTCATGAGTAGAAAAGGCTAATGAATTAATTAAATAAATAAAGATTTATTTAATTAATAGAAGAAGTGGGATCAATTAAATAAATAAAAGTATTTATTTAATTTAGGAAAAGGGGAATTTAAATAAATAAATGTATTTATTTAAATGAGAAATAAGGCTAGAAGAGGATAAATGAATTAATTAAATAAATAAAGATTTATTTAATTAATAGAAGAATTAGGCTAAAAATAATTAAATAAATAAAGATATTTATTTAATTAGACATGACAATTTTAGGTGTCTACAGGCGAATCAGGTGCATTCAACAAATCCACATGGCTCAATGGCCGTTGTAAATGTAAAATAGACAATAACACTAATCAATCTACAAATCCCAACTAAGACAATTTCAACATTTTCAAAGAATTGTACAACTAAAATGTGTTCAATTACCTTCTTCCCACATTTTGGCGTCTTCGAGGAATTCTTTTGCTTAGGATGAGGCCTAGACGCAGAGGGGGCACCCTAAAAAAAATTAACATGAGATATTAGTATAGATAATATATTAAACATAATTTTAAAAATCTAAAATGAAATGACTTGCACATTCCATCAAAACAATACATAAAAAAGGGTGTACAAAATATGCTACCATATAACCTTGTAGGCCAAAATCGATCGCTAAGAGCATGATGTCATCAATCTGGGACATTTGGTCCCCTATAAACACCTACAAACCAAAAATTGGACCAAGCATTAAAGATAGTTAGTATATCTTGTAATTTTTTTGAATTCAAGTGTACTGTTCTATTTTAACATGTTACAAAATTTGTACCTTAGGCATTGAAGTTGCAGTTGTAGTAATTATGGGAGGAGTATGGAATTCCGTTGTTGCATCCTGAAATGCATATTATTTGTATCAATTTAAATTGATGTATAAATGAAAATTCAGTTAAGTAATCACAAATTTAAAGTGACTGATAAATAAAATATTATGAATTCAAATCAACACACTTGTGTCTAGGGTTGATGGCCAAACAACATGTCCATCAACTCCTCTGTCAGTGCCACATCCTCAGTCGTATGGATCTGACATCTACTCCCGCAAATCATGCACGAATGAGATGTGGATCCATCTGTAGTGGCCTCATCATCTGTCCCTAAGCATATCCCCAAGCAACTGACACACACATGCTGAATGGGATCTCTGTCCCCACCTAGAAAAACCAATGGCTCACCATCCAGTACAAGAGGTTATGTTAACTGTGTCCCATGTTGGATGATGGCACCAGTCAATGTTGTGCCCACCTAAAGAGTCGTTAGATCCATCGACTCTTTCAGCTCTACTAGGACAACTTGATGCACCTTGGGTTTGGATGCTACGGGGTGAAGACTCTCTGGGGATAACCGCCTATGGGCTCTAGGTCTATCTTGGGCAGAGCTGCCACCTCTACCATGTATCATCAAATACCATCCACCATCTCTGCCAAAAAAGTTTCTTCATCTGCACATTGGTACACCAATGTATGGGAAACCTCTTTGCATTAAGAGGTAATGACTGACTAGTTTTAGGATCAACAAAAAGGGCACATATTTGTTGTTCACTAATATTTTTGTTTTTCACTCCCTTGTATGATAACCCACTGACATAGTATTGACGACACATATCCCTAAAATTTCTCCATTTTGTAATTTGTGTAGAAACGGTTGTGGCACCACTAGCTAATGTTTCTAGGCTAGTGGCGAGGGATTTATGATGCTCAAGCTCAGATGTTTTCAATTTGTTAACCTATCTATTTATTTTAGATGTGTTTTGTCGTAATTTATTAATCAATTTCTCTTGTGTTTCAGGTGTACGGTCAAAAGGAGGAACTAGAGGTGTACCTTGTGGGTTTTGTTCAAGGTTTTTAGGAAGTGCATCTTGTTGTTGTTGTTGTTGTGGATTATCAGAATCTGGTTTTTGAAACAAAAAATAAAAAAACCTAATCAAAATAAACAAAATTAAATTCAAAATGTTAAAAAATTTAAAAAATGAGAAAGAAAGACAAAAATTAAGAAAAACTAACCTTGATCCATAGCAATTGGTGGAGAAATGTGGCAGCCCGTTGGTAGCTTCATGGAGAAAATAGAGGAAAAAACGCCGCTGTAGCGGGGAAAATAGGACCCAGTCATTTTTTAAAAACTTTTTTTGATAGGTACTGCGTACGTGGTTTTTTAAGACTTAAAACCGCATATGCGCTCACTTTTCTAAAAACACTGCATACACGACATCTTTCTTTAGGCTTGGGAACAACGGACCTAAGCACATATGTGGTGATTTCAAATTTTAATACTGCATATGCACTGCTTGTTTTTTCATGTTTTTTTTAGGTGGTGTCCACTTTTATGACCACCATCTTTGTGCACATACCCTATAGCATCATAATAGACAGTGGAAGTATAGACAATCTTGTGTCTAATGAGATGGTAAGAAAGTTGAAGCTTGAAAGGAGGAAACACCCAAATCCATGCCAGATTGCTTGGGTGCAAGATAATCAGAAGTTGCTAGTAAATGAACAATGCAATGTGAAGTTTAAAGTTGGAAGTTATCATGATGAAATCCTGTGTGATATCATCCCTATGGATGATTTTCAAATTTTTCTTGGAAGGCCCCAGAAGTATGACATAAAGGCCATACGTGATGGGTGTTCCAACACCTATACAATTGTGAAGGATGGATTGAAGCATAATTTGAAGCCTTTGAAGGAGGATATTGTTCAAGTTTGTGGTGACACAAGAGTATGCTTAGTTGATGCTAGGAGATTTCTTGATGGTACGAAGCATGAAAAAGTTTGTTTTTCTCTTATTCCTAAAAATTACAATGAAGTTGTTCAACTTGTTCCTACTGAAGTTGTAGATTTATTGCATGCATTCCAAGACATTGTCAGATAATGCACCAGAAGGACTCCCACCGGTGAGAAAAAATAGTCACCAAATTGAATTGATTCCAAGAGCAAGTTTGCCCAACAAGGCAGCCCATAGGATGTCACCGACAGAGAGTGAAGAGTTTAATAGACAAGTAGCAGAATTATTGAAGAAAGGATTGATTTGGGAAAGCTTGAGTCCTTGTGCAATGTCAGCATATTGGCGCCTAAAAAGGGAGGAGAGTGGAGAATGTGCACAATCTCTAGAGCTATAAACAAGATCACAATAAATTATAGATTTCCATTACCTAGAATGGATGACATTATGGATTGCTTGAGTGGAGCAGAGTACTTCACGAAGATTGATCTAAAGAGGGGGTATCACTAGATTAGAATACAGGAAGGAGATGAGTGGAAGACTGCATTCTGTTAGAGTAATTGGGTCTTTACTTGATTAATTAAACAATATTTGTTTAATTCTTTAAGTTCCCAATTATCTTTTTACACTTAAGCTAACATTAGGTGCATATAATTAATTATTTTAATTAATTATTATGTGCAAGCCTAGGGTTTTCCCTTTTTAGGGTTTCTTGACCTATTAGAGGTTAATTTTTCTTTTCATTGTATTATCTTTTCACAATACATTTTTGGTGAATTGGAGCTCTCATATTTTGAGAATATTTTTTCCTGTGTTTTGTATATTCTTCAGATTTTGCTTCATTGCTTCTCCTTGTAATAGGTTATTCGGCTTGCAGAAGATCTTCAGGCTACTGTGGGGTTGTATTTCTCAACTCCTATATGGTATCAGAGCTCAAATCTATAGCTACCTATTCCTGTTTTTTGAGAATTTTTGCATTGCAAGCAGATCTGGGGTTTCAGAATTTTTTTATGTACCTAGGGTTTGACCTTTTTTCTGAGCACTTTGGGCCTGAACGAACCTCACCATCATTCTTAGAAGGCCCAAAAACCCCTATGGTCATATAAAATTTGACCTATTTTGGTTCCTGAGCCTATGGGTGATTTTTTTCTCCCAACCAGGCCATACAGCCCTGACATGCAAATCGAGAACAAAATTTCAAAAAAAAAAATTGCCTTTTTACGGCATGCAAGCCGGATCTTGACTTTTTGTTCAAAAACAAAAAAAATCAAGCAAAGAAGGGCGTGTAGAAAAGTTTTTGGTTTTTGGGCTTGGGCGTATCGCAGGGTACCGGATCTGACATCCGGTCGCTGTACGGTGCCTGCGGATCTGTCAGACCCGACCCCCGCCGGTGCAACCTTCCGGCAGCCCCCACCACCGGCAGCCCTCCAGCGTTGCTCCACCCCAACTCCGCTCCGCTTCGGCCTAGCGCCGGTCCACCCTAGCTCCGCTCTGCTCCGGCCCAGTGCCACTCCACCCCAGCTCCACTCCGCCTGGCCAACGCTTCGCTCAGCCCAAGTCGCACCACCTCTGCCCAGCCTGAGCTCCTCTGCCACCCGGACCTCCACCAGCTCCTCCTCTCTAGTCTTTTTGAGAGGGGGTTAGTTTTTTGGGCCTAGATTGTGCATCCGAAGTTAGATTTTGGCGAACAAATAGGTGTCGAAAAGGTGATTTCGAGCCGGACCTCGTGGTGGTGATTTTTTTCTTGAATCTGCTATTTGACTATATTTTTATCAGTCAAAGTCGGGCTTATTTTTTGCACTTTCGAGGCCGTAGAATGGGCAAACGAACTCCATTTTTCGAAAACAAATAGCTGTTGGAAAGCTCTCAGCATGCTCTATTCAGATTTGTGATTTTTTTTTTCTTATAATTTTTACCAGGTACATGAGATATCAGTTTGAAGTTTTTTTGCTTATGCACTACTTCCTTCTCATTACTATGTACTAGGGTTTGGGTTTCTCTATTGTGGGGGGGTGTTTTTTTCTCACTTTCTGTCATTTATATCAGAAATAAAGAACACCTAAACTCTCAAAAACAAACAAACCCTTCTGCATCTTCTATCTATTCTAAAAGATCACATAATAAAAATAACCAACAAGCAGGTGCAGGTGCAGAGTTTTTTTCTCATGGCAGATCCTTCAGTTGAGTTGTTGACTTCACACAACTATCACACCTGGAAGCCCCACATCATGAGGCTTATCAGGGCACGATGGTTGTGGGCTCCTTTGGATGAGGTTTAGCCAGTACTGCAGCATCCTTATACTGTTCTTCAGGGATTTGGAAAGAACAAGACTAATACCAAATGCATTCATTTGATTCTTTCAAAGCTTTGGGGTCACTTTTAGTTTTTTGCCTTTGCTTTCTACTCCACCATGGATGGCTTGGGTACTCATTTCAACATGCCTACCTTTGATGTCTTTTGTGAGCGATTGTCTCGTGAGCAGTCTCATCTTTCTCAGCTGGATACGCTCTCAGGCTCCAAGAACAAAGCATTGGTTGCTCAGTCCTCTAAGGAGAAGGAGAAATAGAAGGAGAAACCGAAGTCGAAGAAGCCTTCTGCAGGTAGTGAGAATTCCTTCAACCTTGCTCCTAAGTCTGATTCAAAACCATTTCCTCCCAAACAAGGGAAATCTTCAAAGTCCGGTGAGTCTTCCTCCAAAACTAAGAAGAAATCATCAGACACTTGCAGTTTTTGTGGCAAGGATGGACATCTAGTTTCCAAGTGTTGGAAATGATTAGAGGCTTTAGAGGAAGCCATACAGCAACATCACATTTCCTCACCTCAGGCATCTTCTCCTTCCACAGGGAAAGGTCATGCTCTCACTGCTAGAGCTTCGACCTATGGGTCCACATGGATTCTAGATTCTAGTGCTTCTCACCATATGACACACACTCAGCAGTTGGTTACTTCTCTTGCCTCTTGTGGTATTTCACAGATTGCAGTGGGTGACTCAGTTCAGCTTTCCGTCTTGGGTTCAAGTTCTGTCTGTTTGGATGGAGGTACTCTACAGGATGTTTTGGTTGTCCCTGACATCTCGATGAATCTCCTGTCCATTTATCAGATTTGCCACTGTGGCTCTGGTAAGATAGTTGAGTTCTCACAACATGATGTGGTTATTCGGGACCTCCATGACCCTAATTTTGTTGTGGCTTCTAGTAGTGCGGATTCTACATCTCATCTCTACAGATTTGATGAATTTGAGCCCTCTTCGGGTACAGGTTCATCTCTCATAGCACATGCAGATTCAGTGAGAAAGCTTTGGCATGAGCAATTGGGCCATGTCAATTACAGATATCTTCAGCAGATGAGTACACAGGCACTTGTTCTTGGGCTCCCACAGATTTCCTGCACTGATGGTGTTTGTCATGGTTGTGTGCTTGGCAAGCATCACAAAGATCCCTTTCTGAAGGGGAGAGCCTCTCGTGCTTTGGCACCCTTGGAGTTGATTCACAGTGACCTCATGTCATTTCCCACTCCTTCTTTTTTAGGGGCTAAGTATGTACCCACATTTATTGATGACTTCTCCAGACGCACATGGGTGTACTTTCTTAAGTACAAGTCTGATGTCTTTGATTCATTTTGAATCTTCAAGACATATGTAGAGAAGCAGTCTGGTTGTTCTATTCGGCAGATACATATAGATAATGGGGGGGAGTATGTGAATCAAGCTTTCAAAGATTTTTGCACTGAGCATGGTTTGTAGCATCAATTTACTGTTCCCTACACCCCTTAGCAGAATGGTGTCGCTGAACGTAAGAACAGAACTTTACGGGAGATGGCGAATTGTATGATTCAGTCCAAGTCCATGGATTCATCTTTTTGGGCTGAGGCAGTCAATTGTACCAACTATATTCAGAATTGGATGCCTCACAAGGCTATTCGACATATGACTCCTAAGGATGCTTGGTCTCATGACAAGCCTGATGTTTCCTTTTTTTGAGTGTTTGGCAGTGAGGCATGGGCCTTTATTCCTGATGCTCAGAGGAAAGCCATGAAGCGGAAGAGCCAACCACTCATTTTTTTTGGCTACTATGAGGATGTTAAGGCATACAGGTTGTTTGATCCTGATTCCAGAGAGGTCCTGTTTCAATGGGATGTTCAGTTTGATGAGCGTCTTCTCATAGTGGATACCCTGACTCCAGTGTCTACTCCTCTGCCTACTCCAGCCATTGCACCCCTTTAGGATCTTTTTGAGGATGATTATGATGATGGTACTGATGATCCACCATCCCCACCTCCACCTGCTCCACCTTAGATGCCCAAGTGGGCTTGCCTTACTATTGCGGCGGCAGGTCCTATGGCTGGTGATCCTTCAGATACTCGTCGCACTTGTTCTCATACTTTGGGTTCTAGTCTTTTGAGTCATGTTATTTCAAATGATCCTCAGAAGTTTTCACAGGTGATAGGTCACCCTGAGTGGGATTGTGCTATGGAGGAGGAGTATTCATCTTTGATGAGGAATCATACTTGGGATCTCTATCCTCTTCCTAAGGGCAGAAAGATGGTTAGGTGTCGCTAGTTGTATCACACTAAATATGCTGCTGATGGTTACATTGATAAGTACAAATCTCGTCTTGTTGCGAAGGGATTTTTACAGGTTGAGGGTATTGATTACTCCAAGACATTTGCCCCTCTTGCCAAGATGAATTCCATTCGCTTTGTACTATCTCTTGCAGCTTCTCGGCATTGGCCTGTTTTTCAGATGGATGTGAAGAGTGCCTTCTTGCATGGGGATCTACAGGAGGAAATCTACATGGAACAACGTCAAGGATTTGGGTAGGATAGTTCTTTGGTTTGCAAACTTTGGCATTCATTGTATGGTCTCAAACAGGCCCCTCGAGCTTGGTATGAGAAGATGGACTCTTTCTTTCTCTCCATTGGGTTCTCCCGCAGTCATTCTGATCACACCGTCTATATTCAGCTTCTTGAGGGTGACATCTTGATTCTTGTGCTATATGTTGAAGATCTTCTCATCATGGGTAGCTCATCCTCTATGATTTAGCATATTCAGCGTGACTTGATGGATCAGTTTGAGATGACAAATCTCGGTCTGTTGTATTATTTCCTTGGTCTTCAGGTGATTCAGTCTTTTGATGGGATCTCTCTCTACTAGTAGAAGTATGCTCTTGACATGCTTCAGAGCTTCAGCATTCTTGATTGCAAGCCTACTCCCACTCCATTTTAGTCAGGGATTGTTTTGACTACAACTTGTCCCACTCCTTCAGTCGATTCTACACTTTATAGGCAGTTGGTTGGCAGTTTGTTGTACCTGACTCACACCCGTCCTGATATTTCCTTTGCGGTTGGTCTTGTCTCTCGATTCTCCCATGATCCTCATGAGAGTCATTGGCAAGCTGCCAAATGTATTTTGAGGTACATTCAGGGCACTAGTTCTCATGGAATTCATTATACATCAAGGGAACCTCACATTGTTGGCTTCACTGACTCAGATTGGGCTGGTGATGTCACTGATCAGAAGTCTACTTCTGGCTTTGTTTTGTATCTGGGCTCTAGTACTATCACATGGTCTTGCAAGAAGCAAACTGCTCATGCATTATCATCTACAGAGGCTGAGTACCGAGCTATTATGCTCTCTAGTCAGGAGATCTTATGGCTTCGATAGTTGATGACTGAGTTTGGTTTTCCTCCTGATAGTCCCACTATTCTTTGGTGTGACAATCAGAGTGCTATTCATATTTCCTGCAACCCCGTAGAGCATCAGCAGATGAAGCACATTGAGCTTCACATGCATTTCATCCATCAGTTGATTCAGGATGGTGTTGTCATTCTGGAGTACATTCCCACTTCTGAGCAGGTTGCAGACATCTTCATGAAACCTTTTGCATCGCCGCACTATCTTTAGTTGCGCTCTATGCTTGGGGTGAAGGAATTTGTCTTG